>NC_042966.1:24703738-25903738 GCF_901001165.1 Salmo trutta | reverse complement strand
GTACAGCTGTGAGTATCTCTTTACAATATTACACCATATCTGAAGTGAAATGGTACCAAATCATAGAACATGTATCATGCTAGATGGCAGTGTAACAGTGTTCTATTTGATTTAGATCGAGATAAATCAATATAAGTTTCACAGAAAGATGGTTACAAGAAGTGAAAGAAACATTTGTAAGAACGTACAGTTAGAATAATATTTCACTGCACACAATCTGCATTTGTATTTCCTGTTGTACTGCAGATGAATGAGAACATTTCATTTTTTATGTAACTGAAAGGAACAAAGGCATTTTTCCACAAAACAAGAAAATAAATCATGGAGTACTCTCTTGCATCAGAAAAGTATTCTCATTATTTTGCTCTTCACATCACCAGGTGTCAGTAAATTGCAAGGAGACAATGGAATGGGTGGAGGCCCAAACGGAGGGCGACCCTCTCATAAAGGGCGTGTCAGATGACAAGAACCCCTACAAGGGAGACAAGGGAGGCTGCATTATAACCTAGAATACACAAACCCAGGGAAAAGAAGCCACACATTTTGATTTAATGAGAAACAGTGAGGTACATTCAAACAAATATGTAATCTGATATTTGGACAGTCAGAAAGACAGCTCAGAGACAAAGGACAACTGCAACATTTGTGGTGATGTTGTACTGTTACAAGAAGCCAGATTTCCCTTTTCACCATCTCTGGATATTTTCTGTTGATATCATTGTGTCTCTATCAAATTGTAAATAAACACATCTAGCTGTGTAAGGCTGTTACCTAGATCATCTTGTGGTGTTATTCACTTTACTCTGCTAAATGAAAAGCACCTTCATTGTGATTAGTCTTCTTGCTGCTTATTGAAACGATAACAAATATTGGGGTATAGTAAGTATAATAATGTACATGTATACTATGTATGGAAAGTATAGTATCCACATTTAACCTTGAACAGTCTAGGGACTCGGGACAGTTTCATGATGAGACGATTGAATCTCACAGCAACAGTCACACCATGGAGAAACTGTTTCGTCTTACTAAAACAAAGGACTAAACATGCCCTTCACCTTCTTCTGTGATACCTGACAGTTGTACATGTAATCTCAGTAGTTCTTAATGTAATGTGCAATAGGATCTATGAGTCAGGACAAGGAGGGGGCCTTCTGGGCCTCTACTTTATAGCTGCCTCCTAACCTCCAAGTACTTAGCTTAGTGCTTCAGCACTGTTTTTCATCGACTTAGACCACATTTCACCCTCTAGAAAACTGTACACACACACACACACACACACACACACGTTCAAAAGTTTGGGGTCACTTTTAAAAAAAAATGCACATTTTGTCCATTAAAATAACATCAAATTGATCAGAAATACAGTATAGACATTCGGAGAAATGAAGGCTTTTCCATTCGAGAAATTGCCAAGAAACTGAAGATCTCATACAACGCTGCCTAGAAGCATCCCGGTGTCGCCTCTTCACTGTTGACATTGAGACTGGTGTTTTGCAGGTACTATTTAATGAAGCTGGATTAGCTAACACAACGTGCCATTGGAACACAGGAGTGATGGTTACTGATAATGGGCCTCTGTACGCCTAGGTAGATATCCCATTATTATTATTTATTTTTCATCAACCGTTTCCAGCTACAATAGTCATTTACAACATTAACAATGTCTACACTGTATTTCTGATCAATTTGATGTATATATCTCATGTGTAAGCTGTGATGCTTTACAATTCTTGTATAAAGAGTTTGGAAACTAGGCAACTGATGCAAAAGGTGTGCAAGTCCACCTTTTCACTCTTTAAATGATAATTTGTCTTAAACAATGACATGTGCAGCTCATCACATGAAGATCTTGAATGCACCAGTCAGAGTTTAGAGAACCTGTCTTGAAAATATAGGAAACCACAGTACAAACACATTGCAATATACTCCAAAACACAACCATTGAACCAATACTTCAACCTATAGGTCAGTGTTATAATATAAAAAGGGTAAATGGTCAAGTGGTTCACTACTGAAGCTGAGAACACCTTCAGCTCAACCAGACTAATTGCTTTAACAGCAACACAACACACAGCTTATTGTAAGCTGTGAATCCTCTGTTAGTGTGTGGCAGTGGGTTAAAGTGTATTCTAGTACTTGCACTGCAGGCACAGGCCTTATAGCAGACCAGCCAACATGGAAAAAGTGCTAGATCAAACAATGATGGGGTGATATACAAAGTCAGGCTCAATTGCACGTAAAATGTAGATTTTATTAAGGCAAATTTCAACAGGTTAAAGTGAAAATCTGGTGAAAATGGGCATAATGGGAATAGTAGTAGATTTGGGTCAAAATCCTGAAATTGTCAAACGGAGTGGATTAACAAACACTTAGACTATGGAATGGATGAATTTATAGTTACTTTTCATATAGTTATGCTTTAAGACAAGCAAATATACAGAAAGGATGACAATTCTGATGATGTAGACCCTCTTAGAAAACTGTGGGAGACCCAACTGAACCAGGATTACATAACCTTGTAAGAATCTCACTTTCTGGGCCAGAAATATTGAAACTGTAATGCTGTTTTTAAGGGGTAAAACATACAAGTAGCCAAATAGGATAGTCAAAGATTCTGAGCAAATGTCCGACATTTGTCACGTACTGACCAGTAAAAGGGGTTGTTTGTTATTGTAGTTTGGTCAGGGCGTGGCAAGGGGTGTTTGTTTAGTGTGTTGCATTTTTTGGGGGGTGATGTTCTATGTTAGTCTATTTCTATGTCTGTCTATTTCTATGTCTGTCTAGTTATTCTATTTCTATGTCTGTCTATTTCTATGTCTGTCTAGTTATTCTATTTCTATGCTTAGTTTATTGGGTTGACCTTCAATTGGAGGCAGCTGTTTCTCGTTGCCTCTAATTGAAGGTCCTATTTAATAGGGGTGTTTTTTCATTGGGATTTGTGTGTAGTTGTTCCGTATGTAAGCTGTGTGCCTTACAGGACTGTTTTTTCGTCGTTGTTTTTGTTTAAGTGTTTATTTTGGTTTTCTTCATAATAAAGAAGATGAGTATACAGATTCCCACTGCGTTTTGGTCTCATCCTTACGACGAACGTGACAGAACTACCCACCACCAACGGACCAAGCAGCGGGCCCAGGAGGAGCAAGGAACCTGGGCCAGGGAAAGAAGGGAGTGGAGGACGTCATGGACATGGCAGGGGACAAGACCCTGCCATGGAAACAGGTGGAGACAGCGAGGGAGGAATGGCAACAGTACGAAGAGCGAGCCCAACGACGGAAGCACGAGAGGCAACCCCAATATTTGTTTTTGGGGGGGCACACGGGTAGGTTGGCTGGGCCAAGGGTCAGCCCTAAGCCAACTCCCCGTGCTTATTATGGGGAGCAGCGGATCATGAGAGCGCCGGTCTATGCGGAAGTGCGCACGATCTCGCCAATGCGCACGCACAGTCCGGTGCGAGCGATCCCAGCCCCTCGCAAGTGCCGTGCTAGAGTTGGCATCCAGCCAGGTAGGAGTATGCCTGCGCAGTACATCTGGCCACCAGTACGTATCCTAGGCACAGGCTACCCTGCGCCTGCTCTTCGCACGGCAGCCATCAGGCCTCTGCACAGCCCAATTCACCCTGTGCCAGCACTCCGCCCGTGCAGGGCTACTGTGACTACCCAGCCAGGACGGGTGGCGCAGGCTGTGCACTCCAGACCTCCAGTGCTTGTTCATGGCCCGGTGTACCCTGTTCCTGCTCCTCGCACTAGCCCTGAGGTGCGTGTCTCTAGTCTGGCTCCTCCAAAGCCAGCACCACGCATCAGGCCTTCAGTGCGCAGTTCCCCGTCCAGAGCTTCCGACGACAGTTCCCCGTCCAGAGCTTCCGACGACAGTTCCCCGTCCAGAGCTTCCGGCGACAGTTCTCCCTCCCGTCCGGAACCGGCGCTCCCAGAGTCGCCCTCCAGTCCGGAGCCGGCGCTCCCAGAGTCGCCCTCCAGTCCGGAGCTCCCAGAGTCGCCCTCCAGTCCGGAGCTCCCAGAGTCGCCCTCCAGTCCGGAGCTCCCAGAGTCGCCCTCCAGTCCGAGGTCTCCAGCGACGCGCCTCAGCCCGAGGTCTCCAGCGGGGGTGGACAGGTTAGGTTGGGGACTAAGGCCAGAGCCTGAGCCACCTCCATAGTAGGAGGATTGGGGAGGGGTGGGTGTAGCACAAGAACCGTCGGTGACGGTGGCCACCCTCCCTTCCCTCCCTTTAGTTTGGGATTATTTGTTTTGGGGTTTAATTTTGTGTTTTTTGTTTGAGGTGCATCCGGGGTCTGCACCTTTTTTGGGGGGGGGGGGTACTGTCACGTCCTGACCAGTAAAAGGGGTTGTTTGTTATTGTAGTTTGGTCAGGGCGTGGCAGGGGGTGTTTGTTTCGGGTTTTTGGGTGATGTTCTGTTAGTCTATTTCTGTCTGTCTAGTTATTCTTTTTCTATGCTTAGTTTATTGGGTTGACCTTCAATTGGAGGCAGCTGTTTCTCGTTGCCTCTAATTGAAGGTCCTATTTAATAGGGGTGTTTTTTTCATTGGGATTTCTGGGTAGTTCCGTATGTAAGCTGTGTGCCTTACAGGACTGTTTTTTTGTCGTTTTTGTTTGTTGTTTTTGTTTAAGTGTTTATTTTGGGGGTTTTTTCATAATAAAGATGAGTATACACATTCCCGCTGCGTTTTCGTCCCATCCCTACGACGAACGTGACAACATTAACTGAGAAGTGTCCTTGGTGGTGCTGCAGTTAAACATTTGAATGTTCATCTTTTCTGTATTTGCTGTGTAAACTGTATGAAAATATTGTCATGTGTAGTTGTTCAATTTCTGTATCACCCATGTATAGTTCAAAGTCAACATCTACATGTTTTAGTACTTCAAAGTCCATGAATAGATTATCAGCTCTTTGCATTTTCTTATCAGTTGGATAAGTGGAGGCTTGTGGGCCTCAATACATAACAATGGAGTGATTTTAGTGTCACCAGAAATTGAATATGAATTTACTCATTCTGAACTGAAATTGTATTTCAAAATCATAATTATTTTATTGCAATCATTAAATTGAACAATTTAATTCATTAATTCAACTTGAATGAATATTGCATTCAGTTTTCAAACTCAACTTTAATTGAATGTTCAAATTGAACATACACATATATTCAGTTTCAATATGATAGGTATTTCATTCATTGTCTGTATCATTTTAGGCTGGGTTTCTGTACAGCACTTTGAGATATCAGCTGATGTAAGAAGGGCTATATAAATACATTTGATATCATGTTTATCAAAGAATACATTTAAAGTAGGAAGTTTACATACACTTAGGTTGGAGTAATTAAAACTCGTTTTTCAACCACTCCACACATTTCTTGTTAACAAACTATAGTTTTGGCAAGTCGGTTAGGACATCTACTTTGTGCATGACACAAGTAATTCTTCCAACAATTGTTTACAGACATTATTTCACATATCATTCACTGTATCACAATTCCAGTGGGTCAGAAGTTTACATACACTAAGTTGACTGCCT
The DNA here is from genome assembly GCF_901001165.1 of Salmo trutta. NCBI lineage: Eukaryota > Metazoa > Chordata > Actinopteri > Salmoniformes > Salmonidae > Salmo > Salmo trutta. The sequence goes on along the minus strand of NC_042966.1, from coordinate 25,898,205 downwards.
TTAAAGAGCTTGGAAAATTCCAGAAAATTATGTCATGGCCTTAGAAGCTTCTGATAGGCTAATTGACATCATTTGAGTCAATTGGAGGTGTACCTGTGAATGTATTTCAAGGCCTACCTTCAGACTCAGTGCCTTTTTGCTTGACATCATGGGAAAATCAAAAGAAATCAGCCAAGGCCTCAGAAGAAAAATTGTAGACCTCCACAAGTCTGGTTCATCTTTGGGAGCAATTTCAAAATGCCTGAAGGTACCACGTTCATCTGTACAAACAATAGTACGCAAGTATAAACACCATGAGACCACACAGCCGTTATACCGCTCAGGAAGGAGACGTGTTCTGTCTCCTAGAGATGAACTTACTTTGGTGCGAAAAGTTCAAATCAATCCCAGAACAATAGCAAAGGACCTTGTGAAGATGCTGGAGGAAACAGGTACAAAAGTATCTATATCCACAGTAAAATGAGTCATATCGACATAATCTGAAAGGCTGCTCAGCAAGGAAGAAGCCACTGCTCCAAAACCGTCATAAAAAAGCCAGACTACGGTTTGCAACTGCACATGGGGACAAAGATAGTACTTTTGGAGAAATTTACTCTGGTCTGATGAAACAAAACTAGAACTGTTTGACCATAGTGACCATTGTTATGTTTGGAGGAAAAAGGGGGGAGGCTTGCAAGCCGAAGAACACCATCCCAAATTTTAAGCACGGGGGTGGCAGCATCATGTTGTGGGGGTGCTTTGCTGCAGGAGGGACTGGAGCACTTCACAAAATAGATGGCCTCATGAGGAAGAAAAATGATGTGGATATATTGAAGCAACATCTCAAGACATCAGTTAGGAAGTTAAAGCTTGGTCACAAATGGGTCTTCCAAATGGACAATGACCCCAAGCATACTTCCAAAGTTGTGGCAAAATGGCTAAGGACAACAAAGTCAAGGTGTTGGAGTGGCCATCACAAAGCCCTGACCTCAATCCTATATAAAAGTTGTGAGCAGAACTGAAAAAGCGTGTGCGAGAAAGGAGGCCTACAAACCTGACTCAGTTACACCAGCTCTGTCAGGAGGAATGGGCCAAATTTCACGCAATTTATTGTGGGAAGCAAGAGGAAGGCTACCTGAAACGTTTGACCCAAGTTAAACAATTTAAAGGCAATGCTACATAATACTGATTAAGTGTACGTAAACTTGACCCACTGGGAATGTGATGAAAGAAATTAAAGCTGAAATAAATAATTATCTTATTCTGACATTTCACATTCTTAAAATAAAGTGGTGATCCTAACTGATGTAAGACAGGGAATTTTTACTAGGATTAAATATCAGGAATTGCAAAAAACTGAGTTTAAATGTGCTTGGCTAAGGTGTATGTAAACTTCCGACTTCAACTGTAAATTCATATATTAAAGTTTTTAAATTCAGCTCAAGGTAGAGAAGAATTGGGAAACAGAAGCTAGTGATACCAATGGAGTGGTTTCTAAAGCCAATGTGGCAGGGTTAATAGTTTTTCCCCCCTATGAATTGGCTGTAGCATTTCAACAGTTAGAGCCTTACTTTTATGACCCCATTTCTGAAAGCTATAGAACATGTTTGTTCCCTCTGTTATGCTTACAAGCCGCATGATGCTCACAGGACTGTCCCAATCCCTTCCAATTTGGCATTATCAAAACACTCTGTTGTAAACAGAAGCTTTATCTCATAGCCCCTCCAGCCTTTCCAATCGATGAAATCTTACGCTTGTGACTGACTGGGTTTAACTAGGTCTCCTGCATGTCACAAGACTGTGTTAGCCCTGTTACTAAACCACCTTACTAGTCTTCAGATACTGCTACACTCATTAAGTCTAGGGGTCCTAGGCCTAGCTAAATGGTCTGTAACCTGATTTAATGTGTTTGTTTACCTGAGAAGTCAGAGCATGTGGACCGTATTGTATGCACTTGCCCCAGAAGACAGCAAACTTACCTGGATCCAGGGCGAGCTCCATCTTGACTCTTTAGTTATTGATGTTCAAAGTGATTACCAACAAATAATAGTAACAGCTCTGCAAGCTGCCACACCCTGATCAGCCACACCTGTGCACAATCAATACTTAACAAGACTTCTTTGCAGAGCACAGCACCTGACCCAGTTGCTGGCAACTCTTTAGGTCTCAGACAAATTACTCATCATGCGAGCGTGGTCACTGAACCACCTGTGTTACACTTCACCCCCCCTTTGACCTCTTCCTTGAAGAGACTGATCCATGTCACAGCACCTTGCTCAGCAAGCTAACACAGCTTTATACTATGAAGGAACACAGTCAGTCACATGTTATCCTTATAATGAGTAACCTTACCAGACACTTGAAGACTTGTGTTAGCTCCCCAAATGTATCCCCTAGGGATTTAGCTAAGTGGGCTAACACGGTCTTGTGACATACAGGTGACCTGGTTCAAACCCAGTCAGTCACAAGAGCAATATTTAATAAGGAGTGGAAATGTTATCTTAGGGATATGAGCGAGCTTCTGTTTCCCATATAGAGTGTTTGAGTCTATCAAATCAGATAATGCTGAATGTAGTTTTTTTTGTCACACTCACTTCTTGGAATAGGGACGTAATATTTTTTATAGCTCAAACCATTCAAACAGTAGAGCCCATTCATAGGAAGAAAAATAATTCAACATGCCAAATTGGCTTTTGAAACTGCTCCGTTGGTACTGCTAATTTCTATTTCCCACAGAGAGCGTTTAATTCCATCTGTTTTCCTCTAATTCTGTCTAAGGAAAATGAAGTTATTAAAACCTCTACAGGATCAGTGTCCCGACCTCAGGACGGTTGAGCTAACGTAGGCTAAAAGAAAATCCCAGGACATCTGATATCCTTGCTTCAGGTCCTGAGCTACAGGCAGTTAGATTTGGGTATGTCATTTTAGGCAAAAATTGAAAAAAAGGGTCCGATCCATGTTGAAGTTACAATAAAGGATATACTGTATTGTATTGTAATGTTATATATGGTGGATTAGGCACTACAATCTAGCATCCTCTTGGATCATACTTATATCATTGGGCCAAAGTTTTAATTAATAATTTTACAAGTGATAAAGGTTGTAATAAGGTTACAATAGGTGACAACCCTATATTTAATTAGTTTACAATATGTGGGTTGGAAGTTATCACAGATACTGTGCCATACCAAACCAGTCTTGATCTTTTCTGAATCTCCCTAAACCAATTCCAACTTTTTCTTCTTTTCAAGCAGGTAGATAAGCATTTAGAAAGGTAAACCCATTTGAACCTGTAGTTGAGGTAATAATAAAGTACATTCAGCAATTTGACTCCATTATTATGTAAATGCTATAGGCCCATAGGCGTATCCGATGGGTGTAGTGAAGGTAGCTAGCCTTGCATCACCACTTGGAATACTATAAATTACGTGTCCAAGATAACTTTTAGGCAGTTATTAAGAAGCTGAGAGACAAAGAGCTAATATCTTGCAATCAATGTCCTAGTATTAAATTATTGAGTTAACCTTAGCTCAGAGCTGCACGTTTAAAGGCCAAGCATATACAGTGCATTCGAAAAGTATTCAGACCCCCTTACTTTTTCCACATTTTGTTATGTTACAGGCTTATTCTAAAATTGATTGAATTATTTTTTCCCCCTCATCAGTCTACACACAAAACCCCATAATGACAAAGTGAAAACAGGTTTTTGGAAATGTTTGAAAATGTATTACAAATAAAAACATAACTTATTTACGTAAGTATTTAAACTTTGCTATGAGACTCCAATGTGAGGGGGGAGAAGGGCCTTGGTCAGGGAGGTGACCAAGAACCCGATAGTCACTCTGACATAGCTCCAGAGTTCCTCTGTGGAGTTGGGAGAACCTTCCAGAAGGACAATCATCTCTACAGCACTCCCCCAATCAGGCCTTTATGGTAGAGTGGCCAGACGGAAGCCACTACTCAGTAAAAAGCATGACAGCCCGCTTGGTGTTTGCCCAAAGGCACCTAAAGGACTCAGACCATGAGAAACAAGATTCTCTGGTCTGATGAAACCAAGATTGAACAATTTTTTTTCTTCTTCTTTTTACTTTTTACCCCTTTTTCGTGATAGTCTTGTCGCATAGCTGCAACTCCCATACGGACTTGGGAGAGGTGAAGGTTGAGAGCCGTGTGTCCTGCTTCTTGACACACTGCTCTCTTAACCCACTGCTCTCTTAACCCAGAAGCCAGCCACACAAATGTGTCAGAGGAAACACTGTCCAACTGGCGACCATGTCAGCGTGCACGAGCGCGATGGGACAAATACATCCCGGCCGGCCAAACCCTCCCCTAACTCGGATGATGCTGGGCCAATTGTGTGCTTCCTCATGGGTCTTCCGGTCGCGACCGGCTGCGACACAGCCCCAGATCGAAACCGTAGGGACGCCTCTAGCACTGCGATGCAGTGTCTTAGACCACTGTGCCACTCGGGAGGTCCAAGATGGAACTCTTTGGCCTGAATGCCAAGTGTTACATCTAGAGGAAATCTGGCATCATCCCTACTGTGAAGCATGATGGTGGCAGCATCATGCTGTAGGGATGTTCTGCAGCGGCAGAAACTGGGAGACTAGTCAGGATCGAGGGGAAGATGAACGGAGCAAAGTACAGAGAGATCCTTGATGAAAACCTGCTCCAGAGCGCTCAGGACCTCAGACTGTGGCGAAGGTTCACCTTCCAACGGGACAACAACCCTAATCACAATGCCAAGAAAAATGCAGGAGTGGCTTTGGGACAAGTCTCTGAATGTCCTTGAGTGGCCCAGCCAGAGCCCGGACATCTCTGGAGAGACCTGAAAATAGCTGGGCAGTGACGCTCCCCATCCAACCTGACAGAGCTTGAGAGGATCTGCAGAGAATAATGGGAGAAACTCCACAAATACAGGTGTGCCAAGCTTGTAACCTCTTACCCAAGGAGACTCAAGGTTTTAATCACTGCCAAAGGGGCTCCAACAAAATACTGATTAAAGGGTCTAAATACTCATCTAAATGTGTTATTTCAGTTTTTATTTGTAATAAATTTGCTAAAATGTCTAAAAACCTGTTTTTACTTTGTCATTATGGGATATTGTGTGTAGATTGATGAGGATTATTATTTTTTAAATCCATTTTAGAATAAGGCAGCAATGTAACAAAATGTGGAAAAAGTCAAAGGTTCTGAATACTTTCTGAATGCACTGTATGATATGTGTAGTGTAAACAGTTGTCAATAGACCTACTAAATTACGAACATATTGTCAATCAATTAATTATTCTGTTAAATGAGGAATGCATTTACTCAATTCAACTAATAGGATTGATTAGACACTAAATAATTAACACTCAAACATTTACAGTGTACATGAAATACACGATACATTACAGAATAACACAGAGTAAATTACTATCACCAATAGCCTAAGACTTCAGTTCAGAATAATCTCTAAGACAAAAAACGGTGTGTCTGATACACACAGGAGCACGCTAACAAGTACTCAATTAAACCATTCTTCTTCTTCTTCTTCTTCTTCTTCTTCATTGGGGCGTTATGGTGGTGAGCATATCAATATTAGGTGCATTACTGCCACCTACCGGGCTTGAGTGTGATGGAGATAATAGTCAAAAATGGTTTTAACTAACCCAAAATAGCCCGGCCACAGCCTGTGTTTCCAATGGGAGCAAATTAGTCATAGCGGGCAGAACAAGCAAGGATGTGGGTAGAGCAAAGCATGAGCTAACAAGATCCTATTGGCGCGTTCTAGCATGTATTTGCATATTTCCATTAAGGAACGCCTACTCTGTAAAGTGTGCATGTGCAATAACTCAGTTTGCCCTTGCACTCCTTCTAAACAACACACTTTAAATTTTTTTTGGCAAAGAGTAAAGTCTACAAAACTTTGCCCTCTCTGTTCATAACATATTCTGTTATTTCTTTATAACTAAAAATAGTCAATGAAATTGTCTCTTTTAGTATGGGGGTCAATGGGAAAGAATGTTTGTTTTCCCCAATTTGTGGATGTGGTGAAGTGGAATACCTTGTTATGATGTGAATATCGACTCGGAGTATGGAGGTGTTCTAGATTCAGGTCTAGTCTACATAAATGGAGGAAGGAAATGATTGCTCTCTGAATTACAATTTGTTCTGGACAGGTTTTGAGTAAATTGGGGAGGGTGAAGCTTATTCCCAGTGATGTGATTGTTCATCTGAGCATTTGCCTTTGATGTCCATAGGTTTGACAGTGAACGAGGACATGATCTGTAAGTTCTGCTGCTGGACAGTTGGGTCATGAGGCTGTGTTGTGTTTTCCAATCTATTTGAGAGAGTGGTTGAGGCCGTTGTGTCCTATTTGCAGCTGGTGGATTAGGCACTGCCATAAAATGTTATAATCTAGGATCCTCTTGGATTGTATTTATGTCATTGGGCAAAGTTTTATTTAATTAGGTTACAATGGCTTACAACCTTATATTTAATTAGTTTACAATATGTGGGTTACAAGTGATCATAGATACCGTGCTATACCAAACCAGTCTTGATCTTTTCTGAAATGCTTTAACAACTGAAGTGCTGTCATAAAGGAATAAAACAGAATACTTTGTGTTTAAATGACCTTTTCTGATAATGGAACATTATCTCTCTAAACCAATTCCAACTTGTTCTTCTCTTCAAGCAGGCAGATAAGCATTTTGAAAGGTAAGCACATTTGAACCTGTAGTTGAGGTTAAAATTGTGTTTAATAATAAACTTCATTCATCAATCTGACCCCATTATTATGTGAATGCTATAGGCCCACAGGCGTATCCGATGGGTGTATATTTTTACATTTACATTTTTGTCATTTAGCAGACGCTCTTGTCCAGAGCGACTTACAGTAGTGAATTTCATACATACATGATAACGGAATTTTGTATCTTAATGATAATAATCAACAATCAATAAGCCTTGACTAATTCCCAAGGTGTGTAAGACAATGGGTTAAATAATTAGGCAAGGACTCAGCTTTCTGCAAAAGGTTCATTCGGCTTTATTCATGAGAACGTTCTGAGGTCCGAATAACAAAGATGTTCATTTTATTCTTTATCTCAGATACGCACACACATCCACAAGTAGATAACCTATGCACACACATACAGTAGGTGAACAGTATCTCTTCCTTGACCTGCTACCACTGTTCCAGCACTACCTGTTCCTTTCCCCATAGATTACAAGGACCTTGAAGTTGTTACTCCCGGTATCTCTAAATACACACAAACATCCAGCCTCTACTAGACCTTTATGAGACTAACATTCAGTACATTAATTATCCATGCTCCATAACTACTAATTAATGATGGATTATTGATTCATTTACCCTTATTAGATAATTCTCTTATCAATACATTTCATACATTTTTTTTTCCTACTGGTCCCCCGTGGGAATCGAACCCACAACCCTGGCGTTGCAAACACCATGCGTGCTCTACCAACTGAGCCACACGGGTTTTGTAGTCAAGGTAGATAGCCTTGCATCACCACTCGGAATACTATAAGTTACAGTACGTGTCCAAGATAACTGTTTTGCAATTATTAAGAGGCTGAAAGACAAAGAAAAAATCTAAATGTCCTTGTATTAAGTGATTGAGTTAACCTTAGTTCAGAGCTGCACAGTTAGAGGCTAAGCATATATGATATGTGTAAGTTACCACAGTTACCAATAGACCTACTAAATGATGAATGTATAGTCAATCATAGGTGGCTCCCGAGTGGCGCAGCAGTCTAAGGCACTGGATCTCAGTGCTAGAGGCGCCACTACAGACCCTGGTTTGATTACAGGCTTTATCACAATCGGCAATGATTGGGAGTCGCATAGGGCAGCGCACAATTGGCCCAGCGTCATCCAGGTTAGGGTTTGGCCTGGGTAGGCCGTCATTGTAAATAAGAATTTGTTCTTAACTGACTTGCCTAGTTAAATAAAGGTAAAAAAAAGATATACTCTATAAAATGAGGAATGCATTTACTTAATTCAACTAATAGGACTTATTAGTCACAAGATAATTAACACTCAAACAATTACAGTGTACATGAAATACACGATACATTCCAGAATAACAAAGAGTAAATTACTTTCACCAATAGGCTAAGACTTTACCAGTGGAGGCCCCTCAGAGGAGGAAGGGGAGGACCATCCTCCTCAGTGAATGTCATAAAAATAGTGAAACATTTAAAAAGTGATCAATTTCAGATAAAACGATACTAAGTATATTCACATGTCACCAATAATTGATTAAAACACTCTGTTTTGCAATGAAGGTCTACAAGTAGCCACAGCAGCACTCTGTAGGGTAGCACCATGGTGTAGCCGAGGACAGCTCCTTTCTGTCATTTTCTGTGTACATTGACTTCAATACAAAACCTAGGAGGTTTGTGGTTCTCACCCACTTCCATAGACAGTAATTATAATAACTTCCGGAGGATGTCCTCCAACCTATCAGAGCTCGTGCAGCATGAACTGACATGTTGTCCACACAATCAAAGGCTTAGAGAATGAATAAAGTACTGAATGCATAAGCTACAGCTAGCTAGCACTGCAGTGCGTACAATGTGGTGAGTAGTTGACTCAAAGAGAGAGAAGGACAATAGTTGAACAGTTTTTAACAAATTAATTTCTTCAAAAACGAGAGAGAGAGTGAGATATTTTGTTGTCTTTTTTTCACTTTCACCCACTTAGCTAGCAAATGCAGGTAGCTAGTTTAGCCTACTCAAACACCCGGCTCAAACAAAGAGGGATGCTATGTTAGCTAGCTTGCTATAGCTATCCAACACTTGAACTCTTCCAAGTCAAGGTAAGCTTTTGATTTTCTTAATTTTGCCAGTGTAACTGCTAAACTACTTGCTGAGTATACATTGTAGCGGGTTTACTAGTTTACTAGTGCGTTAGTTCTAGTAGCTATGTTGACGTTGTAGGCTGTCTGTAGCAGTTAGCGGTTATGACATGAAGGTTTGGCTTGGAAAGATTTTTTTGCCTGGTCACAGACAGCTGATGTGTTGTGCACTGAAGACCTCAAGTGAAGAGAAAAGAATAGAGGAGGAGAGTGAGTAGATGCAGGAAGGAATTATACAACGATCAAAGTGATCAGGCTGTTTGTATGTGGCTGCTATGAAAATGAACTGTGTTTGAGTGTGATCAGGGGTGTATTCATTCTGCCGATTCTGTTGAAAAACATTTCTTAAACGGAAGCAAACGGGGAAAAATATACTTGAATTTGTCCAATAGAAACTCTTGTTTGAAACTGTTGGACTAATTATTACACCCTAGATCAGCTAGGTCCAGGCATGAGTGTGCAAGGCAGTATTGAATGTGCCAGTGTCTGTCACCATTATTACTCAAATGTCTCTCGACCTGTGCCCCTACATTGTAACATTTAATTCATAGGCTAGGTTGTAGCAACCTCATGATGGGTGTAGGGAACATTTTAGTATCATGTAGTAGCCTAAACTTAGCGATGGCAGGCGTCACAAACACCAGGAATCTTCAACTTCAATTTCTCCACCTCCACACTTAACGCTACCCCAGAAATCACTTCTCTCAATGGCACCCTGTTCCTAAGACCAAAGCAAGATACAGATCCTGAACCAAGTTGCGTCGCACGGAGCGCATACTTCCTCTGGGTGGAAGAAACGCAAACAAACATCACATGCCACATGTACCTTCACCGACTCAACAGCACCAAACATATTTTCCATCCAACCTAATACTACATATGGATCAGCCAAAAGGCCTGGATCCCCTTTGTCCAAAAGCCTCACTACCACTGAACCAAATATTTCTTTATCATAACCATGTCCCTCAATGCAAGGCTCGGCCTCCAATCCCCTCACCACACCTTGCACCTCACTTAAATCTCCCTCATTCACTTCCATTTCATCTCCAGAACTCGGTCTGGCGTCCAGCTCACTATGTTTGCACTTGACCATAGTCTTCTTCGACACACCATCTCCCCCTCTATCGCTATCTCACTGGCTCCAGGTCATCTACAAGACCCTGCTAGGTAAAGTCCCCCCTTATCTCAGCTCACTGGTCACCATAGCAGCACCAACCTGTAGCACGCGCTCCAGCAGGTATATCTCTCTGGTCACCCCCAAAGCCAATTCCTCCTTTGGCCGTCTCTCCTTCCAGTTCTCTGCTGCCAATGACTGGAAAGAACTACAAAAATCTCTGAAACTGGAAACACTTGTCTCCCTCACTAGCTTTAAGCACCAGCTGTCAGAGCAGCTCACAGATCACTGCACCTGTACATAGCCCATCTATAATTTAGCACAAACAACTACCTCTTCCCCTACTGTATTTATTTATTTATTTTGCTCTTTTGCACCCCATTATTTATATTTCTACTTTGCACTTTCTTCCACTACAAATCTACCATTCCAGTGTTTTACTTGCTATATTGTATTTACTTCGCCACCATGGCCTTTTTTGCCTTACCTCCCTTATCTCACCTCATTTGCTCACATTGTATATAGACTTATTTTTCTACTGTATTATTGACTGTATGTTTGTTTTACTCCATGTGTAACTCTGTGTTGTCGTACCTGTGTCGAACTGCTTTGCTTTATCTTGGCCAGGTCGCAATTGTAAATGAGAACTTGTTCTCAACTTGCCTACCTGGTTAAATAAAAGGTAAAATAAAATAAATAAAAATCTCCATCAGACTCAAACTCAGCCTCTGCTTCCCTCATTCTCTTCAACCTATTTTTCCTCTTCCTTCATTCCTTCTCAGAAACCCACCTTTCCGTAACATTGTCCCAATATTCATCTTCTCCATACTCTGGTACTGCAAAGTCGTCATCACTTGTCGATACGAGACTTTGTAGATTCCTCGCTTGGGCTGTTCAGCTGCTCTAGGGTGGGCACCGGCATCTTCTCAACCTTAACGCACACGCGCTTCTTCGTCCGTCCCATACCCCCACTAACCATTTCCAAGGGGCTGCGCCCTCATAGGTTCATCACTTTTAATTCCAGTCAAATGTCTCTGTGTACACTTTTATTCTCCCGTGTGTCTCTTCCTTGTTTAGGTGTGTCATCACTTCCTTGTTTGGCCATAGATAGCTATTACCAGCTTATTGCCCTCTACTGTCCCAGGGTTATATTGCTCTTTTTTTGGTTTTTCAAGCAAATGTCTTTTAAGGGAGTATGTGAGCATTGGCGCCAGATGAACTGAAGCATGCTGACGCCTTTAATAATTTATTTGTTTGCAACTTAGTAGTTACTATATTCATATGTGATGGCTTTATAGGTTACTTTTGTTTGATGTACAGTATACAGTGCTAGACAAAATGTAATGGCTCTTGGTAAGACACAAATAATAGTTTTTTTCCTATGCATAGTGCATATGGTTAGTCAATCTGAATGTATAGATGTGTGTGTGTGCTATGAGTAAAGTCATTGCCTTGTTTCTCACAAAATGGCTATAGAACCTTCACCATTGGTATGCTAATGTTGGGTGCTGTAAACTGCTTTTCAAATTGCTTGTGAAACCGTTCTTACCCTATCATTTTATGCACAGTTGAAGTCGGAGGTTTACATACACTTAGGTTGGATTCAATAACCTCGTTTTTTCAAACCACTCCACAAATTTCTTGTTAACAAACTATAGTTTTGGCAAGTTGGTTAGGACATCTACTTTGTGCATGACACAAGTAATTTTTCCAACAGACAGAATATTTCACTTATAATTCACTGTATCACAATTCCAGTGGGTCAGAAGTTTACATACACTAAGTTCACTGTGTCTTTAAACAGCTTAGAAAATTCCAGAAAATTATGTCATGGCTTTAGAAGCTTGTGATTGGCCAAATGACATCATTTGAGTCAATTGGAGGTGTACCTGTGGAAGTATTTCAAGGCCTACCTTCAAACTCAGTGCCTCTTAGCTTGACATCATGGGAAAATTAAAAGATATCAGCCCTCAAAAGACCTCAGAAAAAAATTGTTGACCTCCGCAAGTCTGGTTCATCCTTGGGAGCAATTTCCAAACACCTGAAGGTACCACGTTAATCTGTACAAACAATAGTACGCAAGTATAAACACCATGGGACCACGCAGCCATCATACCGCTCAGGAAGGAGACGCGTTCTGTCCCATAGAGATGAATGTTCTTTTGTGTGAAAAGTGCAAATCAATTCCAGAACAGCAGCAAAGGACCTTGTGAAGATGCTGCGGGAAACAGATGCAAAAGTATCTATATCCACAGTAAAACCAGTCCTATATCAACATAACCTGAAAGGCCGCTCAGCAAGGAAGACGCCACTGCTCCAAAACCGCCATTAAAAAGCCAGACTACGGTTTGCAACTGCACATGGGGACAAAGACTGTACTTTTTGGAGAAATGTCCTCTGGTCTGATGAAACAAAAATGGAACTGTTCTTTGGCCATAATGACCATCGTTATGTTTGGAGGAAAAAGGGGGAGGCTTGCAAGCCGAAGAACACCATCCCAACTGTGAAGCACAGGGGTGGCAGCATCATGTTGTGGGGGTGCTTTGCTGCAGGAGGGACAGGTGCACATCACAAAATAGATGGCATAATGAGGAATGAAAATTGTGGCAATATTGAAGCAAGATCTCAAGACATCAGTCAGGAAGTTAAAGCTTGGTCGCAAATGGGTCTTAAGGACAACAAAGTCAAGGTATTGGAGTGGCCATTACAAAGCCCTGGCCTCAATCCCATAGAAAATTTGTGGGCAGAACTGAAAAAGCGTGTGCGAGCAAGGAGGCCTACAAACCTGACTCAGTTACACCAGCTCTGTCAGGAGGAATGGGCCAAAATTCACCCAACCGATTGTGGGAAGCTTGTGGAAGGCTACCCGAAACATTTAGTTAAACAATTTAAAGGCAATGCTACCAAATACTAAATTAGTATATGTAAACTTCTGACCCGCTTGGAATGTGATGAAGGAAATAAAAGATGAAATAAATCATTCCCTCTACTATTATTCTGATATTTCACATTCTTTAAATAAAGTGGTGATCCCAGCTGACCTAAGACAGGGAATTTTTACTAGGATTAAATGTCAGGAATTGTGAAAAACTGAGTTTAAATGTGTTTGGCTAAGATGTATGTAAACTTCCGACTTGAACTGTCTATTTTGAGTTGCTCGAGTTGCTCAAAACAATTTTGAGTTGTTTTGATTTAACTTCAGGAATTGTTCTTTGGAGAGTTTTTTGGAGAGTTTTATTTTCCTTGTGATGTAGTGATCTTTGATATCTTTTGTATTCATCTGACTGACTTGATAAAAACATCTGAAGTTATCCAATCGGATAAACAGACTATTTTCAAATCAAATCAAATGTTATTGGTCACATACACATATTTAGCAGATGTTATTGTGGGTGTAGCGAAATGCTTGTGTTCCTAGCTCCAACAGTGCAGGAGTATCTAACAATACACACAAATCTAAAAGTAAAAGACTGGAATTAAGAAATATATAAACATTATGACGAGCAATGTCGGAGAGGCATTGACTAAAATACAATAGAATACAGTATGTAAATATGAAATGAGTAAAGCAGTATGTTAACATTATTAAAGTAACTAGTATTCCATTATTAAAATGACCAGTGATTACATCACTATGTACATAGGGCAGCAGCCTCTAAGATGCAAGGTTGAGTAACCGGGTGGTAGCCGGCTAGTGATGGCTCTTTAACAGTCTGATGGCCTTGAGATAGAAGCAGTTTGTCAGTCTCTCGGTCCCAGCTTTGATGCACCTGTACTGACCTCGCCTTCTGGATGATAGCGGGGTGAACAGGTCGTGGCTCGGGTGGTTGATGTCCTTGATGATCTTTTTGGCCTTCCTGTGACTTCGGGTGCTGTAGATGTCCTGGAGGGCAGGCAGTGTGCCCCCGGTGATGCATTGGGCAGACCGCACCACCCTCTGGAGAGCCCTGTGGATGAGAGTGGTGCAGTTCCCGCTGCTAGGGATGTTGTCTGGGCTGGCAGCCTTGCGAGGGTTAACACGCTTAAATGTCTTACTCACATCGGCCACGGAGAACGAGAGCCCACAGTCCTTGGGAGCGGGCCGCGTCAGTGGCACTGGGTTATCCTCAAAGCAGGCAAAGAAGGTGTTTAGCTTGGCCAGAAGCAAGGAGTCGGTGTCCGCAACATGGCTGGTTTCCCCTTTGTAATCCGTGATTGTCTGTAGACCCTGTCACATACGTCTCGTGTCTAAGCTGTTGAATTGCGACTCCACTTTATCTCTGTACTGACGTTTTGCCTGTTTGATTGCCTTACTGATGGAATAACTACACTGTTTGTATTTGACCATATTTTCAGACACCTTGCCCTGGTTAAATGCGGTGGTTCGGGCTTTACATTTTGCGTAAATGCTGCCATCTATCCATGGTTTTTGGTTTGGGTAAGTTTTAATAGTCACAGCGGGATCAACATCCCCTATACACTTCCTGATGAACTCAGTCACAGTGTCCGTGTATACGTCAACGTTATTCTTTGAGGCAACCCGGAACGCATCCCAGTCCGCGTGATCAAAACAATCATGAAGCATGGATTCTGATTGGTCAGACCAGTGTTGAATATACCTTAGCACGGGTACTTCCTGTTTGAGTTTCTGCCTATAGGAAGGGAGGAGCAGAATAGAGTCGTGATCTGATTTGCCAAAGAGAGGGCGGGGGAGGGCCTTGTAGCCATCCCGGAAGGGGGAGTAACAATGGTTGAGAGTCTTTGAAGCACAAGTACTACAGTCAATGTGTTGATAGAACTTCAGTACCATTTTCTTCAAATTTGCTTTGTTAAAATCCCCAGCTACAATAAATGTGGCCTCAAGATATGTGGTTTCCAGTTTGTACAAAGTCCAGTATAGTTCCTTGAGGGCAGTTGTGGTATCTGCTTGAGGGGGAATATACACGGCTGTGACTATAACCAAAGAGAATTCTCTTGGGAGGTAATACGGTCTGCATTTGATTGTGAGGTATTCTAGGTTGGGTGAACGAAAGGACTTGAGTTCCTGTACATTATCACAATCACACCATGAGTAGTTAATCATGAAACATACACCACCGCCTTTCTTCTTCCCGAAGAGTTCTTTATTCCTGTCTGCACGATGTACTGTGAACCCAGCTGGCTGTATGGACGTGGACAGTATATTCGGAGATAGCCATGATTCCGTGAAACAGAGTATGTTACAATCCCTGATGTCTCTCTGGAAGGAGATCCTCGTCTACTTTATTGTCTAGGGACTGAACGTTAGCGAGTAATATACTCGGAAGTGGTGGATGGTGTGCCCGCCTCCTGAGTCGGACTAGATGTCCACTCTGAATACCTCTTCTCCATCGGCTGCATCTTGGAGCAGCCTCTAGGATAAGTTACATTGCGCCGGGGTCGTATTTTTGGTAATAATGCTGATGAGTTACCGCCGATCTGATATCCAAAAGTTATTTCCGGCTGTATGTAATAAAACAAAAAACGTTCCGTTCTGGACTAATGTAAAAAAGAACACACAAAAAAATGAAATATTGCAAAGTTGCTTAGAAGCTAGAAGCAGAGCTACCATATCTGCCAGCACCTACTATTTTATCTTAATTGAAACGTTGAATTCATTTGTGATTCATTTTTGATTTTGTGATGTACCTTCAGTTCTGGGTTTTGCTCTTGAAGAATAGAGCATTCCTTTCTAGCTTGCATGCAGGAAGCTTTTACCTAAGGTCATTTGCATGTCTAATGAAGGACAATGGTTTGTGTTGTCTCAGGAATGCTGCTCTCCAACCCACATTGTTTCACCTCTCTGGGTAGCAAAGGTTCTGTTGTGAGAACACCCTGTAGATCTGATATCTGAGTGGGAGTTAACTCAACAGTAGTGATATTGGTCAAAACTCTGATTTTGAATCCAAACAACTCAGATGTTATAACAGGCTCTTAGATTCATTGTCTCTTTCTGTTTGTTCCTGACCTACGCTGGTGAGATTCTCTCTTTCTCTCTCCACCCGAGGGACTCTTCCAGGCTATGACTTCTCTCTTCCTCTCTGATCATGCCTAGAGTAATGCCTTGCAATGCTTGTTAATGCTTTGTAACGTATGCCTTGCATGTGATTTTATTTGTTTTACAAAATAATTAAATACACTTGTTTTTAGAATTCCATTCTCAGACCTTTCTTGATAGCCAATTCCTGTAACTCAACTATGGTCTCTTGCATATTGCTAAATCATCTTTATGGTGTGGCGGTACAGCCCTGCTGCACCACAGGGTCTTTCACATCTTGATCTTTATTGTCAGTCATAGTCATAACAAGATCATGGAATGTTGCACAAACTAATTTGCTTATCACTTTCCATCTCAGACCTTTAGCACTTCCCTCAATAAAAGGGTCCTGTAAATGGTATATGTGTTTCAGAAACGTCAAGACTCTCTGCTGTCAACTCTCCTTCCTCCTGCCTTATTGACAGGCAGAGAATTCAGTGCTTGATTGCTCTGTGCAGTCTTCATCATGTGGTTATTGATATTCTTAGCCTGGTTGGTGATATGGGCTGGAGGGACGTACTGGTATCTTTTCGGCAAGCCAAGCCCTTTCTCTCTGGAGTCAGTGAGGCCTCTGGGACCCCGGGAATTTGACCAGAGGAAGAGGGACAAAGTCATCAAACAAGGTAAGGTAAAGCTCTGGGTTGATTATTTGACTATGACTGTGATTGTGGGAGCATTCTACTCAATCTCTGAGCGATAGAAGAGATATCATGTATGTATTGTCATCTAGGAACAAAGACAAGGAATGCCCCAATGAAAATGAAATTTAGATGCCTTACGTTTATGACCGTTAGAGGAAGATGGGTAATTTATGACAAACACTTTTGATCTTGAATTTGTTTTTCTGTCCAGGTTTCAGTGTTGACAAAGTGCCCCAGAACCTGGATGCCATAGTGATTGGTAGTGGCATTGGGGGTCTGACGGTGGCGGCCACGTTGGCCAAAGTGGGGAAGAAGGTCCTGGTCCTGGAACAACATGACCAGTCAGGAGGCTGCTGTCACACCTACGTAGAGAAAGGATTCGAATTTGATGTTGGTAAGACAGAGGTCTTGTTCATTTGTATTTGTATTTATTAAGGATTCCTGGGGTCCAGCAATATTAAGGCAGTTAGAGTGCATTCGGAAAGTATATAGACCCCTTGACTTTTTCCACATTTTGTTACGTTACAGCCTTATTCTAAAATGTATTAAATTCATATTTTTCCTCATCAATCTACACACAATACCCCATAATGACGAAAAAAAAGGTTTTTAGAAATGTTAGCAAATTTATTAAAAATAAAAAACTGAAAAATCAAATTTACATAAGTATTCAAACCCTTTACTCAGTACTTTGTTGAAGAACCTTTGGCAGCGATTACAGCCTTGAGTCTCCTTTGGTATGATGCTACAAGCTTGGCACACCTGTATTTTGGGACTTTTTCCCATTCTTCTTTGCAGATCCTCTCAAGATCTGTCAGATTGGATGGGGCGCATTGCTGCACAGCTATTTTCAGGTCTTTCCAGAGATGTTCGATCATGTTCAAGTTCGGGCTCTGACTAGGCCACTCAAGGACATTCTGAGACTTGTCCTGAAGCCCCTCCTGCATTGTCTTGGCTGTGTGCTTAGGGTCGTTGTCCTGTTGTAAGGTGAACCTTCGCCCCCAGTCTGAGGTGCTGCTCTAGAGCAGGTTTTCATCAAGGATCTCTTGATGAAATGTACTTTGCCCCGTTCATCTTTGCCTCGGTCCTGACTAGTTTCCCAGTCCCTGCCTCTGAAAAACATCCCCACAGCATGATGCTGCCACCACCATGCTTCCCCGTAGGGATGGTTCCAGGTTTCCTCCACACGTGAAACTTGGCATTCAGGCCAAAGAGTTCAATCTTGATTTCATCAGACCAGAGAATCTTGTTTCTCATGGTCTGAAAGTCTTTAGGTGCCTTTTGGCAAACTCCAAGTGGCTGTCATGTGCCTTTAACTGAGGAGTGGCTTCCGTCTGGCCACTCTACCATAAAGGCCTGATTGGTGGAGTGCTTCAGAGATGGTTGTCCTTCTGGAAGGTTCTCTCATCTCCACAGAGGAACTCTAGAGCTCTGTCGGAGTGACTATTGGGTTCTTGGTAACCTCCCTGACCAAGGCCCTTCTCTCCTGATTGCTCAGTTTGGCCGTGCAGCCAGCTCTAGGAAGAGTTGTGATGGTTCAAAACTTCTTCCATTTAAGAATGGAAGGCCAATGTGTTCTTGGGGAGGCCACTATGTTCTTGGGGACCTTCAATGCTGCAGAAATGTTTTGATACCCTTCCCCAGATCTGTGCCTCGAAACATTCCTGTCTCGGAGCTTTACAGACAATTCCTTCAACCTCATGGCTTGGTTTTTGCTCTGACATGCACTGTCAACTGTGGGAGCTTATATAGACGTGTGTGCCTTTCCAAATCATGTCCAATCAATTGAATTTACCACATGTGGACTCTGTCACGAACAGGCTCGAAGTTCGTAACAAAAGGGAGACAACGTGGAGATAAAGAATAACAAAATATATTTATTAACTGAAGTAAAGTAAATACAATTAACAATGATGTGTGTAATCAGTAGTGTAAGTGAGTGGTTGCGTGTATACATATGATAATGAGGGGTGTTGAAAGCTGCCAACGCAAACAAACAAAACATCCACAAAAATGCCACAACCTAAATCTGTAAGTGTGTCTGCATGGAGAGAGTCTCCTCATTGAATGGGGAAGAGGTGCATTTATCCTGGTGTGTCCCATTTCGCTGATGACCCTCCCAGCCCCGCCCACTGACATCCTATCTAGGAAAACAAGAGCAAAGAGAGAATTCGGCAGACAGAGTGGGAGGGTCGTCACAACTCCAATCAAGATGTAGAAACATCTCAAGGATGATCAATGGAAAACAGGGTGGAAAACAATGGCAAAGGGTCTGAATACTTATGTAAAGAAGTTATTTCTGTTTTTTATTTTTAATACATTTGAAAAACCTGTTTTCGCTTTGTCATTATGGGGTATTGTGGGTAGATTGCTGAGGGTTTTATTTATTTAATCCATTTTAGAATATGGTTGTAATGTAATAAAATGTGGAAAAAGTCAAGGGGTCTGAATACTTTCCGAAGGCACTGTATATACAATTTAAAATATTACATGACATTGCATTTCATAACACTTTTCACAACACATTAAGTGTGTTCCCTCAGGCCACTACTTTACTTTCAGAAATCTACAATACAAAATCCACGTGTACGTGTGAGTACAGTCTTATCATGTGTATGTGTGTCTGTGCCTGTGTGTGTCTTCACAGTCCCTGCTGTTCCATAAGGTGTATTTTTATCAGTTTTTAAAAATATGATTCTACTGCTTGCATCAGTTACCTGATGTGGAATAGAGTTCCATGTAGCCATGGCTCTATGTACAGTAGTACTGTACGCCTCCTATAGTCTTTTCTTGACTTGGGGATTGTGAAGAGACATTTCGTGGAATGTCTTGTGTGGTATGCATGCGTGTCCAAGCTGTGTGCTGGTAGTTTAAACAGACACCTCAGTGCATTCAGCAAGTCAACACAGACTTCTCCCCATCTTAGCTACTATTGTATCAACATGTTTTGACCATGACAATTCACAATCCAGGGTTACTCCAAGCAGTTTAGTCACCTCAACTAGCCTCAATTTCCACATTATTTATTACAAGATTTAGTTGAGGTTTAGGGGTTTAGTGAATGATTTGTCCCAAATACAATGCTTTTTTGCCACCCATTCTGAAACTAACTCCAGCTCTTTGCTAAGTGTTGCAGTGATTTAACTCGCTGTAGTAGCTGACAAGTATAGTGTTGAGTCATCCACATACATAGACACACTGGCTTTACTCAAAGCATGTCATTAGTAAAGACTGAAAAAAGAGAGGGCCTAGACAGCTGCCCTGGGGAATTTCTGATTCTACCTAGATTATGTTGGAGAGGCTTCCATTAAAGAACACCCTCTGTGTTTTGTTAGACAGGTAACTCTTTATCCACGATATAGCAGGGGGTGTAAAGCCATAACGCATACGTTTTTTCAATCAGCAGACTATGATTGATAATGTCAAAAGCTGGGTTTCTGTACAGCACTTTGAGATATCAGCTGATGTAAGAAGGGCTATATAAATAAATTTGATTTTGATTTGAAATTTGATTTGAAAAGCTGCACTGAAGTCTTAACAGGACAGCCCCCACAATAATTGTATCATCTATTTCTCTCAGCCAATCATCAGTCATTGTGTAAGTGCCGTGCTTGTTGAATGTCTTTCCCTATAAGCGTGCTGAAAGTCTGTTGTCAATTTGATTACAGTAAAATAACGCTGTATCTGGTCAAACACTATTTTTTCCAAAACTTTACTAAGGGTTGGTAACAGGCTGATTGTTCAGCTATTTGAGCCAGTAAAGGCGGCTTTACTATTCTTGGGTAGCAGAATTACTTTTGCTTCCCTCCAGGCCTGAGGGCACAGACTTTCTAGTAGGCTTAGATTGAAGATATGGCAATATTGTCCTCAGTAATCTTCCATCCAAGTTGTCGGACCCCGGTGGCTTGTCATTGTTGATAGATAACAATACTTTTTTCGCCTCTTCCACACTCACTTTATGGAATTACAATGCTTGCCTTTCATAATGTTATCAGTTATACTTGATTGAGTAGTGTCAGCATTTGTTGTTAGCATGTCATGCCTAAGTTTGCTAATCTTGCCAATTAAAGAAATGGTTAAAGTAATTGGCAATATCAGAAGGTTTTGTGATGAATGAGCCATCTGACTCAATGAGTTTGAGTTTGCTTTTTTGCCCAAATCTTCATTTAAGGTGCTCCAAAGCTTTTTCCTATAATTTTTTATGTAATTTATCTTTGTTTCATAGTATAGTTTCTTCTTCTTTTTATTCAGTTTAGTCACATGATTTCTCAAATTACAGTACATTTGCTAATCGGTTGTGCAGCCAGACTTATTTGCCATTCCTGTTGTCTCATCCCTCTCAACCATAAAATGGTTCAATTCCTCATCAATCCACTGGGATTTAACAGTTTTACAGTAATTTTCTTAATGGGTACAAGCTTATTAGTAACTGAAATAAGTAATTTCATGAATGTGTCAAGGGCAGTTTCTGGTTGTCATCATTACAAACCACAGACCAACAAGTATCCTTAACATCAACAAGATAGGAATCCCTACAAAACATATGTTTGACCTCTTATACACTATATTAGGCCCAGCCTTTGGAACTTTGGTTTTCCTAAATATGGCTACTATATTGTGATCACTAAATCTGATGGATTTGGATACTGCTTTAAAGCAAATTTCTGCTACATTAATAAATATGTGATCAATTTATGTTGTTGATTTCATTATGATCCTATTTGTAACTACCCTGGTAGGTTAACTGATAACCTGAACCAAGTTTCAGACACTGGTTATAGTTTGAAGCTTTTTTTTGAGTGGGCAGCTTGATGAAAGCCAGTCAATATTTAAATCACCCAGAAAATATACCTCTCTGTTGATATCACATACATTATCAAGCATTTCACAGATGTTATCCAGATACTGACTGTTAGCACGTGGTGGTCTATAGCAGCTTCCCACAACAATGGGCTTTAGGTGAGCTTTTACTTTAACAGTATTTAACATGAGATCCTCTCGAAGCTTTACAGGAATGTGGTTATAAATATAAACAGCAACACCTCCACCATTGGTTTTTCTGTAAATGTTATAACCATGTATTGCTACCACTGTATCTTCAAATGTATTATCTAAGTGAGTTTCAGAGATTGTCAGAATAGGAATGTCATCTGTTACTAGCAAATTATTGATTTCATGAACCTTGTTTCTTAAGCTACATATGTTAACGTGGGGCTATTTTTAGCACTTTTTTAGGATGCTTGATTGTTTTCATTGCTTTACTGGGAAGCTTAGCAGGAGTAGACATGCTCATGTTATTTATGTTAGTGCAGGGTGAGCTGCACACAGTGGACTTCCTACTAGGGCACACTGCCTCAGTGCTAACAGTATAACTCTTGTTCATAGGCACATGATTACTGCATACAATAGCTGTAGGATCAGCAGAGGCATTCAGGGCAGTTAGATTACACTGCGTGCACAATTATTAGGCAAGTGAGTATTCTGATCTTATCATTGTTTCTATTCACATTTTTGAACTCCAAACCATACAACCTTGAATGCTTATTGGATTTAATCATTTTTCAGGTGATATGTATTTGTGTAATGAGGGAGGGTGTGGCGAAAGTGAATAACACCTTATATCAAGGTGTGCATAATTATTAGGCAGCCTCATTACCTCAGGTAAAATGGGCCAAAAAAGAAATTTAACTGACACTGTCAAACTACCAGGAACCCATTATCCTCCAGTGCCACCGTATTCCAGAACTGCAACCTACCTGGAGTGTTCAGAAGTACAAGGTGTCAAGTGCTCAGAGACATGGCCAAGGTCAAGAAGACTGAAACAAGACCACCACTGAATAAGATTCACAAGTTGAAGCGTCAAATTGGGCAAAGAAATACCTGAAGACAGATTTTTCAAAGGTTTTATGGACAGATGAAATTAAAGTGACTATTGATGGACCAAATGGATGGGCCCGTGGCTGGATCAGTAATGGACACAGGGCACCACTTTGAGTCGGGTGCCAGCAAGGTGAAGGAGGGGTACTGGTATGGGCTGCTATCATTGAGGATGAGGTAGTTGGACCTTTTCGGGTTGAAGATGGACTGAAATTCAACTCCCAAACCTACTGCCAGTTTCTGGAAGATTCTTTCGTCAAACAGTGGTACAGGAAGAAGTCCTCAGCATTCTAGAAGGCCATCATCTTTATGCAGGACAATGCTCCATCACATGCATCCAAGTACTCCACTGCTTGGCTAGCCAGCAAGGGCCTCAAAGATGCCTGAATAATGACCTGGCCCCCTTCCTCACCTGACTTAAATCCTATTGAGAACTTGTGGGCCCTTCTCAAACGTGAGATTTACAGTGATGGAAGACAATACATCTTTTTGAACAGCATTTGGGAGGCTGTGGTTGCTGCTTCAGCGAAAATTGATCGTGAACAGATCAAGAAACTGACAGACTCCATGGATGGAAGGCTCATGGCAGTTATTGAAAATAAGGGTGGCTATATTGGTCACTGAATATTTTTGAAAGGCCAAAAATGTTATATAATTGTCATTTTGTGTTACTTATCTGTTACACTTACTCTAAAAATTGAGAATAAACAAGTGA
The DNA here is from genome assembly GCF_901001165.1 of Salmo trutta. Classification (NCBI taxonomy): domain Eukaryota; kingdom Metazoa; phylum Chordata; class Actinopteri; order Salmoniformes; family Salmonidae; genus Salmo; species Salmo trutta. The sequence goes on along the minus strand of NC_042966.1, from coordinate 25,874,972 downwards.
GTTGAGAGAAATTATTTTTGTAATTTAGTTGCCTAATAATTCTGCACACTAATAGTTGCCTAATAATTGTGCACACTTATATATTTCCCTGAGAAAGACAAAACTCACTTTTCCTATGTTAAACATGCAGGTTTGAGGTTCAATAAAATTTTGTATTGACTGAGAGCATTGTGTTTGTTCAACAATAAAATTAATCCCGAGGAATACAATTTGCCTAATAATTGTGCACGCAGTGTAGTTTACTTACATTACTTACATTTTGTCTACCAACGCTCATGGGATAAAGTACATTTGCTGAATCATTATGACAACTCAGCGACACAATGGTAGGGATTAACCAAGCTGGGCTTGGGTCATTGTTTTGGCATTCTCACACTGATAACTTGTATTCAATAGACTACATGTCATAGAATGTTTACTATGACATATTCCAAGTATTCAATGTATCATGCATTGCTTTGGAGTGAACACATTTGAAATGAGCACAAATGCCATCTAAATGTAATTAATTCACAAACAAGAAGCTGTGTTGAGAATAAGGGCCTGCTTCTTTCTCTAAAAGCTAGATGGGCAAGTGGCAAAGTCAAAATTGGCTATGTCATGAAAATGTACATTGGTCATAATTTAAGGTTAGGATTAGGCTCATGTTTGCTTAGCAATGTGATTAAGGTAAGGTTTAGGTTTAAAATCTTTAAGAAGATTAATTGTAGAAATAGGCGGGTTTATGTTTTAGCCACTTGCCCAGATAGTGATGGAAGACACTAGCGTTGCACGGGGGTCTCCTGTGTGCCTCCACGGTCCTGGACCACTTTGTGACCTGATGTGACCTGGCTTTGTGACCTGATGTGACCTGGCTTTGTGACCTGATGTAACATCTTATTGAAGCATGATTTATCCCCATTGTCCCATCCAGGTCTCCACTTCATCGGCCAGCTCCATGAGAACAGTCTGCTGCGTATTGTCTTCGACCAGATCACCGAGGGCCAGTTGGAGTTTGTGGAGCTGGACCAGCACTTTGACACCATCCAGATCGGCGAGGGAGAGGACAAACGCGAGTACACCATCTTCTCTGGCAAGACAGAGATGGAGGCTCACCTGAAAAATCAGTTTCCAGACGACGTCACTGCCATTGAAACTTTTTTCAATATCATGAAGGTACTTTCTTTTTTTCAGTTCAGGGGTTTTGTTGGTAATGAGAACACTGAAGTGATCAAATGAGTATCAACAGTATGGTAGTCACCTCAACCCATCACCTAGCGACCTCATCAAGAGATTTGGATCTCTTGGTGTAACAGCTGAGGCGTTTGGTTGACAGTCCCAAGGTCTTAGGTTCAAGCCCTGGTTGGGACTACCCTCTCTTCACTACAGTATAATAACTTTTTACCTCAAATGTCCTTTAATATCATGCCAGGTGTCAGCCAAGAAGACTCACTATCTGGCCTCTCTGAAGCTGATCCCCCAGTGGCTGGCTCTGTTCTTGCTGAAGTCCGGCATCACAAACCTCTGCTCCTCCATCTTTACCCTCTCTGGTACTGGAGCTACAGACCTGGTGAGCACTTTGACCACCAACAAGGACCTTCACGTCATCTTCAGTTACCTCTTCTACGGTACTTGGTCTTAACGTTCTAGATTCTATTGTATTGTATTCTATACTAAACTATACTATTCCATTCCATTCTACTATTTCAGTATTATTCTATATATTCAGAATGATATTCTATGCCTGGAAAGAGCCCAAGACAAAATGAGCCACAACTGGACTATGGCAACCAGGGAATATCTGTCATAATTCATGAAATAGAACTGAGGTAGCTAATAGTTTATTTTCTGTTCTCCCCCCCCCCCCAGGTGTCCCCCCCAAGGATTCCAGTGTTATGATCAATGCTCTTCTGTTGCACCACTACAAGAGAGGGGCGTACTACCCTAAAGGAGGAGCCAGTGAGATCTCCTACCACATCATCCCTGTCATCCAGAAGTCTGGAGGCAACGTCCTAGTCAGAGCACCTGTCACTCAGATCCTGGTCAACAATGACGGGGCAGCATATGGTGAGAATACAGATATTGTCCATATCCGTTTCACAATGGACAAGTTTTAATACTCACCACTGCATCAAAAGGTTGGATGGTCCTCATTGAAGTCTTGTAGATCACTTCATTACTTCCTTTCAGTTTACAAAGCTCTACTACACAAGTTTCCAACTGACTTAACTTCATTGCTGAAGTATAAAAGAATGAGCTACCAAACCCACTTGCAGGGTTGGTTAACTCTTGAGGTCCCTCTGGTCTTGACCAATTTAGGTAAATTCTCCTTTAGTTTTAGTGCCCCCCACCTGCAAAATTCCTTGCATCTTGATTCCTTGGTGCCACTAGGGAAGTTTAGGACTCTGGTGTTAAATGAATTAATTGAGGATTGCAGTTGTTTTGATTGATTGTAATGGTTTATTTGTTGAAATTGTAGTATTGTAATTCTACCTTGTAGGTTTTTTATTCTTGTTTTATTTGGAATGTTCACTTTCTTGATTGTAAATATGTTTGTACTTAGGGCACCATTGTGAATGATACTCTGGTCTCAATTGGGCTCCCCTAAAAAAATAAAAGTAAAAAAATATATATTTTTCCTTTATTTAACTAGGCAATTCAGTTAAGAAAAAATTATTATTTACAATGACGGCCTACAGCGGCCAAACCCGGATGACGTTGGGCCAATTGTGCACCACCCTATGGGACACCCAATCACAGCCGGTTGTGATACAGCCTGGAATTGAACCAGGGTGTCTGTACTAACGCCTCAAGCACTGAGATGCAGTGCCTTAGACCGTTGATCCACTCGGCTGACAATCACGATATGGTCCATATCCGTTTCACAATGGACAAACAGAGTCCTACTGTATTGATTCAGTCCCTGAAACATAGGACAGATGTGAAAACTCTATAATAACAGCCCAAAGACAAATGACATGCACATTCCACACAGTCTCCCCTTGTTGTGCTGAGAGAGTAAGTGTCCCATCGCTTATTTCCGCATGCAAGAATTACGAAGACTTAAAGAAGCTTGTCCTATTTCTAATCACAAAATATATTTCCATGAGGAGATCATGTTGATATTTCAAAGACATACAATGTCTTTCTGAGTCTTCTCCTGTTTGTTTCCATTGCCAGGTGTAAAGGTGAGAACGAGACAGGAGGAGGTGGAGGTACATGCTCCTGTGATCATCTCCAACTGTGGTGTGTTCACCACCTTCCAGAAATTACTGCCCCCTGAGACCCAGACCAAGCCAGGTGAGTTACACTGACAAACAGTATGTAGGATTTCAATCAGTTGATTGATTGATTGATCAGTCGATATGAGTTGCCTTATGATGTTCTATCTTACTACTGTAAAGTCTTGCTATGGGTTGATGGTAAGACACTTTTTTTTGCTAACAGACATCCAGGAACGTTTGGACATGATGAAACATGGCAGAGGATCATTATTGGTCTTCTCTGGCTTTGATGGAACCCAAGAGGAGCTGGGTATTGTCTCCACCAACTTCTGGCTCTTCAAAAATAATGATATGGATGGCTCGTAAGTACCAGGCACCGAATCCTCTTTCAAAATTGAAATGAGATGATTTCGCCCTCTGTACTCACAAGGTGGCGCTGCTACATAAACAATGAGTAACAGCAGTTACTATGGCATCCCCACATAGCCTACAGTCGTATATGGAGATTAGTTTCATTGATGCAGCATCACTCCAGCATTCTTCAGATGTTTACAGCCTTGTTGTTTTGTGTAGAATGGAAGGGTTCTTTGCCATGAGTAAAGAGGATGCACCTGATAACATCCCTATGATGTTCATCACCTTCCCCTCTGCCAAAGATCCTACAGCCAAGACGAGACACCCAGGTAGGATAATGTACCAATGAACATCGAAGATAATGTAGCGAAGTGTGTGTACTTCTTTGTGCCACAAATACGCTGCAGATGTGTCGGATGTATACCATGTTACATTTCCAGGGAAATCCTGCATGACGATATTGACCATGGTGAAATACGAGTGGTTTGAGGAATGGGCAGATACCTCAGTAAGGAAAAGGGGAGATGACTACACCAACTACAAAATGAAATTCGCAAACAATCTCTTTGACTGGGCATGCACCCTATTCCCCAAGCTGAGGGAAAAGGTATGAAGAAAGGTTTTTCAATTAACATATGGTAGTGTATATTGTCTCTCTCTCTGTGTCTGTCTGTGTTTGGGTTTTTTAGAGGTTAATCCATGTTAATTGATAACGTCTCTATGCTCTGTTTGTTTCCAGTTGGTGTTCCAGGATGTTGCGACCCCCCTGACTAACATGCACTACCTGGGAGCCCAGCGCGGGGCCATGTACTCTGCTGAGCACAACCTGGACCGCTTCCATGCTGAGGCTGTGGCCAGGAACCGCTGCTCCACCCCTGTCAAAAACCTCTTCATCTCAGGTAACACTCCTGGAACTTCTCCTCGAATGCTTCTCCGTCAAGGTTAAATCATTTATAAAGTGAGACAAAATGTGCATTAGCCGCAAAAGTCTATTTTGTATGAGCTATATAGTCACATTTTGTGAAGAATATTTACAGTTACAAACTTTTGTTCGATTTTTTTTAAAATGTACTGGGTGGCAGATAGCCTACTGGTTTAGAGCATTGGGCCAGTAACTGAAAGGTCGCTGGTTTGAATCTCCAAGCTGACTAGGTAGAAAAAATATGTTGATGTGCCATTGAGCAAGGCACTTAATCACAATTGCGCCTGTAAGTCGCTCTGGATAAGAGCGTCTGCTAAATTATGTTAATGTGGTATATGTGAGGGAGCTTGCATGTCTTTAGGCCATCTTTGCCTTATCTTATATGGTTTGTGTGGATGTACCTTTTCCAGGGCAGGATGTGTTCAGCTGTGGGATAGCAGGAGCATTGCACGGGGGTCTCCTGTGTGCCTCCACGGTCCTGGACCACATCGTCTACATCGACCTACTCTTCCTCAAGAAGAAGCTGAAGAAGCAGAAAGCCAGAAAGATGGCCAGGCTGGTTAAGAAGCTCGAGTGAGGAGACTGCACTCCATTTCTACGCTCCGGAGCGAAGTCTCCCCTATAATTGAACTTTCCCCTCCCCCCAATAGTAACCTAAATCATTAGTTGGGACAATTTAAAACTGACTCAAGATCAGCGTCTAGGGCCAGCTTCACCCTACACACTACTTCTACAGTAAGGTAGGCTATGCAGGGTCGAAAAAGAAGAAACCGTTAACATCCGGTTTTCAGGGATACAGCATCTTCAACATAGCTTCCATTTCCTCTAAACACTGCATGTAGGGACCACAGGAGGTTGGTGGCACCTTAATTGGGGAGGACGGGCTCGTGGTAATGGCTGGAGTGCAATAGGTGGAATGGTATCAAACACAACAAACACATGGATTCCATGTGTTTGATGCCATCACATGCGCTCCGTTCCAGCCATTATTGTGAGCCGTCCTCCCCTCAGCAGCCTCCACTGGTAGGGACTGCTCAAGAGGTTATTTTACGCCTGCAAGTTTTAACAGTAAGGCTGCTCTCTACTTCCTCCGCAGGACTAAGTCTGAACTGCAGGTTTCATTCTGATACTATGACATCATGACAAGCTGAGGAGATGGAATCCCAACAAACCATTTCTGGTTACCTCTTCATTCCTAGAACATTAGTATGAATGTTCTGAGAGGGGTAAAATGGTTAACACTTTTGGTTAAAACATTTGACAGAGTTTCCCAGGGATATATACATATTGTATGTCATTTTACAATTACAGATTGATTTGTAAATACAGAATCTGCCAATGGAAAGTAATCCTTGAATATGTATGCACCACTTACACTGTGTCAAAGTTTTAAATGTTTTAATGTGAATCATTTAATATTGTATTATTGTAAACATGTAACATGGTCAGACCAGGTGCCACGATAAAGTGACTAAGGGGACAGTTGAAATCGGTTATCGGGCACAATTTTGGGGTTCTTGCATTGGAATTATATTGAATTCTGCTTATATCAGGTTATACCACAATAAACAGTTCAAAACCGACACTCTGAGTTCAGAGTGCTTTTGAAGTGACAGGTTGGCGCGAAATCTGTGGCCTATCTCAGCTGTGCTGTATCAGCACAATGGACAGCGCCCTAACACACTAAAGCAAGGCCGTTTTGGTAATGAATATAGGCTACAAGATAGACAGGGTAATTCACCTATTACAAACAGCCTATGTGAATGCAGTCTTACACACCTCTGTCTTAACAAAATAATGCTAACTAAATGCTGAAAGTAGTAGCTTAGTTATTCATGCATGCAAGCAAAAACACTGAACAGCAGTTTGGCTTAGAATACCGACACAACTGCGAATGCGAACGAATGAATGAGAACTGAACAAAACAGCGGTACCAAGTAGTAGGTCTAGAAAACGAAATATCAGATCGATAAAAGAATGACACAATCTAGATTTAGGTTAGTTACATTAACAGTAAACAAAAGGCTAAATGGAGATCTAAATAACCAAAACCTAGCCTACAACCTACTACAGTTAGATGCAGACATGCACATCTGTCTTGCCAAATAAATAGGCCTATAGGCCAGCTTCAAACATAGAAAATCATGCCGATCATGAGTTTAGCAGCACCTTGTGAAATGGCACAATACACTTCAGTGAATCAAATTTGACCCACATAATCAATTAAACAATGCCAGCCTACCATAAACACGTTTCCAATACTACAGTTCCATTTACAACCATGAAAATCAATCAAACCCATAATAGAATGTATCTATTTCTATGATGAAACATACCAAATGTAGCTATTCCCAGGGACGTCATTTGGGTCATTGCAATGGAATTATATGGAATTCTGCTTATATCATGCAATAAGCATACATTCAAATGCTTTTGGCCAAGAAGTGACAAGATTTTTATAAAAACCAACCAGCTAGATTGTTTCTTACCTTTTCAGAAGAGTTGCGGCCTCCTTGATGCTCTGTGGAACTTCCTGAGTAATTGATCATTCCGTTCCGTTCCCATTGCCAATAAATTGTTTCACTTGGGTCAAATGTTTTGGGTAGCCTTCCACAAGCTTCCCACAATAAGTTGGGTGAATTTTGGCCTATTCCTCCTGACAGAGCTGGTGTAACCGAGTCAGGTTTGTATCCTCCTTGCTCGCACACGCTTTTTCAGTTCTGCCCACAAATTTTATATAGGTTTGAAGTCAGGGATTTGTGATGGCCACTCCAATACCTTGACTTTGTTGTCCTTAAGCCATTTTGCCACAACTTTGGAAGTATGCTTGGGGTCATTGTCCATTTGGAAGACCCATTTGCGACCAAGCTTTAACTTCCTGACTGATGTCTTGAGATGTTGGTTCAATATATCAACATCATTTTTCTTCCTCATGATGCCATTTATTTTGTGAAGTACACCTGTCCCTCCTGCAGCAAAGCACCCCCACAACATGATGCTGCCACCCCAGTGCCTCAAGGTTGGGATGGTGTTCTTTAGCTTGCAAGCCTCCCCCTTTTTTCTCCAAACATAACGATGGTCATTATGGCCAAACAGTTCTATTTTTTTTTCATCAGACCAGAGGACATTTCTCCACAAAGTACGATCTTTGTCCTCATGTGCAGTTGCAAACCGTAGTCTGACTTTTTTTATGGTGGTTTTGGAGCAGTGGCTTCTTCCTTGCTGAGCGGCCTTTCAGGTTATGTCAGTATAAGACTTGTTTTACTGTGGATATAGATACTTTTGTACCTGTTTCCTCCAGCATTTTCACAAGATCCTTTGCTGTTGTTCTGAGATAGTGTCACGCCCTGACCTTAGAGATCCTTTTTATTCTCTAGGTCAGGGTGTGACTAGGGTGGGTTTTCTAGTTTTGTATTTCTATGTTGGCCTGATGGTTCCCAATCAGAGGCAGCTGTATCTCGTTGTCTCTGATTGGGGATCATATTTAGGCAGCCTTTTCCCACCTCTTGTTTGTGGGATCTTATTTTGAATCAGTGCATGTAGCACCTCTGTCACGGTTTGTTGGTGGTTTATTTTTTGTTGTTGTTGGTTGTAAAGTTTCACTAAAATAAAATGTGGAACTCAGAGCACGCTGCGCCTTGGTCATTCTCTACACACAATCGTGACAGATTGATTTGCACTTTTCGCACCAAAGTACGCTCATCTCTAGGAGACAGTCTGCGTCTCCTTCCTGAGCGGTATGATGACTGTGTGGTCCCATGGTGTTTATACTTGCGTACTATTGTTTGTACAGATTAACGTGGTACCTTCAGGTGTTTGGAAATTGCTCCCAAGGATGAACCAGACTTGTGGAGGTCTTGGCTGATTTCTTTTGATTTTCCCATGATGTCAGGCAAAGAGGCACTGAGTTTGATGGTTGGCCTTGAAATACATCCACAGATACACCTCCAATTGACTCTAATGATGTCAATTAGCCTATCAGAAGCTTCTAAAGCTGTGACATAATTTTCTGGAATTTTCCAAGCTGTTTAAAGGCACAGTCAACTTAGTGTATGTAAACTTCTGACCCACTGGAATTGTGATACAGTGAGTTATAAGTGAAATAATCTGTCTGTAAACAATTGTTGGAAACATTTCTTGTGTTATGCACAAAGTAGACGTCCTAACCGACTTGCCAAAACTATAGTTTGTTAACAAGAAATTTGTGGAGTGGTTTGAAAAACGAGGTTCATTGAATCCAACCTAAGTGTATGTAAACTTCCGACATCAACTGAATAAAAAATGATAGGGTAAGAACGGTTTCACAAGCAGAATGTGTTCACTGACTACAGAGCAGCATTCAACACCATAGTACCCTCCAAGCTCATCATTAAGCTGGAGGCCCTGGGTCTTAGCCCCGCCATGTGAAATTCGGTCCTGGACTTTCTGACAGGCCTCACCCAGGTGGTGAAGGTAGGAAACAACATCTCCACTTTGCTGCCCCTCAACACTGGGGCCCCACAAGGGTGTGTCCTCAGCCCCCTCCGGTACTCCCTGTTCACCCATGACTGCATGGCCATGCACACCTCCAACTCAATCATCAAGTTTGCAGACGACACAGCAGTTGTGGGCTTGATTACCATCAACGACGAGACGACCTACAGGGAGGAGGTGAGGGCACTCGGAGTGTGGTGTCAGGAAAATAACCTCTCACTCAATGTCAACAAAACAAAGGAGATGATCATGGACTTCAGGAAACAGCAAAGGGAGCACCCCCCTGTCCACATCGAAGAGACAGTAGTGGAGAAGGTGGAAAGTTTTAAGTTCCTCGGCGTACACATCACGGACAAACTGAAATGGTCCACCCACACAGACAGTGTGGTGAAGAAGGTGAAACAGCGCCTCTTCAACCTCAGGAGGCTGAAGAAATTTGACTTGTCACCTAAAACCCTGACAAACTTTTATAGACGCCAATCGAGAGCATCCTGTCGGTCTGTATCACCGCCTGGTACGACAACTGCACCACCCTCAACCGCAAGGCTCTCCAAAGGGTGCACAACGCATCACCGGGGGCAAACTACCTGCTCTCCAAGACACCTACAGCACCTGATGTCACAGGAAGTCCCAACAAATCATCAAGGACAACAACCACCTGAGCCCTGCCTGTTCACCCCGCTACCATCCAGAAGGCGAGGTCAGTACAGTTGCATCAAAGCTGGGACCGAGAGACTGAAAAACAGCTTCTATCTCAAAGCCGTCAGACTGCTAAACAGCAATCACTAACTCAGAGAGGTTGCTGCCTACATAGAGACTCAAATCACTGGCCACTTTAATAAATGGATCACTAGTCACTTTAAACAATGCCACCTTAATAATGTTAACATATCTTACATTACTCATCTCATATGTATATACGGTACCTTATACCATCTATTGCACCTTACCTATGTCGCTCGGCCATCACTCATCCATATATTTATATGTACATGTTCTTATTCCATCACTTTAGATTTGTGTGTATTAGGTAGTTGTTGGGAATTGTTAGATTACTTGTTAGTGCAGTAATATCTATCTGAACTATAAGCGCAAGCATTTCGCTACACTCGCATTAACATCTGCTAACCATGTGTATGTGACCAATAAAACGTGATTTCATTTCATCATAAGTGACCATTTTAAATTCATTGTAGCCTACTGTCAAAGTGTATATTTGTTTCAGCATAAAACAGAATGTATCTCTGTATTACCAATACAATATCATTTAATAACAATGAAACTGAACACAAATCCATTTATTTTCTACAATGGACATGATCATATTGAGATGAAAATAGACATGAATACATAATGGTTCACTATGGGACATTTATAGGTCAGAGGACAAAGCTATTGAGGAAAATCCACACAATTGCAATACTATATGTGAATGGAGACGTTTAGAAAGATTTTGAAGTTCAACTGCTTTGGCCTTTCAAACCAAGGAAATATTCACTTCAGAAAATACTTAATTTTCCTCCTTCAGTGACGTCATTGTGACATTTCACCAAATTCCTCTACTAATGACAACATCGGTCAAAGTTGAACGAAGTTGAACATGCTGGTGTCTCTCTCACTACACACTCGTCCCTCCATCCATCTATGCTTACTGTATGTATCCCTCAACTGCATCTAGGCCTGCTGTTCAAACCTAGAGTAAATTAGATTTATTGCAGAATAATAAAGTGAAAATCACTCTAAAAGTGCCCAAAAACAAAGCAGAAAATATGCAATTGGGTTTGAATTCTGGCTTTATTGCTTCAATTCAAACCTGAGAATCACATTTTAGGACTTTTAGGAGTGTAAACTCCCCTCAACCTGGGACACACTGCTGTCCAAATCACTTCAGAAAATACTTAATTTTCCTCCTTCAGCGATGTCATTGTGACATTTTACCAAATTCCTCTACTAATGACAACATTGGTCAAAGTTGAACAAGTTATTACACAAAAAAAGCTATTAGATTGCATCCCAAATGACATTCTCTGTGTAGTGCAGACAGTTTGACCTTGGCCAATACGGACATATGCTAACTTAGGACCCAAAACAAACCGTCACTACAGCAATAAATACACCTGAAATTCACTGTGGTTTTGGGAGCCATTGCACTGTTTACAGTAACAACTCAACCACAGAAGACAATTAAGTTCTTTAAAAGGTAAATTATGTTACATTTATCTTGTAGACCCTATTGGGCCTACCACTAATATTCTCACCTATGTTGTTATAACCTGTGCAACAACCCGTTTTTTTGGACTAGACCTGGGCTTAATCCCAAGTGGCATCCTATTCCTTATTTATTTAGTGCACCACGCTTGACCAGGGCTCATAAGGCTCTGGTCAAAAGTATTGCACTATGTAGGGTTCCATTTGGAACGCATTTCTGAACTCCAAGGTGTGGGAAACCACAGACTTCTTGGACTAAATGAACATTTCCTCCCCGACAGATTGGTGGGCATGCTGTGGGTTGGTAATGGAGGTAATGGCGGACTGGGGAATCTGACCCAGGAGGACAATGCCTTCTCTGTTAGGGTCGGCTCAGGCTGTGGGATGCTAGTGTCTCTCTCACTACACACTCGTCCCTCCATCCATCTATGCGTACTGTATGTATCCCTCAACTGCATCTAGGCCTGCTGTTCAAACCTAGAGTAAATTAGATTTATTGCAGAAAAATAAAGTGAAAATCACTCTAAAAGTGCACAAAAACAAAGCAGAAAATATGCAATTAGGTTTGATTACCTGCCTTATTGCTTCAATTCAAACCTGAGAATCACGTTTTAGGACTTTTAGGAGTGTAAACTCCCCTCAACCTGGGACACACTGCTGTCCAAATCAAACACGCATTAAAATGCATTACCCCAAATGTCAGATGTGTTAAGATTGGATTCCATCCTGAGTGTCAGGATACAGGAGCCTGGACAGAGGACTGGGAATGAGATATGTTACATTTACATGTAATTCTTATTTTCCTAAAGAGCACTAGTCTGAGAATTAAAATAGGCAGGTCAGTTGAGGATGAAACCTACCATAAAGAATATGGTTTGTGTGTGCACAAATGCATTTTTTTTTGTAAGGAACAGTGTCTTCGGGAAGTGTTCAGACCCCTTGACTTTTTCCAGATTTTGTTATGTTACAGACTTGTTCTAAAATGGAGAGAAAAAACAAATTCCCTCCTCAATCTACACATGATATCCCATAATGACAAAGCGAAAGCAAATTTTTGGAAATGTTTGCAAATATATTAAACAGCAAAACAGAAATACCTTATTTACATAAGTATTCAGACCCTTTGCTATGAGACTCAAAATTGAGCTCAGGTACATCCTTTTTCCATTGATCATCCTTGAGATGTTTCTACAACTTGATTGAGTCCACCTGTGGTAAATTCAATTGATTGGACATGATTTGGAAGGGCACAAAACTGTCTATATAAGGTCCCACAGTTGACAATGCATGTCAGAGCAAAAACCAAGCCATGAGGTCAAAGGAATTGTCCGTCGAGCTCCGAGACGGGATTGTGTCGAGGAATAGCTGTGCAGCAACGCGCCCCATCCAATCTGACAGGCCTTAAGAGGATCTGCAGAGAAGAATGGGAAAAAGTCCCCAAATACAGGTGTGCCAAGCTTGTAGCGTCATACCCAAGAAGACTCCTGGCTGTAACCGCTGCCAAAGGTGCTTCAACAAACTACTGAGTAAATGGTCTGAATACTTATGTAAATATAATATTTCTATTTTTTTATACATTTGCAAACATTTATTAACACCTGTTTTTGCATTGTCATTATGGGGTATTGTGTGTAGATTGATGAGGGGAATTTAAAAAAAATCTATTTTAGAATAAGGCTGTAACGTAACAAAATGTGGAAAAAGTCAAGGGGTCTGGATACTTTCCAAAAGCACTGTATACTTAAATGTAACGCCCCCACTAAGCCACGCCTCTAATATTTTCCCAGTATGTCTTGCCTTTTCGATTGAATTGTAGAGTTACCACCCATGACTGTATTTGTCACTTCTCGAAGTGAGTTCCTAAGCCAATATTATCATTATAATTGAACCGTTACATATATCATAAGGCCTTATACAGTGGCCTTAAACTCATAGTTTACAGGCCACATCAGGCCTTCTAGTAGGGTTGCAAAATTCCACAAATGTTCCCCCAAAAAATTCCAGTAATCTTCAAACCAGTATTTCTGGAAAAACCTGGGAAATTGACCAGAATTTGGCAACCCTAACTGTAGTTCACATTATGCTGGCTTGCAAAGTGATGTGTAATTCCTATTGGAATCTAGTCAGCGTTAGGCTATCCAACAGTTGAAATTTGGATTCACCCGCAACTGGCATTTATGATGACTGCCAGAGTAAAGAGTAGTGGGAGGAAACTACCTAAGCCATTTAAACTGGAACAACCATTTCAGTCATGGGTGCAAAAATTAAATGATTGGATTAGTTTAGAAAAAAAATATGTATCTTTGTGTAGCATAACATTTAATCAGTCAATGTACGTGCAAAAATACAGATATTAAAAACAATTCCACAAAAATCCACCTGTTGTCACGTTCTGACCATAGTAAGTTGTTATTTTCTATGGTAGGGTTGGTCAGGGTGTGACAGGGGGTGTTTGTCAGTTTTTGTATTTCTATGTTTAGTTTCTAGTTTTGTATTTCTAGGTTAGTTTTTGTTTGGCATGACCTCCAATTAGAGATAGCCGGTTGTCGTTGTCTCTAATTGGAGGCCATATTTAAGTTGATGTTTGTCCCACTGGTGTTTTGTGGGTGATTAATTTTGTGAGTAGTGTATGCCTGCTCTGCGTCACGGCTTTCTTGTTTTTGTATTTCAAGTTTATTGTTTATTGCATTAGTTTCACGACTTAATAAAAGATGTGGAACTACGATCATGCTGCGTATTGGTCCGATCCTTCGGAAAGCCCTGACACCTATAGTAGAGCATGCTGGGATTTTCATCATATCTTAAAATAAATGAGTTGGTGTGACTTCTCATTTAGTCTTGAGTCAGTACCACAAACATTTTAAGTAATAATGATGTTTTATTAACTTTGAGTTCAACTTACTAGAAGTATTTGAGTTAAAAATGCCTTGGGGTTTTCCATATGCGTGTGGTATTACTCTCTAGAAGAAGTCTTTTAAAACTGTAAAAGTAATCAACTCTGTAGGAAGATAATTGGACACTAACTTTTTCCAGGCCATGTATGGGGCAGAGGAGGCAGTACAGTGTGGTAGTAATTAAAGATGAATTAAACGTCCTGAATGAATAAGCTTGAACGTATTCATGAAGGCAGTGATACAAATAACTAATTTGGTACTGTACAGCACCACTTTATCAGAGTATTATTGGATAGGCAGACCTCATCTATATCCTATTCCCCATTACGCTCTTGTATCAAGGGAGAGCAGTGGTGTGGTTTCTCTTCAATGGGCACTGTCCATTGCTATGGTTGGTCAAAGACCTAACAGATTTTGCCTACTGTAGACATAGGGATATCATCCGAATTATGATTGGCCTCTATTGTTTAGTTAATTATTCAATGTTGTTGAGAAGTAAATCCCTTCTTTGAAAATGTTGAATAATGGAATAGACCCCAACCCCCAACCCCTTTACAGAATTCAATTTAATAAGTTCCCAGAATTTCTTTTCGACTCCTCCTTCTGACTAACTCGGCAACATGGTGATCTCCCATTGGCTCAGAGCAGCAGCAGCGGACAGAGAGAACAGACTTGTTGCTGGGGTCTCTTTTGTTTCACCACTTCACTTTCTCCTTCCTTGGTTCTAGAGAGTTGACTCCTCCCCTGGGCTTGCCAGACCCAGCCTCTCTCTCCGCAGCACTGTGTGTGTACGTGTGTTTCTCCTCAGCGCTGTACTGCAGCCAGCATCCACAGCTGGTTCCAATCTGAAGACCCTGAGCAGACAGCCGAGACGAGAGGAAGGCTCAGTCAGAGCAGCGTGGAGAGGACACCAATGGATTACAGACGCAAGTAGTGGATCAACCAGTCGTAATAATGATGGTGCTAAAGAGTGGGGAGTGTCACATCCAAACTGACAAGCCTTTTCACCTATTCCCTCCATCTCTCAGAGCAGTCTCTTGGGATTTCACATCTCAACCATTTACCTGCTTTTTGTGTGATTCTGATTTTCCAGACATTGAGTGGGTGTGTGCGTGCATGCGTGCGTGCGAGTGCGTCTACATTGTTCTGCCAAACCATGTAAATCTGTAATAAATAAAAGCGAGCAAACACATTTTTCTCCATGTCTGTGTTTCTTTCTGTGGAGGAAACCAAACCAGACTGTTCTTTTTTGGGCTCTGCTGAAATGTTTCTATTTGACTTTGGCAAAACTCTATCGACTGTATGTTTAGCTAGCCTAGATGGAAAGTCCCATCCATTGAAAGTGTCCAGTCCAACCATTTTCACTCTTTAAAAGGCCCAATAAATGTAAAACACTGCTACTTTCCTCTTTCTTCCACGTTGCATATGCCAGGTTGAAAACACACACACAGAACACACAGACTGTTCAGATTAGCTGTGCATCAGTAGAACAGATGATTATTTGGAATGGAACTCATCTGACTTGGGCCTTGTCAAGTATCAGGCCCCAAGTCAAGATGAGTTCAACATTGTCTGTAACTTCACCTTCTTCATTCCATCCAGAGAGAAAAACACAGACAGGCCCCAGTCATAGGGTACGTCCGTAATGGCACTAATGCACTAAATAGGGAATAGGGTGCCACTTGGGACATAGAACGTTCTCTCACGGCACACATAGTGGAGTTGAAGATGCCAGCTCCCTGTAAAACTGTGGGAAAGACTTAGATCACCTCAGGCCCTCCATTTTACTGCATGGCAGGCTGTATGGTAGCTAGGGGAAGTTAGCTAGTTGTTTATGAACATTCCAACAATCCTGCTAAAATAATGGGCACATCCAAGCTTGACCAAAAAACTAACTAGGGCAGACTAGTAGGCTACATCGCACTATTTGTTCTATAAACCAATTATGTGTTTATGAATATATAATAGTCATTATGCTTTAATAAAAGCTGTTATAAGGAGCCATGGGCTGTAATAACAGCCTGTTGTAGATGTTACCTTGGATGATTCCAACAGTTGTAAAATAATTTTAGTGCACTACTTTTGACCAGATAATAGAGTTCCATTTGGAACACAACTTAAGAGAACTGAACCCTGAATACACCTTTGTGTTTTTCCTCTCCTATTTTACTCACAACCTCTGCAACAGTACCTGTCTGGACTGGGCAGCATGCTTCATGCTGGCGTTCCAGCTCCGGGGATCTGGCAGTGGCGTCCTGTCACTTTGGAGGAGTCTCTAATAGCTCCCCTGAGCTTTACGTCTGACTCAAAGCAGAGGAATGCATCTTGGCAGCTCCTCTCCTTTCCCTTTTCAGCAGTCCCATGCTTCCTGTGGGACTGCTGCTCATTTTAAATTATGTTTCATGTTCTTCTCTGGAGGAGGAGAGTAGTATGAGAGAAAGAGACTGAGGCTTGGAGAGGAGTATTGGAGGCCACAAAAAGGAGAACAGTTGGTGTATGCTGTGGTTTGTGTAAACCAAGGCAAGGACACTTCTTTGGAGATGTTTGGAGGAACGTTTTTCCTTTCTGTTCAGTTAGTGTGAACATTGTGGACTATTTACGAAACAATTTTTGTGTTGCATTTGACATGTCACACAGTTTAGTCACATTGTTAATAGAGATACATCAACCATTGTTTTTCCATTCCACCGTCCACTGTAATGCGGCTGTAAGAAGAGTGTAGAGGCTAGAGGTGATCTAGTGCTTTACTCAATCTGGATGACTGAAGCGTTACAGATTGCGTGGTAGAAATGTAAAAGTAATTTCCGATTGAGCCAACATATGCAGTGTTTACCATGAATGCAGTCTCCGCTAAAGTGGGAACATTGCCTTTAAACTTCAATCACACTGTAACGCTGAACTTTCGCGATACGGATTGAATAGAGCCCGTAATCTGAGTATGTGTTCTTTAGAATGTGTATACTGTAGAATTTGGTAGAGTGCCTCAAGTCTCTTCTGTTCTATGTTTCAGGCATGAGATTCCTGCACCTGGCAACAACAACTGTCTGACCCTTGCCCTCCAAACCAAGCCCAGGAATGGGGAGATGGAGGTGGAGGAAGCCGATGCAGTTACAGTACCTATAGGAGTAATAATTTAAGTCAAAGTAGAGGAACGAGTTGGAGCAAAGACAAGCCCCTGTTCAGCATGCAATAATAGAGTGTAAGACCTCCAAAAGAGGAGAGCAAAAGACGTAAAGTACTTCTCTCTAAACCCTGATGAAGGTCTACTGACCAAAACACTAATTTAAGATCCAACATTGAGGAGCATACAAGAGTGTCCAGCGTGCTGCCGAGAGTTTGTTTTTTCAATCTCAAACTGAGTGACACTGACAGATCATAGCCGCAGGGAGAAACACATTCCATCTTGCCACATGAAAACAATACAAATCACTACCTCCAAAACCACAGTACCACAATCTATTGTGTGTTCCCAACTCACATTATAGATCAAAGTAGCAGGAGGATAAGAATATTTGGTTTGTTTCCAGTGCTGAAAACTGATGAGTGGAGAAGTTGAGCTTGCTGATTTCCCTTTGTTCTCAGAATTGTAGATGTACACAGATGAAAAAAGGAGAAAGATCAGCACACTTATGTAATTGAGATGTATCTTTTGAGATGTATCTGTACAGAGATGTATCTTTCTGTTCTAATCTATGCCATAGACAGAGTTGGGTAAGTTACTTTCTAAATGTAATCCGTTACAGTTACTAGCTACTTGTCCAAAATTGTAATCAATAACGTAACTTTTGGATTACCCAAACTCAGTAACGTAATCTGATTACATTGTTACTTTTAGATTACTTTCCCCTTAAGAGGCATTAGAAGAAGACTAAAATGTATGTTACCAATTGAATGACATCTATTGCAGGATAAATCAATGTTAAAGTTTACATAGCTGGCCATATATGGATGTTACATTTTACTTTATGGGTTGGTTATGTAGGCTTCTTCTAACCCATCGCTTTCTACTACATATAATAATACGATAAAATTATTTATTTACATTAAAAACAAAAGTCTATCAGAATTCCAGTCATTCCAATAAATGTTATACCCCTTGATCTTCAAGAATAGGACTTGGAAATATGGAGGTATAGACTAGCCAAATTGTTTTACCTGAGCATAGCCCCAAAACTAAGGAGTTATCAGCCAGCCCCACTCTGTTGTTTATGTCATGGAGGACTGATTTCGCTCATTGATTCAAGTTGAAAAAGAAATGCTGCGCTCATGGAATGGCATGTTTTGAGCACTACTGAAAAGTGCTATTTACGTTTGAAAAATGAATGCCATATACTGCATTTGCTATAGGTGTCACAGGATCCAACGAAAGTGGCGCCCCTCCTCGGTCGGGCGGCGCTCGCCGGTCGTCGTCGCCGGCCTATTAGCTGCCACCGATCGTTGTTTCAGTTTCGTTTAGTTTGTCTGTCTGTTCCGCACCTGTTTTGTGTATGTCATTAGTGGGGACTTATTTAATGTGTGTTTTCAGTTGGGATTTTGTGCGGGATTGTTTGTTGTCCACTCAGGACGGTGGGCCTGTGAATGTAGTTTCTTCGCTGGTTGTATTTTGGATGTTTTTTTGTATTTTTGTGTTTTGTGCTGGCTGACGTCTTATTTCTCTCTTCGGACCGTTTTGCCCTGTGTTTTGGGTTGGTCATTATTATTACGCGCCCTTCTGTTTTGGCGTGACCAGTTTGTTGCCGGAGAAAATAAAGACCGTTTACTTTACCTCTGCTCTCTGCGCCTGACTCCAACCACCACTCCTAGAATCATCTGACAGAATCCCGCACCTCAACCTATGGAGTCAGCAGGAGCAGAAGCGCCATCCATGGCTGAGCAGGTCTCCCAACATGCCGGCCTCCTCCACCGCCTAGGCTCGGCCATGGATCAGGTGTTGGCCCGGTTGGAGAGCTGGGAGAGAGGTGCCTCCCCAGCCAGACCAGCTCCGGTCCCTCACCCTACGCACCTATCCACACCCACTGAAGCGGGTGCCGGCGGGATCCGGATTTCACCGCCCAGGGAGTTCGATGGAACGGCCGCTGGGTGCAAGGGGTTCTTGCTCCAACTGGAACTGTACCTGGCGACCGTCCGCCCCCCTCCCTCCGACGAAGAGAGGGTGAGCGTCCTCGTCTCGTGTCTCACGGGTCGAGCCCTGGAATGGGCCAATGCGGTCTGGGAAGGTCCAGACTCGGCCCGGGGTGACTACCCGGAGTTCACCCGCCGCTTCCGGGCGGTTTTCGATCATCCCCCGGAGGGCAGGGCGGCGGGTGAGCTACTATTCCATTTGAGACAGGAGACGAGGACCGCTCAGGATTTCGCATTGGAATTCCGGACTCTCGCCGCTGGATCGGGGTGGAACGAGCGGGCCCTGATAGACCACTATAGGTGTAGCCTTCGCGAGGACGTCCGCCGGGAGCTGGCATGTAGGGACAACACCTCCACTCTGGACCAACTGGTGGATTTGTCCATCAGATTGGACAACCTGCTAGCTGCCCGGGGACGTTCCAGTCGGGGCCTGTTCGTTCCGCCTACCAGTCCTCCGGCTCCACAGCCCATGGAGATAGGGGGGGCTGCACCGAGGAGGACCGGAGGGAGGGGTCTCTCTTGCACCCGATGTGGACACAGAGGACACACTGTGGACCGGTGCTGGAGAGGTCCCTCCGGGAGTTCGGAGGGCAGGCAGAGCACCGCTTCGCCCCCCCAGGTGAGTCCGCACCAGCCACACCCAGAGCCCCCTGTCGATCACTTGTACACCTCCGTTTGTTTCCCTAATTTTTCCCCTCACTTCCAGTATAAGGCGCTAGTCGATTCAGGTGCAGCTGGGAGTTTTATTGACCATGGGTTAGCGAAGAGGTTAGGGATCCCCCTGGTTCAGCTGGACCACCCCTTCCCCGTGCACGCCCTAGATAGTTGACCGCTAGGGTCAGGCCAAGTAGGGGAGGTCACAGTGCCACTGGTTATGCAGACGTGGGGGGGTCATGTGGAGCGTCTCAGCCTGTTCATCATTGACTCCCCAGCGTTTCCGGTGGTACTGGGAATCCCCTGGCTAGCCACTCACAACCCCCAGATTTCGTGGAGACAGAGGGCTCTTACGGGGTGGTCGAGGGAGTGCTCAGGTAGGTGCATAGGAGTTTCCATCGGTGCGACTACGGTGGAGAGTCCAGACCAAGTCTCTACTGTGCACATTCCCTCAGAGTATGCCGATTTGGCTATCGCCTTCAGTAAGACGAAGGCGACTCAATTACCCCCCCATCGACAGGGAGATTGTGCGATAAACCTCCAGGCTGACGCGGTTCTTCCTAGGAGTCACGTGTATCCTCTGTCTCAGGAGGAAACAGTGGCTATGGATACATACGTCACTGAGTCCTTGAGACAGGGATACATTCGGCCCTCTAAATCCCCCGTCTCCTCGAGCTTCTTTTTCGTGAAGAAAAAGGAGGGAGGTCTGCGCCCGTGCATTGACTATAGAGGTCTAAATGCTATCACAGTGGGTTTCAGTTACCCGCTACCTCTCATTGCTACGGCAGTGGAGTCATTTCACGGGGCGCGCTTCTTCACGAAATTGGATCTCAGGAGTGCGTATAACTTGGTGCGTATCCGAGAGGGAGACGAGTGGAAAACCGCATTTAGTACCACATCTGGCCATTATGAGTACCTCGTCATGCCGTATGGGTTAAAGAATGCTCCCGCCGTCTTCCAATCCTTTGTGGACGAAGTCCTTAGGGACATGCTCGGGCAGGGTGTGGTGGTGTACATCGATGACATCCTGATCTGCTCCGCCACACGCGCCGAGCATGTGTCCCTGGTGCGTAAAGTGCTTGGGCGGCTGCTGGAGCATAACCTATACGTCAAGGCTGAGAAATGTGAGTTCTTCAAAAGAGCCGTCTCATTTCTAGGATATCGCATTTCCACCTCGGGGGTGGAGGTGGAGTGTGACCGCGTAACGGCTGTGCGTAATTGGCCAACCCCAGCCACTGTGAAGGAGGTGCAGCGGTTCTTGGGGTTCGCTAATTATTAGCGGAGGTTTATCCGGGGTTTTGGCCAGGTAGCAGCTCCCATTACCTCACTGATGAAGGGGGGGCCGGTGCGGCTACGATGGTCAGCAGAGGCGGACAGAGCCTTTCATCGTCTGAAGGTTCTGTTTACCAATGCACCTGTCCTAGCGCATCCGGACCCCTCTTTGCCATTCATAGTGGAGGTGGACGCGTCCGAGGCTGGGGTAGGAGCTGTGCTGTCGCAGCGTTCGGGCGTTCCCCCGAAGCTCCGCCCATGCGTGTTCTTTTCTAAGAAGCTGAGCCCGGCGTAGCGCAATTATGATGTGGGGGACCGGGAGCTGTTAGCCGTGGTCAGGGCTTTGACGGTGTGGAGACATTGGCTTGAGGGGGCACGTCACCCTTTTCTCATCTGGACCGACCACCGTAACCTGGAGTATATTCGGGCAGCGAGGAGGCTTAATCCCCGTCAGGCGAGGTGGGCCATGTTTTTCACGAGGTTTAACTTCACTCTCTCGTACATTCCAGGTTCCCGGAACCGGAAGGCTGACGCACTGTCGCGTCTCTACGACACCGAGGAGCGGACCATCGATCCTACTCCCATACTTCCCGCCTCCTGTCTGGTGGCACCGGTGGTATGGGAGGTGGATGCGGACATCGAGCGGGCGGTTCGGTCAGAACCTACTCCGTCGCAGTGTCCCGTGGGCCTGAAATACGTTCCGCTTGATGTTCGCGATCGCCTGATCCGATGGTCCCATACTCTACCCTCCTCGGGTCATCCTGGGGTGGAACGGACAGTGCGGGGCCTGAAGGGGAGGTACTGGTGGCCCACCTTGGCTGAGGATGTCCGGCGTTATGTCTCGTCCTGTTCAGTATGCGCTCAGTGTAAGGCTCCTAGGCACCTACCTCGAGGGAAATTACAGCCCCTCCCTGTTCCACAGCGGCCATGGACTCACCTCTCGGTGGATTTCCTTACGGATCTCCCGCCGTCTCAGGGGAACACGGCGATCCTGGTCGTTGTGGACAGGTTCTCTAAGTCCTGCCGTCTGCTCCCTTTGCCCGGTCTTCCTACGGCCCTGCAGACCGCGGAGGCCCTGTTCACTCACGTCTTCCGGCACTATGGGGTGCCCGAGGACATCGTATCTGATCGAGGTCCCCAGTTTACGTCCAGGGTATGGAAATCGTTTATGGAGAGGCTGGGGGTCTCGGTCAGCCTGACCTCGGGATTCCACCCCGAGAGTAATGGGCAGGTAGAGCGCATCAACCAGGATGTGGGCAGGTTCCTGCGGTCATATTGCCAGGACCGGCCAGGGGAGTGGGCGCAGTTCGTGCCATGGGCCGAGATGGCCCAGAACTCTCAGCGCCACTCCTCCACTAATCTGTCACCCTTCCAGGTGGTGCTGGGGTATCAGCCGGTCCTGGTGCCATGGCAACAGAGCCAGACGGAGGCTCCTGCGGTGGAGGCATGGGTCAAGCGCTCTCAGGAGACCTGGAACGCGGTCCAGGAATGTTTAAGGAGGGCGAGCGAACGACACAAGGAGAGCGCTGACCGCCACCGCAGTGACGCCCCCGTGTTTAACCCGGGGGATAGAGTCTGGCTCTCGACCCGGAACCTGCCTCTCCGCCTGCCCTGCCGGAAGCTGGGTCCGCGGTTTGTGGGGCCGTTCAAAGTCCTGAGGAGGATAAACGAGGTGTGTTACAGGTTACAACTTCCTTCGTATTACCGTATTAACCCCTCGTTTCATGTGTCTCTCCTCAGGCCGGTGGTAGCTGGTCCGCTGCAGGACAGTGGGGTGCTGGAGGCCCCCCCGCCCCCCCTGGACATCGGGGGGAGCCCGGCGTACACAGTCCGAGCCATCCTGGACTCCCGACGTCGGGTAGGGGGCCTGCAGTACCTCGTGGACTGGGAGGGGTACGGTCCGGAGGAGAGGTGCTGGGTTCCGGCGGCGGACGTTCTGGACCCCCCTATGCTGTTGGACTTCCACCGTCGCCGACCGGATCGGCCGGCACCTCGCCCTCCGGGCCGTCCCCGAGGCCGGCGTCGGCGTGCGGCTGGAGCCGCACGTCAGGGGAGGGGTACTGTCACAGGATCCAACGAAAGTGGCGCCCCTCCTCGGTCGGGCGGCGCTCGCCGGTCGTCGTCGCCGGCCTATTAGCTGCCACCGATCGTTGTTTCAGTTTCGTTTAGTTTGTCTGTCTGTTCCGCACCTGTTTTGTGTATGTCATTAGTGGGGACTTATTTAATGTGTGTTTTCAGTTGGGATTTTGTGCGGGATTGTTTGTTGTCCACTCAGGACGGTGGGCCTGTGAATGTAGTTGCTTCGCTGGTTGTATTTTGGATGTTTTTTTGTATTTTTGTGTTTTGTGCTGGCTGACGTCTTATTTCTCTCTTCGGACCGTTTTGCCCTGTGTTTTGGGTTGGTCATTATTATTACGCGCCCTTCTGTTTTGGCGTGACCAGTTTGTTGCCGGAGAAAATAAAGACCGTTTACTTTACCTCTGCTCTCTGCGCCTGACTCCAACCACCACTCCTAGAATCATCTGACAATAGGCCTATTGTTTACCTTTTTGTTGGTGACACTTTGATATCTTGATAATATGCAGCTGTTTAAAGGGCAACTCCACCGATGAAACAATTACAAAACACACACCCTGCCTCTGTTTTGGTAAAAAGCTGAAGGATGGGCCTGGAGAAATGTAACCACTCTCAGATTAATAGACAGAGCAAGGACTGACCATCCATGATATCAACATTATTGTTGTAAGGCTATACATTGTTCATTTACATTTACAATGTTTACAAACATTGGAGAAAAACAAGTTTATATTTTGGGTTCTCATGGAGTATGACAGTTGAACTAAGCTCATGAGGCATTTATAAGTTATAATGTTCAAGAATCAACGAATATACAGTACCAGTCAAAAGTTTGGACACATCTACTCATTCAAAGGTTTTTCTTTATTTTTACTACTTTCTACATTGTAGAATAATAGTGAAGACATCAAAACGATGAAATAACACATATGGAATAATGTAGTAACCAAAAAAGTGTTAAACAAATGAAAATATATTTTATATGAGATTCCTCAAAGTAGCCACCCTTTGCCTTGATGACAGCTTTGCATACTCTTGGAATTCTCTCAACCAGCTTCACCTGGAATGCTTTTCCAACAGTCTTGAAGGAGTTCCCGCATATGCTGAGCACTTGTTGGCTGCTTTTCCTTCACTCTGCGGTCCAACTCATCCCAAACCATCTCAATTGGGTTGAGGTCGGGTGATTGTGGAGGTCAGGTCATCTGATGCAGCACTCTATCACTCACCTTCTTGGGCAAATAGCCCTTACACAGCCTGGAGGTGTGTTAGGTCATTGTCCTGCTGAAAAATACAATTATTGTCCCACTAAGTGCAAACCAGATGGGATGGCGTATCGCTGCAGAATGCTGTGGTAGCCATGCTGGTTAAGTGTGCCTTGAATTCTAAATAAATCACAGACAGTGTCACCAGCAAAGCACCCCCACACCGTCACACCTCCTCCTCCATGCTTCACAGTGGGATTCACACATGCAGAGATCCTCCGTTCACCTACTCTGCGTCTCACATGGTGGTTGGAACCAGAAATCTCAATTTTGGACTCATCAGACCAAAGGACAGATTTCCACTGGTTTAATGCTTGTGTTTATTGGCCAAAGCAAGTATCTTCTTATTATTGGTGTCCTTTAGTAGTGGTTTCTTTACAGCAATTTGACCATGAAGGCCTGATTCACGTAGTCTCCTCTGATCAGTTGATGTTGTGATTTGTGTCCGTTACTTGAACTCCGTGAAGCATTTATTTGGGCTGCAATCTGAGGTGCAGTTAATTGCCGTTTTCTGAGGCTGGTATCTCTAATGAACTTATCCTCTGCAGCAGAGGTAACTCTGGGTCTTCCTTTCCTGTGGCGGTCTTCATGAGAGCCAGTTCCATCACTTTTGCGACGGCCCTTGAAGAAACTTTCAAAGTTCTTGACATTTCCAAATTGACTGACCTTCATGTCTTAAAGTAATGATGGACTTTCGTTTGTCTTTGCTTATTTGAGCTGTTCTTGCCATGGTCTTTTACTAAATAAGGCTACCTTCTGTATACCAACCCTACCTTGTCACTACACAACTGATTGGCTCAAACGCAATAAGAAGGAAAGAAATATCACAAATTAATGTCACGACTTCCGCTGAAGTCGGTCCCTCTCCTTGTTCGGGCGACGTTCGGTGGTCGACGTCACGGGCTTTCTATCCATCGCCGATCCACTTTTCATTTTCCATTTGTTTTGTCTTTGCTTTCTACACACTTGGTTTCTATTCGCCAATTACATGTTCATTATTTAACCCTCTGTTTCCCCCATGTTTGTGTGCGTGTTTGTATATAATGTTCAGGTCGTTACTTGTTGGCTGGTATTGTTTGCCGTGTTCGTTGTTACGCCCGTTATTTACAAGTGACCGGTATTTCACGCACCTTTAGTATTTGTTTTATACTGGTGTTGTTCATGGAATAAATTACCTTGTACACTCATCTCTGCTCTCCTGCGCCTGATTCCATGCACCAATTACCCACAGCCTGACAATTAACTTTTAACAAGGTACACCTGTTAATTGAAATGCATTCCAGGTAACTACCTCATGAAGCTGGTTGAGAGAATGCCAAGAGGGTGCAAAGCTGTCATCAAGGCAAAGGGTGGCTACTTTGAAGAATCTCAAGTATAAAATATATTTTGATTTGTTTAACACTTTTTTGCTTACTCTATGATTCAATATGTGTTATTTCATAGTTTTAATGTCTTCACTATTATTCTACTATGTATAAAATAGTAAAATAAAGAAAACCCCTTGAATGAGTAGGTGTGTTCAAACTTTTGACTTGTACTATATAAAATGTACAAGTCCAAAAATGGATGTAGCAACTACAGATTGCCCCTTTAAGTCTATCAAAGGTGTGCGAGTTTGAGCATGTGTCCATTAGACTTATGGATGTATTTTTTTGATCAGCATGAATTACATTGAGCAATAAAAGCCTCACTTTTATTCCAGACTGGAATCTGCACTATGCAGCTGTTGCATAAGCACATTTTTCACTGTCTTTCCACTGGCTTCAAAAACAATGATTGATAGGCAGCTTAAACTTCTTGAATTCAACCATTATTGTGTTAAAATAAAAAAAATGATTTGTGAACAGCCATCCACAAGAACCACAATCCGTAAGGCACAAATAGTTAAATGAGAGAGCAGCAGTGTGATTCACATCAATGCGCTATGTAGATATCAATAATAAGTGATGTCCATATCGCCGTAGACTACACCATTGCTGTCATCCTTACCTCCAAGCATTTATTCAAGTTGAACAATCTTTGGATGCCGACAGCAGTCGCACTATTGAAAGACATAGCTTGGACTGTAGCCTACAAAGCCTATTGCTGCTCTTTTCCCGTGATCCATCAAACACATTTGCTGTGCCATCATAGTGGTCTTTGATTTATGGTCAGACTCGCTCACGTTGAACAAATTTAAACTTGTGCCTTTTTTCAATGCTGATTTGAATGTCATTGAGAAAACATAAGTGTCAAAGATTTTTTTTCCGCAAACATCCTTTCTGAATTTAAAAGTAATCCTCAAAGTAATTATCCAGTTTTTTTTAAGTATCTGTAATCTGATTACAACATTTTTGCTGGTAACGTGATTCCAGTAACAGTTTTTTGTAATCCCTTACATGTAATGATGGCATTTATTTCAATAGATGGTGTTTTCACATGTTGATGTCATGATTACACAGTAGTCCTACTCTGCTATACATCAAACACTTTGTTTTCTTCCTGTTTTAGTCACTAAATATTTCTGTGTGAACTCTGATTGCTACACGTTCAAGCAGTGGACAAAGGTACTTAAGATTAAAAAAAGTATATTTTATCTACAGTAAATGCACACTGTATGTGAAAGCATATAAAAACTTTTCCAACTGTTCCTAAACCACTTGTTCTGGTAAATATATGTTTCTGCTGTGTTAAGAAAGCATAATGTAACGGATCACATGTAATCAGTTACTCCCCAACCCTGGCCATAGACTACGTAAAAGGGAATGCTTCAAAATGCACTTGTGAAATGTTCAGAACTACAGACAAAAAAAAGTTGTCAAATCCCCCCAAAAGGTAGGGGGTGATGACAACAGTAAAACTGTAAAATCAGTTTTGTGTTTGAGAGCCACAGTTATTCTCCCGAGCTCTTTTCACACTCCTTTAGAATACATGAAGCTGCGCTTCCCTCCTCTCCTCCTCTCAGATGTTTTCCTTGCTAATAATACAGTCTCATATTTCTCTATTAATCTTGAAGCTCTACCCCAACCCCAACCCCCACACAGTAACCCCCTCATCCTCCCTACAGCCCCATTGATCTTTTTCTTCCTGTATATACAACAACTTGTGTTAGTGCGGCAGTTCCAACATGCAGATCCAGGGAGGGATATAGTTCACTGGTGGGCAACACACCAGACATAGGAACAGGCAGTAGGGGTGGACCCTAGCTTCCATCTGAGAGAGAGAGAGCAGGGAACCTACGTAACAGTACCTTACATGGACATGCTGACTACATCTCTTACAGTTGGTTTAGATTCCTCAGACCACCACTGTTCATTTGTCTCATCTGGGTAGACAAAATATGATGCTTTCTTAACACAGCAGAAACATTTATTTACCAAAACAAGTGGTTTAGGAACAGTTGGAAGAGTTTTAAAATGCTTTCACTTACAGCGTGCATTTACTGTAGATAAAATATATATATATTTTTCAATCTTAAGTACCTTTGTCCACTGCTTGAATGTGTAACAATCAGAGTTTACATAGAGATATTTAGCGACTAAGACAGGAAGAAAACAAAGTGTTTGATGTGTAGCACAGGAAGCCTACTGGGTAATCCTGAAATCATCATGTGAGCACATGTGAAAACAATTTCATGTGAAGTAAATATGACAACAATACTGAATGTGTTAATACAGTAGGATGCTGTTTGCTGAATATAACCTCAATTGGGATTTGAACTCACAACCGCTGGGTTGCTAGCTACGTGAAGTTCCTGCTACACCACCAGGTCTGCTGACATAGTGGTGATCGGCTATATATTTATTGTCAAGAATACACTTCTGCACTTTGCCTAAACTTGCAGTAAAAATAAAGTAAATGTAAACATCTTGAAGGTGTCAATTATATAATTGTGTACTGTGACCTAGCCTGAAATAGAATTTGAACTCATAATGTCTCATTCGCTAGCAAACTGATATGTCCTGCTACAGTGCAGTTACACCACCAGATCTGTGAGCGTGAAAGAGATATGGCCACAGACTTATTGGCACTTTGCTAAAAGCTGCCCATAATCAAGTAAATAATTGTCAAATTATCACCACCAACATAATTCATGTAAAACTAGCAGTGCTCAAGGACACATGACGTCACAGAGTATATATTCATTCTTTGGGAATTTGAACTTGTAACCTCTTGATTGAGAGTTCATCGATGCTTCTGCATTGTCACCAGGTTCATACTTATTGCTTGAAACATATTAACAGACTCTCAAAAAATAATGGTATGGTTAGAGTACACTCCAGCGTTGTTCCCTGGGGGTACAAAAAGGTCAAAGGTACACAACTCACATGGTACAGTTTGGTACCGTGTAGGTATAATGGGACATTTTTCTACCCAGTATTTTGAATTTAAGGTACGATCATCCCTCCGGTTTGAAATATAGGTGGGGGCAATGTACTGGTGGGGACATCAGCATATTTGGGGTCATGGTCAAATATATGTACATTTGTGCCAACCGTCAATGGAAGTGTTGTAACAGTTTAAGTGTTTGATGGTTATGCCAATACAAGTTAAGTACCATTGACGCTGTCTATTCTTCAAATGTTGTAAGATAATGTGTCAGTAATGAGCTGCATTGTAAAGAGGTTATTGTACATTTTCCAGTAAGTTAATGGCAACTTGTTGCTGTGAATTTGTCATTTTTTACCTGGAAACTACTAGTTAGTAAGTTAAACATGAACTTCATGTGAACCAGCTGCCATTAAGCTACTTGAAAATGCCCAATAACTGCTTCACAGCTCTTGATTGTCACATGCTCTTACAAAGAATGCAGAACTGACAGTGTCAAAAGAGGTGGACAACCTTGATCAACATAACAATAAAGCCACGTAAACTGGTACAACATTCCAACTGACAGCTGGCACAAATACAACATATTTTAAACCATGCCCCCAAATATGCTAATGAGTACCCGCCAGCACATTTCCCCCACCTACATTTCAAAGTGCAGAATAGCCGCGTTCACATGCTAGTTGGAGCTAGGAAACTCTGACATTTCCAACTTGCTAATTTGTTGAATGTGCCACGTGATTAACTACAACCAATTTGCAAGTTGGACATTTCTGAGTTTCCTAATTTCGACTAGCATGTGAATGCAGCATAATGGTGCATTCGTAACTAAGTGGGAAGTGGGAATTTACCACATATGATTGGGAAAAAATAACTTGAACGACCCTCCAACTGGTAATTACTAGTAGGAAACTTGTCTATCATCCTGAGCTCCCACTTCTCCAACATGCTGACTTCTGACATCACCTACTAAGGACATTACCTTTATAACAGAATTTTCGGCAGTTAAATTCAACAACAAAACATTATTAATGAACAGCAATCTATTATACTAGTTTTTGAACACTATATATATATTTTTTCAACCTTTATTTAACTAGGCAACTTCTTCAGGCTAGGCGTCCCGCTAGCGGGACAACTTCCGGTGAAACTGGAGGGTGCTCAATTCAAATAAATAATCATACAAATTATGGATATTAAACATTTAGGTACATACAAAGTGTCTTATATCAGTTGAAAGCTTAAACTCTTGTTAATCTAACTGCACTGTCCGATTTACAGTAGTCTTTACAGCAAAAGCATGCCATGCGATTGTTTGAGGATGGCGCCCCACATCAAAATATTTTTCCACCGGCACAGGTTTCATAAATTCACAAATTGGGCAGCAGGTAGCCTAGTGGTTAGAGAATTGGACTTGTAACTGAAAGGTTGCAAGATTGAATCCCAGAACTGACAAGGTAAAAATATGTTGTTCTACCCCTGAGCAAGGCAGTTACCCCACTGTTCCTAGGCTGTCATTGAAAATAAGAATTTGTTCTTAATTGACTTGCCTAGTTAAATAAAGGTAAAATAGTGATTAAATCTTCCTCTGATTTGTCATCCAAAGGGTCCCAGCTATATCATGTAGTGTCGTTTTGTTAGATAAAATCCTTCTTTATATCCCAAAAAGTCAGTTTAGTTGGCGCCATCGATTTGAGTAATCCACTCATTCAACATGCCAAGATAGGAATCCAAAAATCTACCCCTAAACTTTGTTTCAACAAGTCAAAAAAATACATTTCTAATAATCCTCAGATACCATAAAATGTAATCAAATAATATAAAATTATGAAATGTCACGTTTCACGTGTCCACATGTGAAATCATGTGTTTCTAAATGTAATAACTTGTGAAAACATGTGTTTTTGGAACACTTCACATGTGACATTACACGTGAAAACAAGTGTTTTTGGAAGAATTCACGTGTGACATTTCATATGAAAACATGTTTTTGGAACACTTCACATGTGACATTTCACATGTGTTTATTAAACACTTAACATTTGAAACTTCACATGTGATCCTGTTTTTCATGCGTTATTGCTGTTCAGCTAAAGTATGACCCCACCTGGGATTTGAACTCACCACCTCTGGATTTGAGGTATACTGACCTTTCTGATACATCAAATGGGCTATAGCTTTCTTGTACACATTCAATACCTATAATACATATCTGCACTTAGTAAAAAAGGGCCATTTGCACTGCAATTTTAGTTATTCTGACTATTCTCTCATCATTGATTCGATTTACTTATTTCAGCAATTTGAGGGTTTTCTGAAAAGTTGTCTATTGTTGGTGGGGAATATTATCCTGCTTTAATGTTACTTCTGAATCACTATGATAAATATATTAGTTTTTTTCATGAGTGTTGTTTTAACAAGGCTGAGATGAACTTTGAAGTACAAAGTGTAGGAATACAGGTGAAATCAATGGTGGGGTTGCAGGACAATTGGAATATTCAAATCCCAGGTAAGGATATTTTGAATAATAATAACTGTATAACTAAACATACACAATGTAGTCATCAACGTCAGATATGTACTGTGTATTAAAAGCACTGTGTGTGTATCATAACAACTCATCTTTGTTTACAGGGCAGTACCTGTGAAATCCCATGTGAAAATTTGAATCCACATGTGAAATATCATCACATGTGAAGTGTTCCAAAAACACATGGTTTCACATGATTTCACAAGTGAAATATCACATGTGAAGTGTTTCAAAATCACATGGTTTCACATGATTCGTCATGCTGTTCGTCATACCAAAACCAATCAATACAAAAATAACAGCATCTACCTAAATCTAGCCAACCATACATGGCAGTCTAGTGGCAATGAGATAATAACATGTAAATGATATGCTAATAATAAGGTAACAAAAAGCCAACATTAACATGTGTCAACCCACTTTTTCCAGAAAATAACCCTGACAGATACACAGAGCAAGATCTGGGTTGTTGTCAGAGGCCTTACAGTTCTGTTCTCCAGCGGTGTGACCCAGATTTTTTCCATCTTGATTTTCAGAGAAAACAATAGGGCTGAGTGTGGGAGGGGGTCTTTTCTCTGGCTGGCCCTCAATGGGGTCGTGACTGCGGTGGAGGGTTGCGTCACAAATGCCACCCCATTCTCTAGATAGTGCACTAAATAGGGAATAGAGTGCCATTTAGGACGCAGTCGAGGAGGCCGCACAGCTTGCACCCTTGGGCCATCCAGACACGTTTATCCTGCAGTGTAGAGATCTTGGCAGGATGTTGCCTCACAAGTTGCTTTGAGGCTGAACTTACTACTTACAGTATATATATATATATATATATATATATATATATATATATATATATATAGAGAGAGAGAGAGAGAGAGAGAGAGAGATTATTTGTTGAGCTGCAGTCTGTACATTTTTTCATCATTCTTTAGTTCTTCCACTCTATCCAGATGTGCACTAACTAGCAGCCGGGGCGTTGAGGCAGAGAGCTGGTGCTGCAGTCTGTTCTGTCTGAGCTGCACGGACAGTGTGTTCTGCCTCATGATTCATCCTTTCCGCACACAAATGTTTAGTCTTCCAGCGGGACTAGTGCTTACAATAACTGAGTCTGTGGCCCAAATGGAACCCTATTCCCTACACAATGCACTAATTTTGACCAGGGCTCTGGAGTAGGATTTCAATTGGGATTTCAATTGGGACACAGTTTGAAAAGCTGTGCCACAGAGTCAGTCCCAGACCAGAGAACACTAGGATTAAAAGCAGCCTGACTCCATTTCTCAACTTTACTTTCTGCCAGTCAATGTGGGATTTTTATTGTGTTGAGACGGTACAGCAGCCTACAGTTTTTCCTGAACACTATTTGTGGTGTTAAATGAGGTAGTCGTGCTGCTTGTCACTATATATTAAGAACAGACTCATTACTGAGTTAGTGGCGGTGGTAACAGTTAGGGAGGTTAGGAGGGGTAAGGAAGAGAGTTGCCGGCTGGGAGAAATGGGATGGGTGTGAATTCAGACGACAACGTCCCCCAGAACATTTTGGTCTCGTGACTCATTTTAATTAGAGTGGTGGTAGATTGAGTTGATTAAAAAAAGTTTTGCGTTCAGTGGTTACACCTATTGTTCATTCAGATATATAAGAATTGGTCAGGGCCAGCTCTAGCCTTTTGGGGGCCCTAAACAAGATTTGGTTGGGGGGCCCCACACTTTGCAGCAAAACATTTATAAAATAGATTTTTATTCTGACACCTGCTTGAACATCTCACTGAAAAAAATCACAGGCATTTATATGGCATTAATATTGGTCCCCCTTCGCTGCTTTAACAGCCTCCACTCTTCTGGGAAGGTTTTCCACTAGATGTTGGAACATTGCTGCGGTGACTTGCTTCCATCCAGCCACAAGAGCATTAGTGAGGTCAGGCACTGATGTTGGGCATTTGGACCTGGCTCGCAGTCGGCGTTCACGATTGGTCCCAAAGGAGTTTGATGGGGTAGAGGTCAGGGATCTGTGCAGGCCAGTCAAGTTCTTCCACACCAATCTTAACAAACCATTTCTGTATGGACCTCGATTTGTGCACGGGGGCACTGAATCGTTTAGAATGTCATTGTATGTATGCTGTAGCATTAAGATTTCCCTTCACTGGAACTAAGGGGCCTAGCCCGAAACATGAAAAACAGCCTCAGACCATTATTCCTCCTCCACCGAACTTTACAGTTGGCACTATGCATTGGGGCAGGTAGCGTTCTCCTGGCATCCGTCAAACCCAGATCCATCCGTCGAACTGCCAGATGGTGAAGCGTGATTCATCATTCCAGAGAACACGTTTCAACTGCTCCAGAGTCCAATGGCGGTGAGCTTTACACCACTCCAGCCGACACTTGGCATTCCGCATGGTGATCTTAGGCTTGTGTGCGGCTACTCGGCCATGGAAACCCATTTCATGAAGTTCCCGACAAACAGTTCTTGTACTGATGTTGGTTCCAGAGGCAGTTTGGAACTCTGTAGTGAGTGTTGCAACCGAGGACATACGATTTTTATGCGATACACGCTTCAGAACTCGCTGGTTCCGTTCTCTGAGCTTGTGTGGCCTACCACTTCGCGACTGAACTGTTGTTCCTCCTAGACATTTCCTCTTCACAATAACAGGACTTATGTTGACCGGGGCAACTCTAGCAGGGAAGAAATTTGACGAACTGACTTGTTGGAAAAGTGGCATCCTATGACGGTGTCACATTGAAAGTCACTGAGCTCTTCAGTAAGGCCATTCTACTGCCAATGTTTATCTATGGAGATTGCACACCTGTCAGCAATGGGTGTGGCTGAAATAGCCTAATCCACTCATTTGATGGGGTGTTTACATACTGTTGTATATATAGTGTACATTGTAGCAGTTTTAAAGGCCCAGTGCAGTCAAAACTATATGTTTTTCCTTTGTACTATATTGTACAACAGCTGGTGGAACTAACACATCAGTGTGAAAAATAACGATCAGTGTTATTTCCTGATAGCTGGTTGAAAATATAATCTACACAAAACCTTTTAATCAGCAGGTTTGCATGAGCCAGAGTTTCAGCTTTCCACGGTGAAGTCATCATATGGTAAATTGGTTAATAGACCAATAACAAAGAAGGTTCCAAACCTCTACCAATAACAGCTAGTTTCAGTTTTCCCTCCCCTTTCAGACCACTCCCACATAGTCCTAGTAAAATTTTAGCTTGAGAAATCGTTTTTTGGGGGTAAAATGGAAATCTTTAACAGTATGTCACTAAATTGTTTCCTCAAAATAATTTGATATTGATATAAAAACAGCTGCATTGGGCCTTTAAAGCTTATTCCCTGCAATTCTACACATTTTGTAATGACTTATGCCATGTTAATATTATATCTAGCTGAAAATGACTAACAAAATCAATGGGAGCACCCCTGGAGCTCGGGGCCCCTGGGCACGTACCATGCGTTGGCATTCAGCCATGATTACTACAAGTTTAGATAGCTGGCTAGACCCTAGCGCCCGGGGGCCCCCTAGTGCCTAGGCGACTGCTTATGTTGCTTATGCCTGGAACCGGCCAAGGAATTTGGCCACAGGAGGTCATGTAAAAATAATGCTTGTCTTGCCTGGTGTTGTGTACTGGAGTGAATATATCTTAGATACAGAAATTTAGGAATCATACATCACATGCAAGCTAAGTAGTTGCCCTTAGCAATTGTAAAAGTGTGAAGTGAGAAAACATGGCCCTAGTTTAGTAATACTCATTTGAATTAGACAATGAAACATTTCAAACTATTGTCAAAATTGTGCCAAACCCAGGCTTATTTAATTTATTTCAGCTTCCCCAATCCCCAGTCTAGTCTTCCAGACAATCAATGATGAAAACACTCCTTCTTCAAGTACTCCTGGAGGCAGAGACATCGTTACATGCCAAACCACACGTTTATAATTGGTTCTAAACAAGTAAATTCAGAAGTAGAAATAACTGATAAACATATCAAATAAATGATATGGGGAGGTAATGTCCATGCTTCACATATACTATCTATTACAGCTGAATATATTCAATATGTTCTGAATTGAGTGTTGAATCTGCTTAAAGGCCCAGTTCCTACTTAAAAAAAAAAATTTTCTTATGGATGCCTGTCCTATGCAGTAGTTGGTATTCAGACTTACCTTATGAAGGTGCGTAACAGGCTTTGCATGAGTGGTTCCCTTACACGTGGTGAATACATGTAAACACCAGCAGCATCCCTCTGCTGGCTTACCTCTGAAGCTAAACAGGGTTGGTCCTGGATGGTAGACCAGATGCTGCTGGAAGTGGTGTTGGAAGGCAAGTAGGAGGCACTCTTTCCTCTGGTCTAAAGATAATATCAAAATGCCCCAGGGCAGTGATTGGGGACATTGCCCAGTGTAGGGCGCTGTCTTTCGGATGGGATGTTAAAAGAGTTTCCTGACTTTCTGTGGTCACTGAAGATCCCATGGCACTTATTGTAGGGCTGTTTACCCCGGTGTCCTGACTAAATACCATCATAGCCACCTAATCATCTCCCCTGTAACTATTCCCCAGATCATTGCTGCAAATGAGACTGTGTTCTCAGTCAACTTACCTGGTAAAAATGTAATTCAACTGCTGAGAACCCTCCCACTTGCTGACCAAAAGATTGTCTTGTGGAGTTTTCATTCAATGGGGATTTTAGTACAAGTCATCCCTTTAAATACTGTGTACCTTCAATTAGAATTTTGTCGACAGACTAGAATACATCAAGAGAAAGGGTTTAGAAAACAGGGATCAATGAAAGAATATCATCTATGCATCTTCGTCTCGGTTTCAGCACCAACTGATAGAGAAAAAAATACTCTGATCTAGTAGATTATTTAGGCATATTTTAGGGTTAAGAAAGTATGTATGAATCATAAAAAAATGGTTTGGAGAGCACTAAATATATTGATGAATAAAAAATACTGTGGTTGTTTGATTCATTCATATTCAAGTTCAATCCATTAAATATTGGATGGTGTAAAAAAGTGTACAATCGGGATTGAACAATAGTCCTATAAATCTACCCTAATTTTCACTCATCATGAAGCCGTGTGCCAGGCTCCAGGTTTAACCTGCTACATGTGGTCTGATTTCCTCAATGATTCAAAAAGGCTACATGACCCAAATTATTGCACGTTAGCCTAATATGATCCACTATTGCTAGCGACCCTCAGGAACAACTACACGGACGTGACAGCGGAAAGAAAGGGAAATGGAATGGAATGAAATGATGCAAAATGGAAGCTACAAATGGAAGAAAACGAACACTAAAGTGAGTTATAAATGTATGTGGGTATTACTAACAGTGGCTCCCGATAGTGACTAATATTTAACATGATACAAATTGTAAAATAAAATGGAGAAAAGCCAGGGCAAGGGTTATAATTAAAACATTGTACAACTCAGCAGGTTCAGCCCTACAGAAGCCTATAGCTTGAGTTTCCAAATTTTATCTACGCAAATTATGAGGGCACACAATTAGAACTGAAAAATTGCACAGCTATTTATAGCATGTTTCACTGTGGAAAAGGGGCCGCAATACATGTCATATTGATAGAATTTTCAGTTTGCTTCCATATGGCTGGTTTCACATTCGTCTCCAGGGATCACAAGGAAAAATGATCTAAAACAATTGCTATGTGTATTTACAATCCCCTTCTCCAAACGAATTACTAATTTACCTAGCTCTTATCAATAGCTCTTATCCATTTATAAATTACAGTCCATGGAGAATACTGTTATTTCTGTCAGAAAAAAATGAAGAGTACATGCTTTTTTTCACTTGGAATCGACCTTGAATTATGAGGGCATTAGGTCAAGGTCAGAATATGGCTTATCTGTAGTCACACCTCCGCCACACCTTCAGTTCTTAGATCTCAAAACCGAAGAAATAGCGGGTGAATAGCATGCTATTCTCATGCTTAGGTTCAAGGTCAGAATATGCATTGAGAGAAAAGTGCATAAAAAGGGAATAATGTTCCATTTACGCGCACTTAACTTGGGTCGGTATTGGGGCCTAAGTGTTTTGTTTCTTCACAATTGTTCAGTAGAGGTGCGTTGATAAAATCCCTGGGGAAGAAAAATGCCTCCCCTCCCCCAAAAAACATATTACAACCTATGTGTTGTGTGATAATGGAATTGTTTACTCTACAACCTGTTAATTAAGAAGACACAGTGGCATAATAAATTCAACCACTCCTTTGTTTTATTACAAAACCAGATAGCAACCTCTGTCCAATGAAGTTCATTAAGTATATTGCATGTACAGTAACAGAAAGTTACATGACCTACAGCATGGTCAAGCAAGATAATGTTTCTGACATTTTCGGTCCGCTAAACAACTATTGCAAGTCGCATTGAAAACAGGAACTGCCACCACTATTCCAGCACCATTTCAACTTCAACATTTCAACATCATCAAATCACCTCTGCTTAGTCTAATACAGTGACAACTAAAAGATACCAAAAACAATGTAGTCCAATCAACGTAAGCGAAATATGATGTGGCTGTCCATGGTTCTGATTTCTGTCTGCGTGTGTAACAGTGTAGGTTCCGTCCCTCTCTTCGCCCCAATCTGGGCTCGAACCAGGGACCCTTGCACACATCAACAACTGACACCCCACGAAGCACCGTTACCCATCGCGCCACAAAAGCCGCGGCCCTTGCAACGCAAGGGGAAACCCTACTTCAAGTCTCAGAGCGAGTGACGTCACTGATTGAAACGCTATTAGCGCGCACCACCGCTAACTAACTAGCCATTTCACATCGGTTACACGTGCGTGTGTGTGTGTGTGTGTGCGCATTCATGCAATTAGAAGAACATGTTGACTCACCCTACTTGTAGAGAAATGC
The DNA here is from genome assembly GCF_901001165.1 of Salmo trutta. NCBI lineage: Eukaryota > Metazoa > Chordata > Actinopteri > Salmoniformes > Salmonidae > Salmo > Salmo trutta. The sequence goes on along the minus strand of NC_042966.1, from coordinate 25,836,818 downwards.
CAATGCCATCCTCATATCACTCTGTCATACAGTACATGCTTTTATTTGTTGTTGTCCTAGGCTACCTGGCTAAAATGCTTACTCGCTAGCCTAACTTACATTCATGGGTAACGTTAGCTAGCTAACATTAGCCTTCTACATCGAGCTACATATTGAACTTTCATCTTCTCAGGCCAGGGACACAACAATGTATGAATTAATGGATGGATCAGATTCACAATTAAAATCATTAAGTAAAACCACAAGTCCAAATCCCTATCTCCATCCATGGCTAATTTAGGAAATGGCAAATTTTAGCTAGCTAGCCACCGGAGGACAACAACACGAGATGCAACAATTTCCGTTTTTCTGTCACTGACGTATGCGCTCAATGGGATTTGATAGGAGTGATGCCAAAATACAAACAGGCTTCCCTTGACACTTTCTTTTGGTGTGCCAGGACCATTCACAGTTGAGCTCGTTCAGTTTAGCTCAACGCTGATTGGTTAATTTTATACTTTTTTTTATGTCAAGTGAGGCCAGATGCTCGCTGGCTTTCCTTACCTTCAATGCTACGGGCGGCTTCCCTTGGCAGCCACGAATACACGCCACTGCAATTGTTACACTTACTGGGTCGAGCTAGGATTTAATTTTCATGCAAAAATCGCCATGTATTTTCCAATGGGGGTAAATAGTGCACATTAAGTAAAGTGCACTGATTAATTTTACCTGTGAGAATGCAACAAAACAATAATTTTGATAAATCAATCAGGTTCACTGCTGTTACTATTTTTCCCTGTGTATGTTTTGTTACCACAGCTGAAGTCATACAGCAGACCTCTGCTAAAACGGATCCAGCAGCATGAAACTAAGTGATTCCAGATGCAGGAGGAATTGAACTCGTGTCTGTGAGAACAGAATGATGCTCTCGTTTCCTTCTTCAATCTGCCATCACTTTCTCTCACCTGTGTCTCTATTCAATCCGTATCACAGAAGTTGAGGGCTATAGCGTGGTTGAAATGTAAAGGTAATTTGGAACCAACATATGCAGAGTTTACCATGAATGCAGTCTCCTCTAACGCAGGAACATTGCCTTTAAATGTTAATTCAGGCTGTAATACGGAACTTCAGCGCTACGGATTGAATCAAACCTTTTATCTTTATCACTCACATGCCTGAACTCAACCTAACAGTACCTGAGTCTGCTGCCTCCTGAAGCTATAGGCATCATGAGGTACTATTAGGGCTCTTTGGTATAAAACAAAGGCAGGCAAACACATGGATGGTAAAGCTGTGTTTGAAACCATGAAGAGATCAAGTTTCAAGAGTATGGAATGGAAAAAGTTAGACTCATTGGGATGGAGAAAAACTGGAACAAAAGCCAACCAATGACTGGAAATGGGAGAGCCATTTAGAGGACTAGAAAATTGTTCTGCGCTTTTTTTTCTTCAGCTTCTTGCCTGAATACTGTACTCCAATCCTCTGCTTTAATCAGTAGAAAGTACAGAAACTCAGTGTAACAAACATAACATACAATATAAATCCTACTTAACATGGAATAATAACTAATAAACACAACAGCTATGTAAGTATTTACAAGTTAGTCATTTTAAATGATCTGAAACTCTTTTATTGTACATTTAAATAATCCTTAAAGAACCTCAACATGGTAGAAGTACATATCACCCAAACTGTACACATCACCTGACCTGGCTGGCCAGTTGGTCTCTAGAAAAACAGGGTATCCACAGTAAATCATTCATTCCCTCCAATCCTAATAACATTCCCTCAGTAAAGACAGGGATGGGTAGGGCAGGGTGCGGCAGGGCCAGGAGGGGAAAGGCAGGGAGAGGCAGAGACTAATTTGGTGTGTGTTACGTCTCCCCTATAGTGAGCTGATGAATGATGTAGAATGATGCACAAGGCAGGTAGAGACAGGAGAGGGAGAGAAAGACAGGGAGGGGGAGAGAGAGGGGTGATAGAGCTAGAAAGAGAGAGGGGAAAGAGATAAATGGAGCGAAAGAAAGAAGTAGAGAGAGAGAGGGAGAGAGAGAGAAGGGGAAAAGAGAGGGAGAGAGAAAGAGAGAGATGGAGAAAGAGAGAGGGAGAGAGAAAGAGAGAGATGAGAGAGAGAGAGAAGGGGAAAGAGAGAGGGAGAGAGAGAGAGGGAGAGAGAGAAGGGGAAAAGAGAGGGAGAGAGAAAGAGAGAGATGAGAGAGAGAGAGAAGGGGAAAGAGAGAGGGAGAGAGAGAGAGATATTCAGATTTGGAGATGTGGCAGTGAGGGGGAGAGATGACTTGTGTGTCTCTCTCTGCTCAGGCATGAACAAAGCTAATGAAAGGTTTGTCTCTTTGGGAAGGTCTCCAACAGTCTGTATCTGCATTGAGCTCTGAACCTCTGAGAGGGATGTACAATGGAAAGATTCACTGATGTGGTGGTGAATGGACAACTTTCTATATTAATTCTCCCAAATTAACATTTGTTATTTGTTAGGCTACATTTTTAGAATGACTTTCCTTCTCACACCCAGCTGTGCGTTTTAGTGATAGTGATGATAGCCAAAGTCAATGCAGGATATGGCTAAGGCCGGGTTTCTTGTTTTAAAGAGGGGCTACTCTGGGAAAGCTGTTTTATGAAGGAATGCTGTCTGCTCAGTCTCAACATGCTGAAGATTAGAGGGTGCAGGTGTTTATGCTTAATGTCCTCCATTAATGTTCCTACTGGGTCAACAACAAATGAGTTTTCTGTGGCTAAAATCAGATACTACCACTGTATGCATAAATTATAACTATACATGCAGGCTAGAATGTATATCTTTCTGCAACATGGCACCCTACTGCATACTGTATATCAATAGGCAACATTCTTGTAGTTTAGAATGTTCAAAAATGTGTTTTTGTGAATGTTCACACCCAGACTATAACATTTACTATATACAACTTTCAACGCCCACCCAAATTGTCGTTTAGGGGGTCTTCCACTGTAGTGCAGGTGCATTTGAAAGGAGGATAATAGTAGTCATTTGTGTCATGTACAGGGAAAGAGGGAGGGGAGAGGATGCTTTAAATATACATCTCTGGGTAGGGTACTGTAATTCTGAGGTAAAATATTCTGTGCCTATCAGAGGCAAGGAGGAGTCTCACGAAAACTTCTGTGTCCCAAATGGCACCCTATTATCTAGACTGTGCACTATTTTTGGCCGTGTGGGGCCTGGTCAAATCTATATAGGAAATAGGGTGCCGTTTATAATAGAAAATAATTTGGTGGGTGCTGAAATGTGTCCTATTTCAAACAAATGTGTATTGGAAATGTGTTTTTTGCATATCCCCATGAGAGTGAGGTCACGCCCTGCCATTATCAACAGCAACCCTGGAGAAATTAGAGTTAAGTGCCTTGATCAAGGGCCCATTTGCAGACTTTTCACCTTGAGGATTTGAACAAGCAACCTTTCGGTTACTGGCCCAAAAATCTAACCGCTTGGCTATCTGTTGCTCATTTGGAACTCAGATAATGTCAGTCTCAATAATGAACACGTTGAAATACTTTCGATCCCTTCCAAAGTTCTGTTCCTCCTTCCTTCAACTCCACATCTTCATCTGACTTGAATAAACCCACAACATAGAGGAGCTATGCTGTGATGACTCATTCCCTGTTTAAAGCTCAAAAATGTTTTTCCGCTTTCAAATACACATTTGACTGCAGAGTAAAAGTATACTCATAGGCTACATCTTTGAGACAAAAGCATGTCTTTCCTTTGTTTGAACATAACATGTCTGGTTCCCATAGTCGCTGAAGTGAACATGGAGCATAATTCATGGGACGTAACAATTGTGTAAACATAGGGAGGCTAAAAGATAGAGCGAGAATGTGGGAGAGGAGGTGGGCTAAAATAAATAAATAAAGTTTAAAACATTAATATTTATGTTGAGTCATTATTAGTGGAGCTATTCTCCTAAAAACAGAATAAAACATGATCAACATTACATAATTATTTGTTGAAGACACAGGAAAGACAAATAAAACATACTATATAGAATTCTATAAGCAGCATAGAATATATTTTTCTCACACTCTAGACAGTAACAGTGCATGTGAATGCGTGGCCGTGGATTAATTCATAATTCAAAATGCAACAACCATACAAACTAAAGTTGTGTAAGTGCTCTCTTCTGCCCCTCCCTTCTCTCTCTCTCCCTCTCCATCTCCCTCCCCCTCTCTCTCTCCCTGCCCCTTCTCTCTCCCCCCTCTCTCTCTCCCTCCTCCTTTCTCTCCCTCTTTGGCTCTAAGTGTTGTGTTTCTTTTTCTCTAGTTCGATCTGAGGACATGTTTTTTCTTCTCTCTGTTTGCACCTCAGCCAAGCGTACTCCCTCTGTTGATGTGGCAGGCAGGCCTGAGAAATAAAATGGTGATCTGTATTTGTGTTAGCAAAGCCTCCAGGACAAAAGGTGTCCTCCTCTCTTTTCACTGGTGTTCATTTGCATGGCTAAATAGGTGGGTTGAAACAGGTGAAGGCTCAAGAGGCCTCCCTGACCTGCACCTCTAAATATTTTATTGAGCATAACAATTAAAAAGTGGCGAATTAACTCACTAATTAGGAATCAAAGTCATGGCTGGAATCCCCCTCAATAAGTCAAGTTATTTAAACGTATTCAGTGGAAGCCTTGTTTTAGTGAGTGTAGGTGGGCCAGAGGCTGGATCTAGGATTCTGATATATGCTTAGCGCGTTGCCATGATGTGATGTAGAGAAAGGAAACAGGCGGCTAGCTTGACCCCATTCCAAGGTCCAGCTGAACACGAAGCATGGAGAAACTAGCAGCATGGAGAAACTAGCAGCATGGAGAAACTAGCAGCATGGAGAAACTAGCAGCATGGAGAAACTAGCAGCATGGAGAAACTAGCAGCATGGAGAAACTAGCGGCTCATCTAAATATGAGCATCTGTCCACAATCAGAAAACTAGCAATCTTTACATAGCCAATCAGAACTAGGAATCTGTCCATAGCCAATCAGAGAATTAGAATCCTCTGGCTTCATCCATTCCTAATTCACAAGTGACTCACTTTCACCTTATCCCTTTTCCAGTTAAACATGTGACGTGGAAACCTCAAATTCAGACATTTATTTATTTACAGTTCTCTTCTTTTTTTTACTCTAGGCTCAGTTGTCAGTGTCTCTCCTCCCCTCAACTCCTCCCGTCTCCTCTCCTCCCAATCGATGCCCTCCACTCCTTTCCTCTTATTCCCCTTTGTTCTCCTCTCCTTGCCTCCTCTCTCCACCACCATTTCTCCTCGCCTCCTCTCCTAGCAGTTAAGAGTGTTGGGCCAGTAACTGAAAGGTCGCTAGTTTGAATCCCAAGGTGGAAAAATCTTGCATTCTGCCCTTGAGCAATGCAGTTAACCCCCAACAACAACTGCTCCCCGGGGGCCGATGACGTGGACGTCCATTAAGGCAGCCCCCGCATCTCTCTGATACAGAGGGGTTGGGTTAAATGTGAAAGACACATTTTGGTTGAGTTGAACTGACTAGGTCTCCCCTTCCCTTCCCTCCTCTCCTCTCCTCTTGATTTCTTCTGTGTATCTTCCCTGGTATTTCCTCTGAAGGGTTTCTGGTTCCCAGCTGACAGAGAGAGGGGCTTTTGGCTGTTGGCTGGGCCAGGGCGATGGGATGTGGGATGTTTGCAGTGGATCTCTCTGTCTGGTAGGGGCATATGGAGAGACACAGTTGGACTGCTCCCTAACTATGGCCATAGATTCAGGGCTGGTTTTCGCATAATTATTTTTAATAGAGAATCTCCATTGAAAGTGTGTTTTAGTCCAGGACAAGACTTGATCTGGTACAGGGAAACTGGTTCTTAGTTTTTACCGGCACTATGCTATTGAACAGTGCAGTGTTGCTTTATGAACTGTACAATGCCATAAAGAAACCCAGGTCTGTAACTCTGTTCATCATTGTCAGTAGACACGAGGGTCAGATTAGTACCATGTTTATGTGTATAGTAGTGTCTGCTAGATGAACACAAACACACAATAGTCCTAGGACATCAGACACCCTTATCGTGAGCCACAAACGCTTGAGTTAAATAGGGATATATTAAACTGTGGAGCATTTCTTATAAACATTCTCCAACCGTCTTGAACTTTCAGACTGACTATCAGACCGCACAATGTTCCTCTCAATCTCCAACAGAATGCATTTTTACTTGCTCAAGTCAAATGTTTGTCCATTTGGAACAGAATGGAGGCAAGGGAGGGTGGGGGAGCTTTGCTGGTGAGACACCAAATAAAGACCTCTTCCTCCAGCCTCTTCACCATGACTACACACTGTCCTTATCCCTGATGATTGTCTTCCGTTCCAGTACTGTTTATCTCGTGTCCAATTGAAGTAGCAAGTGGGCAAGTGAAAACCTGTAGCCCATTTTATTCCTGTTTATCTATATAGCCCAATTTATACCTATTTATCTATATAGCCCAATTTATACCTATTTATCTATAGCCCAATTTATACCTATTTATCTATAGCCCAATTTATACCTATTTATCTATAGCCCAATTTATACCTGTTTATCTATAGCCCATTTTATTCCTATTTATCTATATAGCCCAATTTATACCTGTTTATCTATAGCCCATTTTATACCTGTTTATCTATAGCCCAATTTATACCTGTTTATCTATAGCCCATTTTATACCTGTTTATCTATAGCCCATTTTATACCTGTTTATCTATAGCCCATTTTATACCTGTTTATCTATAGCCCAATTTATACCTGTTTATCTATAGCCCATTTTATACCTGTTTATCTATAGCCCATTTTATACCTGTTTATCTATAGCCCATTTTATACCTGTTTATCTATAGCCCATTTTATACCTGTTTATCTATAGCCCATTTTATACCTGTTTATCTATAGCCCATTTTATACCTGTTTATCTATAGCCCATTTTATACCTGTTTATCTATAGCCCATTTTATACCTGTTTATCTATAGCCCATTTTATTCCTATTTATCTATAGCCCATTTTATACCTGTTTATCTATAGCCCATTTTATTCCTATTTATCTATAGCCCATTTTATACCTGTTTATCTATAGCCCATTTTATTCCTATTTATCTATAGCCCATTTTATACCTGTTTATCTATAGCCCATTTTATTCCTATTTATCTATAGCCCATTTTATACCTGTTTATCTATAGCCCATTTTATTCCTATTTATCTATAGCCCATTTGGATGTTTATAGTTTACATGGCTAAAACATGCATGTGCTGTGCCTTGCTAATCAGGTAGACAGAAGTGGAATTTCATGCACTACCTGGCTATCACAAAGTGTAGACTGGTCTTTATGTCAACATAAACCAAACAATTTCAGGCCTAAATTCCATAGAGCATGGGTGTAATTATGACAGCAATGACAGGACCCATACTGTTTATATCATACTTTTCTACCACCACAAAGGGATTACAGCAAAATGCCACTGTAGATCCCCATGAAACAGACAGGGTGTGCCTAATTCACCTTAAAAAAACCTTGCCCCCCAGCGGGCAAAACTGGTTGCACTGTTGTCTAATAATGTCTTTAGTGAAGTCATGGTCAGGTTGTATGCTGATTGTAAAAGGATGTTTTATTATATGTCTTTTCGGTGACTTGAGTATTCCAATTTGAGACACTGAGAAGTTGTTGTGAGAAAGACATTGAGTTGAGGCAGACACGTTTCAGCCTTCGCACTGCCTGTCCTGAGCTACTTGGCTGCTGAGTCACAAATGATGTTCTATCTAGTTTCAATACTGCAGTCCAAGGAGCATCTGGTTTTGTCACACATCAAACATTTTCGAGAGCTAGTAAGTCAATGAACTCATCTCTAGATAGAGACACTGCAAAATACATTAGGCAGCAGAGAGAGATCAGAACCTGTGAAGTTAAAGAGTTTGGAGTGCTTTCAAGTGTCTTCCACTGAATGGATATCCTTACCTGTTTTAAAAACTGGAACTGAAATTGTGTGTGTCTGCCGCTTGGCATCGTAGAAAACACTGTTAGAAAATAGCTGCTGAAACAGATTATATCGGCTCAATTTGTAACTTCTTTATGGGACTTCAGACATTGGCATTCACATAAAAAGTGTGAGGTCCTTTAAATCGAAACCTTCTGCTATTCTGATTGGTCAATCAACACTATGGAAGTTTGGATAGCAGCCCAAGGTGATAATATAGCTGTTCAACTTCTTCAGGGAACAGGGATACAACACTTGAGCAATTAGAATTAAAAAAATCCCTAGCTGGCTGTCAACATTAGAATAAACTGAATCAGTATAGATAAAGTGGGAGCGCTGTAGACTGAATTTCTAAAACCAGAAAGTTCACAAAATGGCTGCCCTTTAAACATCATCAGTGTATCATCCAACCCTCTGTTCAAACACTAGCCAGAGCAGACAGGGAAGGAGGTACCTGGCAGGACACCAGCAATAATAAAAAACGAGAAAATTATATTCAAGGCTGCAATCTGTGTGGTACTAGGCCATAAACCAAGTTACCCAAACCAGTCAGTCCTTCTCTCTCTAAAGCCTCTAATTTGGGGACAAAGTATTTTAGTAGTTTATATTGAATGTGTTCTCTGTGCAGAGTCAACATCACTTGAGGCAATGACCTTGCACTATTCTCTTTCATATGCCACTCTTTTTGTGTAGTCTATGGAATGTATCCCAAATGGCACACCCTATTCTCCCCATAGGGTTTGGTCAAAAGTAGTACACTAAATAGGGAATAGTGTGCCATTTGGAATGTAACCTATGAGTCATCTGAGACTGATGGGTTGGTTAAATCTGCTCTTTATTTCAGGCGTCTGAATTATAGAGCACTGTGTTATGGGAAATGAGTGTCTCTGTGCTATGGGAACTAAATGGGATTTTCTAAAGAATATAATAGAAGAAGACAATGCCTATCCTCTAGTGCAGGGGAGACATGTCAATTCAAGAAGAGAAAAGTACAGTAGCTCTTCTACTACTTACAGTAGAATTATATCTATTTAGGCTATGGATAGTCAGCCATTTTGGAGCAGATTACTTTTGTGTGAGCCCATTGTTAAGTATTTTGCGTATGTCTTTGACACTGGCAATAGGACGAGCTAAACAGAAAACACTCCGTTGATATTGTGTAAAGAAAGTCAGAATTCAAATAAGCAGCCATTCTGTCTTTAAGGGACATTTTAATGACAGCAGTTAACTGAGGAATTGGGCCGGAACGGCCACTGGTTAAAGTGGCAATCTGCAGGTTAAACAACAAAGTGGGCACCCACCACTGATTTAGTAAACAGCTGAGGGATAGAGCTGGAGAAATGTAGCCACTCTCAAATTCACATACAGACCTATGGATGCAAGGACTGACCATCCAGAGATTTAAATGATTTACAGCGTTTTTCCCCCAAATAAAAACAATGGCGTAATTTTTTGGGGGGGTGGGGGGGGTGTGGGTGTGGGTTCTGAATGGGTACGACAGTTGAACTAAGCTCATGAGGCATAATATATTCTTTGAGAATCGATGGGTATATATCATTATTTTAAAAATACCAAAAAATTGATGTAGCAATCGCAGATTGCCCCTTTAAATTGCAGTGGCCACATTGAATGGTAAACAATGGAGGTTGAAAGGGAGGACCTAGTCGTGGGTAATGTTCAGTCCAGGTGTCTGAGAGCTGAGTCTGAGATTTACAGTTGCATAAACATAGTGCAGGAAATTAAGTGTAACTTGTTTAATATATACCATACATAGCTAAGTACGCACAGCCTCAGAAAGAACCCAGTAAGCAAAATTACATTGAAAATACATATTTTAGAAGTATTTTCCACTTTGACATCACATGCATTTTAGGTGTTGAATGAAAGGTGAAAATACATATTTTCCGGCCTTCAAAAATTGGTATTTTTTAGTGATGTTGAAAATAAGTATTTTCCGGACATTGAAAATATGTAATTTACTGACATTGAAAATACATATATTTTTTTTGTCATTGATTCTATGGGCAAATTTCAACTGCTATGCATTCTCAATTAAGTAGGCATTATATCACAATAATCATTTTTTGTGCCACTTAATGAGGATCGGACCCTTTTTAAATGTTTCTCCTAAAAAGACCTACCCAAATCGAACTGCCTGTAGCTCAGGACCTGAAACATTACAGTTAGATTAACAAGAATTGAAGCTTTCTGTCCATATCAGATATGTCTATGTCCTGGGGGGTGATCCTGTAGAGGTTAATAACAACGAGGACCCAACTGAAGATTGCAACAAAATATGTATTATTGCTCCCATTTACCACATGCACTTTTTTTTGTTTTTTCAAAAGCTTTAAAGATGTCCTCCAGTGATTTTTGGACTTTTACTGTTAGGCACATTGGTGCAACGACAGTGCTTTTTTCGGAAATGCGCTTGTTAAATCATCACCCGTTTGTCGAAGTAGGCTGTGATTCAATGAGAAATTAACAGGCACCGCATCGATTATGCAGGACATGTTAGATAAACTAGTAATATCATCAATCATGTGTAGTTAACTAGTGATTATGTTAAGATTTATATTTTTTCATAAGATAAGTTTAATGCTAGCTAGCAACTTACCTTGGCTTCTTGCTGCCCTCGTGTAACAGGTAGTCAGCCTGCCATGCAGGCTCCTCGTGGAGTGCAATGTAAGGCAGGTGGTTAGAGTGTTGGACTAGTAACCGGAAGGTTGCAATAACGAATCCCTGAATACCCCCTGAACAAGGCAGTTAACCCCCATTCCTAGGCCATCATTGAAAATAAGAATGTGTTCTTAATCTGACTTGCCTAGTTAAATAAAGGTGTAAAAAAATATATAAAAAAGTAAAATATCGGCAAATCGGTGGCCAAAAATACCGATTACTGATTGTTATGAAAACTTGAAATCGGCCTTAATTAATCGGCCATGCCGATTAATCGGTCGACCTCTAATTGGTTCATATTTGGTCCGGTACGGACCAAATCTGAACCAATTATAAACGTCTATGTTTGGGCTAAATCAAGGCTGGTCCGGACCGGACTTGATCTGAACGTCTAAATCAAGGCTGGTCCGGACCGGACCTGAACGTCTATGTTTGGGCCAAATATAGGCCGGTCCAGAGCATACGTCTGAGGACCTCTATGATTGGTTCAGAAAAATCTACGTCAGAGGACCAAAAAAGACGTCCACAAATACATATTAGCGACTACTTTTGACCAGGGCCCTAAGGTCAAATTAATTGCACATGAGCCTCCATATGTGATGAGCCACATGACAAATCATGGTCACAACACTATATGTATTTACATGATGGGAAAGTTCCATCCATGCTAATTGAGTCAGTGTGTCTCTCACTATGTAATTCAAAGTAAGGTTAACTCCCAAATCACACCCCATTTCCTATGTCATGCATTATTTTTGACCAGAGTCCTGGTCAAAAATAGTGCACAAAGTAGGGAATGGGTGCCATTTGGGACACAGACCAATAACATTTGGTAACTCAAATAAACCGTAAAGAGGGTCTGCTTCCTCCAGCCTTGGCCTCCTACTGTAGTTCTGCCCACCAATGACCCATCTCCAATCCCCACCCCCCAAGCAACATCTGAAAGCTTTTATCAACACATTTCCTGGGTGAAATAGGAGGCTGGCATAAATCTTGGTTCTCGTCTGCCCCTGCGTCACAAAAGAACATGTGGCACCAGGCGAGCCTCAAAGCGCACCACATGAAATATCCCCCTCACAGGCCTCCATGACAGAATCCTCCCCAAAACAAGGAGAAGACTAATAAAGAGGACATGGGATCACAGGTCAACGACAGTATAATGTCCAGGTCTGCGTCCAACTAGTGCACTACATAGGGAATAGGGTGCCATTTAGGACACAGCCCAGGTTAATCCCGGCACCCAGAACCAAATCTCCGGTGGCGGCCATACCACTCACTAGAGGCTATGTTATGACTAGGTTGAAGAGGACCACAATTCTGGATGTTGTGTTGTGCTTTTGCAAACTGTCAGCGTTTTCACAAAGTCAAACCAGTAAAATGAGACAGTCCAAATGGATCTCATTCTTTACTGAAGAGAGGATTTAGCATAATAAAGAAATAATTCAGTGGATGGAAACATGCCAGAAATAACTTCATTTTGATCTCTATTCCCAGTGAGAACAGCAGCAGCAGGGAGGAGAAATAGTCTAACGTGGCAACCAATGTTACACTGATCCAGTGGATGGAGGAGGAAGGGGGAGGAAAGAGAACGGTTGTGGCCATTTTAAAATAGGAAAAGGCATATTCTCTCTCCACTAAACAGTGGGTTCAAGGAAGAACACGTATTGAGTTGGATGTTAGGGGAGGGAGAATCAACCGCGGCGCTGAATTCTTTTCCATTGAGGTCACTGCTGCTGCTTCTCTCTCTCTACCATTCTGATCTACTCAGCGAGCAGAAAGAGCTGCTGGTCTGGTCCCTCTGCAAGCTGTTTCAGCACAGAGTTGGGGTGCTGGGCCTCTGTCTGCACATGCTCAGAAGAGTTTCAGTCTGATGGTGCTCTCCCCATGACCCACCACAGTCTTTGCCCACGCAGAGAATCTGACTTTTCATTCATTCCTGTACTGTATATACTAGCTTCAACATGGACTATGTCAAATTATACCATGGCATTGTTGAAAACTCATTTTTGATTGGCTTGAAGGGCATTATAGGGCGTGCATTATTTCCCAATTATGCACAGTATATTTGCACGGTAGAATTCAATGGCTATAGTTTTTACATGTTCTATGTTTGTGCTTGTCAGGCGAGGGGTGTAGCTGGTGCATGAAGTCAGGCGCAGGAGAGCAGAGATGAGTGAACAACGCACTTTACTTGAGAAAATAGCACAAAGTAACAAAAACAATGTGCGAACAATAATGGTTGCAATACAACACGGGTGAACACAGCACCCGGAAAAAAACAGCCGGAAACGTACCGACCTTAACAATAAACAAACAATCACACGCAAAAGACATGGGGGAAACAGAAACAGAGGGTTAAATACATGACCAGTAATTGGAAAATGAAAACCAGGTGTGTGGACAAAACCAATGGAAAATGAAAAGTGGATCGGCGATGGCTAGAAGACCGGCGACGTCGACTGCCGCCCGAACAAGGAGAGGAACCGACTTCAGCGGAAGTCGTGACAGTGCTGATTTTGAAAGCAAACGTTGAATTGAAAACATTATTGGCATTGTTGAATTTGATTGTCATAATAGCAAGCTAGGACTGATGGTTTGGTTAGCTAAACTAGCAAGTCTGTTAGGTTACCAAGGCAACTACTGTTGCTATCTAGTAAACTGTCTAGCTATTTAGTGGATGTTGGACACGTTTCTACCTGCAAATGAACACATTTCTAGCAGTAAATGTGTTAAATTATAGCCTTGGTATGAAAGGGATAATCATTGAGGGGCTTTGCATTCTCTGGAAAATAATGCAACTCAGTGGAAGGTTAGTTCCACTCCGCTAGCACGTTGTGGAACACCTCCCACGTCATTCATTATTTTCCAGACAATGCATAAATCCCCTTGCTGATTATCCCTTGCATGTTCTCACTGGTTGAATTAGCAACTCAACCAATACATAGGCACTATTCAGGTATTACGGTATATCTCAAATACTGATATGGGTCCATGACAATTCCGTATTCCAGGTGGGCGCCAGCTGGCAACATCACATTCACATTTGGCAATCTAGTGAGTTACAGTGATAAAAAATTACATGCTATATTTCTTGCTCATTATTTCTTGCTCACACATACGGTTTGCACATGTATGAGCTTGTGGTGCACACAAGTAGACACACAAACTCACTCTCAGCACACAGCAAAATAAATGGTGTACGTTTAACTCTTAAAGTGTAAAAAGTACACTATTGTCAGTGAACATATGAGTCCCACTGTACTGGTGTTAAAATAATACTTTTGAAAGTGTTAAAGCTTTAACTCTGTTGCAGTGTTCCCCATTTTACTCTTAAAGTGTTCAAATTAACTCAATTGTGGTGTTTCCATAGCTCTACTATAGAGTAATACGCAACACCTACAGTGTAAAACATAACACTTGATTTAGAGTAAACTGGACTCACTTTGCTAAGTGCTAACGTTGTTACACTTTCTCAGTGTAAGAAATTAGCACCTGTAGTTTTACAGTAAATCATTTTTGGGTGTTGTTTTAACACAGTATGGTGTAACACCTAATTAGCATATTCCCCATGGTGCCTTTTCTTTTTAAGTAAATTGTAGCGTTAACGCTCATGACTGTATGTGTTAGTGACAGAGACTGGTTGTCGGGGCTGCAGGTAGCCTAGTGGTTAAGAGTCTTGGGCCAGTAACCAAAATGGAGCTGATTTGAATCCCTTAGCCGACTACGTGAAAAGATCTGTCGCTGTACCCTTGAGCAAGGCACTTAACCCGAATTGCTTCTGTAAGTTGCTCTGGATAAGACCGTCTGCTAAAATGTAAATGTTGAACTAATTAAAGGACTGTGGCTTTCACCAAGTGAGTTCTTGGGCAAATGTTATCATTAAACTGAGACAATAAATTACTAATATCATAAGGCCTTAATATTGGCCTAGTTTTACCCTAACACAGCGGTGTTAGGAAAGTCCTGGTTTACAGGCCACATCAGGCCTGCAAATCACATTGCGAAGTGACTTGTAATTCCTGTTGGAATCCAGCCAGAGTTAGGATAGCCAACAGTTCGATTTTTGTATTAATTCTGCATTCAGAATGACTTTCAGGATTAGGGAACTTATTTAAAAAAAACACTACCTAAACCATTTCAATTGGAACATCGAATTTAGTAACAGGTGCAATAAATCAAACTAACTGATTGAATTAGTTTACAACAATTAATGTTATTTATCTTTGTAGCATAAGATGTATCAATCAAGAAACATACATGCAAAAACACAGATATTAAAAACAATCCCCCAAAATCTGCTTGCAGTAGAGCATGCTGGGAAATATGATAATAATGGGTGTGGTTTTGATGGGACCGTTTTACTCTACACAATGTTAAACTATAACTCTGGTTATTAACACCAACACTGGGGGCTGTTTTACACCACTGAGTGTTAATTTCACTCTTACAGAGTGAATTTAACATTTTACCGCAGTGGGCTAAATTAGGGTCACACAGAGTGTTTGTTGGTAGCCTTAAACAAATCTACTTTGAAACAAAAGTATACACCTCACACACATGGTTATGGGCTTAAAAAAAGAAGACACTTGTACCATGTCAGTATTCAATTTTGAGTTTGCATCCCAATATTAACCTTTATATACAGTGCATTTGGAAAGTATTCAGACCCCTTGACTTTTTCCACATTTTGTTAAGTTACAGCCTTATTCTAAAATGTATTAAATAAAATATCAATCTACACACAATACCCAATAATGATGAAGAGAAAACAAGTTTTTAGAAATGTTTGCATATTTATTCCAAATAAAAAACAGAAATACCTTATTTATGGAAGTTTTCAAACCCTTTGCCATGAGATTCAAAATTGAGCTCAGGTGCATCCTGTTTCCATTGATCATCCTTGAGCTGTTTCTACAACTTGATTGGAGTCCACCTGTGGTAAATTCAATTGATTGGACATTATTTGGAAAGGCACACACCTGTCTTTATACAATCCCACAGTTGACAGTACATGTCAGAGCAAAAACCAAGCCATGAAGTCAAAGGAATTGTCCATAGAGCTCCGAGAGAGGATTGTGTCAAGGCACATATCTGGGGAATGCTACCAAAACAAATCTGCAGCATTGAAGGTCCCCAAGAACAGCGGCCTCCATCATTCTTAAATGGAAGAAGTTTGGACCCATCAAGACTCTTCCTAGAGCTGGCCGCCCAGCCAAACTAAGCAGTCGGGGGAGAAGGGCCTTGGTCAAGGAGGTGACCAAGTACCCGATTGTCACTCTGACAGAGCTCTAGAGTTCCTCTGTGGAGATGGGAGAACCTTCCAGAAGGACAACCATCTCTGCAGCACTCCACCAATCAGGCCTTTAAGGTAGAGTGGCCAGACGGAAGCCACTCCTCAGTAAAAGGCACATGACAGCACGCTTGGAGTTTGCCAAATGGCACCAAAAGGACTCTCAGACCATAAAGAAACAAGATTCTCTGGTTTGATGAAACCAAGATTGAACTCTTTGGCCTGAATGCCAAGCTTCACGCCCGGAGGAAACCTGGAACCATCCCTACGGTGAAGCATGGTGGTGGCAGCATCCTGCTGTGGGGAAGTTTTTTTGTGTCAGGGACTGGGAGACTAGTCAGGATCGAGGGAAAGATGAACGGAGCAAAGTACAGAGAGATCCTTCATGAAAACCTGCTCCAGAGCACTCAGGACCTCAGACTAGGGCGAAGGTTCACCTTCCAACAGGACAACAACTCTAAGCACACAGCTAAGACAATGCAGGAGTGGCTTCAGGACAAGTCTCTGAATGTCCTTGAGTGCCCCAGCCAGAGCCCAGACTTGAACCCTGATCGAACATCTCTGGAGAGACCTGAAAAAAGCAATGCGGTGACGCTCCCCATCAAACCTGACAGAGCTTTCGAGGATCTGCAGAGAAGAATGGGGTATTGTGTGTAGATTGATGAGGGACGATTTTAGATGTTAGAATCAGGCTGTAATGTAACAAAATTTGGAAAAAGTCAAGGGGTCTGAATAGTTTCCGAATGCACTGTACATCAAAGAAGACTGAAATATAACAAAACCGTTTGACATAGAAACACAGAAGTATTGTTTATTAATTATGAAATTATAAAAAAATATGAATAACATTCAACCCATGAGTCCACTAAAGGGTGATTTGGTCATTTTACTGCAGGAAAGGGGTAGCTCCTGAACCAACACTAGAAATGCTGCACTGAAAAATTGTCACCGGCCAATTTGCTGTGCATGACAAGTGGTTCATTTCCCACACTTCCTGCTTAAGAGGGAATACCACCAACACAACACAGTCAAGGGGCAGGCCTTTTCTCATCATTCATTAACAGCCTCTCGCTGATGTCATGTAAACCTTTATGGTCGTTATGGGCTCTGTAAAAATAAGTTGGGAGTGAATAGAGACTAACCTTTGAACTTCAACCTTTGAACCTTGACCTTTGGACTTTAGATATCGAGGCAGAGCGGTATAGTGCAAAACTGGTGATGCACAACATTATTTAGATGGGTGATATTCCATCCACAGGCGGCTGCTGAGGGGAGGACAGCTCATAATAATGGCTGGATGGAGCAAATGGAATGGCATTAAACACATGGAAACCATGTGTTTGATGTATGTGATACCATTCTACTCATTCTGTTCCAGCCAATACATTGAGCACGTCCTCCCCAATTAAGGTGCCACCAACCTCCTGTGATTCCATCTTATACAGTACATACCAGTATAAACAGTATAGACAGCTCTTATTATGCTTGTGAACTTTTCTCATTGTTTGTCATTGTTTATGCTGAATACCACCATCTGAAGTTATGTAATTGCAAAAAGCACTCCAGAGTTCTTTCAATACTTGTTTTGATTTCTAATGCGTATTTATTGTGAGGATGTTTACTTGTGAGTGAATGCTATTTAGGTTTTTATAAGTTCACTCTGATTGCTGTTGAAAGCCATCTAAGGTTTACAAGACAGATCAGAGTAAATACAAACCCTATTTTCACAACAGGAAAATAGACCTGTTAAACTAAGGTTGCTATAACAAAGGCAGAAAAATAATTTGGATTCAGGAATTAATTTACTTGTCCATTGGTAGTTTATGTTTCTTATAAATGCATCAATGATTTAAGCACCAATGTGATCTGGTAGATCTGGAACATGTTTTTGTAGGTGAATGTGCAGGTTTTTTGACATTACAAGGAACACTATTTAGTTGAGCCAATCTCAATAAGAAAAGAGTCCCCCTCCAAAGTGCGTTGGCTTAGATACCAGGACAGATGTGTCTGAGGAACCGTCATGCAGCTGGACCAATGGATTTACCTGCTGTTGTTCTGTAGAGAAGCAGAGAATAGGGGGCAGAATATGAAGAGGGAATACGGGAAAGCAGAGAGGGCAGAGAAATAATAGTATGCTAACTATGGCTGCCATGTGCTACAGTATCATAACATGCTGTTTCTGTTTGGAAGTGAAGAGAAATATGGGAAAATCAGAGGATAGGGAGGATAAAGTATGCTAACTGTGGCTGCCGTGTGAGATGATCACATGATTGTTTTTGGGCCTTCTTCTCAGTAGCCTGCTGTGAATCAGACTAAACCACATGCCTCTGCTGAGGTAGAGGTATTTCATTTTTTATATAGTATATCAACATGGTAGCAGTCAGTTAATTGAACTTTCCACATGGTAAATTCAAATTCCACATGCTTTTGTGCAGCGCTAACACAAAGAAAGGAAACAAAACCCTTCATATGAATAGCGTGTCTCACAGACTATAAAAGCATCCCTGCACAAAATGAGGTCTTAAAAGGTTGTGGTGAGTTTAGTTTTAGCATGAGGGGAGAGCGTGAGTCATCCGTAAGATGTGCACATTTTCCTCCCAGGGTTCCAATCTTCTCCACTTCCCATCCTGGCTGAGTCAAGGCTGAGGTTTCCCCATCCTTCTTTCTTTCTCTCTGTCTCTCGCTCCTTTTTCTTTCTTTTTCTCGTTCTCTCTCTCTCCCTTTTCTATCTCCCTTTCTCTCTGTCTCTCAGTTCCTCTTTCTCTCTCTCCCTTTCTTATTCTTGCCTTCTGCCCTTACCTCTTCTTTCCCCTTCTCTCAGACTATGAACATCTCTCCAGAGCCGCCTCAGTATTTATGAGTGCTTGCTTTACGCTGGAGCGTCAGGTAACCGGGGTAACTGAAGAGATTTCCAGACCAGTCTTTCTATGAGCTCATTTCCCCTAATCATTTTCACATACTCACCTGTTGACATGGGCCTCGGTGTAATGTTTAGCCTTGGCGTAATGTACCTCGTCTGAGACGTTTTTCCCCCAGCCTGTACACTGTACTATAAGTTAGGGTTTGCAGTTGAGGACAATCTGAATTCAGTCTAGGAATCCAGACTTAATTTAAACTATTTTTCAAGTTTGCAAAAAAAAAGGGAATTTCAAGGCGAGATCTTTATAGATTTCATATAGGTTTTCAAACAACTGACCTCATGCAGGACTTTTTTCATGATCATTAAAGCTAGCTGGACATATACACAGCAAGACAGCCTCAATAAAGATGATTTGAATGAATAAAAGGGAACAACAAAAGATAAAAGGAGTTAGAAATAAACTGAAAAGCCATGAAACCCCCTTTTCCCCAGATGTTTCTCTGGCATGGAACCAAGATGGAGATGGACAGCCTGCCAGGGCAAATGGAAATTATGGCTTATGTCGAACAGGCTGAGAGTTTCTGAGTTCCTCTGCATATTTCCAAACCCTGAAACCCTCTGCCATGGATAACCATGACTGCATAATCCATTTGATCAAATGTAAAAGATACATGATAGCGTAAGCACATTTGAGGACAGTCTGAACGCCAGACTCGGAATGCCACACAGAAAAGCTTAATATAACGGTTTTGGGGCGGTTAAATCGGAAATGCCCTCAGCATAAGATTTCAATTTGAACACCTCACATGCAAAAAATGCATTCCTTTTTCTCTCCCCAAATGCTCAACCCCACCCAAAGCCAGACTCCCCCTATTCTCCGACACAATAGTCTCTCCCTCTGTTTGGGGTTTTGTGGGTGGGAATTATGCTTCCCATGTGAGTCTGTCAGGACCTTGGGTTGTGTCTTGTGGCTTCTGTCGTTGTGCTAACATGCACTCAATGAACATAAATACTGTCCGAAGAGCAGGTTGTTTAGAGGTGTTGTGAAATACAGCTCTCTGAATTACTGCTCTGTAGAATCTGATCTATGAAAATGTTTATTCACTCATGGGGGGGTGGTCATAGGTTGGTCATCACTCATATCTGGTGACGTGTCTACAACGGAGCTTTCTCCATAACGGCTGTCTTCATGCTTTGTGCTCCAACTTCTCTCTATGACAAATGAACTAGTTTCATCAGTTGGTTCCCTTATAGCAGTGGAGTGGAGGCATTGGATACAATATCTCACCTTTTCGTACAAAAAGTCCTTAACTCTCCCAGAACCTTTTTTAGATCAAGAATAATCAGCTGCATGTACAGCCATAAAAATAATGAACAAGTTGGAAAAATTGTTAGCTCTGCCATAGACATTAAGTATGAACAAGTTCCACCATTGCCCAGCTGTGAAGTAGGTTTCAATTGATGAACGTGTCACACTGCGTCCAGACCAGCACCACAACACCAGAGAAACTGCTCACTGTCTGGTATGCTTTCTTTACCTCTGTGTTTAGTTGTGTCATGCCTGCCAGCAGAGCACCAGCAGCAGCAGCACCAGCCTTGCACATTATCTGAAGTTAGGGAAGAATTCAGTCATATTTTCCATGTACTCAGTGTGTCTGACTCTGAATGTCTGAGTGGTGGTGGAGCGGGAGTGGGATGAGTGGAGAACACAGAGGGAGGGAGAGAGGGATGGAGGGAGAGAGGGATGGAGGGAGAGAGGGATGGAGGGAGAGAGGGATGGAGGGAGAGAGGGATGGAGGGAGAGAGGGATGGAGGGAGAGAGGGATGGAGGGAGAGAGGGATGGAGGGAGAGAGGGATGGAGGGAGAGAGGGATGGAGGGAGAGAGGGATGGAGGGAGAGAGGGATGGAGGGAGAGAGGGATGGAGGGAGAGAGGGCGGTCTCCGGCAATGGCAGGTTCCAGAGAAGGAGAAGAAAACTGGACCAAGACAGAGGAAAAAGACCTTCGCTACAATTTGTGTTCAGGCTGAGTTGAAGACAGAAAACACAATACTTTCCAGAGGTATAGGTTTTTACCAGTATGTGTAATGTCTTCCTAAACACCTGAACATTCTCCATAAAACCTGACAAAATCTGCTCCCTAGGTTTAGAGGCAACTTAACCAAATATTCAAATGAAATGAGGTTTGTGTCTGAGTGTTGTCTTGATGGCTTATTAAGGATGAAGACCACAGAGGTGTCACGCCCTGACCATAGAGAGCCCTTGGTTCTCTATGGTGTTTAGGTAAGAGCGTGACTAGGGTGTGTTCTACTCTTTCCATTTCTATGTTGGTGCTCTTAGTATGGTTCCCAATTAGAGGCAGCTGATGTTCGTTGTCTCTGATTGGGGATCATACTTAAGGGTTCCCTGTTCCCACCTGCTTTGTGGGATATTGTTTTTGTGTGTGTGCATGTTGCACCCCGGCTATCATGGTTGTTGTATGTTTATTGTTTTTTTTGTTTCACTTTAAATAAAAGATGTGGAACTCAACTCACGCTGCGCCCTGGTCCGTCCATTACGACGATCGTGACAAGAGGTTTAAGGTTTGGATTCCTCACTACTTTTCCTATGGCCTGTTGGGGAGGTAGCACTCATTCAAAGGGGAATAGGGTACCTCTTTCTTTATAGGCTATTGTTTAAATAACAGCATAAAGTCTTCAAGTTTGTGTTTTTTTCATTTGTTTCCATTTTTATGCATTCATTGGTGGTAAATCTGTGATTCAATTATCTGTCAATGGAGAATGCTCTCACGAAATAAAGAGCTAAGACATAAGTCATTCCAACGCCCACTAACTACATGGATCCACCACCATGAGGGGAAATTCATGGCAATACGGTTATCCCAAAATACAATAGAAGCCCCACCACTGGTATTTATGAGTCTGTCCAGAAAATATACTCCTACAGTATGATACAGTCCTCTTCCAACATTCCATGCCCAGCTTAAGCAGAAAACTACCACCCTGGATGAAAATGACTAGTATGGAGACGACAAGAGTGGTGCTCCACTAGCACCACTCTTGTGGTACCCAGAAGCCAAACCCATGGGATTCACATGATTACAGTCCATTACGACACCACTGGCAACACAGCCAGCCCCAGGTTAAGTGAGGTGGATTGGATTAGGTGAGGAGCATCCACCCTGTAATAAATGTAATTGAGCTTTTCCCATATGCTGCAGATAGAAGTACCCTCCTGCTAATATTAGACTCTCACTTCGAACAAACTGAAGGTCTAGTACAGCTTGATGGTTTATTTTCACAGAAGCATTGGACACTCCAGGACTACTAAAACACCACATATTTGACCCTGTCACTCTCTCTCTCTCTCTCTCTCTCTCTCTCACTCACTCACTCTGAGAGAGATGAAGAGAGAGAAATGAAGAGAGAGAGAGAAATACTAATTATAAAAATACTTGAATCAGTTACAGAACCTTTTTAATGTGTATAGTATTGCTTACTAGATGTTGTCCAATGAATTCTGTAACCACTCCCTCTTTAAACCAGGGCTGATTGGAAAAATCTGTTCAAAAAAGGACATTGTATTATAATTTCTTTGTACTCCCTGACGAAGGCCATGCAGCCGAAACGCATCAGAGTTTTAAAACTTTGTTTCCATTGAAATATGCCATACAAATAAAGGCATTTTAATTCATTATATGAAGAGTGGCTTGGTCCTCCTTTCTTTTTGATGAGCAGTTATAGAACTCATTGCCCTTTACGGTTGTGAGGTCTTGGGTCCGCTCATCAACCAAGAACTCACAAAATGGGACAAACACCAAATTGAGACTCTGCATGCAGAATTCTGCAAAAATATCATCTGTAAAACGTAAAACACCAAATAATGCACGCAGAACAGAATTAGGCCGATACCTGCTTTTGATCAAAATCCAGAAAAGAGCTGTACAGAGAGATTAACCTGGAGAAGAGTCCCCTGAGCAAGCTGGTCCTGGGGCTCTGTTCACAAACACAAACAGACCCCACAGAGCCCCAGGATCATCAGACCCAACCAAATCATGAAAAAACAAAAAGATAACTGCTTGACACATTGGAAAGAATTAACAAAAAAACTGAGCAAACTAGAATGCTATTTGGCCCTAAACAGAGAGTACACAGTGGCAGAATACCAAACTTAAGGAAAGCCTTGACTACGTACAGAGCATAGCCTTGCTATTGAGAAAGGCCACTGTAGGCAGACCTGGCTCTCAAGAGAAAACAGGCTATGTGCACACTGCCCACAAAATGAGGTGGAAACTGAGCTGCACTTCCTAACCTCCTGCCAAATGTATGACCATATTAGAGACACATATTTCTCTCAGATTACACAGATCCACAAAGAAAACAAACCCAATTTTGATAAACTCCCATATCTATTGGGTGAAATACCACAGTGTGCCATCACAGAAGCAAGATTTGTGACCTGTTGCCACAAGAAAAGGGCAACCAGTGAAGAACAAACACCATTGTAAATACAACCCATATTTATGTTTATTTATTTTCCCTTTTGTACTTTAAATATTTCCACGTAAGTTGACATTTGAAATGTCTTTATCATTTTGGAACTTTTGTGAGTGTTAATTTGTATCATTTATTTCACTTGTGTTTATTATCTACTTCACTTGTCTTTCCCATGCCAATAAAGCCCTTAAATTGAATTGAATTGAATTGAATTGAATTGAGAGAGAGAGAGAGAGAGAGAGAGAGAGAGAGAGAGAGAGAGAGAGAGAGAGAGAGAAAAAGACTGGACTCGGAGCAGAAATGAGCTACAGATGTCTGGCTGGCTTGAGAGTGCAGGACAGCACTGCTCGAGGTCTCTTCGGGTTTCCTTATTACATTCCATGACTCATTTTAACATGATATAGGCCTGAATAAATCTACCACACACCCTACAAGGCTGATAAGGTATAGGAAGATATGAGTTGAAAGCGAAGAAGAAGGCCTGTGCCTACTTGTGGTAGATGGACATTTCAGAGTTATTGGTGCAAACTTTAGGAAAGAGTGACTTTCGTCAGAGCCCACATACCAGTACACCAAGAACACTTTGATGCACTTCTCTACTCATTCTTACTCCCGAGGGTGTTGTATTAATCATCTATGTTTACACAGAACATATCTGCTTGTAGGGTGGCTTGGAAAAATAACTGCAGAGACTATGGAATATGTCGGTTTGTGGCAAGTTGCACAGTATCTAAAGAAAAAGTTGGAGTGTTATCAGGATAACACTACTTCATGTTTTTACGCTTGTATCGCTTCTGACTTCAGAAAGAATACAGATCTGAGCTACTTCAGATCCATTATGGCAACAATATGTTTTATTTTACATAATAACAGACATTAACATTTAAAAGTAAACATTTCAGGCAATCATATCCCAAATACAATTCGCCCATTCCTAACCTACAATTTGTCTGGAATGGTTGGGATCACAAAAGATGACTGCCTTCATTTTAGAGGACATAACATGTCTGCCTGGAGCCAGGTTTACCCAAAACTTGAGCTCCAAAAATCCTAAATCGTAATGAGCTGGCCATTACATAGTAATCATTATGCATTATGAATCATTTCTTAGTCAACTGCTAGATCTGGGGACTGTTCCGTGCCTCTAGCTATAGATTAACCTCTCAGGGTTCTAAATACAACTTTGTCTTCACAATGATTGATAGTATCAACCAGATTTTGGCATCACAAGCATTTGGAGCAAATCTCGCATAAGCTCCATCCGTTTCAAGTAGAAACACGTGGACAAAGCCAGATGCTGTGTTGCTGCTTGCTACAGTATATAGCTCAGAAGCTTGGAGAGGAATGCTCTGTTTTCTGCCTTTCATATTACCTTTAAAACTATGCCTGTTACAGTGCTCCAAAGTCTAATAGGCTTTAGGCTTTAGTTCAGATATTAGGTTCATATTACA
Organism: Salmo trutta; assembly: GCF_901001165.1. Classification (NCBI taxonomy): domain Eukaryota; kingdom Metazoa; phylum Chordata; class Actinopteri; order Salmoniformes; family Salmonidae; genus Salmo; species Salmo trutta. Next base: position 25,812,076 of record NC_042966.1, on the reverse strand, counting down.
TTATTAAAAGTCTTCGAAGGTGCTTTTTTGAGAACACAATTTTATTACATTCAGGTCCTGGCTGACTTTCTGTTGTGTTATGTCAAGAGTGAGATGTGTTTTGACAATAGTGTCTTGGCCACCATTCTCAACCTAGCCTATTCACGGTAAGGGATGAGTATTGGGTTACATTGTGGAAAACAGTAAGTCATGTCAGAGTAGACTGTAGCAGTTGCCACTGTGGCATAACGCCTTCTCTCTCTCACACAGTTACTCTTCGGGTTAGGACTTCTATGGGCCAATGAAAACATTGGATTTTCCTCTTTCTTCTTAGAGTTGTAAGGATTCTGGGCATCTAATTCAAACGAGTAAGTTTCCTGTTCCTCCTTTCATTAAGATGTGGAGGCTATACGTCTCCATTGTTGATAACATTACTGTGAGACAGTCATAAAGACGTCCTTCTCCCAAATCTTATTGTCAGACTTTTATTTGAATATAATTCACAAGTAAGGTTATCTCGTTTCTCCTTTTAAAGATGTGAAGGCCTCCTCCTACCAAATACTGTAGACTTTTATTTAAAATCCTTCTGGCAGTTTGTGAGGCAGTTATTTTAGCAGTACTTTTCAGAAAAAGGTTGTCCCTGGAGACCATACAGACTGCTGAAACGCCACACTCTCATCCAGTCTGTTTCCATACTGACCACCGGCGTGAACCTTGACACTGTGACCGCAGAAATATAGATGACTTTCAATTCAGTTCAACAAAACCATCAAAATCACAAGTTCTGCTTATAACTCCGTCCTGCAGGCTTCCTCCTCGTCTCACTGGAACGGCAGTGTCTTAGCGTCTTTAACGACTATGAATGTTACAGAATCAACTAAAACAGCAGGGATAGACCATCACAAACTCATCATGCATTTGAGTTGTCTTTCGATTTACTGTAGTATAGCTTTGATGTCCAACGCACTTAAATAAAACATCGACATTCTGATTAAGTGTTTTAAACTCACTGTTCTCACTCCATGAACTTCCGTTCCAACTGAAAGCAAGACCTTTCACATTGCTCTGGTCCTAAAATTATAAACTTAGTGAGTGATATAAACTAACAACAGCTGCTTGATATCACTGTTTAACATTTCTCCTCAAATTGAATTTGTTAGTTGAGCCAGACATTGGGTAGTTTGAACAAGCCTGATTTCTACTCAAAGATAGCGACAATGGGACTGCAATAACCAGATATCCCTATTTTGACAGGACACATTCATGATTACAGAGGACTGAAGGGCAGACGCAAACACTGTGGGACGGCTGGAAAGAAAGAGGGCAAGATTTTTAATTGTAGTTAAAAATACACACACACACACACACACACACACACACACACTATCATTATGCCTAGCATTCTCTCTCTTATCAAAGGAGATTCAGGAAGTGAGTTTGCTTGTGTTGTGGCTTGAACCTTCTGCCTCAGGGCACCATGAACCATCTTCATGGGTTATTATGTGTCCTTTGTAAACAATGGTTTTATACAGTAGGCCTGTTGCAGTGAATTGTGAAGCACATTAGAAATGAAATTATAAATGTGTAATAGACTGCTCATGAAGAGTATTCACAATATTATCAGGACATTGTACAATACAAGTACTTTCTTAACCACAGAGCCACAATGACAGTCAGCACAATTGATCTTAAATAGGTGACATAAGATTTGATTAAATAGGTGATAGAATTCAAGTAATAGTACAGCTCAACATATAGTACCAGTCAAAAGTTTGGACACACCTACTCATTCAAGAGTTTTTCTTTATTTTTACAATGTTCTACATTGTAGAATAATAGTGAAGACATAAAAACTATGAAATAACACATATGGAAACATGTCGTAAGCAAAAAAGTGTTAAACAAATCCAAATATATTTGAGATTCATCAAAGTAGCCACCCTTTGCCTTGATGACAGCTTTGCACACTCTTGGCATTCTCTCAACCAGCTTCATGAGGTAGTCACCTGGAATGTATTTCAATTAACAGGTGTGCCTTGTTAAAAGTTAATTTGTGGAATTTCTTTCCTTCTTAATGTGTTTGAGCCAATCAGTTGTGTTGTGACAAGGTAGGAGTGGTATACAGAATATAGCCCTATTTGGTAAGACAAAGAACAGCTCAAATAAGCAAAGAGAAACGACAGTCCATCATTACTTTATATGAAGGTCAGTCAATACGGAACATTTCAAGAACTTTTAAAGTTTCCTCAAGTGCAGTCGCAAAAACCATCAAGCGCTATGATGAAACTGTCTCTCATGAGGACCGCCACAGGAAAGGAAGACCCAGAGTTACCTCTGATGCAGAGGATAAGTTCATTATAGTTAACTACACCTCAGATAGCAGCCCAAATAAATGCTTCAAAGAGTTCAAGTACAAGACACATCGCAACATCAACTGTTAGAGAAGGCTGTGTGAATCAGGCCTTCATGGTCGAATTGCTGCAAAGAAACCACTACTAAAGGACACAAATAATAATAAGAAGAGACTTGCTTGGGCCAAGAAACATGAGCAATGGACATTAGACCAGTGGAAATATGTCCTTTGGGCTGATGAGTCCAAATTTGAGATTTTTGGTTCCAACCGCCATGTCTTTGTGAGAGGCAGAGTAGGTGAACGGATGATCTCCACATGTGTGGTTCCCACCATGAAGCATGGAGGAGGAGGTGTGATGTGTGGGGGTGCTTTGCTGGTGACACTGTCTGTGATTTATTTAGAATTCAAGGCACACTTAACCAGCATGGCTACCACAGTATTCTGCAGCGATACACCATCCCATCTGGTTTGCGCTGAGTGGAACTATCATTTGTTTTTCAACAGGACAATGACCCAACACACTACGACTGTGTAAGGGCTATTTGACAAAGAAGGACAGTGATGGAGTGCTGCATCAGATGACCTGGCCTCCACAATCACCAGACCTCAACCCAATTGAGATGGTTTGGAATGAGTCGGACCACAGAGTGAAGGAAAAGCAGCCAATAAGTGCTCAGCATATGTGGGAATTCCTAAAAGACTGTTGGAAAAGCATTCCTCATGAAGATAGTTGAGAGAATGCCAAGAGTGTGCAAAGCTGTTGTCACGGCCGTCGTAAGGATTGGACCAAAATGCAGCGGGAATGTGTATGCTCATTTTCTTCTTTATTTAAATAAATGAACACTGAACAAAAAGAATGATGAAAACAGTCCTGTCAGGCACACAGCTAAACAAGAAACAACTACCCACAAAACCCATAGAAAAACACCCCTACTAATTAGGACCTTCAATTAGAGGCAACGAGGAACAGCTGCCTCCAATTGAAGGTCAAAACAATAAACTAAACATAGAAATAGAATAACTAGAAAATAGAACATAGAAATACAAAACATAGAACCCTGACCAAAAACCCTGACAACACAAAACAAATACACCCCTGCCACGTCCTGACCAAACTACAATAACAAATAACCCCTTATACTGGTCAGGACGTGACAGTACCCCCCCCCCCCAAAGGTGCAGACCCCGGATGCACCTAAACCTAAAAAAACACAAAAATAAACCCAAACTAAAGGGAGGGGGGCCACCGTCACCGACGGTTCTTGTGCTACACCCCCCCTCCCCAATCCTCCACTACGGAGGTGGCTCAGGCTCCGGCCTTAGTCCCCAACCTAACCTGTCCCCCCCCGCTGAAGGCTCAGGGCTAATGCGCGTCGCTGGAGACCTCGGGTTGATGCGCGTCGCTGGAGACCTCGGACTGGCGGGCGACTATGGGAGCTCTGGACTGGAGGGCGACTCTGGCTGCGCCGGTTCCGGACTGTAGGGCGACTCTGGCTGCGCCGGTTCCGGACTGTAGGCCGTCTCTCTCAGTTCTGGACTGTAGGACGTCGCCGGAAGCTCTGGACGGGGTACTGTCGCCGGAAGCTCTGGACGGGGTACTGTCGCCGGAAGCTCTGGACGGGGTACTGTCGCCGGAAGCTCTGGAGGGGGTACTGTCGCCGGAAGCTCTGGAGGGGGTACTGTCGCCGGAAGCTCTGGACGGGGTACTGTCGCCGGAAGCTCTGGACGGGGTACTGTCGCCGGAAGCTCTGGACGGGGTCCTGTCATCGGAAGCTCTGGACGGGGACTGCGCACTGAAAGCCTGATGCGTGGGGCTGGCTTTGGAAACGCCAGACTATTTACACGCACCACAGGGCTAGTGCGAGGAGCAGGAGCAGGACGTACTGGACTGGGCTGACGCACTGGAGGCCTGGTGCTTGGTGCTAGCTTTGGAGACGCCAGACTAGGGACACGCACCTTGAGTCTAGTACGATGAGCAGGAACTGGATACAACGGGCCATGAACCAGCACTGGAGGTCTGGAGCGCACAGCCTGCACCACCCGTCCTGGCTGGGTAGTCACAGTAGCCCTGCACGGGCGGAGTGCTGGCACAGAGCGAACAGGGCTGTGCAGAGGCCTGATGGCTGCCGTGCGTAGAGCAGGCGCAGGGTAGCCTGGGCCCAGGAGACGCACCGGTGGCCAGATGCGCTGTGCAGGCATACTCCTACCAGGCTGCACGCCCACTCTAGCATGGCACTTGCGAGGGGCTGGGATTGCTCGCACCGGACTGTGCGTGCGCATGGTCGAGATTGTGCGCACCTCCGCATAGACCGGCGCTCTCATGATCCGCTGCTCCCCATAAAAAGCACGGAGAGTTGGCTTAGGGCTCTTGCCTGACCTAGCCACACTCCCCGTGTGCCCCCCCCAAAATTATTTTTGGGGCTGCCTCTCACACTGTCCAATCGGTGCGTATAAGGCCTCATAACGGCGCCGCTCCGCCTTGGCTGCCTCCCGCTCCTCCTTAGGGCGAACGTATTCCCCAGCCTGGTGCCATGGTCCAGCCCTGTCCAGAATTTCCTCCCATGTCCATGATTCCAGATAGCTCCTCTCCTGGTGCTGCTCCTTCCTCCGCTGCTTGGTCCGTTGTTGGTGGGTAGTTCTGTCACGGCCGTCGTAAGGATTGGACCAAAATGCAGCGGGAATGTGTATGCTCATTTTCTTCTTTATTTAAATAAATGAACACTGAACAAAAAGAACGACGAAAACAGTCCTGTCAGGCACACAGCTAAACAAGAAACAACTACCCACAAAACCCATAGAAAAACACCCCTACTAAATAGGACCTTCAATTAGAGGCAACGAGGAACAGCTGCCTCCAATTGAAGGTCAAAACAATAAACTAAACATAGAAATAGAATAACTAGAAAATAGAACATAGAAATACAAAACATAGAACCCTACTAAAAAACCCTGACAACACAAAACAAACACACCCCTGCCACATCCTGACCAAACTACAATAACAAATAGCCCCTTATACTGGTCAGGACGTGACAGCTGTCATCAAGGCAAAGGGTGGCCACTTCGAAGAATCTAATATATAAAAAATATTTGTATTTGTTTAACACTTTCTTGGTTACTACATAATTCCATATGTGTTATTTCATAGTTTTGATGTCTTCACTATTATTCTACAATGTAGAAAATAGTAAAACTAATGAAAAACCCTTGAATGGGTAGGTGTGTCCAAACGTTTGACTGGTACTATATGTTCAGAAGTGTTAATGGAATTGAGAATTAGGTTATTGACAGATGCCTGTTTCCTAATCAATTGTTTGAACAGACAGTCCTTCTCCTCAACTTTCATTTGGCTTTTAACATAACAGACAGTAGAGAAAAACTGTTTAGAGCTACAAAATGGTACCTGCAGAAGGCCATAAACATGGGCCTGCATATGGAAATAATGGGCAAACCACCCGTAGACAACAGCAGGTGCAGGAAGGACAGAAAAAACACAAAGTACTGTAACTGTATGGATACATGTTGAATAATTTCTGAAATATAATTTATATTTTCTGCAAGCCTTAACCTGTGTCCAGGATACCAGCTCATAGAGTCTATCTTTTGTTTTACAAGAGTAGCTCAATAAAGTTTTAATAATAATGCTGCAAAACATTTCATTTTTCCCTCTGATATTATGTTTTTTAATTGTAATAAGAAAGTCAGACATGTTTCTAGGTTGAATGCCCTTAGTGACATACAGCAGAAAAAAAACTAATGGGAGAAGGAATGAGGTCAGATGTGGCCACGTTTATAGAAGCTGCAACGTGTCCTCTCACTGAGAGTGCAATGAGAGGGCTTTGTAATGCTGCCACATTTTCTTCTCTTCTTCTTCTCTAGCATCATCGTACACATGGGAGGGGCAACCCAGATTTGGATAAGCTGCATTATGCATGTCATGCAATTACAGTGCATTCAATGCCAGCAGTGATTGTTGTGCTGGATTGTATGCCATTCAACTGTCTTTGTCAAATTTGTGTCAACCATACGCTGCATGTGAGAATAACCTGAGAATAAAAACAGAATGTTGGATGCACATTGTAGGGATTTAATTTTAATATAAGTTTTCTTTAATACTAAAAACTTGAATGAGAGTGTATACAAGTAATCTATTCATTTCTAAATCATCTCAACAACTTTATAAACTCATAGCACATATCGTTCAAAATATCAGTATCTCAAGCTTCCCCCAGGGCATTTATATAAGTAATCTATAACTAGGCCACTCACATGTCATATAGTCTATGTCTAATCTCATCCTAATAACATACGATTCAATAATGTTAACATCAGTGCTATCAATCAATAAAATGGCATGAGGCCCCTGACCCATGAGAGATGAAGGGTTCCCTAGCCAGCCTTGCATAAACAATTAACATCTCTGTTTGTAAAAGTATGTGCATATGTCAATCAACGCTTAAAGTAACTGTCCAGAGAAAATCTCACATTTAAAAGTTAATATATAATAACTCATACCCAAACAATGTCATATACTCATATTTGTGGCCAATGCACAAATTGTAGGAAATAAACAAACACTTCAAAAACCCCACCTCATACGTGTATCTCAAACAGATTTTTTTGGTTGAAAAAATGCTTGCTATTTCCTCATAGAGGATGATGTCATCCTCCTGAGGAGGATGAGCTGGCCAATCAGCCTTCTATTTGCATGAATATTTTTGTATGACTTGTATACACCCACACCATTCCAACACAGAAAAGCTTATTTTAACATACTATTTTAGAAGTTAAACTATTTAACTCAAATTGTAATTAATTGTAGGTCCTATTTCATAGAAATCTGGAAACATTGATGACTTTCTGTGCAATCAGATAATTATTCTTATCTTGCATTTCATGACACAGTCCTGAAAAACATCCCCATCCAACAACATCTCAAGATTCGCAACACAAACCCAGCTGTTATACCACATAAAATAAAAGTCCTAAGGCTACAACACAATTGAAACAATAAAACACTTAATTGCATTTATCAGATATACAGTGTTGGGGAGTAGTGAACTATATGTAGTTCAACTAGTAATTTAACTACATTTTGCAGTAGCTTGGTGGTAGTTGAACTAAATTCAAATCTAGGTAAGGTTTTCAGTAGTTAGTTCATTTTTTATATATGTAGCAGTGTAGTTAACAACTGGAACTACACACTACTTTTTTTGCAAAATAAAATATGGGTGAATAAGGCAATAATGTCCTTTAATTTTCAACATCAGACCTGCCTAATTCTCACTTGAAACATAGTTTTTGTGTCTACTGGGCTAAATTACACATTCTGTTAACATCTGACTCCAGAGTGATCTGTTCTTGCAATTGGTAGTCTATGACATTTCAGATGTAGATATGATAATATATCACAAAGTAGTTTAGATGTAGTGAACTACTTTTCCAAACTAACTTTAGTAAAGTAAACTATATTTTATCCATTAAGGTTAGCTTAAGTTTAGCTGAACTTCTTCCAGTGTAAAGTAATTGTTAGCTTGGTAAAGTATATTTGCAGAGTAACTTCCCCAACACTGCAGATATACAGCAGGGAATATCGCCTTCTGTTTTGGCTAAGAGAAAAAATATTCCAAAGTGTTGATCAAACACCTTGCCTCAAGTTGAACAAAAGTGGTTCGTGCAAAGAACATCCACGGGGTCGGGTAACCGTTTGAAGATGAAAAAGGAAAAAAAGCGCACCGGTGTTTGAATGTCCACGTTTTAACCAAAATGTGAACTTGTTTGACACCCTCCTCCCCCTTGTGAAGGAGGGACTCCTTTCACTTGTACAAGTTATCTTCTGCGCCCAGGACCTCCCCAAAAGTTTGGCATATAAAAACCCAGTTTACTCATTTGTTTAGGCAGTAGGGAGGTTCTGTCAGGGTCTGGATTGGAGTAACAAAGTACCGGACCCTACTTTTTATGGTTGGAGTCTGAGGAGTTAAAACAGGATTCCCCTTGCCTCAAAGAGTCTACATGTCTAATATTTAGACATGTTCAGCTTTGTGGATATTCGGTTAGCGCTGTTGCTAAGCGCAGCAGTGCTATTGGCAAGAGGTCAAGGAGAGGACGATAGTAAGTATCACTTTATATGAGATTATGGGACACAGGGACTCTCGCAAGAACAATGGATAGCGCGTAAAGGGACCTTTCTATTATGTTTGGGATGATGTAAATGACGCTTACCTACCCTGTGGGACACCTGACGTTAAATTGTCAGCAAACATCATCAAAGGGGTTATATCATTGCTTTTGAAGCTCCGAAGCTCGATGCATTGAACAAGGATTGTATATTTTTTTGCTTCCATGGCTGCTCTGTTCCCTGGCGTGCAGACACATGTTCAGTGAGCATGTTCAGTGAGCCCCTGCGCTCGCTTTTCACGCGCTATTTCATGTCCTCCGGCAAGGAAAATTCTAGCTGTTGCAAAAGCTTGGATGCGCAATGATGACATGATGTTAAAATGGAATTGGAATAAAATACAAATATACAAACCACTTGAAACAATTATATTACTTATGTTAAATACAAATAAGACATAGGGAAATGTTTTTCAGAAAAAAAGCTCAGAACAAAATATTATTGTCATTGACGCCTATCACCCAAATGTATTAATGATATTATGTACAATGGCAACAACGAATTGTGCCTGGACTGGAACAAGCTCCTGAAAGATTAGGCGATAGGAAAGCCTTATTCCCCATTAGCCTACTAGTATACATGGAAATGTGGAGCCTATTTAATACACTTCATGGCATCTGCAAAAATAACTTTCCATTGCTTGATTTATAATAACTTTAAACCAGGGAGGCTAATTAAATGAAAATAGTTGTACTATGACGTCTTCAGGAATTGTCTAGACATCAATTTATCAGATTGGGTGGGTATAGCTAGGGGGGTGTGGCTCGGTGGATTATAATACCATTGTACAGGCTTGGAGCGCAGCTCTGTGGCAGATAGTGGAAATGTTGGCCTCATCACCAGAATGACAAAACAAGCCTGGGTCGACTGCCCAAATCACCACACAAACCTTTTCCAGTGTGCCTTGATTGGCTACATGTAGGATATACAGCCTGACGTTGGCTATAGGCCTAGGCCTACTTCATATTCTTTCGCTTGTAGTTCAAAGTTCAAACATAGGCCTGGGTAAATGTCATTACACATTATGCATGCCATGAAGAATTTCATGTCATTTGGAAACTTTTTTATGTTTTGCAGGGGCGGCTCCCCCATTTTCACCTACCACGTTACAACTCCCATTAGACATCCGCAATGGCCTTTGGCCAATACTGGTCTACTGCAAAGGCAACAACCAGCGCAACACAATAGGACATTCAGATAATTTATGTCTATAGTTTGGAAAACAATGAAGGGAGAACCCTGTCTCTGTAGGCTCCTTTCTCTTAAGAATTCTCTAAATCTATGAAATATCTAAAATATTCTCTAGTTGGGCCATGAGCCTAGGATGTTGGTAGGTATAGGCCTTGCTAATCGTATGCCTATGTCATTCATTGAGAGTGGCCTCCTAGGATCCTACATTATGACTACCTGTGGCAGGACTCGAGTTTCACAGCCATGACTGGTTTGCTATTTTCGAATTTTTCATGCATTGTGTCATTCATATTCAACAAGGTTTGGGTCTAGCCTACACATTAGAAGAAGTATGTATACACAGCCTTACACGCTTAAACTGTTTATTCTCTTTAAATAATGTATCCTTTTTTATCAGACATTCAGACAGTACAATTGGAGAAATAGTTTGCTTTTGAAATGCTCACTTCTGATAGGTCTATTCAATTGCCATGTGACTTACCTTTCGTCTCCAAAACTCTCCATCTTCGCAGGTGGATTCGGCAGCTGCTCGTTGGACGGCCAACAGTACAACGATAAGGATGTATGGAAACCAGAACCCTGCCAGATCTGCGTCTGCGACAGCGGAACCGTTATGTGCGACGAAGTGATTTGCGAGGACACAACCGACTGCGCCGACCCTATCATCCCCGACGGCGAATGCTGTCCTATCTGCCCCGACGGTAGCCTACCTTTGATGACCACTTACACCTGTGCCTTTTGGTAGCGTTCTGGCGCCCCCAGTGGCACCAGTAGGCTGCAGCGTTTCCAGTTATAGACAGAGGGGGACAAAGGGAACCGGGCGGGCCTTACACAGCCTTACACGCTGGCCATTACTTAGAATGGACTGTGGATACCTCATTGAGGATAAGCAGCAAAAAAATCACATTGGATATTACTATTGCTTTTCTTTCCCCCACACCTTCTTTATGAATGGATTAACCCTGTTCAATGCTGGAGATGTGGATGTGCAGATTAATTTTACACACACATTTTATCTTCACTAGGCAAGTCAGTTAATAACAAATTCTTATTTACAATGACAGCCTACCGGGAAACAGTGGGTTAACTGCCTTGTTCAGGGGCAGAATGACAGATTTTGCTCCGGGATTTGATCCAGCAACCTTTCAGTTACTGGCCCAATGCTCTTACCACTAGGCTACCTGCCGCCGCAAGGCAGGCATACAGGCCTAATCAGCATTAGGCCTGTAATCCCTTCACACCCTGCTATATGGGATCCAGCCATACGTTAATTGTCAACACAGTATTATTGTACATTGAGAATCATTGTTTTACAGGATATGGTTTTTACTACCAAGTTCATGTGTGATATGAGTTTCTAAGGGGTAATAATAATATGATCTTTTCCTCTTAATTGATTTCATAGATCCCCAGGTACCAACTGAGCCAGAGGTATTTATGCACATTTTACAACTAATATTGATTGTGTTAATTATGTTATTATGTCATGTTTTATATGTGTCGTAACACATGTATTATTGTGTTATTATGTCAGTGAAAAATCATATTGTCAATGTATTAACATTATTGAATAATGATTGAACTCTGGTCTTCTTACAGGCCTCATAAATAAGCCCACATGTTCATTATGGTTCATATTTATTCAAACTGTGATACCATTCAACTGTGCTGTTTTCCTACCATTTAACCCTCCACCAAAGGTTCAATGCCTTAATTTATGCTAGGCCTACTCTACATGTGTCCTGACTCTAGTAGTGCATAGCTCAGTAGGCCTACACCACTCTCATTGAAGTGCAGTGAAACGAGCACTGCAGCACACCTGATTCTCTTCCTCTTGTTGTACATCCACAGGGACCACATGGAGGCGATGGCCCCAAGGGTGATGATGTAAGTTTTGAACTGTTTGTTTTCAGAAATAAAATGAAATCACACATACATACATACATACATACATACATACATACATACATACATACATACATACATACATACATACATATATATATTTACTAAGGGTACAGTTTTTCCATGAAAGACATAGGGGGAAAAAATCACAGTGCATTAGTGTCACTGATTCTTTTGAAGAAGCATGGCTTTGTGGAAGTGGTGCTTAAGGTTGAGGCTGAGATTTGAATTGTAAAAGATTGTAAACACAGGTGGGTATTTCGGAAGGGGAGGAGCTGGAGTTTAGGCAAAGGCTTTGACTTATCTGCTGTTTCTGTTCAGTACAGATTTAAGTACCTCAGCACAGAAAAACTATTTTGCAGTATAGTTAATACTATGTCATTTTAACTACTTAACTTATACCAATCTTTCAAAGTAATGATTGAAATTAGTTTCTAGAGACTGGTATGTATTTTTCAAGGATTTGACCTATTGACCTATCAACCTTTGGTGGAACTTTGACCTTTGCATCACAGGTCAAGTGCTCCTGTGGGTGGTAAAATCCAGATAGCTTTCTAGCACATGGGGCCCCAAATTCAATCATTAGAGATTTTTTTGGTGTGGGGAAAGCAGCAGGGCCAGAGCTGTTTTCATGGCATGCTGATCCATCTCTCTGTCTTTGTTACTAAGAACCTGTGTATCTGTCTGTCTGTCCATCTCTCCAGGGTCCTGAGGGTGTTCCAGGTAACGATGGCGTGGATGGCCAGCCTGGCCTGCCCGGCCCCCCAGGCCCTCCTGGACCTCCTGGCCTTGGCGGCGGAGTAAGTTACCGCCATGACAAAATCATTTCCAAAGGCTATTTCCTGTGGATATTTACCAGTCACTACCAGTCTAGTACCAGAGTTATCCGTATCCATGGTTTTTGGTATGCCTGAGAGGAAATATTAATAGATATCTAAGTTAGAGAGTAGTGAGTGTATCTCCCTGCTCCTTTCAGCACCAGCGGTGTGTGGACAGCTCCCTAGTCCCTAAATCTGGTTTGTGGAGGAGAGGAGTTAGACTAGAGACAGAATACAGAGGCACACAATAAACTGTTATGATTGTTGAGACAGTTGGTAGTAGAGGGAGACTATTCCTCCTTCTTGATGGCGATGATAGTAGTGACTAGCCACATTGTATGATTCATTGTTTCAATGTATCAAGCTGTTATTTCCCCCTCTGACTAAGGCTGCATCCGAAATGGCACCCTATTCCCTATATAATGCACTACATTTGACCAGGGTCAATAGGGCGCTGGTCAAAAGTAGTGCACAATATAGGGAATAGGGTGCCATTTGGGACTCAACCTATGACTGAGTTACAGACAATTTTATAAACCGTTGTAACCAGTTATGAACAGTTGTAACCAGCCATTTTATCACCTCTATGCTGTATGCTTAAGGAACATCCAAAACGGAAAGAAAATAGAAAACAATTGATTATTTATTTCCTTTCCTGCAGAGCTTCTCTCCTCAGATGCACCATGGTTATGACCAGAAATCCGGTGGTGGCCAGGCCCAAATGGGACCAATGGTATGAATGTCCTCATCTTGTCTTCCTCTGTGCTGTTTTAGTGATCAAAGTGGAGCCACATTTCCAGGCTAAATTGAGCTAAGAGGTCTGGTCTCAGGCAGTATCAAGCACCATTGTGAACTGTATGCAATGCATACTAGATGACAACATTTCTCTTGTCTGGATTAAGAAATGCACAACCAATATGTATGTGGTCTATACCAAACCTCTACAAAAGCAGTCTTCAGAGCAGTGTTTAAGCTATATAGTTTAAGCTACCAATTACTTCACAATGGAAGAAGTTACACTACACTATAGATACCCTTATACAATATATAGTTCTATAGTTACTTTGAAAAAGTAGTTCACTACATCCAAACTACTTTGTGAAAAAATATAATCTCTAAATCTGAAATGTCATAGACTACCAATTGCAAGAACAGATGACTCTGGAGTCAGATGTTAACGGAATGTGTAATTTAGCCTAGTAGACACAAAAACTATGTTTCAAGTGAGAATTAGCCAGGTCTGAACACTACCAATATTTGAGTTGAATTCAACAACCACCAAGCTACTACAAATGTAGTTTAATTACTAGTTGAACTATATGCAAAACCGTTGGGATGCTACAGACAGAAGTTGACACATCAGCTGTACCAAAGTGCTGTGAAGCTTGTGGGTGTCGTGGAGCAAAACAACCAACATGTACATGTTCGTGGGAGTCTCACCTTTCGATTTCTTTATTGTACAGAATAGATTTCCGCGGGGGCGCACACATCAACTCTAGCTGCATGGTATTGCTGTTTTGAAGATCATGGATCCTGTCATGGTTAGGTGATGATTTGCCTATGCAGTGTAGTTTACACTAAGCTGTACAGTACAGTACAACGCTTTCAGGTTTGCAGTAGTCCTCTGGTAGTGATTGCTCACAATGATCAGCTATGTATTTTATGCTTTAGGTTACAATACCTCACATATTCACTTTATCTCAATCAAGGGAGGTAAAGTACTGTTTCCAATGGTGTCATTTATTAATTGACTAATTGGTTGTTGTGTTTTCCATCAGGGCCCTATGGGGCCCCGTGGTCTCGCTGGACCACCAGGCAACACTGTAAGTATCCTTTCATTATGTCTTTTCATTTTCAACAACAACAACCTCACTCATCTCATGTTTTATAAGACAAATAATGAAACATTTATTTGAATCTCTTTTTATTATACCAGGTGTGAAAATCATTCCAGTTATAACATTTGTTGTACATACATTTATACAGTATACAGTGTAGTATATTTATATTTGTCTTAAGTAATATATATCTTATAACAATACTTCTTATAGGGCCGGTTTCCCAGACAGATTAACCTTGATCCTGAGCATGTTTTTTAGGCCAGGAAAACCAGGCTGTATTTCTTATTACAATAGTGTATATAACCCGTGTCACATGGTCGGATCTGTGTTCCTGTCCTCCACCAGGGTCCCCCCGGTCACCATGGTCCCCCTGGCGAGCCCGGTGAGCCTGGCAGTTCTGTGAGTATACAAAAACGAGAACTTCCTGATGATTTAAATATCAACTGACACACATTCTGAAAGCACCACTTCCTGACCATGACCAACAGTTGTAGTAGCAACCCCACCATACCCCCAAAAAGACCCCCCTCCCACAAACACGCACACAGACACACACACTTCATCCAATTGTGTTTACTTTATATTTCACTGAGCCCTGACATTTGTGATGTACAGCAGTCATAGTAACTATACTCATGCACTAGCAACCTTTGCGAACCAACATCGACACACAAAATCATCCATTTTGAAAGGACGCACACACACATCCACTCATCTTTGTTTGTTCCTTGTAGGGTCCCATGGGTGAACGTGGAACAATGGGCCCCCATGGCAAGAACGGAGACAATGTACGTTATATTTTTTGCACGATCTCAATTTTCATTCTATTTCATTCCATTTGTCAGATCTGTAGCTCGAAAACCATGTTCATTTGTAAACACAGTCAACACAGAACTCAACATAGACTTGTCTAGTCTTCCCCCTTTGCAACTTACACCATAATATTTTCCCCCAATGTATATTGTATTGACATGTTATCATTACATACATTTTAATAATATATATAATACATTTCATAGTAATTGTATCATCCATTTTTTTATAGAGTTTTTTATGCCACATTATTATCACTGTTTGTATTAGTGGCAGAATTATTCACAGTGAGAGGATCTCCTCTGTCTCTGTGTTTCTCCTTTAACCTCTGTCTCCATCCCTCCTCTCTACTCTACAGGGTGAGCCTGGCAGGTCTGGTCGCCCCGGTGAGCGTGGCTCCGCTGGCCCTCAGGTGAGTAGCCCTCTAACCCTATAGGTCAAGGGTCAGATGCTCCTGTCAAAACAGACTTGGTTCATATCAGTAAAGGACCTACAGGGCAGCTTTCCTTTGACCAATGTGTGTCTGATGAGAACCATTCTAATAGACTACCGTAAAAGTAAATAACCACTAATACAAAGACATTTTAGTTTCAACACTGAAAAGGCAACACTATTTTCTTTATGTCTCTTATGAAGACGAGTCCACAACATTTCTTCTTCTCCTATTCTACAGGGTGGTCGTGGAACTCCCGGAACTCCTGGCCTCCCCGGCATCAAGGGACACAGAGTGAGTAATATAAGGAGGAGGAGGGACATGAGGATTCTCCAGGGTGAAGTCTCCCCTGGGTACAGATCTAGGATCAGCTTTCCCTCCCCAAATCCTTTCCCTAACCATTAGTAGGGGAAATTAATAACTGACCCAAGAACAGCTACTAGGGGCAACTTCACTCTACTCCCATGATAATATGATGGCCATGACACTACAACTTTCCTACATTACACTCCTAACCATACAGAACAACACCTGACCTAACAAATGCTCTTTGATTTCCTCCCCAGGGTTTCAACGGTATGGATGGCGCCAAGGGAGACGGTGGCCCAGCTGGCCATAAGGTTAGAAGTCTATCTAATGATATCTATCACCATGTGAGCCTATCATTACCTGTTGCGGAGAACTCATCTGTTCCCCGGTGTTTTCTTCCTATTTTTCTCTCTATCCCTCTGACCACAGGGAGAGGGCGGTGCCCCTGGATCCAGTGGCAACTCTGGTGCTATGGTGAGTATCCCGTTCGTATGACAAATACACTTTGATTTCATTTAAGGAAAGCTCTCTTCTCAATAAACACATCAGAGCCCATTAACTCTCAGGAACTTTAAAGATATCAACCTGCTTTCCAGGAGTAGCAAAGACTAAATAATGTCCGTTTTTTAAACGAAACGTTATGGCCCAGTGAAAGTAGCCAGCCGCTGACATTGTTTAGTCATTACTGTACTATCTAGCATTACTGAACTCCTTCTGCTTCACCCCTCCCGTCTACCCAGGGTGCACGTGGTCTTCCTGGTGAGAGAGGCCGCCCTGGACCCGCTGGCTCTTCTGTAAGTATCACACTGCACTGCCTTTACTTCATTTTGATTGATAGATTGATTGATCACAACATGAATCGCAGAAAAACCTTAGAAAAAGAAAAGTCTGAGACTTGATGTCATGTTGATGTAATGCTGCAATACCCCTAAATATCAACTCCTGTCTTTAATGTGCAGTATGCTTACAATTGTTCCCATGGCCAATATGCTTTCATAAATTATTCTTATCAGAACCAGAAATAAATAGAATTAATAATAATATCCCCCGCATCTTCTTCTAGGGTGCTCGTGGTAACGATGGTAACTCTGGTCCTGCTGGATCCAATGTAAGTATCTTTATTACTGGTGACTAACCTGTCAACCTGTCAAAGCAATTCAGAGTGCACCATTCAGTGTCATGTGTTTCTCCTGACTATGTGAATTTAACAAGTGTTTATTTGATCTTTCCAGGGACCCACTGGCCCATCTGGTGCCCCTGGATTCCCCGGAGGTGCTGGAGCTAAAGTATGTCATACCCCCACCCCACCTCGCTAACCCTAATCCTCTTGTTGCGTCCCAATTCTCCCAAAGTGTGCCCTTGTACAATCCTCACCATGCATTTTGAAAGCACTGGATAGAGGCAGTTTCACCCATATTTCTTACACCAGGCTTTTCCTCTGAAATCCATGATTTAAAGTGAACAAGTACACTCTTAGGGCAGAAGGGTAGAGAATTGGAACCCAGATTGAGAACCTGATCTGATATAGGCAGTGGCCACCAGATGGCATATGTACAGCTCGTGGTTCACCTCCCTACTGTCCCCTTACTGTAGACTACAGTACAGAGCTCTATTAGAGAGGAAACAATGAGAGGAGGGAGAAGATGAAGTGGTTCAGAATATGAAAGATATAAAAATAACATGATTAATTATCTTCCTACATTCCTATGCACACACACACACACCCACACACACACACACACACAGACAACCCCCCCTCTCCGTCCCCCTACACACACACAACGGTAACATCAGTCACAAAGACTAAATATCCAGTATCCATACACCCTCCTAATTCCCTCTCTGCTGCCCTCCTTAGGGAGAGACTGGTCCTCAAGGAGGACGTGGCTCAGACGGACCCCAAGGATCTCGTGGAGAGCCCGGTAACCCCGGACCCGCTGGTGCTGCTGGACCCTCTGTGAGTACTGTTGTGCATGCATATGCTTGCCCTGATATGCTTATATGATTATTTCTCTTGGTTGCAAATGCTTATATGTCCTTGTCTTACATACTGTAAATCCTTATCCTTATATATATATATATATATATATATTTATATATGTATGTGTGTATTTTCTTATGGTTGCCCTCATAGTGCACCATCTAACCTCTGACCCCTGATGTTTACTGTAATATAATGTCCCTCCCTCTTCCCCTCTCTCTTCCTCTCTTTTCCTCTCTTCTCCTGTAACCAAACAGGGTGCCCCTGGAGGTGATGGCCAAGCAGGAGGCAAGGGTTCCACTGTAAGTATGAGCCATGTGGATACATCAAACTGATTGTTCAGATGATCTATGATAGATTATGTTCAAATTAATACTGGTAATACTTCATATAGAAATTATAATGTACGCTTTTATGCAAAACGACTAACGGTATAGTATGTCCATACTGGTACTGGTACACTAACGTTTGTCTCCTCTTGTCTGTCCCAAAGGGTGCTGCTGGTATCTCTGGTGCTCCTGGTTTCCCAGGAACTCGTGGCCCCGCTGGACCCCCTGGATCTGGTGGTGGACCCGGCCCCAAGGGTAACCATGTGAGTACCACTGTTACGATCACTATTTTGTAAATTGGTCAAATAGCATTTAATGTATACACTCGCTGTACTGCATTATTTTGTGATGTGCTTGTGCTATTTTGATCAAGCAGTCATGACGAGTATTGCTTTGTAAATTGGTACAACACAAAATTCAATAGAACCCAGTAATTTAATGCATCTCTATGGGGTAAAAAACCAATGAAACTTTTGTAGCACTTCACTCCATTTTGTGATGTGTAATATTGACCAGGAAGTAGTGGTGTGTTACCTGGTGTGATTTGTTTGTTTGTTTTCCCTTACAGGGTGAGCACGGAGCCCAAGGCCCCAAGGGAGAGCCCGGTGTAAAGGGAGAGCCTGTAAGTTTGCAATGAACTCTATGATATATCACCTATGGAAACACAATCTTGCACACTGTATTTAGCAAGCAGCTTACCATGTCTCAAAACATTTAGAGCCTGTATCCGGGACACACATTAAGCAAGCCCAGTTCTGGACCAACAAGCATCTTCACTGGAAAATCCCAATGAATGTAGCTTTTTGTTCAGGACTATGATCAATCTGTGTCTGGGCCATAGGTGTCTAACCCAGGTGTATAGCCTGTTTCTTCTGAAGGTATTGTTAGACTGGTGAGTTTACTGTACTATGGGGCTGGTCTCATGTCTGACCCCTCTGTCCTTTCCACCTCTTTCTCCAACCAGGGTTCCACTGGTCCCGGTGGACCCCCTGGACCCTCTGGTGAGGAGGGAAAGAGAGGCGCCCGTGGTGAGCCCGGTGGAGCTGGTGGTGCTGGACCCCCTGGAGAGCGTGTACGTTCCCCACCTCTGACTCCTCAGCCCCCTTCTCCCATGTCAGATAACCCTTCCCTGAAGTGCCTCTACTCATAACTAATGTGTCTACACAGACAGATTCATTTTAAAGTGTTTGTGTTTTGTTTTCTCCATATGATTACAGTAAATATGTTTATTTATTTTAGAATATGAAAAACCATCAACCAACCATCAGAGCCTCAGCCACCAGTCTATACTACTTAGAGCTTCAGCCACCAGTCTATACTACTTAGAGCCTCAGCCACCAGTCTATACTACTTAGAGCCTCAGCCACCAGTCTATACTACTTAGAGCCTCAGCCACCAGTCTATACTACTTAGAGCCTCAGCCACCAGTCTATACTACTTAGAGCCTCAGCCACCAGTCTATACTACTTAGAGCCTCAGCCACCAGTCTATATTACTTAGAGCCTCAGCCACCAGTCTATACTACTTAGAGCCTCAGCCACCAGTCTATACTACTTAGAGCCTCAGCCACCAGTCTATACTACTTAGAGCCTCAGCCACCAGTCTATACTACTTAGAGCCTCAGCCACCAGTCTATACTACTTAGAGCCTCAGCCACCAGTCTATACTACTTAGAGCCTCAGCCACCAGTCTATACTACTTAGAGCCTCAGCCACCAGTCTATACTACTTAGAGCCTCAGCCACCAGTCTATACTACTTAGAGCCTCAGCCACCAGTCTATATTACTTAGAGCCTCAGCCACCAGTCTATACTACTTAGAGCCTCAGCCACCAGTCTATACTACTTAGAGCCTCAGCCACCAGTCTATACTACTTAGAGCCTCAGCCACCAGTCTATACTACTTAGAGCCTCAGTCACCAGTCTATACTACTTAGAGCCTCAGTCACCAGTCTATACTACTTAGAGCCTCAGCCACCAGTCTATACTACTTAGAGCCTCAGCCACCAGTCTATATTACTTAGAGCCTCAGCCACCAGTCTATACTACTTAGAGCCTCAGCCACCAGTCTATACTACTTAGAGCCTCAGTCACCAGTCTATACTACTTAGAGCCTCAGCCACCAGTCTATACTACTTAGAGCCTCAGCCACCAGTCTATATTACTTAGAGCCTCAGCCACCAGTCTATACTACTTAGAGCCTCAGCCACCAGTCTATACTACTTAGAGCCTCAGCCACCAGTCTATACTACTTAGAGCCTCAGCCACCAGTCTATACTACTTAGTGCCTCAGCCACCAGTCTATACTACTTAGGCCCACAACCATCTGCATACTGTAGAATACGTTGAATTCCCAGGGGTCAGTGTTTGTCAGTCAAGCCCTGACTTTGTGATATGGTGTGCCTGTGCTATGGGCCCAAGTGTAATGTTGGTTCTGTTTCTTCCAACAGGGTATGCCTGGTATGCGTGGTTTCCCCGGTTCTGATGGAGGTGCCGGTGGCAAGGTGAGTCAATAGTCAGATATAATAATGATAGAATCCTATAATAATATGTGTATAGTGTGTATACGACAAATACACTTTGATTTGATTTTAATAGTTAATAAACTGTCAACTATAAAGCCATAGTCTAAGAAACATGAGCCCTGGTGTGTAGCGTGAAGCACCATGTTTGGTCATACGTGAAATGAAGGAGCACTGTAAGCATCGTAGCAGAACATTGTATTGAACCTAGAAACACATTTTATTCAGCACGCGATCCTTAACTATGCTGTCTGTATGTGTCCTTATGGTTACCCTCATGTAGCACTATCTCATCTCTGAGTCCTGGAGCTTACTGTAATGTTTACCTATCAAAACTTGGCGCTGACATCACCAATTGACCTTCCTATGTGATAGGGTGGCCCTGGTGAGCGTGGAGCCAATGGACCAATGGGAGCCCAAGGTGCAACTGGTGAGGCTGGTCGTCCTGGCGAGCCTGGCATGCCTGGATCCAAGGTGAGTGGTACCTGTCCACATCTCTCTCTATTTCTCTCTTTCTCTCATTGTAAAAAAAACTAAAAACATGTGACCTTTAACTTTACTGTAAGAGCATGCACAGTTTAGTACATGATATATCATTCACATAGATTTTGTGCAGACTTGTAGTCTTTGAGTATTGTAACCTGTATTCTCAGGTAGAATGTCATCTAATGTGTTTTCTTCTCTCCCTGCCTGCTGTAGGGTATGACTGGCAGCCCTGGCAGCCCCGGCCCCGATGGGAAAGTTGGCCCTGCCGTAAGTACTACTGACCTATTCACTGCAAACTCAATTACTATATTATTACTATGATATATAATATACTATATTGGCAAGAGGACATTATCGAGAGGATTTAACACGTTTTATCCTCCACGTCCCTTAGTCATGATGCAACGATAGCAGATCATGTGGTAGTCATTGCATTTGTTCAATCTGGAAGGCACCAAACCCTTTCATAACCTGTGTGATCCTTCTCTTCTCCTGATTGACTGTAGGGTGTCACTGGAAACGATGGTCGCTCCGGACCCCCAGGCTCCTCTGGATCCAGAGGTCAGCCTGGAGTCATGGGATTCCCCGGACCCAAAGGACCTGCTGTGAGTAAACAAACAAGCTAACAAACATACAAACAAATGAACATGAATTTCCTTCCTAAATAGTTGTTACTAATGAATTATTTTCACCATGCTATTTCATATACTGAACAAATCTAAATGAATGGTAGGGACGGTGTGTTCAGTGTGTTTTCTGACACTGTATAAAATCTAAATGTATAGTACATGTTGTCTGTCTCTTCCGTATAGGGTGAAAATGGCAAGCCCGGTGAGAGAGGTGAAGCTGGAGCTGTTGGTGGTCTTGTAAGTAAAGCTATACGTATACCTGAAACAGATAGGATCAATCATTCATACTGTATCCTTTATGCGATATGGGCCCAATTGTGGACTGAAGTCCATGTTAAGTCAACTTATATCCAGTCAGAATAGGGCCCTTTGTCTATAGGCCATTGTGTGTTTTCTTGGGTTTGTAATAGACTCCATCTTGTTTCTGTCTAGGGTGCTCCTGGTAAAGATGGTGACTCTGGTGCTCCTGGAGCCCAAGGGCCTGCTGTAAGTATTCACAAATACTTTTCTTAGAATTAATGGTACATTTAGCCACACACATCTCCAGTACATTGTCTCCTTCAATATTGGATTGTCTCTTAACACGTTGAGACACCTTTGTATGAATTCATTCATGAGCCACCCAGACAACATACTTAAACTGCGCACTGATATAGTTCCCCCCTTGTGTTCCAGGGTTCTCAAGGAGAGAAAGGAGAGGGCGGCCCCGCCGGACCTAATGGATTCCAAGTAGGTTACCAATCACAATCCTAACCTCCACAATCATTACTTGTCTCCATATTCACATTTTCAAACAATAATGTTACATGTTGACCTGAAATCTCAACCACACTTCTCCCCTCTTCCCTATAGGGTCTGCCTGGAACTCAGGGAGCTACTGGTGAGCCTGGCAAGGCTGGTGAGCAGGTAAGTAGTACCCTCCATCACAGAGATCCTATAGGTTCTAGATGTAATTCCATGACATATTGAATTGAAATTGGAAAAGTATACCTTATATACTGCTGGAAAGCAAGTTTTTTACCCAAATGCAGTTGTTGAAGTCTAATCAGCCGCTATCAAGCAATAAATGTCATTATGTGGAAAATGTTGCTATAAAAAGGGCTATAAATACATTTGATTGATTGGTTGATTGACTGATCCCCTCTCCTCTGTCGCTCCACAGGGTGCGCCCGGTGAGGTTGGAGGTCCCGGCCCCAGTGGATCCAGAGTAAGTACAGTACCTTACTGCAGCTCTGGATAGGATCTGAAACCCCAGAAGCTGCCATCTGTCTAAGCTGCCTTCTTCAGTAGCTGTTCCATTACTAAACATGATGTTCACGGATCTTCTCCCTTCTCCTCTCCTCCCATTTTCTCCTCCTCTTCTCCCCCCGTCTTCTCCTCTCCTCCCATCTTCTCCTCCTCTTCTCCCCGTCTTCTCCTCTCCACCCCTCTTTTCCACCTCTTCTCCTCCCCTCTCCACCACATCCTCAGGGTGACAGAGGTTTCCCAGGCGAGCGTGGTGGCCTCGGATCTGCTGGCCCCGCTGGACCCCGTGGAGCCAATGGTTCTCCTGGTAACGATGGTGCTAGGGTAAGAGAACACTGGAGAGCACAGATACAGATGACGTCATTGATTAAATAATTAAGTTGGTCCTTCTGTTGATCCAAGGACTGAGAATTACATTAGGCCCCATACAACCATATCATTAGTCGTTTTCTTATTTATTTTTGCACCGCAACAAATATTTTTATGGATGTAACATTTTTGTTGATATATTATTTGGCCATAATGTGAAAGGAGTTTTAATGTATGTCTCTGTCTACCATATTTGTTCAGGGTGAGAGTGGTGCTGCTGGTGCCCCTGGTGGTATGGGAGCTCCAGGTCTGCAGGGAATGCCCGGAGAGCGCGGCTCAGGTGGCAACTCTGGTGCCAAGGGAGAACGAGGTGATGGTGGCCCCAAGGGAGCCGACGGTGGCCCTGGAAAAGACGGCATGCGTGGTATGACTGGACCCATCGGACCCCCTGGACCCACTGGTGCTCATGGAGAGAAGGTAAGAGCAAAATGCTGTTTGGATGAAACGGTTTGATTACTCAGTAAACAGTGTAATATCATTTGTTGAAAAACTAACGTGTATTTACAGCCTTGATGTATAATATTATTTTTTAAAGTATTAAGTATTCAATTGAGACAAATATGAGTTTTATTCTCATCTGATTGCCGCTCTCCCCCTCTTTCTCTCTCTCTCTCTGTGTTTAGGGTGAGGGTGGTCTCGGTGGCCCCCCTGGCCCCACTGGAGGTCGCGGTTCCCCTGTGAGTATCTTCCAATGACATACTACATCTTCACCTGCTTATGACGGTGGTGTAATACCCTGAATGATGGCACGCCATTTCTCTTTATCACACTATATACGTTTTTCATTCCCAACCTCTGTGTTTTCTACCCATAATCCTCTAGGGTGAGCGTGGTGAGCATGGTGCCCCTGGACCTGCTGGATTCGCTGGACCCCCTGTGAGTAGCATCATCACCCTATCTGGTCCAGTCCAGAACACTCTGAAGCCGGTCACAGTTCTGCTTCCAGTGGAATCCCATAACCCAGTAATGACCAGTCTTGACCAGTCCTTTCCACTTCTCTCTTCCCACTTCAGGGTGCTGATGGTCAGCCTGGCAACAAGGGAGAGGCTGGTAACAACGGCCCCAAGGGTGAGGCTGGTGCTCCCGGGCCCGGTGGACCCGTTGGTGCTCCCGGACCTCAGGTATGGCTGTCTGAGGCTGTCCAATCAGCTTTAACTCCTGACCCTCCAGACCCCCCCCCCCAACTACAACATTTTATAATGTGTCCAACTGATGCATACTTATCATTTATATGCATTCAAATTTCCAAGATAGGTAGAAATATAAATTTTTCATGTTGCTGTTTGTTCCTGAATCAACCAATTCAGGAACAGTTTGCAAATATACAGGACAATTTACTTTTAGCTAACAGGGCACCCGTGTACAACATACATATCCTGTAACGTACTGTAATACAGTGACCGATAGAAATAGTCTCTCACCATTAGAAGGTGCTTAGGACTGAATAGGTGATGTGACAGTCCTGTGTTTCTTTTTATTTTATTTTATTTCACCTTTATTTAACCAGGTAGGCAAGTTGAGAACATGTTCTCATTTACAACTGCGACCTGGCCAAGATAAAGCAAAGCAGTTCGACACATACAACATCACTGTCCTAAATAATATCATAATGTTCAGTGCATATATTTATTATCCTATGTCCTATTTATTGTTTTTATGGCCTAACTCCCTGTTGTTTGTGTCCTCAGGGGCCCGCTGGTAATTCTGGTGCTAAAGGAACTCGTGGTGCACCTGGACCCCCTGTAAGAACCTCAAACTTCTCCTCAAATCATTCATAACAACACTTTTAATTGCTTTAAACTGAACAAAAATATATACAAAACAAAGAGTTGTAAAGTATGTGTTTTTTTTGTGAAAGCTATTCTGTTATCTCATGTGTGTGTGTGTGCGTGTGTCCGTAGGGTGCTTCTGGTATGCCTGGTCCTGGTGGAAGAGTTGGTCCTCCTGGTGGAAGTGTAAGTTCACCTAACCAAGGTCCTCCATCTTCTCAACAATCTATCAAACAGTCCCATTCATGCACACTGAAACATATCAAGTTTGGCTTTTTGAGTTAAACATCTTTAACTCACATACTTTTATATTTAAAAAATGTTGCTCTGAACAAACTCGCCTCATCTCCTAAATGTTTTCAGGGAGCCCCCGGATCCGCAGGCCCCCCCGGCCCCGCTGGTAAAGAGGGACAGAGGGGTGGACGTGGTGAAACTGGTAATGCTGGTCGCCCGGGTGAGGCTGGAGCCGCCGGACCTCCAGGTCCCTCAGGACCCTCTGGATCTAAGGGTAACGATGGTCCAATGGTAAGTAAAGTAAAGATATATAAACAACAACAGCAGGAATTAACAAAGTAGTAAACAGAACAACACATCAAATACTAAAGGGATGAAGGGATATTGGGCAAAAACAACAATTATTATATATTTTTTTATTTCCCAGCAATTTTCAAGCATTACAAAACTAAATAAAAGCAATTTAATGTACCAGATGGAATTGTTTAAAAAACAACAACAATAAAACACAAAAAATACAAATCAAAATCTGTAATGCTACTTTATTTGTAACATATGTATGTAGTCAAGTTTAAACCATGTTGATTCATCTCTTTATAAAGGCTTTTTCTGGTTGTCCCTGCTGCAGTGAATAATCTGTCATCTTTTTCTCCAGGGAGCCCCAGGAACCCCCGGACCCGGAGGTATTGCTGGACAGCGTGGTATTGTGGGGGGCCCCGGAGGAAGGGGACCCAGCGGTACTGCAGGAACACCAGGACCAGCTGTGAGTGTTCCCATCAACAACAACCCCCCCAAAACACTGACCAAATTACTCTTAATTTCTATCAAAAGTATTATCTCACAAAAAAAAGACTTTTGTCTTAGCTTTGTCTCTACTCCTAAAGCCTTCACACTTGACACTTAACCCTTGACTTGTCCCTTGTCCTCTCTCAGGGAGAGCCCGGTAAGCAGGGACCTGGCGGCCCCGTCGGTGAGCGTGGCTCCCCTGGCCCCATGGGACCCCCTGGCCTGTCTGGTGCGCCCGGTGAAGCTGGTCGTGAGGGTTCCACTGGTCACGATGGTGTTTCCGGCCGCGATGGACCCCCCGGCCCCAAGGTAAGCCTCCCCTATCAAACCACCTGCTACACGGAACTTCTGTTATCAACAACATTGCTGCTGGATAATACATATAAACAGACTACTTTTCTTATAATGTATACACGTACTGCATTTTTAAGTAGAGCTTTTCAAGACGCTCAAAGAGCTTTATAATGTAAGGGAGGAAACTCACCTCATCCACCAACAGGAAACTCACCTCATCCACCAACACTTGTCCCCATCACTGGTGACATTACCCTGATGGCTCTTTGTCTGTGTGTGTGTTTGTCCGTGTGTGTGTTCATTGCAGGGTGACCGTGGTGAGAATGGTAATGCTGGTTCCCCTGGTGCTCCCGGACCTCCCGGTGCCCCCGGCCCCTCTGGTGCTTCTGGCAAGTCTGGTAGCCGTGGAGAGTCTGTAAGTACCTCTTCTCGTCAATTTAGGGGTCGACTTTAATAACTTTCAGGCCTTAGAATTTTTTTTTCATTTTGGACATTTGTTGGACTAGCTCACAATGTTACCCTGACATACCCTGTGATACATCAATTTTACCCTGACATACCCTGTGATACATCAATGTTACCCTGACATACCCTGTGGTACATACCCTGTGATACATCAATGTTACCCTGACATACCCTGTGATACATCAATGTTACCCTGACATACCCTGTGATACATACCCTGTGATACATCAATGTTACCATGACATACCCTGTGATACATACCCTGTGATACATCAATGTTACCCTGACATACCCTGTGGTACATACCCTGTGTAACATCAATGTTACCCTGACATACCCTGTGATACATACCCTGTGATACATCAATGTTACCCTGACATACCCTGTGATACATCAATGTGCTGTATATAAGCAGATTAGTGAATCACCATTCATTCAGGTATTATTTATCATTTTTATTATATGCAGTTATTATTTACACACTTATCATTATCCTTGATTCTCTCTCTTTATATCTCTCTCTCCCTCTCTCTCTCAGGGTCCTGCTGGTCCCGCTGGCCCTAACGGTCCTGCTGGTGGTCGTGGTGGTCTTGTAAGTTTTCTGTCAGCATTTTGGCATCCTTACACCTTAACCTAATGCATTGTAAGGATGTCTGATATTTATTGGCAGTGTTGAATACCTGTTTGACCCCTTGGCCTATCTCTGCAGGGACCTGCTGGTGCTCGTGGAGACAAGGGAGAGGGTGGAGAGGGTGGAGAGAGAGGCCACAAGGGACACAGAGGTTTAAACGGCATGCCCGGTCTTCCTGGACCCTCTGTGAGTATACCAGGCTTATTATATCATACAACTCCCGACTAATATAATGCATCATATGTTAAAGTAAGGTGCTACTCTTTATGCTTATGTACTGCCATTTTAAAAGTCGTTTTTATTTAATTTGAGGCAATAAGGAAGCATGCACATTGTCTCTGGGCTGAAGATCTGTTGTTCTCTATGCTTTACCATGGCTGATCTAATGTGTGATTAATGTGATGTATCTGGTTCTAGGGTTCCCCTGGCGAGTCTGGACCTGCTGGACTTAACGGACCTTCTGGACCCCGAGTGAGTGTGACACACACTTCAAGCCCATCAATAGAACATGAATCAAGGCTGATAATATAATATACATATGTCATGTTGTTTTTTTTACCATAACAACATGATTACACACATCAGATTACGCAGGGATTTCCTATCTATTCCTTTATTAAAGTGGTGTTGCCGGTGGAAGGAATAGGAACTCTGATGAAGGCTGAAATGTCAACTTGTTAAATAGTTGTTTAAATAAATAATGGTGAGCGAGTGTTGTGCCTTTTCCTTTTCAAGGGATATGACTTCTAAAGGAGTTGTTGTTTTGTCTCTGTCCTACAGGGACCCCACGGTTCTTCTGGCTCCGCCGGCAAAGATGGCATGAACGGTCTGCCTGGACCCATCGGACCCCCCGGACCCCGTGGTCGCAACGGAGAGATGGGAGCAGCTGTAAGACTCACACTAACCTCTTCCTTTCCTCCACAAGCACACACAGCACACACAGCACACACAGCGCACAGCACACAGCACACACAGCGCACAGCACACACAGCGCACAGCACACACAGCGCACAGCACACACAGCACACACAGCGCACAGCACACACAGCACACAGTGCACAGCACACACAGCACACAGCACACACAGCGCACACAGCCTTTGAGGCCAGATTTGACCCCTTTCTATCCTCTTCTTTCCTACCCAGGGTGCTCCTGGTTCTCCTGGTCTGCCCGGTCCTCCAGGTCCCGCTGGCGGCGGCTTCCATGTCGCACCGATCTACAACCAGGAGAAGGGACCTGACCCCATGCGAGGAGGAGGAGGATACCACTACCGCGCTGACGAGCCTGACATGATGAACGGCCGTGACATGGAGGTGGACACCACCCTGAAGAGCCTCAGCCAGAAGGTGGAGAACATCCGCAGCCCCGAGGGATCCCAGAAGAACCCCGCCCGCATGTGCCGTGACATCAGGATGTGCCACCCCGAGTGGAAGAGCGGTAAGTCCCAGGCTCAGTCCAGCCCACCCTCCAGACAGACACTGGTCATGGACTAGGCATGCTGTGATCAGTGATTGGTTGGTTGGTTGGATTTATAAGATACTCAAAACACAACCAAAAACATCAAAGAGCTAGCAGCCTACATAAACTTTATTACTACTTTATTTTACTTTCATTTTCACCTTAAGCACCTTGATGGCTTATCTTCTGTTCTTTCTTTAACCCACAGGCCAGTACTGGGTGGACCCCAACCAGGGGTCTCCTCTGGATGCTGTCCAGGTCTACTGCAACATGGAAACCGGAGAGACCTGTGTCTATCCATCCCAGGATACCGTCCCCATGAAGAACTGGTACACCAGCAAGAACATCAGGGAGAAGAAGCACGTCTGGTTCTCAGAGTCTATGGACAATGGCTTCCAGGTATGGACCATTCAGCGTAACCAGGTGTCAGGAACTCCAATCAGAGCTTGGGTAGAAATGACTCGGTCTTACACTCAAACCTGGATTGCTAGGGACATGGGAGTCAACTTGGACTTGAACTTTAGTGTCCTACCTTCACTACAACACTACCTTCATGATACTAACCCCCTCCTCTCTCCTTCTCCAGTTCCAGTATGGTAGCGAGGGATCCAACCCAGAAGACGTCAACATCCAGCTGACCTTCATGCGCCTGATGTCCAACGAAGCGTCCCAGAACGTCACGTACCACTGCAAGAACAGCATTGCCTACATGGACGAGGCCACGGGCAACCTGAAGAAGGCCCTGCTGCTCCAGGGAGCCAATGAGATCGAGATCAGAGCTGAGGGCAACAGCCGCTTCACATACAGCGTCAGCGAGGACGGCTGCACGGTGAGACGCCTACTACTACTGTCTACTTTTACTGTCCTCTACTCTCTTCTATTATCTTTCAACTCCCTTCTGCACTCTTCCACTCGCTGCTATTCTCTTCTCTCTTTACTCTCGTATTTAACTGTCTTCTACTGTCTTCTACTCTGCTCTTCTCTCTTCTACTCTGTTGTCTTTATATCTCTTCTCTCTTTTTTGTTTTGTTCATCTGCTATCACATGAGGTAGTGGTGCATTGGCTTCATTTTGAGATAAGACAGTGTGAAATCCATGTTATGGAACTAAAGATAGATGAAGTGACTAAATAAAAGAGGGGTTATGTAGAGGTTAGCGTGTGATCCACCCCTTTTACCAAGACTGTTTTCTGATTCTGACCCATGCTCTCTCCTCTCTCTCTCTCCATTCCACAGTCACATACTGGCACATGGGGCAAGACAGTCATCGACTACAAGACATCAAAAACATCTCGCCTGCCCATCATTGACATCGCTCCTATGGACGTTGGTGCACCTGATCAGGAGTTTGGCGTCGAAGTTGGCCCCGTCTGCTTCGTATAAAAAAAAGAAATGTGGACATGAAATTGTTTTTTTTTTTCCCTAGCCGTCATCTCTAATTCTATTTTCTATGCATTACCTACAAACTCATTCGGCTGCCAAACAGTTCCACGAGTTTGAAACTACTCTGCCGAAGACGTCGTTTGCGTGTTTTTGATTCTGAATAATTTGTTTGAGGGGACTGCTACTTCAACCGAAACCTACAACAAGCAAGGACACTTAAAAAAGATTATTTTGTTTCCACTGGACACAAGAAAAAGATTTTAAGTTGTAAAGTGTAAAATCTCCCCTGGAGAAACACAATGAGATACAGGTGACTTTTTTACCACTGCGGAAGGACAATGAAACCAACAAATGCTATGTACCATTTTCTGGTATTAAATACATCTTAAAAACTGAGTGTCTTCTTGTTCTAAATTCATGACAAAAAAACATCTGAAAGTTCACCTTCACTTTAAATACCTTAATGGCTACCTCAGAGAAGAAGTCCATGTTACCCAAAATGTTTCATGAACACTAGGGCAGATTTTACGCTACAGGAGTATTATTAGAAAGAAAACAACTGTCAAAGGTGCTATAATATCAACTCATGAGGTCCAGTTATTGGTATTTGATAGAGAATTCCTTCCCTGTCATAATTAGCTAACAACCATCGGATCTTTGGTGCTAACAAATCAACACGATGTCTTCCTTGTTGTCAATGTAGTTCAATTGTTTTCTTTGTCAAGTGTTGGTTAATTAACAGTTCCGGAATATGATTTACTGTGGATATAATTCATGCTATGGTGTCTGGTGCAGATTTAAGCAAGTGGTTTTGTTTTTAGTTATATTTCATTTTCCCTGCCCCCACCTGATGTTTAAGTGTCAACCCTTTATGTGTGCCTTACCCTTCCGATTGTCCCTATCACTGCACCACTCAACCCCCCCATCCTTTCGTTTGTGTTTTGTTTGTTGAAAAAAATTGAGTTTCTAAAAAAAGAAAAGAGTAAAAAAAATCTGTGAAGCAGACACACTTCCATGGTTTTGAAAAAAGAGAATCTGTACTGATGTTGTACATGTATAATAAATCAAGATGTTTTTAATTATTTGGATACTGAATAAAGCATGTGAAGTGGTCTACTCGATGTTTGACATGTCACCTTGGTTTTCTCCATTCATTTCACATCATACCTAAATCAAACCAGCAACCGACAATCCAGTGACAGTGGCTGATTGATTATACAAATGTAATATTTTATATAGGTTATTTTTGGCTGTTGGTGAAATAATCTCCCAAATAGCTTAAAGTGTAACTTCCCTTAAAATCCTGAAATCTGATATTCTAGGCATATAGTCAAACACATCATTCCAAAAAAGCCCATGTTGAACCCTTTCTTGGGAAACATATTATTAAGGAATTAACTGTAGCCCTTGTCACAACTGACTTGATAGGCTATCCATTCCTCCTCATCGAACCCTGAGTGTGACTTGCGGGACATACAGTAGATGCAGGATGGTAAAGAGCAATTTGGATTAAAAGTGACCACTATTAGGCATAGTTGTTTTGGTTGAAATAAACTAACAATTTTTTAAATCTCTAGTGCTTCGAATTTGCAGCTACACAAGAATTACACAATAAAAAATAAATTAGTTGACCATAATATACATGACCATCTGCATAGTCAGCCACATATTTTGATTGAAGCTTCTGAGCCTTATCACCGTTTTGTTGGATCCTAGAATTAGCAATGTAGCCTTGTACTGACCCCTGGTGGAATTCCGTGGAACAGCTCTAGAATTACGACAGAGTGGGGCAGGCTACCGTGTGGGTTACTGTCCGTCTACCTACTGCAGGTCTACTATGGAAAGTCGTTTTAACATAATCCTCCAAACCAGAGTGCCGCGTGGCAAGACACGTTCACAGGTCCAGTCACAAAACGGAGACATGCTGAAACGTGTGGATTCTGTGGATGCTATTCTACTACAATGCCCTTTTATGGATCATCTGCATTTTTGTTTTGAATATGAAGCCCAGATGACAAGTGGAGTTTTGATTCTGGTAATATATATATTTTAAAAGAGAATTTGTCTTCCTTAAGATGATTTGGATCAAATGGAATATTCGATGCTGCATGCTCCTATGTGTGGTTCACTTTGAATTGTGTATTTGTTGTAGCCTATTTTGCTGTTTTTATTGTGTTCCTAATTTGCTTCTCTTTGATAGTATTATGGTAAGTACTGGGCATGTCTTGGCAGCACTCCTCTGATTAAGCAATCAATGGACCAATGTTGTTAAATGGTAATTACATAATTATTACACAGAATATTTGGTGATGGCGCTGACCATTAAAACAATAATACAGTTGGTTAGGGGTTTTATTAAGGAAAAACATTCAATCTATTAATTCTACCTCTACATGTAGGCTATATATCTACCAAGGATTTGGTTTTCAAAAAATACATATTGCACTCCATTAGTCCAAACCTATGGCAGAATTAATTAAATCCACCAATGCATAAAAATGTTTAACACAAGTTCAGAAGTTACAGTCACTCAACACTCACTCTTACAGAAAACTCACATGATTTCACCATAAATTTCACATGTGTAATCATATGAAAACTGTGTTTTTGGAACACTTCACGTGATTACGTTTTCACATGTTTAACTTCATGTTATCACATGTTACTTTACATAAGATTACATTTGATCACATGAAAACATGTGTTTTTTTGGAACACTTCAAACATTCACATGTGAAATTCATGTGGTTATTCCATAAGGGGAGTCACTCCAAAATATTTGTAATCAAAGTATAATGTGATCAAGAAAGAGGATAAAGAAATTATAATGTGAAGAGAAAACATCTCAAATCCTACAGCAAACCAGCAGCAAACCCATAATACATTCAGTGGAAGTACAGTATGTCCTGTTTGGATGGCTTCATTTCCTGTTGGAACAAAAACAATATTGTAAAAAATAACCCATGTATGTATTTCATAATCATTCTTTTCTTCTTGTTGTACAGTTGTACTAATTTATTCAGACACATGTATTCCACTGTGTTACCTGGGTAGTGTGTCAGTGTTGATTTCCCTGCAAAAACAAATGAAGAATTGAACGTTATGGTTGAATTTAATAGCAAGGATTTTGCTTTTGTTTTGTTTACTAAATTGCTTATTGCTAGTTTAATTAAAGTAATAATGTGTTTATAACATATATGTGTTGAATAAAATAAAAAGTAAATTGTATGGCAATATTAACCATCAACCCCAATATTAACCACCTTTATGCGTGATTTGAAATTTACTGTTTCACTTTGAAGTTGCTCCACTAGGTTGTGGTATAGGTTACACCAAATATCATAATCCAAGTGGAATACATTTTTATTTAACCTTTATTTAACTAGGCAAGTCAGCTAAGAACAAGTTCGTATTTACAATGACAGCCTAGGAACAGTGGGTTAACTGCCTTGTTCAGGGGCAGAACGACAGATTTTTACCTTGTCACCTCAGGGATTCGATCTAGCAACCGTTCGGTTACTGGTCCAACGCTCTCTCTCTCTCTCTCTCTCTCTCTCTCTCTCCCTCTCTCTCTCCCGCTCTCTCTCCCCCCCTCTCTCTCTCCCCCCCCCCTCTCTCTCTCTCTCTCTCCTCTCTCTCTCTCTCTCTCTCTCCCCTCTCTCTCTCCCCTCTCTCTCTCTCCCCCCTCTCGCTCTCTCTCTCTCTCTCTCTCTCTCTCTCTCTCCCCTCTCTCTCTCTCCCCTCTCTCTCTCTCCCCTCTCTCTCTCTCTCTCTCTCTCTCTCTCTCTCTCTCTCTCTCTCTCCTGTAGCCAATATCTATGACAACAAACAAGTTGGCTAAAGCACAAACCAACTAGACGACCAGGCTATGACTGAGCTACTATAGTGAGTCTCTACCAGTAGTAGTAACAGTACTCACTGCTGGGCCACCAGCTTGATCTACTGCAGTGAACACTCTACTAATAGTAGTGACAGTAGACTACTCACTGCTGGGCCAGGATGAGGGGGATGCTGGGGCTGTCAGTCTGGAACGGTGGGGCCGTCTCCCCGGTGCGAGCGTTGAACATGGACAGCGTGGAGAGGGGAGGAGGGACCCCACGACACCCAGCCATGCTCCGCAGCTCACTGGTGTTACCATGGATGGTGTGGTGGTGGTAGAGCTGGATACTAAAGGAACAGACAGAGGGGAGGAAGGTTTATATACACTGCTCAAAAAAATAAAGGGAACACTTAAACAATACAATGTAACTCCAAGTCAATCACACTTCTGTGAAATCAAACTGTCCACTTAGGAAGCAACACTGATTGACAATACATTTCACATGCTGTTGTGCAAATGGAATAGACAACAGGTGGAAATTATAGGCAATTAGCAAGACACCCCCAATAAAGGAGTGGTTCTGCAGGTGGGGACCACAGACCACTTCTCAGTTCCTATGCTTCCTGGCTGATGTTTTGGTCACTTTTGAATGCTGGCGGTGCTTTCACTCTAGTGGTAGCATGAGACGGAGTCTACAACCCACACAAGTGGCTCAGGTAGTGCAGCTCATCCAGGATGGCACATCAATGCGAGCTGTGGCAAGAAGGTTTGCTGTGTCTGTCAGCGTAGTGTCCAG
The DNA here is from genome assembly GCF_901001165.1 of Salmo trutta. NCBI lineage: Eukaryota > Metazoa > Chordata > Actinopteri > Salmoniformes > Salmonidae > Salmo > Salmo trutta. Next base: position 25,777,065 of record NC_042966.1, on the reverse strand, counting down.
AGCATGGAGGCGCTACCAGGAGACAGGCCAGTACATCAGGAGACGTGGAGGAGGCCGTAGGAGGGCAACAACCCAGCAGCAGGACCGCTACCTCCGCCTTTGTGCAAGGAGGAGCAGGAGAAGCACTGCCAGAGCCCTGCAAAATGACCTCCAGCAGGCCACAAATGTGCATGTGTCTGCTCAAACGGTCAGAAACAGACTCCATGAGGGTGGTATGAGGGCCCGACGTCCACAGGTGGGGGTTGTGCTTACAGCCCAACACCGTGCAGGACGTTTGGCATTTGCCAGAGAACACCAAGATTGGCAAATTCGCCACTGGCGCCCTGTGCTCTTCACAGATGAAAGCAGGTTCACACTGAGCACGTGACAGACGTGACAGAGTCTGGAGACGCCGTGGAGAACGTTCTGCTGCCTGCAACATCCTCCAGCATGACCGGTTTGGCGGTGGGTCAGTCATGGTGTGGGGTGGCATTTCTTTGGGGGGCCGCACAGCCCTCCATGTGCTCGCCAGAGGTAGCCTGACTGCCATTAGGTACCGAGATGAGATCCTCAGACCCCTTGTGAGACCATATGCTGATGCGGTTGGCCCTGGGTTCCTCCTAATGGAAGACAATGCTAGACCTCATGTGCTGGAGTGTGTCAGCAGTTCCTGCAAGAGGAAGGCTTTGATGCTATGGACTGGCCCGCCCGTTCCCCAGACCTGAATCCAATTGAGCACATCTGGGACATCATGTCTCGCTCCATCCACCAACGCCACGTTGCACCACAGACTGTCCAGGAGTTGGCGGATGCTTTAGTCCAGGTCTGGGAGGAGATCCCTCAGGAGACCATCCGCCACCTCATCAGGAGCATGCCCAGGCGTTGTAGGGAGGTCATACAGGCATGTGGAGGCCACACACACTACTGAGCCTCATTTTGACTTGTTTTAAGGACATTACATCGAAGTTGGATCAGCCTGTAGTGTGGTTTTCCACTTTAATTTTGAGTGTGACTCCAAATCCAGACCTCCATGGGTTGATAAATTGGATTTCCATTGATTATTTTTGTGTGATTTTGTTGTCAGCACATTCAACTATGTAAAGAAAAAAGTATTTAATAAGATTATTTCTTTCATTCAGATCTAGGATGTGTTGTTTGTGTTCCCTTTATTTTTTTGAGCAGTATACATTAGTCAAGTGTGGGGGTGATACTAAGCTTATCCTTGGCAATTATCATAGTATAAAATATTAGACATGATGTCTTTGTCCATCTTCCTTAATCTTCTTGATGGTGTGATGTAATACATCTTCAGTATGTAAATAATGTAGTGGGTTTAGATATGTGGAATGGAAGGCTACGTACTCTGGTGTCTTTCCATCTCTTCTCTCACTGCAAATAAATAACAAAACATGTTATGTAACAACTGTGAATAGTAATACAAAGTTGCCAAACGTAAAGATATTTCATAATTGAAGGTTGCTAGATTTTAACGTATTCAACAAGGTTTCCAGTGATAAGTTATAGCTGGTTTTTATTACTTAACAACGTTAGAGGACTAATGCCAATCTCAGTGGAGTACAAACAAAACATACACTCCCTCTCGTCTGCAGCACATGATGTAGGCCAATAGGAGACACAGGATGATGGCCAGAGCCAGGGGGACGATCACAGTCACAATGTAGTCTGGCAGGAAGTCTCTGGGTGGGGGGGACTCAGGAGGTTCATAGACCCCCCCAGCATCCAGGATACCTGGGCCCATTGTGGGGGCAGGAGGGGGGATCACTGGTCTGGACAGATCAATCTATGTACAGTAGACACAGGGATGGCAGAGGAGGATACATATTTAGGAGCGAGGGAATATAAGGTGATGACCGTGTTGATATGCTATTTAATTTTATTTAAATTATTAAAATGCTTGTTCCCACCAATCTACACCTTGAGAATGAATTGCAAAAAACATGTTGGCAATGCTTGTGTGTGAGGCAGATTTACCATTAAATGCAGCTCTGGCTTTGGATGTGTGTAGATTAGCTCACTCTACAAGAATTTGACATAATACCTGCAGGTGATTCATTTCATTATTCATTCAGATAAATGTCACTGTTAGTAATGTTATGTTTTCCCCTAAAGTAATCTAATGACAAAAAAATGCTGTTTATACCAGTGCTTGTGGACTCACCAGTGTGGACTTGCACCAGGTGACACAGTTGCCTGGGTAGGAGCAGACCTTGCAGTCCCCAGGGATCTTGGCCCTGCCCCCGGCCTCACACTGTCTCCTGTGTTCAGCAGTCTGGAGCCTCAACAAGCACTCAGAGAAGTACTGGTCTGAACCCACCTTCACATACACCCTGGGACCCAATGCATGACACTGGCTTAGTTGACAATGACTGTACTGTACCTACTGTATATTCTGTAATGTATCATGTGCTGATAACGTCAATAAAATATTCCCTTGATTTAAATTTCAGTTTGAGTTTGACCTCTTTCATCCTCCAAAAAATGTTTTGATACTGAAAATGCTGAATGTCTTCTGATCATTGAAATTAAATCTTCACGTTGCATGATTTGACGATTTTTGTTTTCAGATACCCTACCGTTCAAAAGTTTGGGGTCACTTAGAAATATCCTTGTTTTTTAAAGAAAAGCACATTTTTTGTCCATTAAAATAACATAAAATTGATCAGAAATACAGTGTAGACATTGTTAATGTTGTAAACGGCAGTTTTTTTATTGAATATCTACATAGGTGTACAGAGGCCCATTATCAGCCACCATCACTCCTGTGTTCCAATGGTATGTTGTGTTAGCTAATCCAAGTTTATCATTTTAAAAGGCTAATTGATCATTAGAAACTCCTTTTGCAATTACGTTAGCACAGCTGAAAACTGTTGTGTTAATTAAAGAAGCAATAAAACTGGCCTTCTTTAGACTAGTTGAGTATCAGGAGCATCAGCATTTGTGGCTTCGAGGTCAGGAGCCCGGAGTCGTCTCTTCACGTTGACGTTGAGACTGGTGTTTTGTGGGTACTATTTAATGAAGCAGCCAGTTGAAGACTTGTGAGGCGTCTGTTTCTCTTAAAATGATAAACTTGGATTAGCTAACACAACGTGCCATTGGAACACAGAAGTGATGGTTGCTGATAATGGGCCTCTATATGCCTATGTTGATATTCCACAAAATATCTGCTGTTTCCAGCTACAATAGTCATTTACAACATTAACAATGTCTCCACTGTTTTTCTGATCAATTTGATGTTATTTTAATGGACAAAAAATGTGCTTTTCTTTAAAAAACAAGAACATTTCTAAGTGATCCCAAACTTTTCAACGGTAGTGTTAATGTACACTACAAGGTCTACTTGGGGAATGAATAGTGTGAATTCATGGTGTACTTCTCTTTCTGGTCTGGGATTCTCTCTGTTGAAAGTTAGTAGAAGTGACAGTTAGCAACAGCTGAAATGTGACACTACTTTACCCTTCGTAGTGTCCAGCCAGAGGCAGAGGGACACGGCCACCTCGGTCCAACGCAGACGTGATGTTGACAAAGTCCAGCCTGTCTGTCTTCCACATCCTCATCATATCCTGCCTGATCTCTTCCTGAACTGTGGAGGGCAGCACCTTCTCAATCTCCCTCAGTGGGATGAAGAACTCAGCCTGGTAGGGCATTCTCTTTGCTGAAAGAAAGGCCAATGGGAGAAACAAATAAACCAGTATTCACTGCTGTCACTGTGTGTATCTGAAATGGCACCCAATTCATTACTTTTGATCAGCCCTCATAGGGCTCTGCTCAAAGGTAGTGTGCACTATATCGGTCATTCTACAGAAGTGGAGTAAATAGGGGGTTGAAAAAAAATCACATTTGTATCCTATTTCTCCCAAACTTTAAGCACACATGTCTTCTAACACATGTCAGATAGACATATCTACACACTGAAATATTTACCTGAATTCCTTACCACCCCCACTAACTGTGTCACTACTAGCATAGTGTAAAAGTTGCTGTAAAGGGAGAACCATGCACATTAGTGATCATGTTGATTAACCTTCTAGTACAGATTAATTTATAAATCTTATTTGCATACCAAATTAACAAAATAGTTAAAATATTATTTTTAATTTGGTTTTCAAAACCTTTAAATTGAATTTAGAGAAATATAATCTCTATTGTTCTCTGTAAAATATTAATTGTTGATTGTATGAATCTGAAACTTGTTAATTGATTGAATTACTTATGCATCTAATTAATTATGTTTTAAAATGTTTCAATTTACCTATCTTTATTTTGGCAAAAATAACAGGCGTTTCGGTGTCAAATGTCAATCATAAAGATAAATACAGGGCTCTAGATGGGACTAACTCGTTTTGGTATAGGCATTGCCATTGAGGGCTTCCACCATTTAAAAGTAGTCAACTGGGTGGGGATTCCTATGGGTTGGGAGTGATCAGCCTATGATCATTGTCTTCTACAAATTGGGTTTCTTATGGTTTGTAAAGAAAGCAAAGACTATCCGGGAGCCAAGACCAATATTTATACCAAGACATTGGTACCAAGATCCAGACCCAGTGAGTTGAGACCATGACAACTTAAAGACCGAATAGATCAAGAGTCCATGGGCCCTTCTTCAATTGTAAAAAACTAAAGTAGAGTACACTTGAGTACAGTACAGTACAGCACAGTACAGTACAGCACAATACAGTAGAGCATAGGAAAATAGGCTACAGTAGAGTAGGTTACAGTACAGTAGATTACAGTACAGTAGAGTAGAGTACAATATAGTAGAGCACAGTACAGTATAGTATAATACAGTAGAGTACAGTAGAGTAGGTTACAGTACAGTACAGTACAGTACAGTACAGTACAGTACAGTACAGTACAGTATGGTACAGTACAGCAGAACACAGTCAGGTAGAGTACAGTACAGTAAAGAACAGTATGATAGTGTACAGTACAGTACAGTACAGTAGAGAACAGTAGAGTAGAGTACAGTCCAGTAGAGCACAATACAGTAGAGCACAGTACAGTAGAGTACAGTACAGTATAGCATTATAGACGTCTGTGTTTTGCCAAATATATGTCAATGTTTGGGCTTTTGGAGGGTTGGAGCCCAGTGCTGGCTATGCATCTCAATACTCTACACTTTTTCCTGAAGTGTGCACTTGTCCACATGGTGGTCCTCTGTAGCTCCGTTGGTAGAGTATAGTGCATACTGTACAACTTTAAATTGGAGAAAGCCTCAATGGTGCTGCCCGTGCTGTCATAGACTCCATAATGGCACAGATACAAAGATGAGACCTCTATATATCTCTATGGTGTCAATTGTTTCGGTTGTGATCGTTTCGGTTTGGATCATTTTTGACTGATTTTTCACTTTAAAGATTTCCCATAGCTAACATACTGTATGTCTGGCTATCTTTCATTTGGACAGATGTACATCCCAGCAAACATATACTTTAGTCCCAAAACCATACTTTACATATTTCCAACTTGCTCACAAATTCTCTCCAAAATGCTTGCAGTCAGACTACTGTGGCCATAGTGGAGAGGGGTGCAATCCCATCACCTGATATGTGTAGGGTTGTGTCTTAAGGGACATTCATTCTAAAGTCTTTTAAAGTGTGTTTCTGTAGTGACATCAAAAGTGGGGACAGCATTTTTCAGAGAAAGATTTAAAAAAGCTAAACCACAGGAGGCTGCTGAGGAGAGAACTGCTCATAATAACGGCCAGAACTCAGCAAATGGAACAGCATCAAACACCTGGATACCATGTATGATACCATTCCACCTAATCCGCTCCAGTCATTAACACAAGCCCACTCTCCCCAATTAAGGTGCCACCAACCTCATGTGAAATAAACAAAACAAATAATTAGATCAGTATCTTTCAATGTAATAATAGAACAACTCAATATGTTCTATTGAAATAATAGTGTTAAAAAATAATAATCATGAATTGCTTTATTTTCAAACATGAGTCAGGTTTTGGGACAGCCACCTCTCAATAGATATAGGTGTATAAACAATGAATTTATACTATATCAGTTGAATAATATGTTTGTTATTGCCAAAGTGTGGATACTTTTTTTGGGGTGGGACAGCAATTTACACCACTTCTGTAGAATCACTCATATAGGGAATAGGGTGCCATTTTGAGCCTTGGTAAAAAAGTAGTGCCATTTTGGATGTTTAGACTCGATAGTATGTTGTAATAAATGATTTCCCAGAACTGTTCTCCCATCACAGAATACATACCTGGAGGGTCAATCGTTATGATCAGTCTGTCTCTGAATGTGTCATAGCTCCGTTTGTTAGTCACTGTGATCTGAAATGGAAAGAGAAACAATGAGATGTTAAAGGATGGCCGGGATGTCTTAACAGGCTGGCCATCCTACAATCTAAGCTTGATGCCCTCAATCTCACACAAATGATCAATGAACCTACCAGATACAACCCCAAATCCGTAAACACGGGCACCCTCATAGATATCATCCTAACCAACCTTCCCTCTCAATACACCTCTGCTGTCTTCAACCAGGATCTCAGCGATCACTGCCTCATTGCTTGCGTCCATAATGGGTCTGCGGTCAAACGACCACCCCTCATCACTGTCAAACGCTCCCTAAAACACTTCAGCGAGCAGGCCTTTCTAATCAACCTGGCTGGGGTATCCTGGAATGATATTGACCTCATCCCGTCAGTAGAGGATGCCTGGTTATTCTTTAAAAGTGCCTTCCTCACCATCTTAAATAAGCATGCCCCATTCAAAAAAAATTTGAACCAGGAACAGATATAGCCTGTGGTTCACTCCAGATCTTACTGCCCTTGACCAGCACCAAAACATCCTGTGGCGTACGGCATTAGCATCGAATTGCCCCCGCGATGTGGAACTTTTCAGACAAGTTAGGAACCAATATACACAGGCAGTTAGGAAAGCTAAGGCTAGCCTTTTCAAACAGAAATTTGCACCCTGCATCACAAACTCCAAAACGTTCTGGGACACTGTAAAGTCCATGGAGAATATGAGCACCTCCTCCCAGCTGCCCACTGCACTGAGGCTAGGAAACACTGTCATCACCGATAAATCCACAATAATTGAGAATTTCAATAAGCATTTTTCTACGGCTGGCCATGCTTTCCACCTGGCCACCCCTACCCTGTTCAACAGCCCTGCACTCCCCACAGCAAATTGCCCAAGCCTCCCCCATTTCTCCTTCACTCAAATCCAGATAGCTGATGTTCTGAAAGAGCTGCAAAATCTGGACCCCTTCAAATCAGCAGGGCTAGACAATTTGGACCCTCTCTTTCTAAAATTATCAGCCAAAATTGTTGCAACCCCTATTACTGTTCAACCTCTCTTTCGTATCGTCTGAGATCCTCAAAGATTGGAAAGCTGCCGCGGTCATCCCCCTCTTCAAAGGGGGAGACCCTATACGCAAACTGCTACAGACCTATATCTATCCTATACTGCCTTTCTGTTGAAAGCCAAGTTAACAAACAGATCACCGACCATTTCGAATCCCACCGTACCTTCTCCGCTATGCAATCTGGTTTCCGAGCTGGTCATCAGCCACGCTCAAGGTCCTAAACAATATCATAACCGCCATCGATAAGAGACAATACTGTGCAGCTGTATTCATCGACCTGGCCAAGGCTTTCGACTCTGTCAATCACCACATTCTTATCGGGAGACTCAACAGCCTTGGTTTCTCAAATGACTGCCTCGCCTGGTACACCAACTACTTCTCAGACAGAGTTCAGTGTGTCAAATCGGAGGGCCTGTTGTCCGTACCTCTGGCAGTCTCTATGGGGGTGCCACAGGGTTCAATTCTTGGGCCGACTCTTTTCTCTGTATACATCAATGATGTTGCTCTTGCTGCTGGTGAGTCTCTGATCCACCTCTACGCAGACGACACCATTCTGTATACTTCTGGCCCTTCTTTGGACACTGTGTTAACTAACCTCCAGACGAGCTTCAATGCCATACAACTCTCCTGCCATGGCCTCCAACTGCTCTTAAATGCAAGTAAAACTAAATGCATGCTCTTCAACCGATCGCTGCCTGCACCTGCCCGCCCGTCCAGCATCGCTACTCTGGACGGTTCTGACTTAGAATATGTGGACAACTACAAATACCTAGGTGTCTGGTTAGATTGTAAACTCTCCTTCCAGACTCACATTAAGCATCTCCAATCCAAAATTAAATCTAGAATCGGCATCCTATTTCGTAACAAAGCATCCTTCACTCATACTGCCAAACATACCCTCGTAAAACTGACTATCCTGCCAATCCTTGACTTCGGCGATGTCATTTACAAAATAGCCTCCAACACTCTACTCAGCAAATTGGATGCAGTCTATCACAGTGCCATCCGTTTTGTCACCAAAGCCCCATATACTACCCACCACTGTGACTGTATGCTCTCGTTGGCTGGCCCTCGCTACATATTCGTCGCCAAACCCACTGGCTCCAGGTCATCTATAAGTCTTTGCTAGGTAAAGCCCTGCCTTATCTCAGCTCACTGGTCACCATAGCAGCACCCACCCATAGCACACGCTCCAGCAGGTATATTTCACTGGTCACCCCCAAAGCCAATTCCTATTTTGGCCGCCTTTTCTTCCAGTTCTCTGCTGCCAATGACTGAAATGAATTGCAAAAATCACTGAAGCTGGAGACTCATTTCTCCCTCGCTAACTTTAAGCACCAGCTATCAGAGCAGCTCACAGATCACTGCACCTGTACATAGCCCATCTGTAAATAGCCCATCCAACTACCTCATCCCCATACTGTTCTTTTTTTTCTCTCCTTTGCACCACAGTATCTCTACTTGCACATTCATCTTCTGCACATCTATCACTCCAGTATTTAAATTGCTAAGTTGTAATTATTCGCCACATTGACTGTGTGTTTGCTTATTCCATGTGTAACTCTGTGTTGTTGTTTGTGTCGCACTGCTTTGCTTTATCTTGGCCAGGTTGCAGTTGTAAATGAGAACTTGTTCTCAACTAGCCTACCTGGTTAAATAAAGGTGAAAAATAAATAAATAAATAAATAAAAAGATCTTATCCTTAGACCATTACAAGCTACATACTGTGCCCAGAAATATCCTTTACATTCATGCTTCAAATATGTTTAACATTTTTCAATGCAGAACCATACATATTTCAACCCGAGAGAAGTTATAAACTAGATCCTCAGGACAGTGTGACTGTGCCCCAAATGGTACTCTATTCCCCCAACCTGGTTTTGGTCAAAAGTAGTGCACTATGTAGGGAATAGGGTGCTATTTGGGACGTACTCTGTGTGTATCTCAGAGCACCCCTAGTTGATGAGTCTGCACTGTGTACCTCTATCATACTCTTTCCCTGGGCCAGTGGGGTGCCGTAGAGGAAGCCGTTATCATAGTGGTGCCTCTGGGTAAATCGAAGCCAGCCAGGCAGGTCCGGGAAGGACTGCATGTTGCACTTAAACAGCATGGGATCATTGTAGACCCGCCCTGCTTTTCAGAATGGGAGAGTGGGAGAGAAGAGAGATGCATTATGGTTGTTGGTTGTATATCATTTGAACCTTACCGACACCTACCTGATGATACCTGCTGATTTGTTGTATGAATGTCAGTTGGGACATAACAATACATGTATTGAAGCTTTAAGTGTAAAAATATTAAGAAATTACAATAAACAACTAACATTTCTATCTATTCATTGGGAAGGCTTTACATTGATAGATTATTGCTATTAGTAACCACAAGCTTCAACCCACTGGGCACGAACTGGTTAAATTAACGTTGTTTCAACTTAATTTGTCAACGTATTGTGACGTGTCAATTTACGTGGAAAATACATTAGATATAAAAAAAGTTAGCAACTGTTGTTTTGAGTTTAAAATTTCAACCACAGGATTATGTCATCATGGTAATCATTTTTCTAAATAGACAAACCTTGTATAAAATATGTTGATATATGTTGATATATCCACTATAAGAATACAATAGGCTGGACAGCACCTCCTACTGGAGAGTTGATCTATCTACAGTTATCCCTCCAGTCTCACATCCAGGGTTTCAACAAGGCCCAGCCCTGCTTAGCTTTGCTCTTTTTCAATGACTGTCACCAATGTGCTAACATGGGAACAATTGTTGAAAAATATCCACTTAATAGATTCACTGTTGCTATCGAAGTCATTTCAAAGTGTAGGTTCAACAGAGCAAATGAAATGAAACCAAACCTTATCAGTCGTATATCATCAAAGATGTTATTTAGGCCTATATCATTTGGGAAGTCATCAACAGCTGTTATTTAAATTCAGCCCAGGATTCAACTAAAAATAGACAATACATATAGGCCTAGGGTTTCAAGCTTTGGTTGATTTCAAATAGAATCTACATGTTAATAATAAATACCTTCAATTCAAGTCTCCATCTCAGCCAAAAATAAAAGTGAAATAATAGGATTAGATCAAATCAAGCTGTATTTAAAGTATATGTAAAGTTTGATTTGATTTAGTCCTATTCTTTCATTTGTAGACAAACTGGAATTAAAACCAGTCTCAGTGGCTCAGATGGAACTGTCCAAGAAGGAGATACATCTCCTTTTAAACTTGATATTTGTTTGCGTTGGCAACCAAACACAATTCAATATAACTTTTGCAATAGAGTAAATAGCCTTTTAACTTCTGGACAGGTTAACTATTATTTTATTATTTTCTGGATTCAGGTCTCCATCCCATCCAAAAATAAAAGGTAAAGAATAGGATTAAGCCAATGGCTCAGATGGAACAATACAAGCAGTAGATACATTTCCTTTAAATGTTGATATTTGGTTATGTTGTCAACCAAACACAATTCAATATTACCTTTGGAAGACAGTAAATACCTAAATGTTAAGGCTATCTTACAAACTAATGTAACAGTATATATATTCAACCTTAAAATGAGTAACACAGCCATGGACACATTTTGAGGATACAGTCACAATAAATGTCTTCTTATGTTCAGGGTCGCAGGTCTGTGGAAATCTTCACAATTGCTCTAATAATCTGCACAGAATCTCAAACAGAATTGATCACTTGTACGATACTTTAATGTAATCTCAACTAACTGTAATCCAGGTCATTTGATTGTGCTATTAGATAAAGCACAGTGAAAACACATTAAGATTGTTGTATTAAATAAAGAAAATACCTGACATTGTATTCTCATTTGAACTTTAGTGTGCTTTTAAATGGTTGAAAGCACGGTGATAACACAATTAGGTGACAATTAACCAAAAATCAGACTTTTTTTTTCATTGGAATTTGGTTGTGCTTTTAGATGGTTGAAAGCATAATAACAAATTGGAATTCAACAAACTTTTGGCAGTCTTTTTGAGTGGGTGAAAATAGGTTGGAATCTCATTGATTAATGTACATGTATCTACCAAATATTACCCACGTTGAAATGACGTGGTGTGCCCAGTGGAAAGTTAAACTGTACACTAAGAGGTGACTGAAATCTCAGCCTTACCATAGTGTTTCAGGAAGGGTTCAAATTCATTCTGGAAGGTCTCTCTCTGCAGCTCGAACACAAACAGCTGTCCCACAGGGGTATGAGCCTTGATGTCTGCCTCGACCACCAGTACACTGGTCACACACACTGCGTACATGTAGATAGGAGCACAAGTACCAAAGGATATCACTATTGGATATGGCAAAGTTACATGAGGTTACAAATAACATGAAACTTGGACAGTGAACTGGTTTGCACTTAAACACCATGTCCACACCACTACGCAGCATAGCTGTTAAAACTATATTTTCTGTAATTTCACATAATGTCATAGAACTTCAAAATTGTATATATATACTGGCAGCACAACATGACTCCTCTTGTTAGACACCTACTGTATTTAATCACTGGTAAGTTCTCTAAAATATCCATCATAAAACACAAATTATATTTGCTATAGAAGAAGTGATCTTTGTCAATAATAAAACCGCTTGTCAATGTTGTCATATTAACTATTATAAAGTAACAAATACTTAACCTTGCCTGTTAAAATAAATCTCCAGCCTGTCCAGTCTGCCATCTTGTTTTGAGCTGTGATTGACAGGGCCAAGAGGAGGGCTAGGTCGCTCCCAGTCAGCCAGGCACTTCAGGGCTATTTCTGACCCACGCACTATACAGTAATAACTTCCTAATGTGTGTGTGTGTGTGTGTGTGTGAGTACATGTGTGTGTGTGTGTGTGTGTGTGTGTGTGTGTGTGTGTGTGTGTGTGTGTGTGTGTGTGTGTGTGTGTGTGTGTGTGTGCCTGCATGTCTGTAGGTATGAGGTATAATAAAAACACTAGCCGTGTAGTCTGCCTTCCCTGTCTAACTATGTCACGTTGATACCTTCCCCTAGTCTTCCACCCCTCCTACACAATGGTAGAAAAAACTATACTGAACAAAAATATAAACGCAACATACAACAATTTAATTGATTTTACTGAGTTCAACTTCATATGAAGAAATCAACCAATTTTAAAAAATGCATTAGCCCCTAATCTATGGATTTCACATAGATTGGTCACAGATACACATAAAAAATGGGCCTCACAATGGGCCTCAGGATCTCGTCACGGTATATCTGTGCATTCAAATTGCCATCAATAAAATGTAATTGTGTTCATTGTTGAACACAATTGACATCAGCAAACCGCTTGCCCACACGACACAATACACGCGGTTTGCTTCTGTGAGGCCCGTTGGACGTACTGTCAAATTCTCTAAAACAACGTTGGAGGCGGCTTATGGTTGAGAAATTATCATTAAATTCTCTGGCAACAGCTCTGGTCGACAGTCTTGCAGTCAACATGCCAATTTCACGCTCCCTCACAACTTGAGACATCTGTAGCCTTGGGTTGTGTGACAAGCTGCACCTTTTAGAGTGACCTTTTATTGTCCCCAGCACAAGGTTCACATGTGTAATGATCATGCTCTTTAATCAGCTTCTTGATATGCCGCACCTGTCAGGTGGATGGATTATCTTGGAAAAGGAGAAATGCTCACTATTAGGGATGTAAGCAAATTTGTGCACAAAATGTGAGAGAAATAAGCTTTTTGTGCGTATGGAAAATGTCTGGGATCTTTTCTTTCAGTTTGTGAAACATGGGACCAACACTTTACATGTTGCGTTTCTATTTTTGTTCAGTGAAGATTGCCATTCATCATAATCAATCAATCCTCTTAATTATCTGGCAATTGTGATTCCGCAAAATATATGTGGGGAGAAAATGTATTAAAAATAAAACAAATAAAAGCTATGAAATAGATTACTGTCACTATACTGTTTAATTTCTACTACTGAAACACCACTAAAAATGTATCTTCTATGTTCTCTAAAAATGTATCTTCTATGTTCTCTAAAAATGTATCTTCTATGTTCTCTAAAAATGTATCTTCTATGTTCTCTAAAAATGTATCTTCTATGTTCTCTAAAAATGTCATTGCTGGTTGATGGGCCTTTCTATATTATTCACACTGATATCACTGACTTTCCAGTGGCTTTCGTGAATTAAATTAAATATGTAGCTATGCTACTATATCTAGCCTACACTTTAGGCTATGTAATCTTAAACTATATCACGGATCATTAAAAAAAGTAGACTAGGTTAGCCTTATGCTGCATTGAAAACGCCACTATGTACTGTATGCGTCAGGGTGTGTGCACAACATGGCCTATCTCAATGGGAGTTGTGCTTCTTGGTTCCATATGGTGTAATTTCGAATAAAAATACATTAATGGTCGTTATGTTAACCGTTATCTGCCTATATATTCTGAGATAGCTCATTTACAGTCTATTGGTAGCTAGGGAAAACGCCTTGGACGGGCACGGTATGGAGCGCATTATTTAGATGCAGACTAAGAGGCATAGTCTACTCTACGTCCTCACAAGAATGTAGGCTAACACCGACTACTGCTAAAACATTGTATAACATATTATCATCAAACGTGTAGGCTAGACAGGCACTAGTGAACGCAGGAAGCGACGATATAAAAAGGATACATCATCATTGGACACAGTAATCTGATGCATGCTGGTTTTGATTTCTTCAGGGTCCTAAAGTGCCCAAAATGTTCAGTGTATAGAAGATTTCTGTTTATTTGGCTCGTCTACTTGATATCATAATTGTAATTATATAGAACTCGTGTATGGAGTAGACCTTCACATATATTGATTATCTCTAGGCTAATATTCAAGGACTGAACACGTAGAGTGAAGCCGACCGGTGCTATGACCCAGTTTCGTCCCATCCTCAGTAGCAGTCTGCTTTTACGCGAGCGAGGAGGACCCAGAGCCAGAAATCAGCAGTTCAGAAAACCAAGAGATCAAAATGATGATGCTGCTGCTCTTGAAAACGGATTAAACTGAATAAATCTGTCGTCAGTGGAACATCCAGCGTTCATTGGGTTACTGTTCCAGTTTTCTGCAGTGATGTTTTTGTAACCAGGGCATTTTTCTCCAGGTTTTTCGTCAGGTTGGTGTTTTAATCACTAGCGAGTTTATGACTAATGAATGCATCGTTTTTCACTTTCCTCTATTCCATAGGATTAGGATACTGGATGCATGCGGCCTAAAACAATAACCTTTGTTTTTTATTCTCCTGCTATTCAGTTCTAGTCGGCACGTAGGTTCACCGTCTCCCCAACAGAATTGACTGTTGGTGAGAACGGACCGATTTGTGCTGACAAACGAGGAAGAGAAAGGGAGAGATGCCGTTGCTGAGCAGCCGTTGTGAAGCTTGACTGATCATGATGAAGACCGATACCTCATCTTCCAAGAGCACCGGCTCTGGTTCGACGCTGAGGAGCCCATCACCGCACCGGAACGCATACGAGGCGGGGATACAGGCGCTGAAGCCTGTGAAGGACAATGCTGCAAATGGCGATTATATGCAGGAAGGCCCCCGCGGCCGCCGGAGCTACGGCTCCAACGTGCACCGTATCAAGAACATGTTTCAGCAGATGCAAGGCCCAGGGAGCACATCTCCCGGTAGGGAGGGGGAGGGAGGGGAGGACCTGGAGAAGACTACTGAGAGGGTGCGTCTCTCCCTCCCCAGAGCCGGTAGCCTGAATGAGAATGTGGACCACAGCGCCTTGCTGAAGCTGGGATCCACTGTCTCAGAGCGGGTTAACCGGTTCAACCCCAATGCCAAAGCGGAGAACGGGCAGGCTCCCCTAGCCTCATCACCCAGCTACTCCAAGCTGCAAGAGACACGGAAGATCTTTGAACAACAGCAGGCGGCCCAGCAGCTGGAGCGGGAGAAGCAGGCCGCTGCCACCAACCGGGTCCTGCTGAAGACAGAGCGGACCTCTGGCCTGGGCTTCCATGATGGCAGGCTGGACGTGGTGGCCCGGTTCAACGGCAGCACAGAATCCCTGGACAGCCTGGACACCACCGAGGCCGTGTCCCCCACTGTCTCCCAGCTCAGCGCTGTCTTTGAACGGGCCTCTGAGCTCCGCAACAACCTGCACCGCCTCTCCTCCACCCCTCCACTGCCCTCCCGGGGGGTCAGCACCAAGGTGGGGGTGCAGCTCAACTCCAAAATCATCTCCAAGAGGGCGAACCGTGCTTCTGCCCTCCCAACTGCCAGCCAGGAGGAGGAGGAGGGTGGGGGGCGCAGCCAGAGGGACCTGGATGGGCCTCCCAGAAGCCTCAGGGCTAAGGCTGCCCCTTCATCCTCCTCCACCTCCGATGGCCTGAACGGAGGGCAGAATGGAGGCCACAGTGGCCCGACACCCCCCGAGCCCAAAGATGGCCGGGATAAGACTGGAACCCAGGCCGAAGTTGAAGGCCAGTCTGAGGATCACTCTAGTGACCAGGAGCCTAGCAGCACCTTAGTGAAAGCTGACATCCACCACATCTCTCTGGAGAATGGAGAGAACCGTACAGAGAGCGAGGCCCAGGTGAGGGAGACCTCTCCCAAGGGCACTAGCAGTGAGAGAGGGAGGCAGGGTGGAGATGGAGAGATGGGCCAGGGGGGTACAGCAGAGGAGGGGGAAGAGAGGACTGTAAAGGATCAGTCAGGGGGAGAACAGGTGGATATCAGAACGTACAGCGCAGTGGGGGAGGACTCTGGAGGGAGCCAGCGGGATGAGGAAGAGGAGGATGAAGATGAGCCGTATGAGCCTGAGTCCAGCTGTCATGAGAAACCTGGGCTGCCTGAAGAGGAGGACCCTCCACCCAGCCGGAAGATCTGCTTCAGCACGGGGCCTATCAAGGTGAGCTCGCACTCTAATTGAATATACATGGTCACGTACACACCATTGCAATGTATTCAATTATATTTAACACGTCACAGGCTTCCATCTTTACAACCAGTCCTTTTGTAGTAGTGCTTGACTTGGTCACTACCACGGATTTCCTTCACGCCATACATTACTATATGCTTAGTCATTTCCCCCCTTGCCTCCTCTCCCCCTTTCCCCCTCCCTCTGTGCCAGTAGCCTTATTCCCAGCCAGTTGCCACTGCCTGCCTGCATTCCCACTGTGCAGCTGACATGGCCCTGAAAGAACCAGTCTGTAGATCCTTATCTGAAATGCAGTGGGAGCTAGTGCTCTCTAGCTCTCTCTCTCTGTAGCTCTCTCTCTCTCTGTAGCGCGCTCTCTCTCTGTAGCGCGCTCTCTCTCTCTGTAGCGCTCTCTCTCTCTGTAGCGCTCTCTCTCTCTGTAGCGCTCTCTCTCTCTGTAGCGCTCTCTCTCTCTGTAGCGCTCTCTCTCTCTGTGTAGCTCTCTCTCTCTGTAGCTCTCTCTCTGTAGCTCTCTCTCTGTTGCTCTCTCTCTCTGTAGCTCTGTAGCTTTCTCTCTGTTGCGCTCTCTCTCTCTGTTGCTCTCTCTAGCTCTCTCTCTGTAGATCTCTGTAGCTCGCTCTCTCTCTGTAGCTCGCTCTCTCTCTGTAGCTCGCTCTCTCTCTGTAGCTCTCTCTCTGTAGCTCTCTCTCTGTAGATCTCTCTCTCGCGCTTTCTCTCGCTCTCTCTCTCTAGCTCTCTCTCTGTAGCTCTGTAGCTTTCTCTCTGTAGATTTCTCTCTGTTGCGCTCTCTCTCTCTGTTGGTCTCTCGCTCTAGCTCTCTCTCTGCAGATCTCTGTAGCTCTCTCTCTCTCTCTGTAGCTCTCTCTCTGTAGCTCTCTCTCTAGCTCTCTCTCTCACGCTTTCTCTCTCTCTGTAGCTTTCTCTCTGTAGATTTCTCTCTGTTGCTCTCTCTAGCTCTCTCTCTGTAGATCTCTGTAGCTCTCTCTCTCTCTGTAGCTCTCTCTCTGTAGATCTGTTGCTCTCTCTCTCTGTAGATCTCTGTTGCTCTCTCTCTCTCTGTAGATCTCTGTAGCTCTCTCTCTCTCTGTAGCTCTCTCTCTCTCTGTAGCTCTCTCTCTCTCTGTAGCTCTCTCTCTATCTCTCTCTGTAGCTCTCTCTCTATCTCTCTGTAGCTCTCTCTCTGTAGCTCTCTCTCTGTAGCTCTCTCTCTCTGTAGCGCTCTGTAGCTCTCTCTCGCTCTGTAGCTCTCTCTGTAGCTCTCTCTCGCTCTGTAGCTCTCTCTCTGTAGCTCTATCGCTCTCTCTCTCTTTGTAGCTCTCTCTCTCTGTAGCTCTCTCTCTGTAGCTCTCTCTCTGTAGCTCTCTCTCTGTAGCTCTCTCTCTGTAGCGCTCTGTAGCTCTCTCTCGCTCTGTAGCTCTCTCTCGCTCTGTAGCTCTCTCTATAGCTCTATTGCTCTCTCTCTCTCTGTAGCTCTCTCTCTCTCTGTAGCTCTCTCTCTCTCTGTAGCTCTCTCTCTCTCTGTAGCTCTATCTCTCGCTCTCTCTCTGTAGATCTCTCTCTCTCTGTAGCTCTCTCTCTCTCTCTCTGTAGCTCTCTCTCTGTAGATCTGTTGCTCTCTCTCTCTGTAGATCTCTGTTGCTCTCGCTCTCTGTAGATCTCTGTTGCTCTCTCTCTCTCTCTCTCTCTCTCTGTAGCTCTCTCTCTCTCTCTGTAGCTCTCTCTCTCTGTAGCTCTCTCTCTATCTCTCTCTGTAGCTCTCTCTCTCTGTAGCTCTCTCTCTATCTCTCTCTGTAGCTCTCTCTCCATCTCTCTCTGTAGCGCTAGCTCTCTCACTCTGTAGCGCTAGCTCTCTCTCTCTCTGTAGATCTCTGTTGCTCTCTCTCTCTCTGTAGCTCTCTCTCTCTCTGTAGCTCTCTCTCTCTCTGTAGCTTTCTCTCTCTCTGTAGCTCTCTCTCTCTCTGTAGCTCTCTCTCTATCTCTCTCTGTAGCGCTAGCTCTCTCTCTCTGTAGCGCTAGCTCTCTCTCTCTCTGTAGATCTCTGTAGCTCTCTCTCTGTAGCTCTATTGCTCTCTCTCTCTCTGTAGCTCTCTCTCTCTGTAGCTCTCTCTCTCTCTGTAGCTCTCTCTCTCTCTGTAGCTCTATCTCTCGCTCTCTCTCTGTAGATCTCTCTCTCTCTCTCTGTAGCTCTCTCTCTCTCTCTCTCTCTCTGTAGCTCTCTCTCTGTAGATCTGTTGCTCTCTCTCTCTGTAGATCTCTGTTGCTCTCGCTCTCTGTAGATCTCTGTTGCTCTCTCTCTCTCTCTCTCTCTCTGTAGCTCTCTCTCTCTGTAGCTCTCTCTCTATCTCTCTCTGTAGCTCTCTCTCTCTGTAGCTCTCTCTCTATCTCTCTCTGTAGCTCTCTCTCTATCTCTCTCTGTAGCGCTAGCTCTCTCACTCTGTAGCGCTAGCTCTCTCTCTCTCTGTAGATCTCTGTTGCTCTCTCTCTCTCTGTAGCTCTCTCTCTCTGTAGCTCTCTCTCTCTCTGTAGCTTTCTCTCTCTCTGTAGCTCTCTCTCTCTCTGTAGCTCTCTCTCTATCTCTCTCTGTAGCGCTAGCTCTCTCTCTCTGTAGCGCTAGCTCTCTCTCTCTCTGTAGATCTCTGTAGCTCTCTCTCTGTAGCGCTAGCTCTCTCTCTCTGTAGCGCTAGCTCTCTCTCTCTGTGTAGCTCGCTCAATCTCTCTCTGTGTAGCTCACTCAATCTCTCTCTCTGTAGCTCCCTCTCCAAAATGCTCTCTGTCTCTCAGTAGATCTCTCTCTGTCTGTGTCTGTAAATAATTGTTAGGGAGGAACAGAGGCAGAATAATTAACGTAGCTGCTTTCCTATTTTTGTGTCGGGATAGTCTGACTGGCTGGACTTGTTAAAGGTCAACAGCAGTGCAGTGGTTGGTTTTATATGGATGGTGGTTATGCACCTAAAAAGATAGGTGTTCACTGCCATTCAAATCCAAAGAAGAAGAACGGTTGAGTTATGTTGGTGGTTGGTTCTTTCTCATGTGCTTTAGTAAGTTACAGTACTTTACTACATGAGGAAGAAGTAACATTGATTTCTCTCAGCATGGTAAAGAAGTTATCCTGATATGGCTGTAGCCTCCGTTATCCAGACTTGGCATACTTAATTGCCTGCTTATGGGCCATATACTGGCGATGAGCCTCCCATTTTATTCAAACTCGTTTATGCTACCAGAACACCCATCCCAATGGGCAATCCACAACAGTTGTCTGGATTTCACAGAGAAGTGAAATTTCACACATTTGCAATGTATTTTCTACAAACCAATATGATATTGAATGAAAAAATTCAACTGATATTGATTTTCCGTATCGTTGCCCATCACAAATGATTATACACATAGACGTATGTTATTGTAGACACCGTAATAAGCTGGAGGCTACATCATGTCAGGCCTAGGAGGGGAGAAGTTGATTCAGTGTCTCTACTGACTGGGAAGTGTAATGATCCAAGAAGCAGCATACAATTCTCTGCTCCCCCAGCTCAGTCTCACTGCTCTGTCATGAGCTGTGTCCCAAATGGTAACCTGTTCCCTATATAGCACACTACTTTTGACCAGGGCCCACGGTAGGGAATGAGCTCTGGTCAAAAGTAGTGCCCCATGCAGTGCAGGAGTACTCAAGTACTATTTGAGAAGGTCCGGTCACTAAAATGTCCCAGGTGGTAAAGGTCCAGATGGATATGGTCATTTATCAGCATAGTAACAAACCCCAAACTGTTAACACTCCTCTTGTTGGCGGAGAGAAAATGTTGCTGTTTTAAAGCTTAGTTCCTGCAATTCTACGCATTTTTCCATGTCTTATTTGTGTTTATATGATACCCGGGGTCAAAGCCCGACTGAGCCAACCCCCCCCCCCCCCCCCCCCCCCCAAATAATATTATTATTTTATTTACATTTTGTAGTCGGGACCCGCGGTCCATATTGACCCAGTTCTGGGTCCGGATCAGGACTGTGGTCCGCCAGTTGAGTATGGGAGATGTAGGGAATGGTCGTTGGTCAAAAGTAGTCCACTATGTAGAGAATGGGGTGCTATTTGGTATGTAGTCCTGTTCTCTGCTACCCCAGTTCAGTCTCACTGCCCTGAGGTCTCCAGCATTAACATGGAGAGAGAAGCCCTCGCTCTGCCAAGTCAAGTGTGCGTTGATACTATTAAGTCCCACACTCACACATGCAGCGCCAGCTCAAGCAGCGACTGAAACAGCTCTTGCAGCTATCATGACCATCCATATTGAAGTTTCTCTCTCTCTCTCTCTCTCGAACAGAGTCATGCATCGTCAAATTGCGTTTGACCAAATGAAGCAATTGAATCAATGTTGTTTCCATGTCATTTCACTGAAATGCCGTTGAACCGAAGTGGAGTAGACGTTGAATTGACATCTGTGCCCAGTGGATAGGCTATTTCATAAGATATGTTATATTTCAACCAGTTATGATCACCCATAATTCCAGATCACTTCAGTAGATGACGTTGTGACCCTAATGAGAGTATCAAAAAGAGAACTGTGACATCCTGTAATGTAATGTTTTACATTGGCTCGCCATCTGCGTGGTGTGACAAAGCAGCAACAGCTCATTAGACCTAACAGAGAGCAGAGTGGGTCGGTCTGGGCTGTGGGCTTGTACCCAACAGTAATAACAATAATCTATTGCATCTCTGTCGCGCTTTTTCTAACAGAAATAACACTCAAAGCGCTTTGTGGCTGACTGTCACAGTCTTTTTGATATGTTCAGTCTATTACTACTGTACCCAACAGTGTCTGTCCTCTGAAACAAACCCTCCCATCACACTGACACAGTCCTTCACTCTGTATCAGAGTCTCTTTTGTTGTTGAGATTGATGTGGGTACAGTGGGAATGCATGGGAGTCAGAGGGAGGTCAAATTGAAGGCCCTTTATTTGGTGGCTAAAATGTCATGGTTTAATGACTGCCAGGACTTTGGTCACACAGTATTGTCACTATCTTTTTTGTTGTTGTTGCTGAATCTCTGCGTGTCTCTCTCTCTGCGTCATTCTGTATTTTTCTTCTGTGTCTTTCTTTCGCTGTTTCTATTGCTATCTCACTGTCTCTCTATCTCTGTGTGTCTTTCTCTCTGTCTTTCTCTCTCTCGGTGGTACAGGAAGTGCTCGTGCTTGTCCATTTTTTAGTGAATATTTCTCCCTCATCGTATCTGCTCACTCTCTCTCTCTCTCTCTCTCTCTCTCTCTCTCTCTCTCTCTCTCTCACCCAGACGCCCACACATAGGAGTTGTTGTGGTGACAGCCACTGTGGTCTGTGTCAAATGTATTTCTTTCTTTCTCTTCTCAAACTGGCACAAACAGCATCGCTGGGGTAAAGTTCAGTTCACACTACTGGCTTTGTTCACTCTAACACCCTCCTTTCTCTCTCTTTCTCTCACTCCCTCTTTTTTTTCTCTCCATCTGTCACCATTCTCCTCTTGTTTTATGATAAGTTGATAAAAATAGCAGCATTGTAATCACCTCAGACAGGCCTCTCCTTTGGGTCTGTCTGCTTGTTTTAAACACAGGAACCTGCTCTCCGGTTCCTCATTTCTTATTTGTTTTGTTGTCCTTACTCTATATTTCCTGTTTTACATCACTGTATTTCATAACTGTTCTCTCCTATTCTCCTGGGACAAGATGCTTTGAATTATTGATCCTAATATTGATATATATATATATATATATATTCTTTTTTTATAATCTCCTTTGAATTTGTACCATGTGTGTAGGAAAAACTATCTGCAACGTACACTCTTTCAACCAGGGACAGAATTCACCTTTGTCCCTCTTCAACTATCTTTCCACCTCTGTCCGTTCTTCACCAATCCTCTCTCTGATGAATATTTACAGCCTACACAGTGGCATCCCATAATAGTCGGAGCTAGCTTCAGTCATGAATACACTTTTTTTTTTGCACTGTCTGCAATTCAAACAAATAAAGAATACAAAAATAGTCTTTGATGTGATTATAGCCCAGTAGACTTTGTTGACTAGATATTGAAATGGGTTGAAAACTTATTTAGCAGGTATGTTTGCAAGCGTTAGTAAAATTGAGGGTTTTTACTTGGACCACAAGGGAAGCCAGAGAGATTTAATGCATCACAATGTGGCCAGGTATGATAAAACGGTCTCTTACCAGTGAACCTATTGGCCAGTCATCTCACACACTGTACTACCAAGTGAACCTATTGGCCAGTCATCTCAAACACTGTACTACCAAGTGAATCTATTGGCCAGTCATCTCACACACTGTACTACCAAGTGAACCTATTGGCCAGTCATCTCAAACACTGTACTACCAAGTGAACCTATTGGCCAGTCATCTCACACACTGTACTACCAAGTGAACCTATTGGCCAGTCATCTCAAACATTGTACTACCAAGTGAATCTATTGGCCAGTCATCTCACACACTGTACTACCAAGTGAACCTATTGGCCAGTCATCTCACACACTGTACTACCAAGTGAACCTATTGGCCAGTCATCTCACACACTGTACTACCAAGTGAACCTATTGGCCAGTCACACATTGCCCATGAGAAGGGGAGGGGGGACCAGACAGATTATCAGCAAGGTCATTCTGTCCCACTTTTTTGGCTGTGCTGCACCGTATTATACAGTCTGTGGGCTGCACCGTATTATACAGTCTGTGGGCTGCACCGTATTATACAGTCTGTGGGCTGCACCGTATTATACAGTCTGTGGGCTGCACCGTATTATACAGTCTGTGGGCTGCACCGTATTATACAGTCTGTGGGCTGCACCGTATTATACAGTCTGTGGGCTGCACCGTATTATACACTCTATGGGCTGCACCGTATTATACACTCTATGGGCTGCACCGTATTATACACTCTATGGGCTGCACCGTATTATACACTCTATGGGCTGCACCGTATTATACACTCTGTGGGCTGCACCGTATTATACAGTCTATGGGCTGCACCGTATTATACAGTCTGTGGGCTGCACCGTATTATACAGTCTGGGCTGCACCGTATTATACAGTCTGTGGGCTGCACCGTATTATACAGTCTGTGGGCTGCACCGTATTATACAGTCTGTGGGCTGCACCGTATTATACAGTCTGTGGGCTGCACCGTATTATACAGTCTGTGGGCTGCACCGTATTATACAGTCTGTGGGCTGCACCGTATTATACAGTCTGTGGGCTGCACCGTATTATACAGTCTATGGGCTGCACCGTATTATACAGTCTGTGGGCTGCACCGTATTATACAGTCTGTGGGCTGCACCGTATTATACAGTCTGTGGGCTGCACCGTATTATACAGTCTGTGGGCTGCACCGTATTATACAGTCTTTGGGCTGCACCGTATTATACAGTCTATGGGCTGCACCGTATTATACAGTCTGTGGGCTGCACCACCCAACTCAATGCACACCACAGTACAGTCCTGCTGCATGCAGCCTCTGTGTGTGGTTTCTGTATGTGAAGCTAGGGCTGTGGCGGTCATGACATTTTGTCAGCTGGTGATTGTCAAGCAAATAACTGCCGGTCTCATGGTAATTGACCGTTAACATTTAGCATCTCCTGGCTTCCACGCATAGCCTACAAGCCACTGATGCAGACCTTTGGGACATCTACGTTTTAAAAAGTATAATAAATCAATTTAATATAGCCTACACCATCACAATAAATCCATTTATTTATTTTAGACAAGTCTAAAGAAACATGATATGAAGAAAATGTAGTCTATTTCAGAAGAACAGAATAGAATACTCTGAGTTGTCCTTATGTTAGGCCCTGATCTGGCTATGCCAAATGGCTGTGGGCTACACTAGTTCATTTAGCAGACAAGACTTCCTTAGTATTCCGTGGCATTATTTTATATTATTTATAGTATGAAGAATAGAATTGAACATAAAATAGAAAGGATGTTTTCTCCAAATGAAATCTGAGGGAGTGCGCAAATGCAGCTATTCTGTGTTGAGCGGTTAACCTCTTATAGCAAAGAAATAGGTTCTCTTCTATTCTAATACATTCTAATACATATTCTAATACATTCTAAGGCTGCATGATGTGACTAATGATGATTTGAGAAAAGTTGCATGTTACTTTCACAGCCTGCACACACTTCATCAGTCTCTCATTCACAATTTGACAATCACTTGATAATGCCTAGAATTTCCCGGCTGCATCCCCCTAATGTGGCTTTAAATCCCCCTAAACAAATCCATGCCTTTTGCGCCCAGTGGACGCTGTGCCCTTGGGCTGAATATAACAATTATAATTGCCTTCTTTCATCTGCGTGTTCCGAAGCACCTCTCATTCACATGGCTCTCTCAGATATCTAAATTCTTATTAGCCAATACCCGTCACTTGATTGAGTTCTTCTCACAGGCATCTATCTCAGCTCTGAAGTAGGCTACAAGTGAAGACAGACACATCAGGGGCGCAACTGCGCACGTCCTTCTTATCGAATTCCGAGGTGCATATTCAAGATGTTAGGACTGTCCACATTTACTTTTCATCAGCCAACAAGATGAGTAGGCCCAACGAACAGCAAAAGCACTAGCCTATGAGAAATAAATATTCCAAACATAGTCTGGGACAGTTGTGGGATGCGATAGATCCCAAATTAATACAACCACTAGCATCAAAAAAAAAGTTCAAAAGCAATGATGCTCTTGCAACCAATGAAAACGTTTAGGTTAAAATGTTGATAAACTATTAGGCTATTTCTTCACATTACAAGCGCAACAATCCGCACACGGCATTGTGTGCGAATGTTCCAAAATGCAATCAATTAGCGGGAAAACACAATTTTCAAAAGTGACCACAAATGCGATTATGCATATAATGCTTTATTATAAAAGGTGCATTTTTATGGTGAAAATTATCTTCCCCAAACTGTATGCCAGTTCAGGCTCAACACCAGTTGCAAAGCGTATTAATGTGCTTAATTTTAAGAAGTTACTTGGACAGTTTAGTTGCGATTCAAACCTTATCAAAACATGTAGGCCTACTGGCTAGGCTACATGAGGTGGGGGACTATGATTTGAAAAATTTGGAAAAAAAGAGGCATGCAACATTTCTTGCCTTACTGCACACAAGCTGGGCATCATTCACAAGTGATAATATATCATTCAGCACTCCATCACTCTCCTTCTTGGTCAAATAGCTTACACAGCCTGGAGGTGTTGGGTCATTGTCCTGTTGAAAAACGAATGATAGTCTCACTAAGCGCAAACCAGATGGGATGGCGTATTGCTGCAGAATGCTGTGGTAGCCATGCTGGTTATGTGTGCCTTGAGTTGTAAATAAATCACTGACAGTGTCACCAGCAAAGCACCATCACGATGGGAACCGTGTCTCACAAAGACACGGCGGTTGGAACCAAAAATCTCAAATTTGGACTCATCAGACCAAAGGACAGATTTCCACCAGTCTCATGTCCAACGCTCGTGTTTCTTGGCCCAAGCAAGTCTCTTCTTATTATTGGTGTCCTTTAGTAGTGGTTTCTTTGCAGCAATTCAACCATGAAGGCCTGATTCATGCAGTCTCCTCTGAACAGTTGATGTTGAGATGCATCTGTTACTTGAACTCTGTGAAGCATTTGAGGTGCAGTTAACTCTAATGAACTTATCCTCTGCAGCAGAGGTAACTCTGGGTCTTCCTTTCCTGTGGCGGTCCTCATGAGAGCCAGTTTCATCATAGCGCCTGATGGTTTTTACGACTGCACTTTCAAAGTCCTTCATTTTCCACATTGACTGACCTTCATGTCTTAAAGTAATGATGGACTGTCATTTCTCTTTGCTTATTTGAGCTGTTCTTGCCATAATATGGATTTGGTCTTTTACCAAATAGGGCTATCTTCTGTATACCACCCCTACCTTGTCACAACACAACTGATTGGCTCAAACACATTAGGAGGGAAAGAAATTCACTTTTAACAAGACACACAAACCTGTTAATTTAAATGCAATCCTGGTGACTACCTCATGAAGCTGGTTGAGAGAATGCCACGTTTGTACAAAGCTGTCATCAAGGCAAAGGGTGGCTACTTTGAAGAATCTCAAATATAAAATATATTTTGATTTGTTTAACTTTTTTTGGTTACTACATGATTCCATATGTATTATTTATTAGTTTTCATGTCTTCACTATTATTCAACAATGTAGAAAATAGTAAAAATTTAAACCCTGGAATGAGTAGGTGTCTAAACCTTTCACTGGTACTGTTAATGCGGAAGCTTATACCTTTCCAGACCATTCAGATCTGCAAACATTGACGAGTTAGGGGGAAGGGGTGGCGAGCGCATTGGAACTGACTGACTGTTTGTTGGAGGTATCCCTTCCTTATATTTAGCTTGTTTATGCAGTTTAATTAAGGTTCAATTGTCATCAGGAGACTTAGTGGGATTGAGTGTTTGTTGTAGGTACGTCTGCTTAATTCTCGTAGAGACGTTAAGTGTGTTATACGTGCTAAGATTGTTTCTGCAGTTAGTGGGAGATTGAGTGTTTGTTGGAGATTCTCGGAGGGACATCAAGTCTGTGCTGAGCTTGTTGCTGCTGCGGTTTGATTAAGCCACAAGCCAGCTCTCGGAAACCAATTTCTCACACATATAGTGGGTTAATTGCCACAGATATCCGGTACATTGAAGTGAAATGCTCTGGGACCGCAAGTAGCAGATAGACTGCCTGTTCTGAACTATGAATGAAGATGGCAATAGGACACATGAGACAACCAATCTCATCGCCTTCCATCCCATAATTCTACTTTAGTCAGAGCTTTCTTCAACTACCAAAGTGCCATTTCAATGGGACATGGGGAGAATCTCAACTGCATTGCCTTAATTCCTCACGTCCACTCTCCTCGTCTCCTTCTCAAAACCCATTGGATGAGAATGTCAGAGGGGCGGGATCTCTGACCTTTGCATCCAATGGGTTTTGAGGAGGCCAGGACAGAGGATGCAAAGGAATCAAGAAAATGCAATTGAGATTCTTCCATGCATGGAGAGCAAATAGTATACAGTGAAAATGAACATCTTGTAAAAAAGAAAATAGAATGGGAAGAGCGTCTAAGAGTGTTATAAAAAAATGTGTGAAACGCCCCAGTGGTAATGTTAATAGGTTAGCAGCTGAGCTTGTGGAGAGACTGTGTGGAGAGGAACATGCTATTTCTGTTGTGAGAAACCAACTAAACTCACCCATCAACACCACATCCACACAGCCTATTGGGTTTAGCCCAGATTTGGATTTGTTTTTGGGGGAAGCAACAAGAGGAGGAACAGGGTAATCTGCTTTCTACTAGGATAGCGTTTCCCAAACCCGGTCCTCGGGAATCCAAGGGGTGCACGTTTTCATTTCTGCCCTAGCACTACACAGCTGCTTTCAAATAAATAATTATCATTTGAATCAGCTGTGTAGTGTTAGGGCAGAAATGAAAACGTTCACCCTTTTGGGGGTCCTGAGGACAGAGTTTGGGAAACCCTGTACTAGGAGGATGTGACCACAACGTTACCCAACCACATCCCTCCCAGCCAAGAGCTGTGTACCAAGTGGCATCCTATTCTCTAGTTCAGGGGTAGGCAACCCTGGGTCTGGAGTGCCGCAGGCACCTGGAAGACCAGGTATGTTGAATTTAGGCAATGTACACTGTGTTGATCAAATCCTCGAGTAATTAACCTAGTTTCAACACAATTGGCAGGAAATGCTCAATGCTTCAGGAAGCTTTGTTTCCCCTTCACTACATTTGACCAGGGCCATAGGGACTAGGGTGCCATTTAGGGTGTAGCCTAGGAGCCATTGTGGTAATTGTTGAGAAAAGTATAACATAATGAGGGCATGCTATACCTCCCATAGTACCAACCTAGTCATTTGTGTGTTTTTGTAAAAAAAAAACTAAATGTGGTTGCTGGGGCTTTTTAATATGTGATACATTCCAAGCGGTTTCCCTGTTTGGTTTCCCTGTTCTGACACAAACAGAAGGCGTTAGCTTAGTTTAGCTACTGGCTGCACACACAGCTTTTGTAGGGCGGTTGGTGGCAGAGAGGGTTGGAGGGAGGGGTGTTCCTGGCCATCTGTTAGCCACTGTGACCTATTATCTGTCACAACTGGAGCAGCAGTATGTATCCTGCCCCAGCCTCCCCCTGCCCAGCCCCTGCCCTCCCCCTGCCCCAGCCTCCCCCTGCCAAGCCCCTGCCCTCCCCCTGCCCCTGCCCCAGCCTCCCCCTGTCCAGCCCCCCACCTTAATCCCAATGTTTGTCTCCTGAAAGGGGGAAAGGCTGGCAAGCAGGCTCATGTCACTCATTGACTGCCACAATGCCACCTTCTCTGCCCCGCCCAGCTCAGCCAGTGTTGGACTGTGTGTGCGTGCATACAGTACAGGAGGGAGGGAGGGAGGGAAGCAGAGAGGATATGAGAGCATCATGTAAGATGATCAGTGTCTGTCTGGCCTTTAGTGGGATACTCCCATATAAGGAAGAAGTAAATCTCTTGACTTTGGAAGGAGAAAGTGTTAGCTTTGTGCGTGTGTGTGTGCCATGTCAGTGCGTGTGTGTGTGTGTGCGCCATGTCAGTGCGTGTGTGTGTGTGCGCCATGTCAGTGCGTGTGTGCGTGCGCCATGTCAGTGCGCGTGTGCGTGCGCCATGTCAGTGCGCGTGTGCCATGTCAGTGCGCGTGTGCGTGCGCCATGTCAGTGCGCGTGTGCGTGCGCCATGTCAGTGCGCATGTGCGTGCGCCATGTCAGTGCGTGTGTGTGCTCCATGTCAGTGCGTGTGTGTGTGTGCGCCATGTCAGTGCGTGTGTGTGTGCGCCATGTCAGTGCGTGTGTGTGTGCGCCATGTCAGTGCGTGTGTGTGTGCGCCATGTCAGTGCGTGTGTGTGTGCGCCATGTCAGTGCGTGTGTGTGTGTGCGCCATGTCAGTGCGTGTGTGTGTGCGCCATGTCAGTGTGTGTCTGTGTGCCATGTCAGTGTGTGTGTGTGCCATGTCAGTGTGTGTGTGTGTGCGCCATGTCAGTGTGTGTGTGTGTGTGTGTGTGTGCGCCATGTCAGTGTGTGTGTGTGTGTGCGCCATGTCAGTGTGTGTGTGTGTGTGCGCCATGTCAGTGTGTGTGTGTGTGTGTGTGCGCGCCATGTCAGTGTGTGTGTGTGTGTGTGTGTGCGCCATGTCAGTGTGTGTGTGTGTGTGTGTGTGTGTGTGTGTGTGTGTGCGCCATGTCAGTGTGTGTGTGTGCGCCATGTCAGTGTGTGTGTGTGTGTGCGTGCGCCATGTCAGTGCGTGTGTGCGTGCGCCATGTCAGTGTGTTTGTGTGTGTGCGCCATGTCAGTGTGTGTGTGTGTGTGCGCCATGTCAGTGTGTGTGTGCGTGCGCCATGTCAGTGTGTGTGTGCGTGCACCATGTCAGTGCGTGTGTGCGTGCGCCATGTCAGTGTGTGTGTCCGTGCGCCATGTCAGTGTGTGTGTGTGTCTTTGCCATGTCAGTGTGGGTCTTTGCCTTGTCAGTGTGTGTCTTTGCCTTGTCAGTCAGTGTGCAGGTGATGCAGCCCAGCCTAACACAGGCAGGTGGTACAGAGTACAGACACATCTGGATGTAGGGGACTTGTTTCCTCTGACACGTTTTAATACTCTGTACTGCCTGAACTGTAGTTGGTCTCTGGTCACAAGGCCATGAAATGGGGTCAGGAAGGGCCACCAGCTGTGGCCATTAAACTCAAGGAGCAAACTGCCATGTGAGACAGTGGCTAAATCCCAAATTACACCCTACTCCCTATGTAGTGAACTACTTTTCAATTCAATTCAGAGCTTGATTTGTCCCCTTAAGGGCAATTCTATTAGCGCTATGGCGGTGCTTCAGATACAGAACAAACAGGCACAGATGCAATAAATAGACAAGAATAGGGCTCTGGTCAAAAGTTGTGCCCTATATAGGGAATAGGGTGTTATTTCGGATGCACACAGTTAGAGCTTTGGAGGACCACTTTCAGTTGTTTTAACTGTTGATGTGCTGATGCCCTCAAACTCAAATCTGTACCTCCAAGCCAGTTCCACTGCTTTTTTTCAGTCTTCCCCTCTAATCAGGGACGTGCGACACCAGGTGGGGTGTAGTTAATTATCAGGTAGAACAGAATACCAGCCCGGCCTTGTAGGGTAAGATTTGAATACCCCTGTGCTAGTGCCAGGCTACATCCATTCACACGAAGGCTAAACATATTTTCTGTCTGCTTATAATCCAAATGATCCTAATCCGCCTAGATACGAAGGTAACCTAAATCTCACAACCTATTTAGACCATATGCCAAACTCACACCATTGGTCTACACCAGTCAGAGGTTTACTGGTTTAGGTAGTCATAACGTGTGCCTAAATGTATAGCTCTGAGCTGGCATTTACGTGATCATAGGATGCGTGGTCAAGTGTATGTACTGTACAATGACTGCTTTGATGCAAGACCTCTTCCGGGGGTTCTATTTGAAAACCTTTGCTCCAGCTGCACAGACCTAGATACCGTTTAGCCCAGCCAAAGAAATGTGCCTCACCTCAACCTTCCTAGTATTCAATGATGTATGAAAACAGATAATAGTCCATTTAGTTCTCTCAGGATAAGGTTGGTTGAATCATAAGGGCAATGTCAAATCTGACAAGCACTTCACTGTGGTTGCTACGGAGACAGAAACCATGTGATTTAGACGACACTGTACAAGCAAAGAGGTGTGTGTGTGTACTGACTACTCTGAGACAGGCACAAACAGATGACAAAAGGTAGCAAACATGAAGACCGTTGTAACAGAGAGGAGGAGGGATATTCATTGGAGGGAAACGATTAAAAGATGAGGGGTAATATTGGGAACTGAGGGAGTGAGGAGAAGAAGAAAAAAATAATTTAAAAAACCAGAGGGAATGAGGAGAGTGAGAAAAGAGAAGAGGTTATTGGGGATGGAGGGATGGAGAGAAAAAGAGGAGAGGAATGAGGGATATGAATGGGAGGGTGAAGAGTGAGATGGAAAGAGAAGAGAGGGTAAAGCACAGAGCAGGTCCTGTGTAGCTTAGTAGGAGAGGGGTTATGTGAGGTGCACATGAGCCTCCCTGGAAGACCAGAGAGAAGAGTGGACGAGAAAGAGAGTGTGTGTGTGTGTGGGGCAGCTGCAGTGGCCAGGACTGCATTAGAATGCTGAAGGTGCTTATGTATACTGTCATGGGCTAATTCCCAAATAGCTCCCTATATAGTGCACTACCCATAGGGCTCTGGTCAAAAGTAGTGCACTATGTAGGGAATATGGTGCCATTTGGGATGCAAGAATGCTGTTGGCGCTGAGCTAAAGTGGAAGCTCTGCTCTGAAATGGGTCACTATCTATTCTATGAGAGGTGCTTGGGTTTTATACCGGGGTTGATTTGAGGTCTGTTACCTGAATATAATAGCATTTTGGTAGTTGAAACAAGCTTTAACTGAGGCAAATTTGGTGATGGAAATTGTTTGTGTCCATTTTTTTTAGGTGAATGACGTGACAGTATAACGCACAAAACACTATGTGGTCACCTTTTTCACTGTGTCCCACCTCCCACCTCCATCCACCCTATCAGAACATAATGGAACTAAGGCCCTCTTCTAACACGGATAGAAACATCCTCATACTCAATGATTAACCTGCAACTACTGCTCAATCAGTAAATCTATCAACAATAAAAATATATTTTATAAAGCCCTGTTTACATCAGCAGTTGTCACAAAGTGCTTTACACATGTCCAGCCTAAGTTAAAAGTATGTTTAAACAGTTCTGTAATAAGCTACTTTGTTCTCTTCATCTGTCAGGTGTTTGCCACCTACCCCAACGAGGACTATGATCGTCGGAACGAGGACGTGGACCCCATGGCTGCGTCTGCAGAGTACGAGCTGGAGAAGAGGGTGGAGAGGCTCGATCTGTTCCCCGTCGAGCTGGAGAAAGGTACACCTCAGCTCAGTTACCCCCATAACCTTAATGTGGCAATCTGCCATTCGAAAAACAACAAAGAACATTCCAGATTGCCCACTTAAGAAAACTCCTCTTCACAGTACTGTAAAGGGGAGTTGTATCGCCATTCTCTTGAGACAATCAGAGATCAATCCCCTCACTCAATCAGCACGCATCCATCATCCCTCCATCTGCCTTCCAGTTATCCCTTCTCCCATGAGGAAATTCTGATTTAAAAAGCTATTATGAAACAAAAGAGCATTTCATTTCCATCATGGATTACGATGATTTTATTGTTTTCTCACAGTTCAGACAGTATTTCTCTTCTATCCACTGTGTCCTCAGATGGGGATGGACTGGGTATCAGTATCATTGGGATGGGGGCGGGGGCAGACATGGGCCTGGAGAAACTGGGCATCTTTGTCAAGACGGTCACCGATGGAGGAGCAGCGCACCGGGATGGCAGGTACGTTACAAAATGGTGGCCTTCATCTACAGCTTTTCCATCTATACTCCTGGCAGACTTACCTGAACAGGTTCTGCATGATTTTAATACATCTAAGAAGCAATCAAGCATGTGAGATGAGCCAAACTTGTGTGTCTAGTAGTCGTATTCATGTCTCTGTCTAGCTTGCTGATTTTGATATGTTATTGCTTTTCCACAAATAGGTTTTGAATAATAAAGGGATTCAATTCGGTCGCATTACGGTTCCTTGCGGGAGCAGGTCTCGCTAGCAAAACAGATTTCTATCTCCGAGACGAACCTGTATGAAAGGTTGAATAAAAAAAGGACTGAAAAAGTAAGCATATTATAAGACTGTGGTGCTGAAGTTGTTGTGCTTCTTTGTGTTTCTCCATCCAGGATCCAGGTGAATGACCTGATAGTGGAGGTGGATGGGACCAGTCTGGTGGGGGTCACCCAGACCTTCGCTGCCTCCGTCCTCAGGAACACCACAGGCACCGTCAAGTGAGGATATGTTTTTGGCAATAGTGCGCTACTTTTGACTAGGGTCCATAGGTCTCTGGTAAAAAATTGTGCACAACATAAGGAATAGGGTGGTATTTGGGATGTACACTTCGATGCAACACTCTGATGTTACAGAGGCTTCTAGTTAACACTTTTTCTTTTTAGCAGATTTCTTTTCCTCACCAACTAAACTCAGCAAAAAAAATACTTTTTTTCAGGACCCCTTTTTCAGGACCCTGTCTTTCAAAGATAATTTGTAAAAATTCAAATAACTTCACAGATCTTCACTGTAAAGAGTTTAAACATGTTTCCCATGCTTGTTCAATGAACCATAAACAATTAATGAACATCCACCTGTGGAACGGACGTTAAGACGCTAACAGCTTACAGACGGTAGACAATTAAGGTCACAGTTATGAAAACTTAGGACACTAAAGAGGCCTTTCTACCGACTATGAAAAACACCAAAAGAAAGATGCCCAGGGTCCCTGCTCATCTGCGTGAATGTGCCTTAGGCATGCTGCAAGGAGGCATGAGGACTGCAGGCAATAAATTGCAACGTCCGTACTGTGAGACGCCTAAGACAGCGCTACAGGGAGACAGGATGGACAGCTGATTGTCCTCGCAGTGGCAGACCACGTGTAACAAAACCTGCACAGGATCGGTACATTCCAACACCACACCTGCGGGACAGGTACAGGATGTTAACAACAACTGCCCGAGTTACACCAGGAACGCACAATCCCTCCATCAGTGCTCAGACTGTCCACAATAGTCTGAGAGAGGCTGGACTGAGGGCTTGTAGGCAGGTTGTAAGGCAGGTCCTCACCAGACATCACCGGCAACAACTTTGCCTATGGGCACGAACCCACCATTGCTGGACCAGACAGGACTGGCAAAAAAGTGCTCTTCACTGACGAGTCGCGGTTTTGTCTCACCAGGGGTGATGGTCGGATTCGCGTTTATCGTCGAAGGAATGAGCGTTACACCGAGGCCTGCACTCTGGAGCGGGATCGAGGTGGAGGGTCCGTCATGGTCTGGGGCGGTGTGTCACAGCATCATCGGACTGAGCTTGTTGTCATTGCAGGCAATCTCGACGCTGTGCGTTACAGGGAAGACATCATCCTCCCTCATGTGGTACCCTTCCTGCAGGCTCATCCTGACATGACCCTCCAGCATGACAATGCCACCGGCCATACTGCTCGTTCTGTGCGTGATTTCCTGCAAGACAGGAATGTCAGTGTTCTGCCATGGCCAGCGAAGAGCCAGGATCTCAATCCCATTGAGCACGTCTGGGACTTGTTGGATCGGAGGGTGAGGACTAGGGCCATTCCCCCCAGAAATGTCTGGGAACTTGCAGGTGCCTTGGTAGAAGAGTGGGGTAACATCTCACAGCAAGAACTGGCAAATCTGGTGCAGTCCATGAGGAGGAGATACACTGCAGTACTTAATGCAGCTGGTGGCCACACCAGATACTGACTGTTACTTTTGATTTTGACCCCTCCCCTTTGTTCAGGGACACATTATTCCATTTCTGTTAGTCACATGTCTGTGGAACTTGTTCAGTTTATGTCTCAGTTGTTGAATCTTGTAATGTTCATACAAATATTTACACATGTTAAGTTTGCTGACAATAAACGCAGTTGAGAGTGAGAGGACATTTTCATTTTTTTCTGAGTTTACTACTGCTTTGAGAACAATTAGCTACTGAGAGAGAATAGAGTTGCCTTGATTGACGTCTCTCTCAAACACTTGAATACAGACAGGTTAAATGACTTGGCCCTGTATAAAGTTGGGCCCGTCAAGTCTAATCCCTACTCTATTTTCTTTGTAGTACTGCGTGACGCCAGACTCCGTTAAAGTTTTCTGTATACATTTTCTTCTTAGTTTTGCAGCGGCTTTAGACTCTAGAGAAGACTGTCTAAATGACCACATCCTCCCACATACATACTGTGTAGACCAGGGCATGCAGAGTAGTCAGTCATCAGAGGTCAAATAGGGCCATGATGAAGAGCGACATCTTCCCTTCGGAGATACAGCAACAGAACCACAGACAAAGCTGAAACTCACATTTGAACCATGGAAGAGCATAAAAACATCACCATCATGCTCACAGCAGGCATCAACATAATTATCATTCTGAAATGCCAGAGGGGTCTATTTGTGGCTGACTGAATGGGGCACCAGAGTCGCCTGCCTGTTCCTCAATCCCCAGCACTGCTTTGTCATCGTATACAGGCTCATTCATTCATAATTCTGGAACTAGTGATCAGTAGAGCTATGAGGGGTAATTGTTACTGTGTGGTGTTCCTGTGTGTGTGTAATTGTTAGTGTTGTGTGACTTTAGAGATGTCTCATGCATTATAGATCAGTAGACGGGGAAGGAAGGGTTGAGGCAGGCAAGGCGGTCAGTTGGGCCTATTCATAAAAATGTCAGCCATGGGAATGGATGGGTGAATGAGGATGGGGGCTGTGTTTAGCATTTAATTACCTGATAGTTAACGGGGGTAATTCTAAGGCTGTTGTGGTGGTCTTGATAACTGACTGACTATGGCTACTCATTCTGAACTGCACTACTCGGATTCCTCTTACATAGCTGAGGAGAGTATTACACTGAAAAACACGTCTCTCTCGGAGCATATTGAGTCAATGTTGAGAGGTTATATAATTCAGATGATTTAACCTCTTGCTAAGGGACCATATAGAGGTTCCTCTTATTGCAGTCCACATAGAAAGCCATTTTCAGAATCGGTGTAATTGTATGCAGGTTTCTGATTGGTCGGGAGAAGCCGGGCGAGCAGAGTGAGGTGGCCCAGCTGATCCAACAGACCCTGGAACAGGAGCGCTGGCAGAGAGAGGTGATGGAACAACGCTACAGCCAGTACATGGACGACCAAGAGGTAGGTCTACAACCAGTCCAACCAGTCTGTAACCAACCAGTACATAGATGACCAGAAGGTAGGTCTACAACTGGTCTACAACCAGTTTACAACCGGCCTACAATTGGTCTACAACCGGCCTACAATTGGTCTACAGCCGGCCTACAATTGGTCTACAGCCGGCCTACAGTTGGTCTACAACCTGCCTACAGTTGGTCTACAACCGGCCTACAGTTGGTCTACAGCCGGCCTACAGTTGGTCTACAGCCGGCCTACAGTTGGTCTACAACCGGCCTACAGTTGGTCTACAACCGGCCTACAGTTGGTCTACAACCGGCCTACAGTTGGTCTACAACCGGCCTACAGTTGGTCTACAACCGGCCTACAGTTGGTCTACAACCGGCCTACAGTTGGTCTACAACCGGCCTACAGTTGGTCTACAACCTGCCTACAATTGGTCTACAACCGGCCTACAGTTGGTCTACAACTAGTATAGGTAAGTCTACAACCAGTCTACAGCCAGTACATGGACAACCAAGAAGTACAGTACAGATGGACAGACAGACCACCTGATAGCAGGGGAGTTACTACCAGAACTTGTCCAATAAGAATACAGATGTTTTCTTTATGTTGCTAAATGTTTTGCTACTCCGCCTTAAAGAACATGACCCTGAACACGGCTAGTTTAGAGAGAAACTGAAACCTGGTCACTATTTGAATTTTTTAAAATTAATATTACGCTTTTTAGGTACATTTTTCCCTCTGTGTGTTCTCTTTTACCCTTTATGATTAAGATGGTGTATGTGTGCCAATCACATCTTTGTCAGAATTGACCCAAAGCCGGTGGCTGTATCTAGTGAGCTGAATGGGCGTGTGTCCACAGCTACGCTGTTACTGTTCAGTATAGCCTCCAGACAGTATAAACACAAGTCTGCTTCTCACATGACACCCTATTCTTCCTATGGGCTCTGGTCAAAAGTAGTGCACTATATAGCCAATAGGGTGCCATTTGTGATGCATACCAACAGGTCAGTTTAGAGAGCGTAGGCCAAATAGGATAAATTAAATTCTGTCTCCCTAGGACTCCTTTTTCAAAATGAATCAGTTTCTGATGTTTTGGCCTCTTCATCTCTGGGTTGTTGGGTTAGAGATTTTAGAGTACTTACAACCCAAAAGGATGATTTAACCTCTATCCAATCAAAATCCTATGAGGATGCAGGGCATTCTTATGTTCTCCATCTTATTACGTTGACATGCAGAATGATGGCATAATGGTTGAGGGTTTGTTCTGTGTTCCCTCCCCCAATCTAGGAATGCTCTTCAATGGTGTTATACGCCATCTAGTGGCCAGTCTCAGCACCAACCAACCATTTATTGTTTTATTTTACCTTTATTTAACTAGGCAAGTCAGTTAAGAATACATTCTTAGAACCATGATGCTGTTATAGTAGCAGCAGTCGCAGGCAATTATAAAAATGCTGTGAAATGGGATTGATGGAAGCATATTGAACCTATTAAAATATGCAGACACTTTGGCCCTGTCAATTAAGAGCTGGAGATCAATTAAACCCCAAACCGAATAGTTACTTCGGGCTCACCGGTCCTCTCTCTCCCCAGGATGGTGAATATGGTACTGATGAGGAGGAAGATGACGAGGAGGAGGTCAGCCCCACGGAGCCGTCTGCCATCGAGGTGTTTGACCTGGCTGAGAACGAGGACATCTCACCCCTGGAGACGGACCCTGAGAAGCTGGCCCATAAGTACCGGGAGGTGAGAGAAACCATTAAAGTTAAAGGGCGGTGTCACCCTATTCCTTATATACTGCACTACTTTTTGGACAGATTTTGCAACAACTTCCTTAACTCTCTCTCTCTCCTCAGCTTCAAATAAAGCATGCTGTAACACAGGCAGAGATCCAACAGCTGAAAAGAAAGGTAGGTTAAGTTGTATTATGTAGCTGCAATGCTATGTTGTCTTAGGTCTCTCTTTATGTACTGTTGTGGTGTCTCTCTTTTTCGTGATGTGTGTTTTGTCCTATATTTTTATTTTGTATTTTTAATTCCCGTCCCCGCAGGGGGCCTTTTGGTAGGCCGTCATTGTAAATAAGAATTTGTTCTTAACGGACATGCCCAGTTAAATCCAGTTTAAATAAAATAAAAAATATACATATGTTTTGTGATTGTTATTAAATGTTATGTCCCAATGTATAATTGTACAGTACATCTCCTACTTAATTAATATTCAGTGGCGTTTACAGCCAGTCCGTTTCTCTACCTATGTTTGTGTGTGTGTACTTACCCGCATCTGTGTGTGTGTGTGTACTTCTCCACACTCCCAGCTGAACCGTGCAGAGCAGGACAAGCAGCGCTGGCGTATGGACAAGAACCAGCTGGAGCAGACCCTGCAGGAGAACAAGGACCGCATGGAGAAGCTAGAGGGCTACTGGATGGAGGCCCAGAGTCTGTGTCAGGCTGTGGACGAGCACCTGAAGGAGACGCAGGCCCAGTACCAGGCTCTGGAGCGCAAGTACAGCAAGGCCAAGCGCCTCATCAAGGAGTACCAGCAGAAGTAAGGCCGGGCCATACACACACACAGAGGTTGCATTGCTACTAGCGTTAGCGCAGTGACATGCTAGCTGTTCCCATAGACTTCCAGTCATGGAGGCATTGACTATCCATTTAAAAGTGCGTCTCTGCAGAAAAATATTTTTGCAGAGGCAACAATTTGGGCCACCGCTGCTAAATTAATATAGGGGAAACACTGAGTGTGATTAGTGTCTCTCTGTGACGTCTCATCTGTAGGGAGATTGAGTACCTGAAGAAGGAGACTCAGCGCTGTGTACAGGACGGGGCCGAGGCATCACTGAAGGAGGAGTCAGGACAGCTCCATGAACAGGTAATAGTGGAGACTGATGGCTATATGTGTGGTTCCTACACCAAGGTTTGTGTGTTCGATTCCTGCTGGGGCCACCAATAAAAAAAATGTATGCACGCATTACTGTCAGTTGCTTTAGATAAAAGTGTCTGTTAAATGGTATATATTATATATTTCATTGTGTGCAGCCATTGATGAAGCAGAGCATTGGTAAAGTTTTTAGTAGTCTATCATAATACGTAACCATAACTTTCTGTGTTACTTGCAGGTAGCAGATCTGGAATGCAGGGTTGAAGAGCTGAAATCTGAACCTTTATAAAAGCCTTGTTTCCTATGTCTCTTCAAGAACATTAAGTGAATACCAGGATGTTATTGTATTTGCAGTGGACCCAGGGTATTTCTTGCCTCAAACTTTAGCTTGGTTTGCGGTTGCATACATGTACCCTCAGGCTTTGTATTGCTGCATATAATCTCTTTATCTAACAACCCTTTTAATCCTGTTTTTGTTGTTTGTTTTGTGAATATTTCCCATCTGGTAATATTGCCAATGGCTACTGGTTTGTCTGAGTTTAATCAACCACTTTCTTAACATTAAAAAAATACTGGCAAGAACTTCTGTGGAGCTCTAACCGTTGCTGTTCCTCATTTTTTCCAGTGTTCAGTATTTAGCCATTTGATAGAAAATAGTGTTTGGGTGAATTAGAAAACCAGGCTTTTGATTTCAATTGCAAAAACAAATTCCTTTTCTTTGTTTTGTGATGTTTTATTTTCTGGGATTGTCATTTTACAGCTGTAATACTGTGTGGTTTATCAAACAAAGTTTGGTTTGTATATATTTTTTATTAATACATGTAAAACATTTAACATGTATGCACTAATGGAGTCAAGAGTTGGTGCATATGATAACTTATGTGACTGAGGAAGACGTGTAATTGTAAAATGTTGACACTGGAGAAGATATAGAATGATTGTGTTGGTGCTTCACTGGAATGGAAGGGAAAATAAGAGATACCGTAGGCTATCCATCTCCTTCTACAATTAGATCAGCAATCCAACCTTTGCAGGGGTTTGGCACTCAGCTTCAGTCGACTGCTGCTTACCTTTCAGAGTTAACCACCGTAGAGTATGTGTGTCGTTAGCCAGTCAACTCTGCTACCCAGTAATGGCTACTGATGCGATTCAGTAAGACCATAGTAAACCTTCAGTAACAACCCCTTTCTTAAGTAACTGAACTTACATAAAATAACTCATTGTAAAAAGGACCAGAAGAGAAAGTTTCCAAATCTGCTGTGCTACAAAGGGACATGGACAAGATTTGAAATCTGATCGCTTTTAATTTTATTGTGGATGTTATCAAAGATGTGTTCATCACTGACAACTGGGGCATGTTCATTAGGAACCAAACAGAATAAAAGGGACTGAAACAGGGAAGGACTAGGCCTATGTGGACTTGTCTGTTGTGTACCCTAATGAACACAACCATGGACTTCGATGGTGATGAAACATCACCAGCAGCTATCGTGCACTCCCCATTCCTGACTGTAGCACATGGAATCACTGCCAGGTAGTATTCACCTGCTTCTTCACAGTTTGGAGGGAAATTTACTGTAAAAAGCCTATTTGTGTCAACTCCCATACCAGTGTGTTTGTATAGTTAAGATGACTGAAATATTTGCGTTGTTTATATGGTAAACGCCATATGTGAAGTATTGGATTAAAGCTGGTAAGATAAGCAATGCAAAGAAACGAGTGATGATGGAAAGAAAGAAAAACGGTCTAGAATGGATATTTGTTGAATTTAAGAGGCAAGACCTGGGTGATTTCACAAAGACAGTGTTAGATAATTTTATGAAATGAAATATCTCATGAGCATGTTATGTATTTTCATAAGATTTTAGGCTTGTACAGGGCACATGCTTTGCATTATATGTTTTGTGGAATAAATGGTGAACTGTGATACAGAAGTCAGTCATTTTTTTATTCATTTTCCATTTTCCTCATCTTCAGTTTACAAACTGAATTGTCCTCCAGGTACAAAGATACACTACATAACCAACAGTATGGACACCTGCTCGTCGAACATCTCATTCCAAAACCATGGGCATTAATATGGAGTTGGTCCCCCCCTTTGCTGCTATAACAGCCTCCACTCTTTGAGGGCTTTCCACTAGATGTTGGAACATTGCTGCAGGGACTTGCTTCCATTCAAACATGAGCGTTAGTGAGGTCGAGCAATAATAAAACACAAATCGCATGCTTTTACTTGTGTTGTAAATAGAATGGTATTCTGATCGGCGAATGTTGCTCTGCTACAGAAATATCAACTTAACCAAGTGTTTTCAAATAAACCCAATAGTAAATAGTGTGGGTGGTGCAGCCAAATTATGAGTGCATCTTTTCATGGTGTCTCGTCAGGTGATAATTTCGTGAAAACCTTTTGACACACTGATCACACTTGTACAGTTTCTCTCCGTTGTGCAGCAGCTGGTGAGCTTTCAGACTCTGAGGTCGACTGAAGCTTTTCCCACATTCAGGACAGGTACATGGTTTTACCCCAGTGTGTTTTCGCTCATGGCGCTTCAGATCCCCAGACTGACGGAAGGTCTCTCCACACTCTGTACACAGGAAAGGCTTCTCCCCTGTGTGTATCCTCACATGCACATTCAGCTGTCCAGAGTGGCTAAAACACTTCTCGCAGTAAGAACAGCGGTATGGCTTCTCTCCCGTGTGAATCCGCTGATGCTGTTTAAGGCTGTAGAAACAAGAGAAACCTTTTCCACAGTCGTTGCACAAGTACCGTTTGGCTGTGACTGACTGGAAACACCTGTGAGATTTGAAGCATTTAACATACTTGTAGCTCTTCCCACACTGAAAGCAGAGGTGGACCTCTCCTCCCTCTGCGGCTTTCTGCTCTGGCGGAATAAGGCCTGAGCCCAGGCCTGAGGCCTGAGAGACATACTCCTCAGGGTGGTGTCTCTTAACGTGCTTCCGGAGGTACCTCTCCTCGGTGAAGGAGAATTGGCAGTAGGAGCAGGGGACAGCTTCAGAGCTCAGCTGGATGTCCTTACATACTTCTGCCTCCAGGTGGCGCTGTAGACCGGCAGCCTGACTGAAGAACCTTCCACAGCGGGTGCAGCAATAACGCATATTTTCCTTCGGGTGCTTGTTGAGCTTGTGCTTCTTCAGGGTGGTGTACCGTTTGAAGGTAACCCCACATGTAGGGCAAGAGTACGGCGGCGGCCCCACCACGACCTGGATGCACTGATGGGATTTGAGAGACTCTGGGTTGTCGTAGGTTCCCTGACACTCAGTGCAGCTGTACTGGGCCTCTCCAACAACATCTCCCTCCATCTCCTCATCCATGTCCATAGCATCTGAATCAGGATCTGAATGGGATCTCTTCTTGGTACCGATTTGTCTTTGTTTCGGTGCGTTTGCCTTAGTTTTGGCTTTAGAGGTCCTGGTGGACTTTACTCTGAGGTTCCTTAGTCTCTGAGAGGGCGCTCTTCCAGTCTGGGTCTCTGTAGGTGAATCATTGGTGGAGGGGGGCTCCGGTTCCCAGGCGCTGTCAGAGGGCGGCCGGGGCAGATTCTCCCCTCTGACCTCTACTACTCGACGCTTCTTCTTTGTTCCGTGAACTCGTAGCTGGTGCCTCGCCAGGTCATACCCCTGAGCAAAACACTTCCTGCAATGGGGGCAGCAGTAGGGTCTGACGTTGGAGTGGACAGCTCGCATGTGTCTTTGGAAGTGGCCCTTCTGTTTAAAGCTCTTCCCACACTGAGAGCAGCTGTTGGCCTCCTCACCTGTTTGTGCTGGCTCATCTGTCTGGGGCTCTGTATGTAGAGCATCAGAGGGGACTTCTGGGGATTCGGGTTTATGGGTGCTCTCCCCTCTGACCTCTACAGAAGCCTGCATT
The DNA here is from genome assembly GCF_901001165.1 of Salmo trutta. Classification (NCBI taxonomy): domain Eukaryota; kingdom Metazoa; phylum Chordata; class Actinopteri; order Salmoniformes; family Salmonidae; genus Salmo; species Salmo trutta. The sequence continues at coordinate 25,734,216 of NC_042966.1, read as the reverse complement.
TTGATGACCTTTTCCCTTTGGTCATGGCTCTTCATGTGCTGACAAAGGCTGCTCTCCACAGTAGAAGAGAATGGGCAGTGAGGACACGGAAATAAGACAGAGGCCCCTGTAGGTGGAGCATCGGAGGTGGAGGACTCAGTTTCCTGGGTCCTGTCAGGGAATGGCTGACTCTTCCCTCTGACCTCTTCAGACATAAACTCTTCTATTCCCTGCTTCTTCTTCTTTCCATGAACTCGTATCTGGTGCCTGGCCAGACAAGACAGCTGAGCAAAACACCTCCTACAATGGATGCAGCAGTACGGTTTCACCTTGGAGTGGACATTTCGCATGTGTCTCTGGACGTGGCCCTTCTGCTTAAAGCTCTTAGGACACTGAGGGCACCGGTAGGCCAACTCACCTACAGAGGACGACGACATAGGGTCTGGCTTCACATTGCCGTTAGAAAGGTGATTGTCAAGCTCACTCAGTGCAGACGCAGGTGATAGGTCCAGAGAGTGTGATTTCTCTGTATGTTTTTGAAGGTAGGACTTGGTGGTGAATGTAAGCTGGCACTGACAGCAGAGGAAAACCTGAGACGACAAATCTGTTCTAAACTCTGAAACAGAGAGAAAAGAAGAGGCAAAAGTTAGGTCTTACTAAACATTACTAAAGTGACTGGCATTCTTTCAACTTTTTTGAGTTTGAGAAATGTAATATTCCCTATTATTATTCCTTATACACCATCACATAAGCCTTCTAGACGCCCTGTGCCTGAGCAAGGTCGTAAAAGGAGGACTGGGAACGATAAGTACCTGAAGGGGTGCACTTTCGGAGCCAGATTTGGTCAGAGGGGTCCCTAAACCTTTCGATGAATCTGCCCCCAGGCCAAAACAGGAACTCATCTCCTGGGAGGATGGAGCGGCAGCAGTGGAAGAAAACAATCCCCCTGTACTGGAGTGCTATGAGATTACCCTCCTCTTCATTACGAGCACAGTTAACATACCTGAGAGAGAGACAGAGAGAGAGAGCGCAATGTGACTTAGACAGACAGACAGACAGCGTGTAGAATAAGTGAGGGTACGTCCTATAAGTTACCTCATCCAGTTGGAATGGGTGTCTCGTGCAGCATCGATGTACTCAGATTCACTCTTACTGTTCCAGACCTGAAAAAAAGCTATGCTTTTATAGAAAAACATGATAAATAATCTCAGCTGACTCGGCACAACAGTCATAAAAAGAGTATAGAGACAATGCTTAGGATTTCCACGGAATAGCACTATAGGTGCACCCAAATATCACCCAGAGTCCTAGGGCTGTGGTCAAAAGTAGGGAATAGGGTGCCGTTTGGGACACAGTTAGTTTCACACAAACTATAGTACAGTGTTTTGTACATTATTTAACCTTTATTTTGACAGGGAGTCAAGCTGAGACCAAGGTCTCTTTTACAGATGAGCCCTGCAAATAGAAAAATATACACATATATCACTACGAAAAGCAAAAGAGAGATACAAAACACATCATAGGAAACAAACACACTATTCAGTAAAAAGGTCCTAAATCAGCCATCTGAATTCCCCTACATATCACAATTGCCCAGTATATCAGCACTCACTCACCTCCCAGGAATAGTCACTTGCTACTGCTCTTTCCCTGGTAGTCACCTCCCCCTCACAGGGGCCAAAGTGCATTCCTGGGGCCACAGTTGGCCCTTGGTTTAGGACCCCCAGGCCTGCCCCTGGGATACTGGATCTGCCTACCACCAGCCCATGGGGTAGGGTGAGGAGGGCCCTCTGGGGTATACCCATTGGAGTGGGAGAGTCCAGCATGAAGGACAGACCACCTTGGACATCACACTGGTCTTTGTCAGAGGCATGACACTCCTCACAATCTGTAAAAATAGAAATACAAAGTGATAGGCCTAAGTAAGCTGGTACAATCATGTGGTAAGCTAAACTGGATATAACATGGCCTTCCACTTACCAACTGTAGATCTATGCAACTATGATTTGAAAGATGCATGCAAAGACCATTGATGGCCTTGGAATTCAAGATAGTCATAGTACACAGAATTTGTTCTCACTCACAGAGGTCATTACCGTTGTCATCTAGAAGTTGATGATCCTCCTCTTGGCCTTGTACCACAGTGTTCACCAATATATTCTGGACGAGGCTGTCAGAGAACACTGTGACAACACAGATCCAGTGAGAAAATTGAGTATATGACAAATGTTCCTGACACAGGAATACATGACAATCACAATCTGAAACTCTGATTGAATGTGGCTACTGTAGCCTGAGTACCACACCTGCAGAGGGGTTGTCTGTAATGATTTGGACTTGGCATCCCTCCTCTGACACACCAGGCTCTGCCCACTCCACGACGATCACTTCTTCAGACATCACTGTAGGGTCTATAGTCGGTTAGTAGTGTAGCAATGGCAGTGTTAGCAAGCACAACACAACAGCCATGTATCAGGACAAAACCTTCACCCTGTGTGATAAACTATGGCAAAAGCCATTTGTCCTGATAATATACCAATTTCACGAATTAATTTAACAGTGCATTAGCTACTAAAGAAAATACAACATCTAAATGTCATAATGCACAATGTTGTTGGCTAGCAAGCTACATACAAAATAATGCTAGCTAGCAATGTGGAATTAGCATTATCTTGCAAGATAGCTAGCTAATGTTCAAAATAATATTGACACACCTGGACAACCTGATCTTCTTGAAACCTGTAATTACTAATAATCTTCGTTATCATTTAGGTACTAGTGTATGTCAATTTTGGAAAACGGATTTGACTTTTGAGGAGAAAATTCATGAGTAGCTTCTCCTTCTTCTTCAAGTTGTTTTGATGGCGGATCGCAACCATTCATGGGTAGCTTGTAGCGCTGTTCCCTTTTCATGACCCGGAAGTGAAAACCTTCCACAACGATGGCTTGCCTCTAAAATGTGACTTTTTGCAATGATTGATTATGCTTTGATGACCAGAGTATTATTCATACGCTTTAGTTGTTCTATACAGTAACATAATGTCATAAATTACTTTACATGATGAATGAGATATTCATATAATCGCAAACGACACTAACGTTCAGCAGCGCCGCTGGTGTAGTGGTATCATGGAAGATTCCCATTCTTTCGACCCGGGTTCGATTCCCGGGCGGCGCACTGATTTTGCGATCTTGACACAAAAATGCAGTGCTGTGTTCTATGGTGCATTAAATGCACGATTACACAAAGTAACAACAGCGATGAGTTTACTTGGTTAGTCATCATCAGAAAAATGGTGTACATTAAAAAAATAAAAAAGTCTACACTTGTCACATGGTAGCCCTTGGGCTTACCTGGGAAACAGACGCTGAATTGCATTGAATTCTACATCGGGCAGAAATTGCATTTTGAATATGGAAAGTTTCCTCTCATGACCCCTACAAGCCAGAATGTTGAATAAAATTACATTTTAATGAACTTTACCGGTTGTCCATGCGGTTGGTCAATTTGGCGGTAGGAATATGAGAGAATATATCCACAGGAAAGTATAATTATGTTGTTATCATATTATTTCCGTCACCTGAAGCATGAGCACAAGATACAAATAATAGTACATGCACAAGACACATGCATACTTGGCGAGCTTCTGCAGTTTACATGGTTCTGATCATGCCTTAATGATCGAAATTTGAAAGCACTACCAGGGCTTTGAAAGGTTGATGTGATTATACTTTCCTATATCGTCTCACATTCCTACCGCCAAAACAACCAACCGCACAGACAACCGCTAGTGTACGTTAAAATATAAATTTATTCAACATTCTGGCTTGTAAAGGTTTTGAGAGGAAACTTTCCTGATTCAAACGCTCATTTCTGCCCGATGTAGAATTCAATACAATTCAACCTCGGGTTTCCAGGCAACCAAAAAAAAAGTTGACCAGCAACCCTTGGGCTAGTCGCATGGCAACAACCAAGCAACAGCGATAAGAAGTTCCAACCAGGTTGCAGTGCAGCCAGTCGGAAACGTACCTTTTTTTTTTAAAAGATTTGGAATTAAACTACGCTTAATAAACCAACGCAATGAAACGCTTTGGATCAAAAGAACAGTGTGGATATAGAGTCGACACAGTGGACAGGCTTTGTTGCAAGAAGGAAGATGCAGATTTCAACATCTGTGGAAATTGCCAATCTTGCATCTTCACTTCCAAGCTCCACGATTCGACCCAGTGGATGTCGCGCGCAGGGGACTCGTCCAAAAGGAGATTCCTTACTGGCATTCTCGTGCGGTGCCAAAGTGTCGAGATTCTCGAAACCATCCAAAGAGTACTGCAAGTGACATTTGGGAAAGATTTCACCTATACCAGGTCACGACAGAAGTCAAGTGTTTCAGAAGATATGACCACTTGGAGCCAGGACCGAGCGCTTGACACCAAACTTCTTGGGATGGAGATGGTTGACACTTGGGACTGGTTCAGTCGCAGCCACCACTGGACAAAATCCAACTATCTTTTAGGAATTCTTTCCCTCTGCGATACAGGGCTTCTTCACATGCTTGGAAACTTGACAAGTGTGCTTATAGTTAGAGCTAAACGGGCCTTCCTCCAACTTAACGGTACAGGTACTTTAGTAAAGATTCACCCATTTTTTATGTGTTTGTGCATCTCTGAGCGATGTTCTATCAATTCCCTGGGTCATTTCATGTTTTCATGTGTATGTGAATTCCCTGGGTCATTTCATGTTTTCATGTGTATGTGAGCGATTGTCGTTCAAGTATGCAGAAATTCGGCTGGTATGACGTAGTATTGCGATAAAACCACTCTCACTACACTGGAAGTTAATAGGAATACGACTTATCGCAAAAACCTATTTCATACATGTCAGATTTCAATACTGGCAGATGTCACAATGCGGGAGTTCGACTTCTCTCGAATGAGCCATTTTTGTGATATTGCTACCTCGAGAAATGTGTAATTTAAGAGGGTCTAACGTTTCTCCAGGTTGTCTGCCTCTTCAGTCCAGGGTGCATTTCATGGTGCCATTGCGAATATCATACTCCTCTCTGACGCACATATCTGCAGGTTGAACATGGGGATATTGTAGACTCCTAAATTGATAGTGCAGTGCAATTTGTAGGCGATTTTTACAGCTACCTAGCAACTTCACATGCCGATATTGACTTTGGTATTATTGTGTATGTAGCTACGCTTGCTATGCAGGTCGCCAGCCCATAGAGAGAAAATTGCATTGTGGGTGTTGTAGTCGACTTGAGCTGCAACAGATTTCCACAACGATATTCACGTTGCTACCAACCTTGTCACATATTAGTGTTGTGCAACACTGTAAATTATAGGAATGAGTGGTTTTGGGTGGATTTTTACTTTATACTACTAACCCCTGTAATATAATATAAAAACTTTTATTTCTTGTCTTACTATTTTTCTTTTTATGATATATATATATATATTTAAACTCAGCATCGTTGGGAAGGGCCGTAAGCAAGCATTTCATGGTAAAGTCTATACCGTTGTATTCGGGGGATGTGACAAATAACATTTGATTTGAATTAGTTTTATGACAACTTACTGACGTCCTCCACTAAGTTAATTTTCATTTGAGCACCTTTGCAGCCTATATAATGACCACACATTAAATGATATTCCATGCAAAAGTGTGAAAGTTATCTTTATGAATTGTAGGCTAATTTGAAAAATTGGATGTATTTTTAACCCATAATAATCTAACCTCTATTTTCAGTGCTGGAGGATGAGGATCATGAGGATGACACCTCCTCTATCCCAGAATCCACCCACTCTTTCAACTCTCAGGAGGGTCATCCAGACCTGGACCTCCTCACCTGGGCCAGCTCCTTCTATGACGCTGTCAACATGCACCATGAAACTGACATCGACACAATCGATGGAGGCCAGGAGACATGCCATGATCCAGAGCTCTGTGAGTGTTGCTGTTAGAAATGTTTTTGTGTTTTGTTGCCATCAGGAATGAATGTCAGCAACGGTAGGCTTATCTATGGTCAACCTGTAAGGGCAGTGGGGCAGGGTTGGATTGGCCATTTGGCAATTCTGGCATATGCCAGATGGGCTGGACAATTTTTTAGTTGGGTGGGCTGGTTGAAATGTACACACATTTTGTTTTATATATACAGTGCATTCTGGAAAGTATTCAGACCCCTTCCCTTTTTCCACATTTTGTTAAATTACAGCCTGATTCTAAAATGTATTACTTAATTTTTAATCCCTCATTAATCTACACACAATACCCCATAATGACAAAGTGAAAAAAAGGTTTTTAGAAAGTTTTGCAAATGTATTAAAAAAACAAAACAGATATACCTTATTTACATAAGTATTCAGACCCTTTTCCTATGAGACTCGAAATTGAGCTCAGGTGCATCCTGTTTCCATTGATCATCCTCCAACTTGATTGGAGTACACCTGTGGTAAATTCAATTGATTGAATTTACCCAGTGATACCAATGGGAAATGTTGTGATGTTAGTGAATCACATGCAGTCATGTGATTCACTAAAATGAAATGATGACAAATACATTAGTCCGTAGGTCACTCCCATAGAATTCACTCCCACTAAGGCCTACTTTGAATCATTGATATCCCAGACTTACTGTATATGCTCAGTGTGCAATAGCTTGGGGATGACGTTAGGAGCCCTGTAATAGTAATTAATACTTAGGGTAGGTGTAGAACATATAATGGTTAATAAGCAGACAGACAGAGACCAGGAAGAAGCACAGAGTGACAGCAGAAAAGATGCTGAGACTGGGAGGCAAACAAAATGGTGAGCTGATGTGGGCTGGTGTGGATAAAATGCCAGGGCCGAATTCTTGTCCCAGTCTGCTCCTGCAGTGGGGGTACCTGTGTTACTGAATGGTTATGATAAAAATGTCATGTTTGATTAATTGGACAAATATAAGCACCCAATAAATTATTATTATTGTAATCGAAGTAGACTACAATGATCGTTGACATTTTGGTTGGTCAAATGTTTATGCACTCTTCAAAGTTCCCCATATCCAGTCCACTATGAATTTCTACCTCACTGTGTTTCTTTATTTTCAGCCAAGAGCTGCCAACTCCATGTAGCTCCATGGGCGGTGGTGGGTGCCAGCCCTACCTCTGAAGGCCTGCAGGGCTTTGGCAGTGTGTGTAAGGGGGTGGTGAAGGAGGATAGTGACACAGACTCCACCTGTTCAGACGACCCTGCTCTGATGGTGGTCCCTCGGTCCTCCACCTCTCTGTCTGGGGTCTGCCGATACAGAGACTTCATCCGGGGTCTCCCTGTTCATCTTGCCAAGCGGATTTTAGGTGAGCCACCATGCACCCCCCCACCCTCTACCCCCCCAAAACATGTCTAAGCTATCATTCAAAGGACTCTGTGGTGTTACATGAGAATATCTATCCTCAGATGTGTAGTGGAGGGTAAATGCAACTAAACATAGTTTTGCTGAAAAAATACATTGAAAGTATAGGGAGCATAACTTTTTTCACCGTGACCGGTGATCAGTTAATTCACCTATTTTTTTTACTACTACATCACTGCATATCCCCCTCTCAAGTATTCTACATGAAGAATACTGCTATCAGCAGCTATTATCAAATCAAATTGTATTTGTCACATGTGACTGTGCATAGATAATAAACAGCTAGTAGCAGCAGTGTAAAAACAAAGGGGGGGGTTCAAATAGTCCGGGTGGCCATTTTATTAATTGTTCAGCAGTCTTATGGCTTGGGGGTAGAAGCTGTTAAGGAGCCTTTTGGACCTAGACTTGGCGCTCTGGTACCGCTTGCCGTGCGGGAGCAGAGAGAACAGTCTATGACTTGGGTGACTGGAGTCTTTGGCAATTTTCTTCTGACACCGCCTAGTATATAGGTCCTGGATGGCAGGAAGCTTGTCCCCAGTGATGTACTGGGTCATACGCATTACCCTCTGTAGCACCTTACGGTCGGATGCCAAGCAGTTACCATATCAGGTGGGGATGTAACCGCTCAGGATGCTCTCGATGGTGCAGCTGTAGAACTTTTTGAGGATCTGGAGACCCATGCCAAATCTTTTCAGTCTCCTGAGGGGGAAAGGTATCGTCATGCCCTCTTCACGACTGTCTTGGTGTGTTTGGACCATGATAGTTTGTTGGTGATGTGGACTCCAAGGAACTTGAAACTCTCAACCCGCTCCACTACAGCCCCGTCGATGTGAATGGGTATGTGTTCAGCCCTCCTTTTCCTGTGTAGCACAATCAGATCCTTTGTCTTGCTCACATTGAGGGCAAGGTTGTTGTCCTGACACCACACTGCCAGGTCTCTGACCTCCTCCCTATAGATTGTCTCATCGTTGTCGGTGATCAGGCTTACCATTGTTGTGTCATCAGAAAACTTAATGATGGTGTATAGTGATGAACTTTGTGGGCACTATGGTGTTGAACGCTGAGTTGTAGTCAATGAACAGCATTCTCACATAGGTGTTACTTTTGTCCAGGTGGGAAAGGGCAGTGTGGAGTGCGATTGAGATTGCGTCATCTGTTGGGGCGGCATGCATATTGGAGTGGGTCTAGGGTTTCTAGGATGATGGTGTTGATGTGAGCCATGACCAGCCTTTCAAAGCTGAGATGAGTGCTATGGGGCGGTAGTCATTTAGGCTGGTTACCTTAGCTTTCTTGGGCAAAGGGAATATGGTGGTCTGCTTGAAACATGTAGGTATTACAGACTCGGTCAGGGAGAGGTTGAAAATGTCAGTGAAGACATTTGCCAGTTGGTCCGCACATGCTCTGAGTACACGTCCTGGTAATCCGTCTGGCCCCGCGGCCTTGTGAATGTTGACCTGTTTAAAGGTCTTGCTCACATTGGCTACGGAGAGCATGATCACACAGTCGTCCGGAACAGCTTCATGCATGCTTCAGTGTTGCTTGCCTCGAAGCGAGCATAAAAGGCATTTAGCGCATCTGGTAGGTTCGTGTCACTGGACAGCTCGCGGCTGTGTTTCCCTTTGTAGTCCGTAATAGTTTGTAAGCCTTGCCTAGTTAAATAAAGGTTAAATAAATAATAAAATAAAAAAACATCCAACAAGCGTCAGAGCCTGTGTAGTAGGATTCAGTCTTTATATTGACGCTTAGGATTCAATCTCAATATTGACGCTTTGCCTGTTTGATGGTTTGTCTGAGGGCATAGCGGGATTTCTTATAAGAGTCCGGATTAGTGTCCTGCTCCTTGAAAGTGGTAGCTCTAGCCTTTAGCTCGGTGCGGATGTTGCCTGTAATCCATGGCTTCTGGTTGGAATATGTACGTACAGTCACTGTGGGGGGGACGTTGTCGATGCACTTATTGATGAAGCCGGTGACTGAGGTGGTATACTCCCCAATGCCATTGGATGAATCCCAGAACATTTTCCAGTCTGTGCTAGCAAAACAGTCCTGTAGTGTAGCATCCACGTCATTGGACCACTTCCATATTGAGCGAGTCATCGGTAATTCCTATTTTAGTTTTTGCTTGTAAGCAGGATTCAGGAAGATAGAATTATGGTCAGATTTGCCAAATGGAGGGTGAGGGAGAGCTTTTTTCTGTGTATGGAGTAGAGGTTGACTGATTAATCGGAATGGCCGATTAATTAGGGCCGATTTCAAGTTTTCATAACAATCGGTAATCGGTATTTTTGGCCACCGATTTGCAGATTATTATTATTTTTAATATATATATTTTTTACACCTTTATTTAACTAGGCAAGTCAGATTAAGAACACATTCTTATTTTCAATGACGGCCTAGGAACGGGGGTTAACTGCCTTGTTCAGGGGGATTCGTTTTTGCAACCTTCTGGTTACTAGTCCAACACTCTAACCACCTGCCGTGCATTGCACTCCACGAGGAGCCTTTATGGCAGGCTGACTACCTGTTACGCGAGGGCAGCAAGAAGCCAAGGTAAGTTGCTAGCTAGCATTAAACTTATCTTATAAAAAACGATCAATCTTAACATAATCACTAGTTAACTACACGTGGTTGATGATATTACTAGTTTATCTAACGTGTCCTGCGTTGCATATAATCGATGCGGTGCCTGTTAACTTCTCATCGAATCACAGCCTACTTCGACAAACAGGTGATGATTTAACAAGCGCATTTGCTAAAAAAGCACTGTCGTTGCACCAATGTACCTAACCATAAACATCAATGCCTTTCTTTAAAACCAATACACAAGTATATATTTTTAAACCAGCATATTTAGTTAATATTGCCTGCTAACATGAAATTGTGTCACTGCTCTTGCGTTCATTGCCTGGCTCGTTGCGAACTAATTTGCCAGAATTTTACGTAATTATGACATAACATTGAAGGTTGTGCAATGTAACAGGAATATTTAGACTTAGGGATGCCACCCGTTAGATAAAATACGGACCGGTTCCGTATTTCACTGAAAGAAAAAACTTTTGTTTTCGAGATTATACTTTCCGGATTCAACCATATTAATGACCAAAGGCTCGTATTTCTGTGTGTTTATTATATTATAATTAAGTCTATGATTTGATAGAGCAGTCTGACTGAGCGATGGTAGGCACCAGCAGGCTCGTAAGCATTAATTCAAACAGCACTTTCGTGCGTTTTGCCAGCAGCTCTTCACAATGCATTGCGCTGTTTATGACTTCAAGCCTGTCAACTCCCAAGATTAGGCTGGTGTAACCGATGTGAAATGGCTAGCTAGTTAGCGGGTGCGCGCTAATAGCATTTCAAACGTCACTTGCTCTGAGACTTGGAGTAGTTGTTCCCCTTGCTCTACATGGGTAACGCTGCTTCGAGGGTGGCTGTTGTCGATGTGGTCCTGGTTCGAGCCCAGGTAGGAGCGAGGAGAGGGGCGGAAGCTATACTGTTACACTGGCAATACTAAAGTGCCTATAAGAACATCCAATAGTCAAAGGTATATGAAATACAAATTGTATAGAGAGAAATAGTCCTATAAAAAATAACTACAACCTAAAACTTCTTACCTGGGAATATTGAAGACTCATGTTAAAAGGAACCACCAGCTCTCATATGTTCCCATGTTCTGAACAAGGCACTTAAACATTAGCTTTCTTACATGGCACATATTGCAGTTTTACTTTCTTCTCCAACACTTTGTTTTTGCATTATTTAAACCAAATTGAACATGTTTCATTATTTATTTGAGGCTAAATGTATTTTATTGATGTATTATATTAAGTTAAAATAAGTGTTCATTCAGTATTGTTGTAATTGTCATTATTACAAATAATTTTTTAAAAATCGTCCGATTAATCGGTATTGGCTTTTTTGGGTCCTCTGATAATCGGTATCGGCATTGAAAAATCATAATCGGTCGACCTCTACTATGGAGTAAAGGTGGTCTAGAGTTTTTTTTCCCTCTGGTTGCACATGTGACATGAGGTGAAACGGATTTAAGTTTGCCTGCATTAAAGTCCCCGACCACTAGGAGCGCCGCTTCTGGATGAGCATTTTCTTGTTTGCTTATGGCCTTATACAGCTCGTAGAGTACAGTCTTAGTGCCAGCGTCGGTTTGTGGTGGTAAATAGATGGCTCCGAAAAATATAGATGAAAACTCTCTTGGTAGATAGTGTGGTCTACAGCTTATCATGAGGTACTCTACCTCAGGCGAGCAATACCTTGAGACTACCTTAATATTACTCCATACCTTCCCTAGCTGCTAGTTTATATGGTCGATCATATTGCAGATTCAGTGTGTGCAGAAGTGAACCTGTGCATGTGCACTTCGCTGACCCCTTATGCCACCTGATATGCACAGTGTTTATCTGGCTCTGTTCAGGGACAGCGGTATATTCTGCACTGTCTCCTTTTGTCTAGATTGAAGTACCTGTTGACATTTCCTTGAATTAGCCCCATAGAGAAACATATCAGGGCTAAATAGCTATGCCATGGTGATGACTTTGTTTTGCAAGGCTACCCTTTTAAAGCTCTATGCCTCTCCTTAACTGCTTCATACCTTGAGCTATTCTCCCTGGATATTGATGAGATGGAAGAACAACAAACCTTTGCTTAGCAATCGGTACAACAATTCCCTTGGAGGTGTCGTTAAAATGTTGTTATGTAGCCTTCATTTACATTTGCATAATGATGGTCCAATTCTTATATTAAAAAAAAGAATAATTTTAAAATACCATAATAGTTTTCTATTTTTCAAACAAAAGACATTTACCTTTTCAACAACTGTTCAATATTTGAACCACTATCTCTGAATAATTTTCTCATTCTATGCTTTTAAACACGAAACGCCTTGTGACATCACCAAGGTTTCCGTGGTGCAGACGGAATAGAATTTCAATCCGAATTCTCTCATTCTGTTATGAATAATCTCCAGTAGTCGTCCTTCAATGGACCACATATCGATTAGATCTACAGTATGGACTGCTGTAACCTTTGAGGGATGGCTGCTTGTCGTCATACCCTCAAAGATTTCAGTGCAGAAGCTGTTTGTTTCAGGTCTTCTAGACAAGACCTCTCTGAACAGCTGCAGGGATGTCTCCCAACACTGGCGATACCTGACGGAAGACACTCAGGAGGACCTTAATGCCAAGAAGATGGTGGAGAAACAAGCTATGTTGATGCAGGTACTGTATTGTAACTATTAAAATGCCACACTCTAAATCCACCAATGACACAGATTTTTAACATTCGGGACAATAAAGATATTAATTATTGAAGAAAAATAAGCAGCAGGAGCTGGTCTTGAAGGGGAATAGTACTAAAAAAGCGAATGGAAAAAGAATAACTACAAATAAGTGCTAAGTGAGTCTTGCCCTTAAGGCAGAACTGATCGTTTTTTTCGCTAGATGGGACAGCTGCAAAGTCAAAATTGTCTATATTGTAAAAGAAAAGGTGTGCTTTTTGGTCTGCATTTAAGGTAAGGTTTAGTAAGGTTAGCAGTGTGATTAAGTTTATGGTTAGGTTTCCAAACAGATTTTAGAACTTTATGGCTATGCTAACTGGTGACCACTATGCAGTCATCTCAATAAATCCCAAATGGCACTCTATTCCCTACATAGTGCCACATTTTGTAACCACTTGATTTAGATTTAATGTGTGCATCGGTATGATCCCCAGAGCATCTTGAGCCATTTTAAAATCAATCAAACACTCAATATCTTTGATAAGTGGCATAAAAAAATCCAAGTCAAGGCACTCGTGTGGGTTTGCAAGTTAAAAAGCTTTTCATGAGTGGGCTAGTTCATTATTAAAATACACCAACGCGTTTCAGCTAACGCCTTCACCTTGATGAAACATGTTGCTGTATTTCAATAATGATCTAGCCCACACATTAAAGAGTGACTGAACATGCCGATTGGCACTTGTGTTTTTCTGTTTCTCATTAGGAAAACAAGATTTCAGTCTTGGAGGTGTGTTTCCTGACCGATTCTGCATTTGGTTAATAATGTTTGTCCCCATCACACACTAGATGCCATGCATAAGCCTATTTCACAAAACATCGAAGATAACTGAAGAAATATGTAATGAATTTTGACATTTTTGGCAAGGATGTTTTAGTTGTGTAATATTAAATCTAAGGTGTTTAGTGCAGTGTATATATATATATATATATATATATATATTATTTTTATTTTTTATGCGCAACGTGTTGTTTTGTGCTGGGCAGGTCTGTCTCACTGTCTATGATACTGCAGCTGTTCACCCCATTTTAGTGGGTAAATGGACATCATCAAATCAAAACCCAACCTACATTTACCCGTTGTGACACACGGATGTTCCAAATGCCGTTTCAGACGAGACTGACTTTGTGACCAAGATTATCCTATCTACACTTTGTAGTAAATTTTGACACTAGAATAACTGTTTCTGACTAATATCAATGCCACATAGGCCGATTTCAAAGGAATTGATTGCTCTTTAAAGGCTTTTTAGCTTGCAAACCCACACAAGTGCTTGGATTTAGATTTTTTTATGCCACTTAGCAAATATATTGATTGATTTTAAAAGTAGCTCAAGATAATCTAGAGATCACACAGATGACAGGTTGTCCATTATCATCATGGCATGCTAAGTACATGTTAATATAAAGCCGTGTGACTTTTTTCCCACTCTCAGAGCAACACTACAGGTGTCAGCTCTACATATGCCAAAGTCCGCAAGGTCCTAGTGCCCATCAGGGAGGATGAGAAGCACATGCACCACGGAGAAATCTTCTCCAAAATCAGACAGGTAAACACATCACTATCTACTGTATCTACCTTATTATCATATCAATCAACGTCACCACTTATCTCAGATGACAAAACTGCTCTAGGGGATGCTGCTTTCATCCTGTGTGTGTGCGTGTGCGTGTGCGTGTGTGTGTGTCTCTTGGGGCTTGTGAAAAGCGGAAGACGATTCTATTCTATATTCTGATGACTAGGATATGATCCCCTGACGTTTGTACTGGCTATCTGTGGTTGTCTGTCTTACAGGAGAGGGGCTTTGAGGCCATCTATGCTGGCGTTAGAACCCAAGCCATACAGATGGAAGAGCGGAATGTCTACTGTGGGGTGTACAACGTTCTGGTGCTGCTGGACAGGTCGGTAACGGTAACCACAGTGTCTTTGTAACATTATAACACCTGCTGCAAGCAAATAATACAGTAACAAGGCCTATATTTCAAAGTCTGGGAGTGCGTCCGGAATGACACCCTATTCCCTATATAGTGCACAACTTTTGACCAGAGCCGTATGAAAAAGTAGTGCATTGGGGCCATTTGAGACGTAACTGATGTATCTTTGTTGTGGTCAACAGGGAAGACTCCTCCAGGGTGGTGCACTACAGTGGAGGTCAGCTGGTGGCCGTGGGGTCCAAGGACCGCGTGGTGCGTCTGCTGGACGTGCTGACACTGAAGGAGGTGTCCCCGGTGATCCAGGGCCACGCTGGCTCCATCAGGGCCCTGCTGCTCTGTGAGGAGAGAGGACTGGTCATTAGCGCCAGCTACGACCTCAGCATCAGGTAGGAGGAGGGTAAAGGCATAGAAATAGAATTACTAGAATGGACATCTTTAGTCAATGAGACCATCATTGGTAGTTTGGATCAATTTTACTCAAGTCTATGGGTTTTTGAATTTGGTTTGAAAACACAGCAATGACTGTGATGAAGAATGACTGTTTTTAATGCTAAACTTGTGATTTACTGTCAATTGTAGTTGACCTTGCTAATTTAGGTGATCATGCTTATTGAGTCTTTATGAATGACTGGTTTGATATATACTGTACATTCACTATAGGTGTTGGAATCTGAAAACAGGCGTGTGCCTTATGCTCTTCCGTGGCCACTTGGGTACCATCAACTGCCTGGACCTGCATGGGAATTGTCTAGTCTCAGGGGCCAATGATTGCAAAGTCAAAGGTAAGTAAGTGCCACACGTAAACCTCACCGGCCACGTTGTGAGCGTTTACACATAAATTATTAAATAAAATGTCATCCACAACACTCAATATGTGTGAACGAGCATCTGCATAGACAGGCACTAAAATAGAAATTGTTCTATGTGAGACGCTCCACATGCTGCAAGTTCCCTCTTTATTGGATATCAGGAAGATACAAACCCACGTGGATGCTTGAAAGACAAACGAGGAATGATAACTAAAGATAACTAACTAAAAACTAGCTAGGTTTCCCTTTTTATCTGTGGATTAATCGTTGTAGTAGAAAAACACATGATTTTGTATGACTCCGGGTCGAAATTCTACAAAGAACCAGCTAAAAAGAACCAGCTAAAAATAATTTTACCTGACATATACGTATGTCAGGTAAAATGACAACCCAATGTTCATCTCCCATGACAAAAATAAATGTCTATGAATATTTGATGTGTGTTTCGACCCCTAATTAATATAGTTTGGTGGCTGGTGTAGTCAGCATGTCAGGCAGTTTCCTTGAAAATGTATCAACCTTGTTTTGTGTGTTAGTAACTTTGTGTGCTTTCACCTCCACGGCAGTGTGGAACCTGCAGACAGGGCGTTGCTATGAGAAGCTGAAGTTTAGGCACCACAACCCCATCCTGTGTGTGAAGATAGACAAGGCTCTAGTGATGAGCAGCTGTGACAAAGGGCTGGTCAAAATGTGGGGTATGGAGACCGCCTCACTCCTCAAGGTAAGATGGTCTGTACTCTGTCATGTCATGTCAATGTCTTCATTGACCTTTTACACAAAAGGAATCCATATCTATATTTTCAGGAGTCTTATCTAGTGGTCAGAAGAAAATATGTACAGTAAACTCAAACAAGGGTACATGGAATTGGGTCTCCCATTTCAGTAGGTTTCGATTTGAATGTTTTTTGAGTGAAATTGACACTGTCCTCCCTCACCAAAGTCCCTGAGTTGTCTTCCAGGTAATCGATGCCCACCACAGCTCTGTAAAGTGTCTGTTCTTCGACCAGTGGCACATCCTGTCAGGTGGTTCTGATGGACAGGTCATGGCCTGGAGCACCAACTGTGACATAAAGAAGAACCTGATGACCTATCGCCATCCAAAGTGAGCATAAAAAAATTTCATACAAAAAATAACAAGTACTTTCGTTTTGGTACTGTTTTTGACTGGTTTATCTTGAGGTTCGTTGAATGCTGTGAGTGTGTGTGTGTTTGTCATCCTCTAGGGAGGTCCTGGCGCTGATCTACCTCTTCCTGCGTGTCATTACCGGCTGTGGGGACGGGAAGATCCGCATCTTCAACTTCCTGACAGGGGACTGCCTGAGAGTCATCAAGGCTGGGGGTCAACACAGCCCTATCAAGTCCCTGCACACACACAGCAACAAGTAAGTATTGTACTGTCCCTGCACCCACACAACAACAAGTGAGTAATCATTCATTTAATTTTTACTTTGGCAACCATGATTTTACCCAGAAGCGTATGTCTTTAAGACATCCCCTCTCTTCTCTGCCCCTCCTGGTTCCCTTTCAATCAATCAACTTCGGTACAACATACTATGGGGAGTCACACTCTTGCGACTTCGGTTGAAGGATGTAAAATCACGCCTGACGGATTGCTTGGCCTGGCTATACCAATTAATAAGATGGCAAAAAATGCTCAAATCAGTTTGTGTGAAGGACTAGGGGATGGCTGGCATTGTTCCCCTACTAGTCCACGAACAGATACTCTTAACAATCATGTAGCATTCTTAAGGGGGCTTGGTGTTTCCGATAGTGACTTCCTCTCCCGAGTGCCCGTACCTCGTCTGTCTGAGTTGTGGGATGCGGAGATGGATTGGCTCTTTGGTCAGAGCAAATGTTTTGTCTGCCTGAGTGTGGTGTGTGCATTGGCTGCCCGCTCTCAACCTGACTCCAGTATGCTCTGTCGCCAGTTATGGGAGGCTACTCGAAGAGAGAGGGTGGCCAGTTTTGGTGGGTACCCCGCCACCGCCTGTGTCTGCCTCGGTCAAGCACTGCTTGCCCTTTCTTCCCAGACTTGTCAATGAAGGGTCCGGTCCCACCTCGGTGATCCAGTCCTACATAGACTTTTGAGACCAGGCTAGCTAACAAGCGCTGCATTGCGTGCTAGCCAGGTTAGCTAACTCATCGAGGAGAGCTAGCTTATACTAGCTATTCCTGCATCCGATGGAGTTGCTTGGGTAGCTCTGTTGTTTAGTATACGTAGCGTTAAGTCGTTTGGTTATTCTAAATGGACGGTGCTGCGGTCAAAGATGCTAGCTAGCCTAGCTTAGACTAAAGAACATCCTGGCTAACGTTGGTTACCATTTTTTTTCACTTCCAGTGAATGAAGCTTGCTAGTGTTCCCCCGGCATTAGGCAACCCAATTCCTATTTTCAAATTCAAGTTGGAAGGAGTGGAGAAAGCCGGGCTCCTCCAATTAGGAAGCAGCCCCCAAATCGCTGGCTCGGGTAACCCTGGAATGAGGGGCCTTAGCACAGGTCTGAGCAACCAGTGCGCCACTCTGCAAAAACATTACTGTGATGGCAGTGCCCCCACGTTTTGTTATGGTAAACGGGGTACTACATCAGCCATTTCCAGAGCCCTCTGTGCTAGAGGTCGACCGATTATGATTTTTCAACACCGATACCGATTATTGGAGGACCCCCCCAAAAAAAGGCGATACCGATTAATCGGCCGATTTAAACCATTTTTTATTTGTAATAATGACAGTTACAACAATACTGAATGAACACTTATTTTAACTTAATATAATACATCAATAAAATACATTTAGCCTCAAATAAATAATGAAACATGTTCAATTTGGTTTAAATAATGCAAAAACAAAGTGTTGGAGAAGAAAGTAAAACTGCAATATGTGCCATGTAAGAAAGCTAACGTTTAAGTGCCTTGCTCAGAACATGAGAACATATGAAAGCTGGTGGTTCCTTTTAACATGAGTCTTCAATATTCCCAGGTAAGAAGTTTTAGGTTGTAGTTATTATAGGAATTATAGGACTGTTTCTATCTATACGATTTGTATTTCATATACCTTTGACTATTGGATGTTCTTATAGGCACTTTAGTATTGCCAGTGTAACAGTATAGCTTCCGTCCCTCTCCTCGCTCCTACCTGGGCTCGAACCAGGAACACATCAACAACAGCCACCCTCGAAGCAGCGTTACCCATGCAGAGCAAGGGGAACAACTACTCCAAGTCTCGAGTGACGTTTGAAACACTATTAGCGTGCACCCCGCTAACTAGCTAGCCATTTCACATCGGTTACACCAGCCTAATCTTGGGAGTTGATAGGCTTGAAGTCATAAACAGCGCAATGCATTGCGAAGAGCTGCTGGCAAAACGTACGAAAGTGCTGTTTGAATGAATGCTTACGAGCTTGCTGGTGCCTACCACCGCTCAGTCAGACTGCTCTATCAAATCATAGACTTAATTATAATATAATAAACACACAGAAATATGAGCCTTAGGTCATTAATATGGTCGAATCTGTATTTCAGTGAAATACGGAACCGTTCTGTATTTTATCTAACGGGTGGCATCCCTAAGTCTAAATATTCCTGTTACATTGCACAAACGTCAATGTTATGTCATAATTACGTAAAATTCTGGCAAATTAGTTCGCAACAAGCCAGGCGGCCCAAACTGTTGCATATACCCTGACTCTGCGTGCAATGAACGCAAGAGAAGTGACACAATTTCATGTTAGCAGGCAATATTAACTAAATATGCAGGTTTAAAAATATATATACTTGTGTATTGATTTTAAAGAAAGGCATTGATGTTTATGGTTAGGTACATTGGTGCAACGACAGTGCTTTTTTCGGAAATTTCCCCGATTTAATCTGGTTACTACTCCTGCCCAGTAACGGGAATATGCATATAATTAGTAGATTTGGATAGAAAACACTCTACAGTTTCTAAAACTGTTTGAATGGTGTCTGTGAGTATAACAGAACTCATATGGCAGGCCAAAACCTGAGAAGATTCCATGCAGGAAGTGGAAATCTGATTTGTGGAATCACCTTCAACACTTTACCTATGAAACACCGTGAGTTAGGATTCATTTAGCACTTCCTAAGGCTTCCACTAGATGTCAACAGTCTTTACAAAGTGGTTTGCGTCTTCTCCGGTAAAAACTGACCGAACCAGAGGCCTGGAAAGTTGGTCATAGGGGGAGGGCCATTACTACTATGACACAGGCGCCCGTGGGTACCCTTTCGTTCCGAAACGTTTAGTAAGACAATGCAATCGTCCGCCTTGAATATTATTGAAGCTCTGATTGAAAAAGGCCCTAAAGATTTATGTTATACAACATTTGACATGTTTGAACGAACGTAAATAGATATTTTTTGCACATTCGTGACGACAAGTCCCGCGCGCTTCAGTACATTATGAGTAGCCTTCGGAACGCGCTAACAAGAAGGAGCTATTGGGACATAAATTATTATTAACTTTTTCGAACAAAACTACATTTGTTGTGGACCTAGGATTCTTGGAAGTGCCTTCTGATGAAGATAATCAAAGGTAAGGGAATATTTACAATAGTATATTTGATTTTAGATGGTTCCAAGATGGCGCTAACCTGTATCGCCTAGCCTATTTTTCTGAGCATAGCACCTCGTTTATTGCAAAGTGTGATTTCCCAGTAAAGTTATTTTTAAATCTGGCAATGCGGTTGCATTCACGAGATGTTAATCTATAATTCTTTGAATGACAATATTACATTTTAACAATGTTTTTGAATAGTAATTTTGTAAATTGTAGCGCTGATTCACCGGAAGCATTTGAGGGAAAATATTTTCTGAACGTCACGCGCCGATGTAAAATGCTGTTTTTATATATAAATATGAACTTTATCGAACAAAAAATGCATGTATTGTGTAACATGATGTCCTAGTAGTGTCATCTGATGAAGATTGTCAAAGGTTAGTGCTGCATTTAGCTGTGTTTTTGGGTATTTGTGATGCATGCTAGTTGCTTTGAAAATGGCAGTGTGATTATTTTGGGCTGGGTACTCTCCTAACATAATCTAATGTTTTGCTTTTGCTGTAAAGCCTTTTTGAAATCGGACAACGTGGTTCGATTATAAAGAGGTGTATCTATAAAATGGTGTAAAATAGTCACATGTTTGAGAAATTGAAGTTATAGCATTTATGAGGTATTTGTATTTCGCGCGACGCGATTCCACTGGCTGTTGACTAGGGTGGTTCCCAGACAGGTTAAATCATCACCCGTTTGTCGAAGTAGGCTGTGATTCGATGAGAAATTAACAGGCACCGCATCGATTATGTGCAACGCAGGACACGTTAGATAAACTAGTAATATCATCAACCATGTGTAGTTAACTAGTGATTATGTTAAGATTGATAGTTTTTATAAGATAAGTTTAATGCTAGCTAGCAACTTACCTTGGCTTCTTGCTGCCCTCACGTAACAGGTAGTCAGCCTGGCTCCTCTTGGAGTGCAATGTAAGGTAGGTGGTTAGAGCGTTGGACTAGTAACCAGAAGGTTGCAAAAACAAATCCCCGAATCCCCCCTGAACAAGGCACTTGACCTCCGTTCCTAGGCCGTCATTGAAAATAAGAATGTGTTCTTAATCTGACTTGCCTAGTTAAAGAAAGGTGAAAATTATTATTTTTTTTTTAAATCGGCCAATCGGTGGCCAAAAATACCGATTACCGATTGTTATGAAAACTTGAAATCGGCCCTAATTAATCGGCCATTCCGATTAATCGGTTGACCTCTACTCTGTGCCCATAAGGGCCCGGGCTTAATGCAGGCTATTCAGTCTCATGTATTGGAAGCTTGTCCATGTATAATGCCCCACTGGTACCCCAAATTCCATTCTGTTCATGGTGTTCAGGGGGCATATCAATCTTACCAGGATGGGAGAAATAAGTTGGGCAATTACCTTTCTGTCCACAAGGCGCACCCCTCTCCCATAGGTGGCTCATAATATGTAATATATTATAATAATATACAGTGCAATCGGAAAGTATTCAGACCCCTTCCTTTTTTCCAAATTTTGTTACGTTACAGCCTTATTCTAAAATGTATTCAATTATTTATTTTCCTCATCAATCTACACACAATAACCCATAAGGACAAGCGAAAACTGATTTGTAGACATTTTTTCAAATGTATGAAAATTTAAACACAGAAATACCTTATTTACATAAGTATTCAGACCCTTTGCTATGCGACTCAAAATTGAGCTCAGGTGCATCCTGTTTCCATTGATCATCCTTTAGATGTTTCTACAACTTGATTGAAGTCCACCTGTGGTAAATTTATTTGGAAAGGCACACACTTGTCTATATAGGGTCTCACAGTTGACAGTGCATGTCAGAGCAAAAACCAAGCCATGAGGTAGAAGGAATTGTCCGTAGAGCTCCGAAAAAGGATTGTGTCGAGGCACAGATCTGGGGAAGGGTACCAAAACATTTCTGCAGCATTGTAGGTCCCCAAGAACACAATGGCCTCCATCATTCTAAATGGAAGAAGTTTGGAACCACCAAGACTCTTCCTAGAGCTGGCTGCACGACCAAACTGAAAAATCAGGGGAGAAGGGCCTTGGTCAGGGAGGTGACCAAGAACCCGATGGTCACTCTGACAGAGCTCCAGAGTTCTTCTGTGGAGGAAGGACAATCATCTCTGCAGCACTCCACCAATCAGGCCTTTATGGTAGAGTTGCCAGACGGAAGCCAGTCCTCAGTAAACGGCACATGACAGCCCGCTTGGATTTTACCAAAAGGCACCTAAAGGACTCTCAGACCATGAGAAACAAGATTCTCTGGTCTGATGAACTATTTGGCTGAATGCCAAGCGTCACCTCTGGAGGAAACCTTGCACCATCCCTAAGGTGAAGCATGGTGGTGGCAGCATCATGCTGTGGGGATGTTTTTCAGCGGCAGGGACTGAGAGACTAGTCAGCATTGAGGAAACGATGAACGGAACAAAGTACAGCGAGATCCTTGATGAGAACCTGCTCCAGAGCTGCTCCAGAGCAGGATTTCAGACTGGGGCGAAGGTTCACCTTCCAACAGGACAACGACCCTAAGCACACAGCCAAGACAACGCAGGAGTGGTCTCTGAATGTCCTTGAGTGGCCCAGCCAGAACCCGGACTTGAACCCGATCAAACATTTCTGGAGAGACCTGAAAATAACTGTGCAGCGACGCTCCCCATCCAACCTGACAGAGTTTGAGAGGATTTGCAGAGAAAAATGGGAGAAACTCCCCAAATACAGGTGTGCCAAGCTTGTAGTGTCATACTCAAGGCTGTAATCGCTGCCAAAGGTGCTTCAACAAAGTACTGAGTAGTATCGGAATACTTATGTAAATATGATATTTCAGTTTATACATTTTTTATAAATTTGCAAAAAATTATAAAACCTGTTTTTGCTTTGTCATTATGGGGTATGGTGTGTAGATTGATGGGTAAAAAGCTATTTAATCCATTTCAGAGTAAGGCCTTAAAGTAATTAAATGTGGAAAAGTCAAGGGGTCTGAATACTTTCCGAATGCACTGTATGTCATTTAGCAGACGCTTTTATCCAAAGCGACTTACCGTCATGCGTGCTCCCGGGTCACATATGGGTGGCCCCGGGAACATTGCTGATTCCTGCCTGTAGCTCATTAGTCCCTATGAGGTGTCTAGTGATGCATGTTATGGGCCCTGTAGGCGATTGGTGGTTGGTAGCAGAGTCGAGGGAACAAGCAGGGTTGGACATGACCATGCTATTTTGCCACACACAGTCTCTGTGGTTCATATAAACCCCGAAATGAGTTGTCTTTCTCCAGCTCAATGCTTTTTATTCCTGGGAATTTTATTTTATTTCGAATCTCCCCTCTCTGTTACCAAAGAAGGGGGTCCATTTTTCAGAGCTGTCTGACCCATTACCAGGTAGGTTACAAGGTGCTTTTGTTGCCTGTACCTTTGACTGTGGTTGGGTATCCTCCATGATAAAGTATTTTTTATTTGTGCGGACCAGCGCTGGGTGCCAGCCGGCACTGCCAATAGGGGTACATCACTGACCAGCGTAGCCCTTGTACCCAGGGTGGACCGGGCTTTAGGCAAACCTTGGCACATAAACACCGTTTTTTTCAACCCCAAGTTTCAGTGTTCATGCATATCAAATGTTTTGTTTCTCGCACATGTGAGTTTGATGGAAAGTGTCCCTTCTCCACGTTCAGACACACGGTTGTCAAGAGTGGTGGAAATGGAAAAATAATCAATCTCTCCCAGTCCACAATGTGGCGTTCCGCCCCTTCAGATGGCACTTCACAGGAGGCTCGCTGTCTGCTCCGACCAATGGCGTGCATGCGCAGTGTCGTCCTGGATCATGCGAACAGTGACGTCATGGTACTGGCTACAATTTGTTGTGCGTCCCCCATGCTTCTGCAGGGCATCACGTCAACTGTTACCGAGGCCTCAACACCCGTTTTGAGGGAGGAAATATCCTCCTGTCTCTAGAAACAGGCAATCTGAGTGGTTCCTGTCGAAGATCCAGGTTGGCTGGTACAGCCAGTATTTCCTGGTTCGGAAAAGGGACTGGACTTTACGTCCCATTTTCGACCTACAGTACGTGCCCTCAAAAAGCACCTCAGAGTCCACAAACTCAGAATGCTCATGAGCCGCTGGCTATTACAGCCAATTGGCTGGTGGCAGCGGAGTCGAGGGGACAAGCAGTGTTATACACATCCATGCTACTTTCCTGTATTCAGTCTCTAGGCTTCATAAGAAACCTGAAAAAGAGCTGTCTCACTCCATCTCACATTCCGTTTCTGGGTCTCGAGCTAGACTAATATGCTTATTGCACTTTTCTATCCCCACGGAGGGTGTCCAGGTTCCAACTCTGCTTAGCCAAATTTCATCTGAGGCACACAGTGCGTTTTCGTCAGTGCCTACACCTACTGGGGATGATGGCTTCTGTGATGGAAGTCGTTCCCGTGGGGCTGTTGTTGATGGGGCCCTTCCAGAGCTGTGTGCTAGCCACTCACCTGGATGCATCTTGCAGCCTAAGCTGGTTGCTTCAGGTGTCCCTGTCATGCCTATGGGCCATGGCCCAGTGCTGGGACCCTCTGCTATTGTCAGGGGTCTCCCATGGGCTGTGTGTGGGGTAAGCTGTACGAAGGCAACTCTATTCGGGGTGCATGGACCCTGGTGCCGAGCGCACTGCATATCAATTACCTGGAAGTCCTAACAGTGTATCTGGCGCTTCTCCCTGCTTTTGTCGGGCCAGCTTGTGCTGGTCAGAACCGACAATATGTCAGTGGTGGCGTGCATCAACGATCCCGGAGAGACTCTGTCTCTCTCCTCTCTCCCTCCTAACTTTGGTTCACTCCCTATTGCTGGAGATCAGTGCATACATACTCTCCCTTTGGGCGATGCATGTCCTCGATTGTCTCTAGCTCAGGTCCAGATCTTTTATCCAGATGTCACCCTCTCTCAGGAGTGGAGGCTACACCCCTGGGTGGTTTTCGGCAGGGCCGACGTATATATTTACGAAACACACATTGTCGTCAGTTTTTCTCGATGAGGAAGCCGAGCGTTGGGGAGGGTGCTCCTGGAGGGCTTTGTGGTGGCTAATTTCTGCATTACCAAATGAGGAGAGTTACAAACACACCCGTCCGAGTTTACTACATCTTTAATAATTAAGATACTTTTGCAAAAACACTTTGACCTTCAATAATGCAATGGTTCATTCTCGAATGAACCATTGAAAAGGAAGGTCTCTACACAACAGTACAAAGAGCTTTTTATACCCAAGAATCCACCCCTTCAACGTACATGACGAACCACAAATCTTAGGAACAGTTCACAAAGGTTAAGTTTTGTATGAAAGATATCTATAAAACACAGCAGACAGCAACTGCTATATCAACAGTCATTGCATAGACCGGTGTCTGGTCTCCCTAGAACCGTCCCTCCCTGGTACGGTATAGTACAAAACCATTAGCTCATGTCCTCTGGAATGCTTTTTAGGCGTTCTTATCAAAATACACCATAAATCTCCTCTGTCAGTGCTATCTCATAGAGGCCCATCCTCAGTAAGACACACACACCCATACGTAGACAATGTTTCATTCTGTCCTCCTCCCTGTCTGATATTCTGAATAGCAACAGAGACATGTAAAAAACAAGTCTGACCTCTCCCCTCTCTGGGCCCCAAGTGACTGAGCCCCAGCTAAGGGAAACGTGCAACTGAAAGACACCAGAGTCCAAAGACACTTTCTAATGACAAGTATCTCACATAAGCATATTATACAAATAAAACATCTTAATTATCTATGTTACCCAAATAATTCTGATTCATCCGCCACAGCTTGTAGTTGAATTTTATGCTACTCGTATCCCAAGCAACCATGGTTCGCGGACATCGGCTGCCTATTGGGCAGGGTCCCGTGGCAACTCCCGCTGTGCAGGGATCAACTATTCCAGGCGCACAGGCAGGTTTGGCACCCTCGGCCAGAAATGTGGGGTCTGTGGGCTTGGCCCCTCAGATGTCCAATCTTGCGGCTAGAGGTTTACCTTCGAACATGATTACTACTATTTGTCCGCAAGGGCGCCTTTTTTCCACGGGAGGGCTGGATGTGTGCATGGTAGTCAGACAGAAAGCCAGCGGGTGCAGTATGAAAAGATGCGGGAGGAAGAAATCGGTCCTGCACAGACCTCTACTTTGGTCCCAAAATAAAGGAATTGTTCCTTTTCAGAGCAGCGTCATTCATTCTCCACTTTGAAAGTGTACATGGCGTCTATTTGAGCGTGTCATGTGGAAATGGATGGCGCCACAGTAGGGCTTGTGTCCTGGCGGGTTCTTAAAGAATGTGCGCCATCTCATGCAGGTTTTTAAACCTATTCCGCCAACTTGGGATTTGGGTTGGGATGCTCTGTGTGTGGCCTCCTTTTGAACCACTGGAGTCTGTGGATCTGAAGATCCTCTCCTGTAAAACCTTGCCCGAGGCTTTGGCCTCAGCTAAACGTGTTGGGGTCTATCACGCATCATTCGTACATCGTTTCTGTACTCAGTTCGCCCAAGACGACTCTTAAGGTGACGTTGCGTCTAAATGCGGCCTTTGCCCTGAACCTCATGGCTATGTCTTATAGATCCTTAGCTTTTGAGACATTTTCCTTTTCGCCTCCTCCTTTTGGTTCTGAAGAGCAACAGAGGTTACATGCCCTATGTCCTGTGCTAGCGTTATGCACGTACATTGAACGGACCAGGGATGTCCGGTTATGTGACCAGCTTTTTGTCTGTTTTGCTAATCCAGTTTGTGGCAGGGCACTCTTTATCCAGCTGGATTGTGGAGGCTCCCTTGCATTAAGCAGCAAGGGTTACCTAGCAGTGTACGTGCGCACTCCACCAGGGCCCTGCCAGCGTTTTGGCTGTTGTTTAAAGGGTTGACTATAGGATTTATAGGATTTATATATTTGTGCTGCGGCGAGTTGGGCATCACCACAGACTTTTGTGAGGTTTTATCGCTTGGATGTCACTGCTCCCAGTGTGCCACATCTTGTGGGGGCAGGTCTGAGTGGTCGGCCATGGGCTGTTTAATTTAGTACCTGTTGGAGTCGTTATGGGGCGTGATTCTATTTCTCCACAGTGTGTTGTACCGAAGTTGACTGACTGAAAGGGAACGTTATGACTATCACTACTGTTCCCTGGGGGAGGGAAATGACGTACAACATCTGTTTGGAAACACGCCACCCGTTCCTGGGCTCGGTGAAGAGCGGTATTAAATTCAAGGAATGAATCCGAGTCTCACGCTTATCACCTTTGGAAGGTGGGGCTTCCAGCGAGGCGCGGATTACATTGAGATCCTTCAACTGAAGTCACGGGAGTGCAACTCCCCATAGTATGTTGTACCTCTCATTTCCCTCCTTCAGGGAACAGTAGTTATAGTCATAACTTTGTTATTCTTCCTCTCTTTCTTTTCCACCCTCCGTCTCTCCCTCCCAGTATGGTGGTGAACACGGGGACCAGTGTTCTGATCTACCAGTTCACCAGGGTGCGCTGGGACTACTCCGTGCTGACCGAGAGGGAGTTCTTTAACGAGTTCAGGGGTACTCTTAAAAGCATGCTCAATAAAAACAAGTACCCCTACTCCTATGTGCGGGCTGAGCGCATGACACAGATGGGCTCGTCCAATCGTAAGATCTACGACCGTGAGGGCAAGAAGCCGGAGAGACCCGAGCTGTCCCACCACGCACGCTCTCTATCAGCCCCCAGCATGCGCCGAGCACAGGGTGAGTGTTTCTTTGGGTCTGGTGGCCGATTAGCCTACTGCTAGCCTTAAATTCAACCTGAATATCGCTCCATTATCGCTCGCTTTTATTAACCCCTTGTCTTTCCAGACACCTTCCTCTACCCTCATTATTTATCTCCTGTCTCTCATCTATGGCCAGACAAAACTCTGAATATTGCTCTGAAATAGTTTGTTATTTCTGTTTGCAGACACCTAGGTATTCATTCATTGTTACATGTACGTATGGCATAACAGCCATATAATAGTGGTCTACAGAACATAGAGCATGGGATAAAGCGCAAACAGACTGGACCACCAGGCTAGGCTAATATCATCCTGCTGTGACTATACTTTATCAAGGTCTCTGACATAGAAATATAATTTCCATGAGGATGCAGTCAAATTGCCATGATCTGAGACCCTTTTTCCTCGTTCTACTAATTATATTTCTGTGGTCTCTCTGCTCTCCGAAGCTGCGCAGCAGGAGTCTATGAGGCCGGCCATGTGGAGTGAGCTTCAGGGCCACCGTAGGAGCCGGGCCTACATTGACCTGCAGCCAGAGTTCATCACCAAGCCCCCCTCGGCGATCTCTCCTGGAAGACCAGTCAGCGGACACAGCCAGGACTCCCAAAGCAGGGCCAGTCACACGCCCAGGAGCCAAACCACTGGCTCAGGTGAGATAGGATGGAATGCAATAGAAGTTGAACATAATAGAATAATAATTGAGAGAGACAGAAACGAGACAGACTATAGTCCTTATGGCTGTATAACAAAGTGCATGTTTACTATTGTTCCTTGTAATCAACTGTATATGCCCCCTCTCACAGCCAGGGAGCTGTCTGTGACGACTAAGTGCGTGCTGACGCGCAGCGAGAAAGCAGTGAAAGACCGAGTGAAGAAGAGGGGCCCCCATCAGCCCATCACCCCTCAGCATGTCCTCCTCAAGGTCAACTCCACCCACCAGCTGCAGGGAAGCGACCAGGCCGGGGCCAACATGAAACTCAATGCCCGGGTACGAGACGCCTGGGGCTCCCCTCTACCTCCACCTGTCCAGGGGATGGATCCAGAGCCCCACGCCTCACCATTCCCACCTACAACCCCAAAACGGAGCCCCCAGAGTCAGTCACAGAAGGCCCCAGCAGGACCCAGCCACCAGGTCTTGCAACATGGCATGACCAAGACCTACGTCTCCCTTATGACCCCTACTCTGGATCTCAACCTGAGGCAATCCCTCGACAGCCGTGAAGTCTGTTCCAGCAGTCCCTCCCCAGCTGTGATGCGGCCTCACACCAGCCACGCAGCTTCCACCCAGCGCACGCTGCGCCCCGAGCCAGAGAAGAAGAGGCCCCAGACCGCCTGTGGTATAGCGGGTCCAGCGGTGCGTAAGGTGGGGGCATTCACTACCACTGCCCAGTCGAATGTCCAGGCCCCGCAGCGCATGTTCATGAAGGTGAGCAGCAAGCGGCCAGGACGCCATGTGGACTTTGAGATGCCCAATAAGACCATTAGCCAGTACAACCCTCTAGACCCATTCAGGTATGATATACATAGAATTACACATAGAACAAATACATTATAAGATCTCTATGATGGTATGCCTTTATGTTGCCAAGCTAATTTTGAAGTATTTCTTGATTTTTTTCTATCCATCTATTAATTAATTTGTTAGTTTATTTATTAATTCACTCAGGGAGCGTGGGGCCTTCAGGCTCCACACAGACACCCAGCTGGAGGAGTACTTCAGGGTCCAGAACCACCAACTGAATCAGCAGGGGGAGGGATGCTATAGGACCAGGGAGGACCAGGACAGACAGAGGAAGGGGGTCTGGAAGATGAAGGTCAAAGGTGTCCCTGCCTTAGACTTCCCCAAGCAGGACCAGGTGTATGCCCCCGAGCTGGGCCATGAAATCTACATCTGAGATTGTCTGGCTTTTGCATGTATGATTCTCCCCCCTGGTGGCTTGTCTCTTGGTTTGCTGATCCTGGACTTTCTATGCAAGAGTTATTTTTAAAGAGACTATGTGCACCACTACTTGTGTATTATGTAAATATATAGATGCATTTCTGTACTCCCACCAATCCATATATTATTTTTGTAATCTGATGAGGAGATAGCAGATTATTTTCTTTATCTGGTCTAATGAATGATTTTTACTTCACCTGTTTTGTGTCAGAAATTTGTATTTTTTCAAAGTGAGCTTATGTTATGTTCCAAACTCAACCTGAATATTGCCCCAGTGTCCAGTAGGGGTCAGTATAATACCATCTGAGTGTTGGTCAGTCAGCTCAGAGAGAGAGGTCATAGGGGTTTCCATCCCAATAATCTCTCCATCCTCCAGAAGTGGGCACTCACTCACTACTCCCCACTGAAGTCCACAAGCGATGGGAAAAGGTGAGGAGAGCACTTACATGAGCAAAGGAATTATACAATGAGCAAAGTGATGATGCTGTTTGTATGTGGCTGCAATGAAAGTGAACTGTGCGGGTGATCGGTGGTGTCGATTCTGTTGAAAAAATGTTGGCAACACTTTACTTGATACCCAGCGTCATAACACATTATGACATGGTCATAACCATGTCATATGTCATAACAGCTAACATAATATGTCATAACACGCAACCTACCACACAGGTAGCTGATGCTTAAAGTTAGTGAGGGAGATTTTATCTCCAACTTCAGCAATTTTTGCAATACGTTCCAGTCATTGGCAGCAGAGAACTGGAAGGAAAGGCGGCCAAAGTGGGTGTTGGCAAACCAGTGGGTTTGGCGACGAATATGTAGTGAGGGCCAGCCGACGAGAGCATACCGGTCGCAGTGGTGGGTGGTATATGGGGCTTTGGTTACGAAACAGATGGCACTGTGACAGACTACATCCAGTTAGCAGAGTAGAGTGTTGGAGGCTATTTTGTAAATTACATCGCCGAAGTCGAGGATCGGTAGGATGGTCAGTTTTACGAGGGTATGTTTGGCAGCATGAGTGAAGGAGGCTTTGTTGCATCAGTAGGTTGCCAATAGTCATTTAAAAAACAGAATAAGGCCGCTAATGGTTCTAACGTTAGGCAAGAAACAATTACACTATAAAAACTAAGAATTTGTTTCACGAAGAGATTGAATTAATTCATGAACCTTGGATGGAGGGGGGCAAGACAACTCAAATGTGAAATCCATTAATGCCAAGATAATGGCATTCATTGCCCTTGGCAATCAACCGTTCTCTCTGTCGTAGGTGTTGTTGGCTTTCGCGAGTGGTCGAGCACCGGTACACACTACCAAGTGCGCTATTTTTCAGATGTTGCCCTACTAGAGTTACACAGTAATAGCGTCACAGCTATTAGCTTCACGACACACTATGGAACGCCGTTTGGGTCTTTGCGTGTCAAAAAAGATACACGTCAAATAACACTATTTGACAATAACACTATTTGACTCGTTAAATAAGCTTTTAATTTGACAAGTCAAATAACACAGTTCTACTATATAATGTTGTGTGTACTGAATTTGCACGCGCAAGCAAGCGCCACCACTACCAGTAGCTCTGTCAAAGCTGTACAAGAAAGTACGCAAACAAGCAAACACCGGCCACGAATGATGTGTTTACAATGCCGCATTGGTAATAAAGCATTATTTGTTCGACCGCAACTTCTGGGGTAGCTAGCTAGCTTTAGCTTGGTACCTAGCTAGCACCGATACAACCAGCCTGAAAATATTGACCAGTAAAAACTGCAGTCATTTTCATTATTCTTTGCAATGATTTAGGAATCCCCGTGAGTAAGTATTAGCTAGGTAGTAGTTCATGAAAATAAATAGCTAGCCAGCTACATAACCCTGTTGCCCAAAGCTAACGTTATAAGCAGCCAGCTAGCTTCCTATGGCTAGGGAGGCTCGACCTGACCGGGTTACATGTTGTGAAGCTAGCCACAATAAGGCTTAGGCACAATAGTGGAATTTGCGGTTTGCCTTCAAAATAAAAGTACCTATTTGAAAGTGATGCAGAAGGTTACAATTGGTGGAATCATGCCATATTTAGACTAGATAATGTTAAACAGGGTTGGAATGTGAAGCAATGAAATGGGGTATCACTCTCTCGGTGACACCCACAGAACACAACTGTGAAGAGTTTACGCTAATGTTAGCGTTGTAGCTCTTATTGCGGGACTGTGACTGTTTGAAATCACCTTCCCAGTCTATTGTGTGTATTGACATTCACATTGCACTGCACATCTTTACCTAAGGATTGGGGATCAATGAAATGGGGTATCAGTCTACTCAATACCCAATATATTTTTTCCCAAAGTCTTCCTCGGAGTTATCAGACTCCAAAACATCCACTCAGTATTGTTTTTCCTCAGGAATAGTGTTCAATACATTAACATTTTTATTTTAGTCATTTAGCAGACGCTCTTATCCAGTGCGACTTACAGTAGTGAATGCATACATTTCATGCATTAAATATATATATTTTTTTGTACTGGCCCCCCGTGGGAATCAAACCCACAACCCTGGCGTTGCACACACCATGCTCTACCAACTGAGCCACAGGGAAGACCCTACACATGTGGCTCAATTCACAGTTGTTTCAGAGTCCCGCAATAAGAGCTACGACGCTAATGTTCTCTGTGTGTCGCTGAGTAGACTGATACCCCATGTCATTGATCCACAATCCATAGGTAAGGCTGGAAAGTTAAATACCTATGCCCCCAATGCAATATTCATGTATAATACATCCAATGTAATTTCAACAGATTTTTGTCAAATTGACAAATTATCTTCTTTTGTTGATTTTATATAACAACATTCCAACCTCGTTTAGCATGATCTATTCAATTATGGCATAATTCTACTATTTGTATTAATTTGTGTCACTGTCAATGACATACTTTTATTTTGAAGGCTAACCGCAAAGTCCACTATTGTGGCTAATCCTTATTGTGGCTAGCTTCACATTGATGGGTTCCGACCACCATTAATCAAATAAGAACTGTCTTATAAATTAGGGTTATTTTAGAAGATAACACCCAGCTATATAGTTAGCTAGCTAATCAATGTG
This sequence comes from Salmo trutta, assembly GCF_901001165.1. Classification (NCBI taxonomy): domain Eukaryota; kingdom Metazoa; phylum Chordata; class Actinopteri; order Salmoniformes; family Salmonidae; genus Salmo; species Salmo trutta. The sequence continues at coordinate 25,701,500 of NC_042966.1, read as the reverse complement.
TAATAACTACGTAAAAAATGTATGAACGCGTTAAATGGACCTCTGGCAGTCTCTATGGGGGTACCACAGGGTTCAATTCTTGGGCCAACTCTTTTCTCTGTATACATAAATGATGTCGCTCTTGCTGCTGGTGAATCTCTGATCCACCTCTACGCAGACGACACCATTCTGTATACTTCTGGCCCTTCTTTGGACACTGTGTTAACAACCCTCCAGACGAGCTTTAATGCCATTCAACTCTCCTTCCGTGGTCTCCAACTGCTCCTAAACACAAGTAAAACTAAATGCATGCTCTTCAACCGATCGCTGCCTGCACCTGCCCGCCCGTCCAGCATAACTTCTCTGGACGGTTCTAACTTAGAATTTGTGGACAACTACAAATACCTAGGTGTCTGGTTAGACTGTAAACTCTCCTTCCAGACTCACATCAATCATCTCCAATCCAAAGTGAAATCTAGAATTGGCTTCCTATTTCGCAACAAAGCATCCTTCACTCATACTGCCAAACATACCCTCGTAAAACTGACCATCCTACCAATCCTCGACTTCGGCGATGTCATTTACAAAATAGCCTCCAATACCCTACTCAACAAGCTGGATGCAGTCTATCACAGTGCCATCCGTTTTGTCACCAAAGCCCCATATACTACCCACCACTGCGACCTGTACGCTCTCGTTGGCTGGCCTTCGCTTCATAATCGTCGCCAAACACATTGGCTCCAGGTCATCTACAAGACCCTGCTAGGTAAAGTCCCTCCTTATCTCCGCTCACTGGTCACCATAGCAGCACCCACCTGTAGCACGCGCTCCAGCAGGTATATCTCTCTGGTCACCCCTAAAGCCAACTCCTCCTTTGGTCGTCTCTCCTTCCAGTTCTCTGCTGCCAATGACTGGAACGAACTACAAAAATCTATGAAACTGGAAACACTTATCTCCCTCACTAGCTTTAAGCACCAGCTGTCAGAGCAGCTCACAGATCACTGCACCTGTACATAGCCCATCTATAATTTAGCCCAAACTACTACCTCTTCCCCTACTGTATTTATTTATTTTATTTATTTTGCTCCTTTGCACCATATTATTTATATTTTAACTTTGAACTTTCTTCAAACTACAAATCTACCATTCCAGTGTTTTTCTTGCTATACTTTATTTACTTTGCCACCATGGCATTTTTTGCCTTTACCTCCCTTATCTCACATCATTTGCTCACATTGTATATAGTCTTATTTTTTTCTACTGCATCATTGATTGTATGTTGTTTTATTCCATGTGTAACTCTGTGTTGTTGTATGTTGTCGAACTGCTTTGCTTTATCTTGGCCAGGTCGCAATTGTAAATGAGAACTTGTTCTCAACTTGCCTACCTGGTTAAATAAAGGTGAAATAAATAAAGAAATAAAAAATGATTATGTGACGTGCAGTCATATTCCGGTCCTGATTGGTCAACAAGCTTATTGAGGAAAGTGATCAGCGCAAACCCTAATAGCGTAGCAGTAGAAACAATTGTGCTCTGCTCTACTTGATGCAAATTTCAAGCGAAGCGTTGGAGTGAAGAGTTGTCAAGAGGAGGCGCCCGCCTCTGGACAAAACCCACAGCACGGGTATTAAGCTATGACTTTAGCATTATGTTAGTAGCCTACAGAAATCCCCCTCTTCAAAAACCCTTTATTGTCTAAGAAAATTCCGCCTCCAGAGATTGTAAGCAGATACCTGGTACAAGTTTACTGTGCACTTCACTGCTCTCAAAGTTCAATCACGGCCCTCTCTCTCTGATGCCTGAGTGAGGAGCTATGAGGTCATTAGAACGAGACCAGTTGGTTGAATTGTCCTTTCCAACGAACCAAAGCCATTCAATCTGCCACCTGCCCTCTGGCCCTGGTGCTTTTGGGGCATCATTAAAGGGTAGAGGAGGAGGAGATTTGGGGAGGGAAGGTTGGACTCTCCCTTTGACTACAGCAGCAGAACAGCTGGAAACTATAGCAAAGGGAGGAGAAAGAGGTAGAGAGGATAGCGGCAGGAGAAGAGAAGACACCCCCTTCAGAGATGATCCTCATTCAGAGGCAGCCCTGCTGCTAATTTGATTTAATCTGCAGAAAATTGGGGTTTTACGGCAATGCGTCTTCCCCCTTTCCCTTTTCTCCCCGGGCACCGGCTGTGTGAGGTAGCAAGAGGACAAAACACCCCCTGTTCCCCTTTCCAGCTTAGCCCGATCAGGCAGTTCAAACCTCCATTGTTCCCCCAGGTATGGAAGCCCTTGTCTGGGGTCACCAGAGCCACGGGGAAATAACGAGCGTGAAATCAAAGTAAAGGTAGAGAAGAGAAAGTCTTCATGGATGGTGGAATGCCCAGAGACCTTCTCCTCCCTAGAGTTGGCCTAGGGGTGGGGTGATGTAAGGGGGAGGGGGTGTTGGAGGTTGGAGTAGAGGAGGACAGGGGGGTAAAGCTTTAAAGAAAGGACAGTTACCCATAGATCTATGGGAGGTTATGCGGGTGGAGGGTGGGCCAGAGGATACAAAGAGACTTTTTGGAATAGGACCTTGTTGACCCCATGACATAATCTGCATGGTTTTGCATCTGCATAGACTCAGCGATATAGGCAGATATTTGCATTCCCTATAGTTAATTTGTCAAATCAATTTTCTTATTTTTCATGCTGTTTCGGTGGCAGATTTGAACTCTAGGACTAAGGGTACTTAGCGAGTGCCTGTCTGTCATGGTTCAGGACATGGTTGACACGATCAAGATCTGAAGTTGTAGGCTATTTGCATGACACTCAGACAGTAGTCTAACCTGCCCCGAGGCTGTGCAGACAGACATCACACATACTAACACTGATACTAACAAAAAATTGAATTGACAACCATATCAAACTTCTGACAAGAATAGCCATTGATTAAACACTGCTGCAAAGTAGGTAAAAAAATAGCTGCGGTTTGGGCCTTTTATGACGTTATTGATTACAAGCTATGGACTACAGTGACAGATTGTTCTAAAGAGGTAGCCTTTGTATCATATCCCAGGGACCCATTTGCCAAGGGTTAAGGTTAGCGTTAACTAATAAAGGAAACTTAGTAAACTTGAAAGGTAAGCTCTGAGACAGAGAGATATCTATTCAGAATCAAAACCACCAGGGACTGATAACAGCAATGACATCATCACATGGATGGGATCAGAGCTTTACATTTGGATCTATTTGGAGAATTTGAGCTCAATATAAGGCTATGGTGGACATGCCAATCAGTCAAGCACTCTAATCCCTGAATAGAATAACCCAAACAGCCAAGCCTCGTTGGAACAGAGCAATGTTTCCATCCTTCCCCGTTCCTTAGGAGTGAGTGTTTTTGTATGTTTGTGTTAGTGTCCTTGTGCGTGCTTGTGTGTGAGTGCAAAGCTCAGTGTACACCCAGTGTGTGGAAATCAGACCGGCCTGCTTTGCCTGGGCTACTGACCTCATTCTCAGATAAAGATCACAGGTGTAAGGGGATCCAACCACAACGAGGAGGAAGCAATTAACGGTAACACCACCACCACCATATGGAACGGATTAAGAACCAGCCAAGCCAAATGGATAAGAGGGAGATCTGATTGGCTGGTTGCTCATTGATTGGCTAACCAGTCAGTGATGGGGGCAGCAGGTAGCCTAGTGGATAGAGCATTGGACTAGTAACCAAAAGGTTGCAAGATCACAAGCTGACAAGGTAAAAATCTGTCGTTCTGCCCCTGAACAAGGCAGTTAACCCACTGTTCCTAGGCTTTCATTGAAATAAAAAATTTGTTCTTAACTGACTTGCCTAGTAAAATAAAAATAAATAAAATGGACTGGTTGTGTTTTTGTGGTATAACTATTTTCCATCCCAGGCCAGGGCTCTTGATTTAGCCTACAAGAGTGGGAGGTGAAAGAGAAACCACTGACCACACATCAGGGGGGGGGGGGGGGGGGGGGGTGATCAGAAAGGGTGCTGGGAGCCGGTGATTGGTTGTGTATAAGAGTGGCTCCATTTGATTGGTTGTATATATTAGTAGCGAAAGTGGCTCAGCCTCCCACCAGTCAGAGGTGATAGGGCACAGTTGTTCTCTCCACCGAGCACCGAGGTCTCTCTCATACTCTCTTACTTATCACTGTACATCAAATGAAAGGCATGACTCATCTCCAAAATAAAACAAACCCAGCTAACGCATCTCCCTCTCCCAGTCTCTCCCTCTCAGCCCTATGTGCCATTTGGGGACAGTTTTAACTGTTTGTCTCTAGAGGTCGCCCTTGCTTCACATATCACCATCATGGCTGTGTGTAGAATTTATATGTAAGCAGATTTAATAATGCACATGCCAGTTATAAATGATTTACCAGGACCAGCCCTACACTGCACCGTGTCATTAGTTCCAAATAAATCCCTGTGTTTTCACTGTCAACCCACTGTCTCCCTGTACGTCCAGTTACTATCAGAGTTTACTGTCGATCTGGGAGTTTTGTACTGAAATGGAGAGGAACAGGACAGAACAGCATGGCTCTTCATCCACTACGGACCGTGCTTAGCCTGGTCCCAGATCTGTTTGTGCTGAATAGTCAACTCTTATGGTCATTGTTATGCCAAACAGCACAAACATATCTGGGACCAGGCTATATATTCTGCTTTAGTCCGAGTTGTACTCTATTGAGGGCTGTCGATAGACCGTAACAACAAAACATGATTTCCAATCCCAGTGTAACCAAAACATGAAGTAACAAAAGCAACGGCAAGGGAATTACAATAGCATTATTCATGCTGTCAAGATGCTGATAATGGTTAAGTAACATATGTTTTACAAGCTATTTAAAATCCAGTTATTACATTTTCATGAGATGTCAATGTGAATGTGTTCCAATGTGTGCCACTACTACTATTAAACCATAGAAAAGGGCTGCCAGCCCAGGGATTGTCCTGTGGTCTCAATAGCTCCCAGTTATAGCCAAGCTACCCCAGACATCTGCAGGAGACAGACAGTGTTAAGTGTCATAATTCCACTATTTTCCGAGACATAAATAGGGAGCCCGCGTCACAAATGGCACCCTATTGCCTTTTACAGTGCATTACATAGGGATTATTAAACCCTAAATATAGGGAATATGATGCAATTTGGGACACAGTGGTGAAGGTTAAAGGTCACCTGCATAAAACCTCCCTATTTGGGGCCAGTTGGACATTTGGTGGCTGGGGGGTAAGCAACCAGCAACCTGAAACAAGTGGCCAATTCACACAGGAAAGGTTTTGGGTAAGCAAACTTTGACTCGGTTTCCTGCCCCCTAACAGAAACAAGACATTAATTGTAACACAAGACTACAGAGGTTCTTCATGCACCAGGGAAGCAGAACAAAACTAACCAAGTGGCCCAGAGCTGCAGCCTGGGCACCCGACAAAGGATTAGAGGTTCAATGTTTTCAGTGTTGAACAAAATCGCACCATGGTAGCTAACTCGAATTAGAGAAAGTGAGTAATTGCCAGGAAAAAATAAAGTTTATGGAGGCGATAGCAGAAGTAAGTCAACTGAATCAGTCTGCTAACTATGCATACCTTTTTTGCACTGTATATTCTGTGTACTGGTGTGTCAAGATATTCACAAGCCCTGCTATGCATTAGGCTGCAAATGCTATGCACCTCTTCAATCTTTTTTGAATAGGCTGCTGCAAGTCAGACAGTTGTCGTCAGAATGAAAAAATAAGGGTAGATGATTGGGTTAGAGAGACAATTGAGGTAAAATTCCTTCGCTGTGAGACAGTGTGTGTAGCAGATAACCTCCTGGGGGCCAAGTGGAGGGGCCACATCAATCACACATATCATCATTCAGTTTAAAGTAAGGGGTTCAGAGGGGTTTGATCTTTGAGTCTTTTTGCCAAGTCTTCGACAATCATCTACATAATGCTTCCCTGTCATCTGGTGCCCTGTCTGACCCAGACTCAAGGATTCATCCACTTACCCTAAAGACAGAGTGAAGCAACACTGTTTACTCCCAAATGTTTAGTAACGAAAAGCAACAATGGTGCTTTTTTTTTTTATTACGGAGTCTGCTGTGGAATGCCCACTCTAGAAATGTTGTCTACATCCCAAATGGAACCCTATTCCCTATGTAGTGTAGCTAGTTTTAATGGGCCCCGGTTTAAAAGTAGTATACTGCATACGGAATAGGGTGCCATTTGGGGCCAAACCGTAGAGATTAGTGTGTGACGTGGGTATGTGTGTAGGACACAAGGTTAGGCTGTGCTCTCCTCTGCCTTATCAGGCTCTGCCGCTCCTCTCCAGCCCCTGCCCCGACGCGCCAGAGAAAGACCCTGGTGTTATCAGGGGCTGCAGGAGAGCAAACATCTGTAGTTGACATGAGCTCACCGCTAATTGCTTGTTAAACGAGGATTAAGTGCCTGAGTCAGGCTCTGAGGAGTGGGCTGATAAAAACGTCCATTAGTCCCGTCCCAATCTGAGTGTGTGTAAGAGGATGGCATGTCTGAGGCTCAAGGTTAGTGATCATTTAGAAGTGAAACTACAGCTACAACCTGGTTTGTTGTTTGGGACAAGGTCTGGTGGATAGGGAGTTTTAAGATGTAACCAGCAGTAGTTAGCCCAAAGGTCTTTGGTCAAAAGTAGTTCAGTACTATATAGGGAATATGGTGCCATTTGAGCTGCAGCCCCTGTTTTTGGAGGGCCAATGGGTAGCCAGGCTCAGATATTTCACAGCTCTCTGTCTGTGATTCCTATCATGTTGACACAAGTGTTGTATAAAAAAACAAAGCAAACATTACACCAGTTGTGTTTTTATGTAGTTGTCATAGGGAGTATTGTCGGGAAACAATGATGACCCATTTCAGCAGCAGATGTTTGAGGTCACCATCGTTGGTAGGGTTTCTGAAATTGGATGGAGGGTAAATACATTTCACTATAAAAAAATGAAAAAATCCACATACAGTATACATGGCCATGTTTCCTAGCTGCTGTAGGTTTACAGCACTGTCAGTCACTGGGGATAAAACAGCTGCATATATTTAAAACAAAATCCATGATAGCCAACAATGACACAATAACCGCTCTTAGAGCCCCTGGATCCATTTTGAATTCTGAGAAACAGTCCACGATCTCTCTCATCAGTGAGTGGTCTAAGACCGCTGAGACAGTCACACAAAGCATGATAGGTCTCGTTGCTCTCGTCATTCCCTGATTCATCCCCCCCTCCCCCCACACATCTTCAGCTGTTAAAACAGCAGAAATGATGGCTGTAATTGTTTCCGTGTGTAGCCTGTTATTTTAATGTGCCAAACTGGATGAGTCAGGAATAAAAAAAACAACTATTGCAGTAAATGGCAAGTATTTTCTGACAACTGTCAATCTTAACGTTTTGGCACACGTAGGCTTACTTTTTGGAATAGTTTGACTAATTATCAGGTGTTTCCAATTTCTCCACAGTGATATGAAATGGATACCACCACATAGAAGGAGACAGCGAGAGAGACAGGGCATGGTTGTCTTTTCACCATGACTGACCGGCAACTATCTGGACAGATTTTACAGAAAGCCTAGGGCTAGATGGAATTGGCTCCTCTATGCTTTTGGGCCTTCTCTCTCTGTTTCTTAATCCTCTAATATTTCTTAACATCCTCTCATTGTGTAACGAGCCCATGCTGAGAAGCATCTGTTTGGCTATTGTGAGGATGGTTGAGGTAACAGTTAACCAACAGGGGACAAGGAGAACATAGTTGTAGTTATGGTGTCCATATTAGGACAGTCTAAAAGCCGATTTATGGTAAATCTGACATCTGCCGTGGCCATACAGCATTTACAGCAATGTGGCCTCCACATAAGTCAGAGCATTCATACTTCTTGTGCTTCAGCGAGCTATCTTACTCATCCAATAAATTGGTCTTCACCGCACCACTCGTATTGATTCAGGCCTAATTACTAGCAAATGGCTAAACTAAAAAGACAAGACCTTACCTGTTCTGAGATGTTGGAGTCCATTTCCCGGTGCTTGACATAGGAGATCAGCCAAGATGACGTAAAAAGGCTGCACCGTATTTCCACCTGCATCTCCAGCCTGAATCGCTCAATTGCCCCCCAGCAAAATTAGCCTATATTTAGGCTATTTCTTGTATGTGTATTTGACACTATGTTGAGGTAAAAATGCTTGTATAGATGTCAACCCCAATACCCCAATATATCCACATTGGAATTTAGTAACCACAGTGTGGGCCTGTTACAATTCCTCAGGTGAGGAAGAAAGTTTTAGGCCTACAAGAGGTACTCCTTTAATCTAACAATATAATGCTTATATTTATAAAAAATATTCTGATAGAAAATTAAAGAATAAGACTCCTTCTGTATGCCTATATCTGTATAGCAGTAGTAGCCTATCTGACATGTATAAAGAAATCCATGTCGATTTCGGGAACATGGTGCCGGCATATCTCTATCTTTCTCTGTCTGTCTAGGGCTAGGCCTAAGCTTGTCTCCCTTCATTTACATTTTTGGACACTTTATGGACACCTTACAAGCCTTTGCAAGCTTTTAGGCCTATATCCATGCAAATGCCTGGATGCATTTAGCGCTCAAATCAGCTGAACAGTGAGGTAGAAAATGATTATTTTAGGAAAGTAAAAACCAATAAAACAGTAGACTATAACATTTTGAAGATGCTACACATCGAAACACAATGAATAGTTTTTTGTAATTTGCTACAGGCAGTTTTTAAGGACACGTAACTGTGGATCATTTGGCTAATACCACTTGCTTGTTGATGGTGCTAGCAGCGCCCAGTTGGAGGTTTATTTCTCCCTCTCTTCTACTCTCAGATTTGAACGGATATCTCGGATCCAAACCAGCATCGGTCTCTTTGGGTTTGTTTTCCATGGCCCTTTTCGTAATGGGTCTGACTGTCCTTGGGTCCATTCGGAAACGGTCTCCGCTATTTGATAATTAAATGCATACCGGGTCGGGTGGGAAAGCCACAGATCTATTTCGGAACGGGTCCAACTTTTTGGCTATATCAAGACTATATCAAATCAAATGGTATTTGTCACATGCGCCGAATACAACAGGAGTAGACCTTACCGTGAAATGCTTACTTACAAGCCCTTAACCAACAATGCAGTTTGAAGAAAATAGAGATAAGAACATATTTACTACATAAACTGAAGCAAAAAAAAGTAACACAATAAAATAACAATAATGAGGCTATATACAAGGGGTACCGGTACCGAGTCAATGTGCGGGGGTACAGGTTAATCAAGGTAATTTGTACATGTAGGTAGGGGTAAAGTGACTATGCATAGATAATAAACAGCGAGTAGCAGCAGGGTAAAAACAAATGGGGGGGGGGGGGTCAATGCAAGTAGTCTGGGTGACCATTATTTTTATGAATTGTTCAGCAATCTTATGGCTTGGAAGCTGTTGAGAAGCCTTTTTGACCTAGACTTGGTGCTGCGGTACTGCTTGCAGTACGGTAGCAGAGAGAACAATCTATGACTTAGGAGACTGGAGTCTCTGACAATTTTTTGGGCCTTCCTCTGACACCACCTAGTATATAGTTCCTGGATGGCAGGAAGCTTGGCCCCAGTGATGTACTGGTTCATACGCATTACCCTCTGTAGCACCTTACGGTCGGATGCCAAGCAGTTACCATACCAGGCGGTGATGCAACCGGTCATCACGCTCTTGATGGTGCAGCTGTAGAACGTTTTGAGGATCTTGGGGACCAATGCCAAATCTTTTCTGTCTGCTGAGGGGGAAAAGGTGTTGTCGTGCCCTCTTCACGACTGTCTTGGTGTGTTTGGACCATGATAGTTTGTTGGTGATGTGGACACCAAGGAACTTGAAACTCTCGAGCCTCTCTACTACAGCCCTGTCGATGTGAATGGGGGCGTGTTCGGCCCTCCTTTTCCTGTAGTCCACGTTCATCTGGTTTGTCTTGCTCACGTTGATGGACAGGTTGTTGTCCTGGCACCACACTGCCAGTTCTCTGACCGCCTGTCTATAGACTGTCTCATTGTTGTCGGTGATCAAGCCTACCCCCATTGTGTTGTTAGCAAACTTAATGATGGTGCTGGAGTCGTGCTTGGCCACGCAGTTGTGGGTGAACACAGAGTTGTAGTGTAGCATCCACGTCATCTGACCACTTCCGTATTGAGCGAGTCACTGGTACTTCCTACTTTAGTTTTGCTTGTAAGCAGGAATCAGTAGGATAGAATTAAGATCAGATTTGCCAAATGGAGGGCGAAGGAGAGCTTTGTACATGTCTCTGTGTGTGGAGTAAACGTGATCAAGAGTTTTTTTTCCTCTGGTTGCACTGATTTAAGTTTGCCTGCATTAAAGTCCCCAGCCACTAAGAGCGCCGCTTCTGGATGAGCATTTTCTTGTTTGCTTATGGCCTTATACAGCTCGTAGAGTACGGTCTTAGTGCCAGCGTCGGTTTGTGGTGGTAAATAGATGGCTCCGAAAAATATAGATGAAAACTCTCTTGGTAGATAGTGTGGTCTACCGCTTGTCATGAGGTACTCTACCTCAGGCGAGCAAAACCTCGAGACTACCTTAATATTAGACATCGCGCACCAGCTGTTATTGACAAATAGACACACACACCCACCCCTCGTCTTACCGGATGTAGCTGTTCTGTCCTGCCGACGCACGGAAAACCCAGTCAACTGTATATTATCCGTGTTGTCGTTCAGCCATGACTCACTGAAACATAAGATATTACAGTTTTTAATGTCCCGTTGGTAGGATGGTCTCGAATGGAGCTCAGCCAATTTATTCTCCAGTGATTGCACGTTGGCAAATATAATGGATGGTGGAGCTGGGTTACCCACTCACCGACTGAATTCTTACAAGGCACCCTGATCTGCGCCCCGTGTATTTCCTTATTTTCTTAATTTGAATGACTGGGATTTGGGTCTTGTCCAGGAGCAACATGATATCCTTATTTACATAAGTAATCAGACTCTTTGCTATGAGAAATTGAACTCAGGTGAATCCTGTTTCCATTGATCATCATTGAGATGTTTCTACAACTTGATTGGAGTCTACCTGTGGTCAGTTAAATTGATTGGACATGATTTGGAAAGGCACACACCTGTCTATATAAGGTCCCACAGTTGACAATGAATGTCAGAGAAAAAAACAACCCATGAGGTCTAAAGAATTCTCCGTAGAGCTCCGAAACAGGATTGTCTCGAGGCACAGATCTGGGGAAGGGTACAAAAAGATTTCTGCAGCATTGAAGGCACCCAGGAACACAGTGACCTCCATCATTCTTAAATGGAAGAAGTTTTGGAACCATCAAGACACTTCGTAGAGCTGGCCGCCCGGCCAAACTGAGCAATCGGCAGAGAAGAGCCTTGGTTAAGGAGGTGACCAACAATCCGATGGTCACTCTGAAAGAGCTCCAGAGTTCATTTGTGGAAATGGGAAAACTTTCCAGAAGGACCACCATCTCTGCAGCACTCCACCAATCAGGCTTTTATGTTAGAGTGGCCAGACGGAAGCAACTCCTCAGTAAAAGGGACATGACAGCCCGCTTGGAGTTTGCCAAAAGGCACCTAAAGATGCTCAGACCATGAGAAACAAGATTCTCTGGTCTGATGAAACCAAGATTGAACTATTTGGCCTGAATGCCAAGTGTCACATCTGGGGGAAACCTGGCACCATCCTTATTGTGAAGCATGATGGTGGCAGCATCATGCTGTGGGGATGTTTTCAGCAGCAGGGACTGGGAGACTAGTCAGGGTTGAGAGAAAGATGAACGGAGCAAAGTACAGAGAGATCCTTGATGAAAACCTGCTCCAGAGCGCTCTGGACCTCAGACTGGGGGCGAAGGTTCACCTTCCAACAGGACTTTAAAACGACCCTAAGCACACAGCCAAGACAACACAGCAGTGGCTTCAGGAAAAGTCTCTGAATGTCCTTGATTGGCCCAGCCAGAGCCCGGACTTGAACCCGATCGAACATCTCTGGAGAGACCTGAAAATAGGAGTGCAGCGACACTCCACATCCAACCTGAGAGAGCTTGAGAGGATCTGCAGAGAAGAATGGGAGAAATTCCCCAAATATAGGTGTGCCAAGCTTGTAGCTTCACACACAAGAAGACTCAAGGCTGTAATTGCTGTCAAAGGTGCTTCAACAAAGTACTGAGTAAAGGGTCTGAATCCTTATGTAAATGTAATATTTCCCTTTTTTTATACATTTGCAAAAATGTGTAAAAAACGTTTTTTTTGCTTTGTCCTTATTGGGTATTGTGTGTAGATTGATGAGGGGGGAAAAGCAATTTAATACAATTTAGAATAAGGCTGTAATGTAACAAAATGTGGAAAAAATCAAGGGGTCTGAATACTTTCCGAATGCACTGTATGAACGTGCAAGTTCTGTTCTTGATGATTTTAAAGGCTTGTTCATGGATTACAATCTTTTTATCGTTATTTGTCTTGGTATAACGACTTAACAAGCAAAATCCTGCTCATTTCTCACAAATCTTTCTGGACTTTTTCTCTCTCACTTGCATATCTTTCTCTCACTCTCTCTCGCTCTCACACACTCTCTCTCTCCGTGTCAACGTTTCCAACACAGTCGTCTTGGCTGTTTTCTCACTTTGAGTCTCATTTTTATTGGGTCTTCCCTTGTCACTCGTTAGACTTTTAATGAAACCGATTTCACGCCCTTTCTTCTTCTCTGAACATCTGTTAACAGCTGCAAGGAAACTAATTAAAGGCCAAAGAGAGAGAGAGAGAGAGAGAGAGAGGGAGAGAGAGAGAGAGAGAGAGAGGGAGAGAGGAAGAGAGAGAGAGAGAGAGAGAGGGAGAGAGGAAAAAAAACAAGTTGATGTTGAGGAAAAAATACATGAATGGTCACCATTGAAGGCATGAATCTGTGAGAATTTATGGTGTTCACTGAGTCTGAAGCTATTGGGCGAGATAAAATATTAATTGATCCCTATGCAGCTGCAGTTCCAGTGAATAGTTAAAAGCTCTGGGGCTCTGTGTCAGTGCTTTGTTATGTTTCACCAATACAACTAAATAAACATGACACTTCAAGCCATGGCTCAGTTTTTCCTCCATCCTTTTTAAACATTTGGTATAATAACCATTTGTCCTATCTAGGCCAATGTTCTGTATTTTCTTAATCTTAACTTTATCTCCATGTGAGGAAACTTTTGGATAGTTTTAAAGCAATCATCAAGTGTTGCCATAGCTGTGTTAGTGGATATCCAATACAACATGACTCAACTCCAACAGAAAGGATTTCAGCAGATTATCTTCAGATAAAAAGAAGACCTAATATAGTCCCAACCCTTCATGTTCCACTTTCCCATTTTAATGAATCAGCCAATAAGCATTAAGGAATAAATCTCTCAAAACTTCTTTCCATTTGTGATGTTCTGTTTCCTATTTAGTCCACTACTTTTGACCAGGGCCATTTCGGATGCAGGCTTTGGTCTTTAAAACGGCAACTTATTCCCTGGGCCTATCCGACTCTTTTCCAGTCCTTTCACTGAATCCTGCTGATGTGAAACATATGAGCTGCCTCAAAGTGGCAAAGGCACTGCTTCAACCTCGCTAAGAAGATCACTTCTGATGTCTCCATGTCAAATGTATCAGTGTGCTAACCTAGACAGTTGCAGAATGAGAAGTGGAGGCCAGACGTTTCCAACTTATCAAATCATATCAGGTTACCCTTGTGTACATACGCAGTGGCTCGTCGTTCGGAAAGCTCTTAGTGGAATTGTCATGTATTCAGTGCCCAGGCTTTCACTCTCGCCCTTCACCTCCTCAGCCAGCAGATTGCAACTGATATCTTTCAACCCCTGTCACTTTCATTTGTCCTCTCCTCCAGGTTTACTCCAGCAACAGCCCCCCCTGCAATTTGCATAGCCTATCTGTAAAATGGAGCCGGATAATGAATCGTATGGACAAGCAAGCTTTTCCACTGTAGCTAGTCAGGCCAGACACAGAGAAAGCAATCAGTGCTTTCTCAACCCTGAGAGTTCTATGGTACAGTTCAGAACTATTAGTCCTTATATAGTCTATTTCTGACCAACAAGGTGCACATTTTCATCAAGAGGTTGAGGAACAGACAAATATAGAGGGGCAATCAACAAAGTGAAGGAGTCCAGGTGAGTCCAATGAGCGCTGATGCGCGTAATGATGGTGACAGGTGTGCGCAATGATGGGCAGCATGGCGCCTTCGAGCGCCAGAGAGGGGGAGCGGGAGCAGGCGTGACACTCTTGAAGGCACAACAGAACATCACAAATGGAAAGAAGTTTTGAGAGATTTATTCCTTAATGCTTATTGGCTGATTCATTAAAATGGGAAAGTGGAACATGAAGGGTTGGGACTATATTAGGTCTTCTTTTTATCTGAAGATAATCTGCTGAAATCCTTTCTGTTGGAGTTGAGTCATGTTGTATTGGATATCCACTATCACAGCTATGGCAACACTTGATGATTGCTTTAAAACTATCCAAAAGTTTCCTCACATAGAGATAAAGTTAAGATTAAGAAAATGCAATAATACAGATGTACATTCTGTTCGATGACAACACAAAACCTCCCATGGCATGCCTTATTACCAGAACATTGGCTTAGATAGGAAGAATCTCAGTGCAGATTGTTATTAGGAGATAGTGGTTTCTTGTTGTGACACATAAGATGAAGTATAAGATGCTGTCCAACTACTGTACTGTAACTATAATGTCTCAGCTCTTATTAAGACTTTTCTCTGATTGACTAGTCAGTAGAATTAACCACGCCATCTATAACAGGATGAAGTAACTCACTCTCCAAATCAACCATGATGTTCTGTGGTGCCTTCAAGAGTTTATACAATGACTAACACTATGTAATAATATCACTGAGGAGGATATGTTTTATCACCCTATTCCCCATTTTGTTTTATCTCCAAATCAAAATGTGTTAATGAAACAAAGTTTATTTATTACAATTGTAAAATATTGAAGCCAACATAGTGAAAGACAGAGAATACCTTGTGAACCATTTCATTCTGGGAAAAAGGAGATGTTTGCATAAAAATGTACTGCCGCCTTTGGAAGCCTGTGGTTGTCCAATAAAAGCAGAGACAGGGTCCACTGCTCTCTCTACGAGAACGGAGAAACCCCAATGTTCTGTGTGATTAAGACCTTAAAAAGAGAAACTCAACTCTCATCCATTCCAAAGATACTAATTGGGTTTTCATCGCTAAATCACTACTTTGTGCTGTCCTTTACCTCAATGGGTTGAAGTCGCACCACCTTCCCTACATAGGCCTACTGTCCAGACGTACGCATGCACACACCTTTCTCTAATCTAGGGGAAATCTAACCTCAGACTGCTACAGTGGGACTTCGTGGTGGAAACAAATGTTTTTAAAAAGGGGTGAGTCAATTCAAACCCAATTGGGAATGGTCTCCATGGCTAATCAACATAAACCAGTGGCTTTCCTGTTGGCATTGACCATAATGAAAACAGTAGCTGCCTTAAAATGAACTGACGGGCAGACCTTGGTTCCTATGACTAAAACAGTGGCATGTGTCCTAGACTCCATCCTAAATCTCACCCTATTACCTATATAATGCACCCTGGTCAAAGTAGTGCACTATACAGGGAATAGGGTGTCAGTTGGGACACTTCCCCAGACGCCAGTGCATCGGACTGGGCTGGGAGAGACTATACTGTACACAACATCTAGGATCTGTGTCACGAGAAACACTCCAGAGATGCAGAGACAGATATCCATCCATTAAAGAGCAGCCTGACTTTTTCATTCCCTGTCTGTATGAATCTCTATATGAATCAATAATGTGTAAATTACTTTGTCTCAAGTGACATCTTAAGATGTGGCAGTGGCCTATGGCTTCGAACCTGTTACAGGGTGCCACGGGCTCTCCGAAGACGCTGGGTGAAAAGGATTCCCAAATCTTCAGATAAAACTAAGCCTTTCCACATGTGAGAGAAAGCACGTTCCTAAAACTCCTGGCTTGTGTTAAACAATCGAACCGGAGATTCCAGGCTTAGATATTCCAGGCTTAGATATACTGCTCCCAATATCAGTTTAACTATTGGCTTATGTGTCTTTTCAATGTGCCATATTCATATTCTATTGTCTGGCTTTTATGGAAATGCATAAGTGATATTGCTGAAATACATTACTTTGCTCATACATGGCCTGTTGACAGTTAGGCTACTCTGATGCGAACACACAACACAAACATTCTAAAATGCACGCACGCACACACACACACACACACACACACACACACACACACACACACACACACACACACACACACACACACACACACACACACACACACACACACACACACACACACACACACACACACACAGAGAGAGACTAGAACAATAGGTTTTCTGTTGAACATTTTTGAGAATTTGAGACACACAGATACACTGTAATATTGACCTCCTCCCTGCTTGGTTTGTTATTTTTGGTCAAACACAGCGACATAACTCAGCTGCATACCTGGCTCACACCCTCATCTCTCTCTCTCTTTCTCTCGGTCTCCCTCTCTCTCTTTCTGTCTCTCTCTCTCTCTGTCTTTATCTATCCCCTCTGTCTCTCTCTGCTTCTGTCTCTCTTTATCTCTCAGCTTTTGTCTCTCTCTCTGTTTCGCTCTCTGTTTTTCGCTCTCTACGTTTTTCGCTCTTTATGTTTCTTTCTCCCTGTTTCTGACAAGGAGTGGGGCTCCCTCATCAACAAGCGGCCCACCACGGCCGTTATGTACAGTACATTTTCCCAAGGATTACCAGGAGTTTCCCTTGGACGTCTGATTGAGGCAATTATTAACTCTCTAACCGAGCCTTTGTCTAATTTCATTGATTTCCACATCAGACCTCTCGTTATTAAGCTACCATCCGACTTAAGAGACACAGGCGACTTTATCAATCTACATGACCAAAAGTATTTGGACACCTGCTTGTCAAACATCTCATTCCAAAATCATGGGCATTAATATGGAGTTGGTTACCCCTTTGCTGCTATAATAGCCTCCACTCTTCTGGGAAGGCTTTCCACTAGATTTTGGAACATTGCTGGGGGACTTGCTTACATTCAGCCACAAGAGCATTAGTGAGGTCGGGCACTGAAGTTGGGCGATTAGGCCTGGCTCGCAGTCTGAGTTCCAATTCATCCCACAGGTGTTTGATGGGGTTGAGGTCAGGGCTCTGTGCAGGCCAGTCAAATTCTTCCACACCAATCTCGACAAACCATTTCTGTATAGATCTCGCTTTGTGCACTGGGGCATTGACATGCTGAAACAGGAAAGGGCCTTCCCCAGACCGTTGCTACACATTTTATTTATTTATTTAACCAGGCAAGTCCGTTAATAACAAATTCTTATTTACAATGACGGTCTACACCCGGCCAAATCCGGACGATGCTGGGCCAATTGTGTGCCACCCTATGGGACACCCAATCACAGCCGGTTGTGATACAGCCTGGAATCGAACAAGGGTGTCTGTAGTGACGCTTCAAGCACTGATATGCAGTGCCTTACACTGCTGCGCCACTCGGGAGCCCCCATATGGAATCATGTAGTAACCAAAAAAGTGTTAAACAAATCAAAATATATTTTATATTTGAGATTCTTCAAAGTAGCCACCCTTTGCCCTGATGACAGCTTTGCACACTCTTGGCATTCTCTCAACCAGCTTCACCTGGAATACTTTTCCAACAGTCTTGAAGGAGTTCCCACATATGCTGAGCACTTGTTGGCTGCTTTTCCTTCACTCTGTGGTCCAACTCATCTCAAATCATCTCAATTGGGTTGAGGTCGGGTGACTGTGGAGGCCAGGTCATCTGATGCAGCACTCCATCACTCTCCTTCTTGGTCATATAACCCTTACACAGCCTGGATGTGTGTTGGGTCCTATTGAAAAACAAATGATAGTCCCGCTAAGAGCAAACAGGTGGGATGGCGTATCGCTGCAGAATGCTGTGGTAGCCATGCACACACACACACACACACACACACACACAACACACACACACACACACACACACACACACACACACACACACACACACACACACACACACACACACACACACACACACACACTTGAATTCTAAATAAATCAATCATTGACAGTGTCACCAGCAAAGCACCATCACACCACCTCCTTCATGCTTCACGGTGGGAACCACACATGTGGAGATCATCCATTCACCTACTCTGCGTCTCACAAAGACATGGCAGTTGGAACCAAAACTCACAAATTTGGACACATCAGACCAAAGGACAGATTTCCACCGGTCTAATGTCCATTGCTCGTGTTTCTTGGCCCAAGCAAGTCTCTTCTTCTTATTGGTGTTCTTTAGTAGTGGTTTCTTAGCGCTTAGTGGGACTGTCAGTTGTTCGCCATCCCAAATCTTCCATTGCCCCCAAGCAAAATTAGCCTACATTTAGGCTATTGTTGTCACAGCTGTCGTCATGGAGAGAAGTGGACCAAGGTGCAGCAGAGTTAGTGTTCATAATTTTAATTCAAAAACGATCACTGGAACCCTACAAAAACAAGAAAATACCGACAGCTAAACAGTACAGACAGCATATCACACTGAACAGAAACAATTACCCACAACCCCAAAGAAAAACACACACTCCTATATAGGACTCCCAATCAAAGGCAACTCAACACACCTGCCTTCAATTGGGAGTCCTAATCACCAACACAACCATTCACACACACAAAAACCCTGCCACATCCTGACCAAAACTAATCCAATTGCTCCCTCTGCTGGTCAGGATGTGACAGTACCCCCCCTCAAGGTGCAGACCCCGTAATGCACCTTACAAAAAGAAAACACAACAAAAAATCCCCAATACCCCAACAAAACCAATAAACAATAACCCTTAAACAATAAGGGAGAGAAGGGAGGGTGGCTGCCGTCAACGACGGCACTGTGCTACACCCTCCCTCCCCAACCCACCTATCCTGGAGGTGGCTCAGGTGCGGGACGTGGACCTCTCTCCGCCTTCGGCGTCGCCCACTTCGGTGGTGCCGATAGCTGCGCCGGGCAGACGGGCCACTCGGGCTGACCCTGGCAGACGGGCCACTCGGGCTGGGCCGGAGGACAGGCGGGCCACTCGGGCTGGGCCGGAGGACAGGCGGGCCACTCGGGCTGGGCCGGAGGACAGGCGGGCCACTCGGATTGGGCCGGAGGACAGGCGGGCCACTCGGGCTGGGCCGGAGGACAGGCAGGCCACTCGGGCTGGGCCGGAGGGCAGTCGGGCCACTCTGGCAGACCCGGGCAGTCGGGCAATTCTGGCAGACCCGGGCAGTCGGGCCACTCTGGCAGACCCGGGAGGGTGTAGCACAGTGCCGTCGTTGATGGCAGCCACCCTCCCTTCCCTCCCTTATTGTTTAGGGGTTATTGTTTATTGGTTTTGTTGGGGTATTGGGGATTTTTTGTTGTGTTTTCCTTTTGTAAGGTGCATTACGGGGTCTGCACCTTGAGGGGGGTACTGTCACATCCTGACCAGCAGAGGGAGCAATTGTATTAGTTTTGGTCAGGATGTGGCAGGGGGTTTTGTGTGTGAATGGTTGTGTTGGTGATTAGGACTCCCAATTGAAGGCAGGTGTGTTGAGTTGCCTTTGATTGGGAGTCCTACGTAGGAGTGTGTGTTTTTCTTTGGGGCTGTGGGTAATTGTTTCTTGTTTAGTGTGGTTGCACCTGACAGGACTGTTGGCTGTCAGTTTCCTTGTTTTTGTTCTTGTATAGTGTTCGTTCTAATTAAATTGAAGGATGAATACTAACTCTGCTGCATTTTGGTCCATTTCTGAAGACAGCTGTGACAATTGTTTATGTGTATTTCACACTATGTTGAGGTAAAAATCAGAGCATAATGCTTGTGTGGATGTCAACCCCAATACATGTTCATGTTATTGTCATCAATCAACTGCATTGTAGTTAAAACGACTTTGACAACCACCACCGATTTCTGAACGCTAGCTATGCTACCAGCTTATACGAATGGGAGTTAGCATTTAGCAGTCACTTTTTTCTAAACCTGAAAAGGGACAACTTTAAAATTGTATTTGTCACATACGCAAATACAACAGGCACCATGAAATGCTTACTTACGAACCCTTAACCAACAATGCAGAGTTTTAAAAAACTAAGAACAATTTGTTAAGTAAAAAAAAATAAAAATAATAACGCAATTTCTATAATGAGGCAATATACAAGGGGTACCGGTACCGAGGCAAGGTGCAGGGGTATGGGTTAGACGAGGTAATGAAGGTAATATGTACATGTACAGTTGGTAGGGGTAAAGTTACTATGCATAGAACAGAGAGTAGCAGCAGCGTATGTGAAGAGTGAAGGTGTGTGTGTGTGTGTGTGTGTGGCATCAATATGCATGTGTTTAGAGTGTGTGTGTGTGTGTGTGTGTGTGTGTGTGTGTGTGTGTGTGTGTGTGTGTGTGTGTGGTTGGAGTCCAGTGAGTATACATTGAGCCTGCATGTGCAAGAGAGTCAGTGCAAAAAATAATAAATAAGAATAAAAAGGGGGTCAATGCAAACAGTCCAGGTAGCCATTTGATTAACTCTGGCAGTCTTCTGGGTTGGGGGTAGAAGCTGCTGACCCAACTGCTGAATAAATCAGATAACATTTTATTTGTCACATGCTTCGTAAACAACAGGTATAGACTAACAGTGAAATGCTTGCTTATGGGCCCTTCCCAACAATGCAGAGAGATAAATAATAGAAAAATTATAACACAAGGAATAAATACCCAATGAGTAACGATAACATGGCTATATACAAGGGGTACCAGTACCAAATCGATATGCAGGGGTACAAGGTAATTGAGGTAGATACAGTTGAAGTTGGAAGTTTACATACACCTTAGCCAAATACATTTAAACTCAGTTTTTCACAAGTCCTGACATTTAATCCTCGTAAAAATTCCCTGTTTTAGGTCAGTTAGGATCACCACTTTATTTTAAGAATGTGAAATGTCAGAATAATAGTAGAGAGAATGATTGATTTCAGCTTTTAATTTCTTTCATCACATTCCCAATGGGTCAGAAGTTTACATACACTCAATTAATATTTGGTAGCATTGCCTTTAAATTGTTTAACTTGGGTCAAACGTTTCAGGTAGCCTTCCACAAGCTTCCCACAATAAGTTGGGTGAATTTTGGAATTTCCTCCTGACAGAGCTGGTGTAACTGAGTCAGGTTTGTAGGCCTCCTTGCTTGCACACGCTTTTTCAGTTCTGCCCACAAATTTTCTATAGCCAAGATTGAGCTCTTTGGCCTGAATACCAAGTGTCATGTCTTGAGGAAACTTGGCACCATCCCTATGGTGAAGCATGATGGTGGCAGCATCATGCTGTGGGGATATTTTTCAGCAGCAGGGACTGGGAGAATAGTCAGGATTGAGGGAAAGATTAACGGAGCCAAGTACAGAGAAATCATTGGTGAAAACCTGCTCCAGAGCGCTCAAGACCTCACACTGGGGCAAAGGTTCACCTTCCAACAGGACAAATTTTATTTATTTATTTATTTCACCTCTATTTAACCAGGTAGGCAACAATGACCCTAAGCACAAAGCCAAGACAATGCAGGAGTGGCTTTGGGGAAAGTCTTTGAATGTCCTTGAGTGGCCCAGGCAGAGCCCAGACTTGAACCCGATCGAACATCTCTGGAGAGACCTGAAAATAGCTGTGCAGCGACGCTCCAAATCCTACCTGGCAGAGTTTGAGAGATTCTGCAGAGAAGAATGTGAGAAACTCCCTAAATACAGATGTACCAAGTTTGTAGTGTCATACGCAAAAAGACTTGTGTCTGTAATCGCTGCCAACGGTGCTTCAACAAAGTACTGAGTAAAGGGTCTGAATACTTATGTAAATGTGATATTTCCAGTTTTTTTTATACACTTGCAAACATTTTAAAAACCTGTTTTTGCTTTGTCATTATGGGGTAATGTGTGTAGATTGATGATGGGAAAACGATTTAATCAATTTAGAACAAGGCTGTAACATAACAAAATGTGTAAAAAGTCAAGGGGTCTGAATACTTTCCGAATGCACTGTATAAGCCTGGGATATCAACCATTCAAAGTTGGCCTTAGAATTCCATGTATTTGTCATCATTCTCTTTGGTCGTCACTAGTTAACACAGCCACAAAGTCATAATTATGGCTATACCCTGCACATTTCCACAGTTTATCTTCTTAAAATTAGATTTTAAACCTAACCCTATCTAATGAAGGCCAAGTTTGATGTGTTGGTCCACCAGACCTTCCGCACATTTTGCGGGAGTGTCTGGAAACGAGATTAGGTGTAATGTGACTAACATGACTTAACTTTAGAGCATATGCCACCCTGTTGTGCAAATGCAAAACATGTCACCCTTTATAAAGCACACGTTTATATCATATTTGACATAGTGGGTTATGTCACATTTGACATTGGTGGTTATGCCACATTTATGAACCCTTTAAGGCATGACATAGGGTTATATATGCACTGTAACACATTTATGTAGTGCTTATGAAGGCATTATGAAGGCTTTATGAAGGCTTTATGAAGCCTTTATAAGCTGAATGTCATTTAAAGCGAGACCTTTGTTTCAATTGACTGATTTCCTTATATGAACTGTAACTCATTAAAATCTTTGAAATTGTTCCATGTTGCATTTATATGTTGGTTCAGTGTATTATTATTGGAGCAAAGAGCGACCTGGGGATACATTAAGAGATTCATATAATTACTGTGTCTATGCATTTGGAGTATTTAGGAAGTCTAAAAATGTTTTGCTTAAATCCAAGCATCAACGGCCCTCGACAAAACATGTTACATTATATCAACAAAACTTATGGGCAGTGTGAGATATGAGGATACTGTCGCACCAGGAGGGGCAGCGATTGGTCATTTACTGGGTTGGTTTAGTGTAGTCCTCACTGTAGGGGTAACTGACAGAGAGACACAGACAGTCAGCAGTAACACCAGTAACACTCCTCAAGCAGTTGTAATAGTGACAGGGCCTCTAGGGAGGATGCTTACCTCAGTGGAAACAGGATGTCATGCTCAGGAATGAGTGATCTCTCCCTAATGAGACCGTTCATCTTCACTGCCAGGGTGATCCTCATTTAATGCAATGGAGATGTCTCTACGACCAGTACGGTTACCAGCGATTAGGGACGGACCTGTCCAAGTTGGGGGAGGAAGGGGGGTTAGCTGGGAGTTAGAGGAGGAAGAGTGTGGGTAGTACTGAGCGATTTAACCAAAGTTCTGTAATTCTTCCGTTTTTAAACAACGTATTGACCAAACAAAAACCATTTGAAGCTAAAAACATTTATATTTTAACATGTTATCTGAAGATTTCAAAGGTGAAAATATGCTTAAACATATTACAAACCTGTAAAAACAGGACAAATTAACAAGACGGGAGAGTTCGCTTGCTTCTTGTTGCTTCTTCTCATTGTGAAGTGCAGCACACTCAGGCAGAAGCAACCATCTGAACATCTCCCTCTAGTAGTAGCTCCAGCTGAAAATATGGAATTTATTCTCTATGAATTTTTTTAAAACAGAGGCAGAACTTGTGTTATTTAAAAAACAATCTAAATATTGAATTGATCGAGACCGTATATCTATGCATTCAAAACAAATTTGAGGGTGCATGCTCCCAGCTCAAATTGTGTCAGCCATACAGAAATTGGAAAACCAAATGATTTCATAAACACAGCAATGCAAATGTGTATGCAGCCTTGAAAAACCCATACCAGTCATACTGTGACATATAATCAGGCCCCAATATGTAACGTTATGAAATCACATTGCTGCGACGTGGTGTTGAGGAGGTAAGGAAGATGGCCAAATGCGGTGGTTATGATATTACCTTCAGATTACGTTGCCGCAATGTTGTGGGAAGGTAATGTCATGACATCACCAATAATTACTGAACCATTACATTGGGGTTGGTCATGGTTACGAAATGTGTTTGCTCAGTGACCCCACTCAGCACAGCCAGAAGAGTTTTTCCTAGCCACCGTGTTTCTACATCTGCATTGCTTGCTCTTTGGGGATTTTCGCCTCGGTTCTGTATAAGCACTTTGTGACATCTGCTGATGTGTATTTATAAATAAAGTTGATTGAATTGATTGAGTGAATCTATTGGTTTGAGTATTGGCTACAAAATCACTTTAAGTAACCATACTCAGATAGACATTAAGTGCAACATGTTTCCTCAAAAGGTTTTTGTAATGACAGCACATTGGGGTTTACAGTGGTTTACACACCTATGAATATGACCTATGGATTTTAGGAATGATATGATTTGAGTTGCAAGGGAAGCAACTACAGCCAAAGTCGAATATAATGTACTATTGTGTGACATAAAAATACCTACGTGGGTGATTTTCATGAAACCAGTTTCAAAATGTCTGTAGCGAATTGAGCTACAAAACCATGATGCATTTGCAAAAATTATGTCTAGTTTTTGGGAAAGTGTCTTATTTGAAATACATTTTACATTTTTGCCTGAATTTTGTACATTTTCACCCAAAATTCTTATTACCTAAATGGGTCTGGATTAAATTCTCAGGTAATTTTATACTTTTCCTTTCTTTAGAAAAATGTAATTTATTTGAATAAAAAATATGTTGCTCTAATTTGTAAACAAATCATAAAAATTGTATACTAGTTGAAGTTTACATTTAGCTGTTGATTACACATAAACACATTGTCTGTGGACATGTTTCATTACGTAAGACTTTTTCAAGTTCCTGTAAAAACTCAACCATGATGCATCATCTCATTGTAAATAAGAATTTATTCTTAACTGACTTGCCTAGTTAAATAAAGGCTAAATAAATAAAAATAAAACATCTAGTGGAGTAGTCCTTAGATGAGCACAAGTTAAGTTAATTTATTGGTCCCTCTGGGAGTCGAGGCAGCAGGCAGGGCACTCTGGCATCACCCCAGGTGAGTCTGCACCACTCTCATCCAGAGTCCTCTGTTGTCCACCTGTTTGTACCTGTTTGTTTCCCTGAGTTCTCCCCGCATTCCCAGCATAAGGCGCTCGTCGATTCAGGTGCAGCTGGGAATTTTATCGACAGTTTAGTTTAGGGATCCCCATTATTCCTGTGGATAGACCTTTCCCGGTTCACGCTCTGGATAGTCGACCATTAGGGTCCGGGCTAATCAGGGAGGCCACCATCTCCCTGGCCATGGAGACACAGGGGGGTCACGAGGAGAGGATAAGTCTCTTTCTCGTTGACTCTCCTGCATATCCAGTGGTACTAGGCCTTCCCTGGTTGGCTCGTCATAACCCCACCATTTCCTGGCAACAGAGGGCTCTCACGGGGTGGTCGCGAGAGTGCTCGGGGAAGTGTGTAGGGGTTTTCGTTGGTGCGACCACGGTGGAAAGTCCAGACCAGGTCTCCACCGTGCGCATTCCCCCAGAATATGCCGATTTGGCTCTCGCCTTCTGTAAGAAGAAGGCGACTCAATTACCACCCCATCGACGGGGGGATTGTGCGATAAATCTCCTGGCAGATGCTGCACTTCCCAGGAGTCATGTGTATCCCCTGTTGCAAGCGGAGACGGTGTCTATGGAGACATGTCTCCGAATCCCTGCGTCAGGGGTACATTCGGTCCTCCACTTCACCTGCCTCCTCGAGTTTCTTTTTTGTGAAGAAGAAGGATGGAGGTCTGCGCCCGTGCATTGACTATAGAGGTCGCAATCAAATCACGGTGAGGTACAGTTACCCGCTACCTCTCATCGCCACGGCGATTGAGTCAATGCACGGGGCACGCTTCTTCACTGAACTGGATCTCAGGAGTCCGTACAATCTGGTGCGTATCCGGGAGGGAGACGAGTGGAAGACAACGTTTAGTACCACCTCAGGGCATTATGAGTACCTCGTCATGCCGTACAGATTGATGAATGCTCCATCAGTCTTCCAATCCTTCGTAGACAAGATTTTCAGGGACCTGCACGGGCAGGGTGTAGTGGTGTATATCGATGACATTCTGATATACTCCGCTACACGCGTTGAGCATGTGTCCTTGGTGCGCAAGGTACTTGGACGACTGTTGGAGCATGACCTGTACGTCAAGGCTGAGAAATGCCTCTTCTTTCAGCAGGCCGTCTCCTTCCTAGGGTATCGCATTTCCACATCAGAGGTGGAGATGGAGAGTGACCGTATAGCAGCCGTGCGTAATTGGCTGACTCCCACCACGGTAAAGGAGGTGCAGCGATTCTTAGGGTTTGCCAATTACTACCAGAGATTTATCCGGGGTTTTGGCCAGGTGGCTGCTCCCATTACCTCACTGCTAAAAGGGGGTCCTGTCCGTCTGCAGTGGTCGGTTGAGGCGGACAGGGCTTTTGGGCACCTAAGAGCTCTGTTTACCTCGGCTCACATGCTGGCCCATCCGGATCCCTCTTTGGCATTCATAGTGGAGGTGGACGCGTCCGAGGCTGGGAACGGAGCCGTGCTCTCTCAGCGCTCGGGCACGCCACCGAAGCTCCGCCCCTGTGCTTTCTTCTCGAAGAAGCTCAGCCCGGCGGAGCGGAACTATGATGTGGGTTACCGGGATCTGTTGGCTGTGGTTAAGGCTTTGAAGGCGTGGAGACATTGGCTTGAGTGGGCTAAACACTCTTTCCTCATCTGGACTGACCACCGCAACCTGGAGTACATCCGGGAAGCTAGGAGACTGAATCCTCGTCAGGCAAGGTGGGTCATGTTCTTTACCCGTTTTGTGTTTACCCTGTCCTACAGACCAGGTTCCCAGAATGTGAAGGCAGACGCACTGTCCTGGCTGTATGACACAGAGGAGCGGCCCATGGATCAGAGTCTGGAGGGCTTTCATGGAACGTTTGGGGGTCTCGATCAGCCTCACCTCGGGTTTCCACCCTGAGAGTAATGGGCAGGTGGAGAGAGTGAACCAGGATGTGGGCAGGGTTCTGGCACCGTGGCATCAGAGTCAGACCGAGGCTCCTGCGGTGGACGATTGGTTCAGACGCATGGAGGAGACCTGGGAAGCCGCCCATGGTCACCTCCAGCAGGCTGCGCTGCGCCAAAAGACCAGCGCGGACCATCACTGCAGTGAGGCCCCGGTTTTTGCATCGGGGGACTGGGTCTGGCTCTCAACCCGAAACCTGCCCTCCGCCTGCCCTGCCGGAAGCTGGGCCCGCGGTTTGTCCTGAGGAGAGTGAACAAGGTTTCTTACAGGTTACAGCTTCCCCCCCGATTACCATATTAACCCCTCATTCCATGTGTCTCTCCTCAGGCCGGTGGTGGCTGGTCCACTCCAGGAGTCTGAGGTGTGGGAGGTTCCTCCGCCCCCTCTGGACATCGAGGGGGCCGTGGCATATTCCGTCTGTTCCATCCTGAACTCGAGGCTTCAGGCGAGGAGCCTTCAGTACCTCATGGAGTGGGAGGGCTACGGTCCGGAGGAGAGGTGCTGGGTTCCGGTGGCTGATGTATTGGACCCTGAACTACTGCGTGAGTTCCACCATCGGTGCACCGCTGGAGCCACGCGTCGGGGGGGTACTGTCATGACTTCCGCCGAAGTCGGCTCCTCTCCTTGTTCGGGCAGTGTTCGGCGGTCGACGTCACAGGCTTTCTAGCCATCGCTGCTCCATTTTTCATGTATCCATTTGTTTTGTCTTGTTCCCTGCACACCTGGTTTTCATTCCCCAATCAATCTACATGTATTTATTCCTCTGTTCACCATTATGTCTTTGTGTAAGATTGTTTGTGTTACGTGTTTGTTGTTGACGCGCCAGACTGGTTTGTTTTTTCCGTGGTATTTCACGAAGATGTTTATTGTTAAACATAATTCTTGTGACTGTTTTGCGAGTTTTGCACTTTTGCCTCAATAAAGTGTGCTGTTCACAAATCTCTGCTCTCCTGCACCTGACTTTGCTACCAGTACGCACACACCTGACACCTTCAGAATGAGGTTCTTATTCTCAAACACCCCCTCATTTCCGAAACGGCTGAAAAGCTCAAATGTAGAAAAAGTCAGATTTAATTTTATAATAATTGTATAATTTCATTTGAATTTTTTTTGTGTGTCATGTTGAACTCAGGCCTTTTCATTAGGGGAGAAAAGTAAAAAATATAAAAAATATTGATTTGTTTCTAACTTTTTTGGGATTCAAAAACTGTTACAGTAATGAGAATTTTGCTAAAATGTTGGAAAAATGCATAATATCTGATCATAAAACATAATTATAATTATGAAATAGATAAGTACAGATCCTAATCTTAGTGATTCAAGAGAACATTTTGTGAAAAATGACACTTCTGTGACATTTCTGTGAGACTGACCCAGGCATGCCAGTTGACACAACAGACACCAGATAGAATATGGGAATGAACAAATGGTCCTCTTAAGTGTTTCTACTGGCTGTTCTGTCGTTTTAGTGATAGCTAGCTGGCATTCATCATAATGTCCACCGTCACATTGGAAGACTAAAAGCCCTGAGGGTGATATAATGAAGGCAGCAGTAGAGCCAACCATAAAATGGAGTGGAAAAAAGGAAATGATATCTCCAGACCAACAGAGAGGGAAACGGTTACAAAATATTAGGCCCCAATTGAAAAATACAGATAGGTGCCATGGCAACACGGCCCTCAAAGCCACACAAACAAACAGTGGGGGAGGAGGATGATGGCATGAAAGAAAATACCAATTAAGTCCTTCTCTCTTGCTTGTCGTTATAATAACAAAGACACAAGAAGATGGTCCTTTGACCTATTAAACTTTGATTCCCTCCCTTTGGTGTGAGAAGAAGAGGAGAGGAGGGGAGTGGAGAGGGAATGGGGAGGAGAGGTGGTTGAAGTACAGTCACCACTTTGAAACAAACTCGAAGCGGGGGATGTGAAGAAGGGAGGAGGAAGAGTATCAGCCAGAAAGAGAGAGAAAGAGGTGTGAGATCCTTTTTTCCAGTTGTGCTCAGGAGCATCTGGGAATAGTGCTGGGAAGAGTGTAAGTGATGAGGAGAGAGATCTGGCACATCTAGCCTCTTTGGTCCAACGGGTACACAACATCAAACCCAACCACATCACATCAAAGATAACAGCTAAACCCCAAGATCAGTCACACGACACACACTTACTGGAGCCACACTGATCCATCAGGACCTTAGTCTTTCAAAGGTTTTTCTTCTTCTTTTAACCAATGTCTTCTATCATACTATTCTCTCACCTCGTTCATAATGTTAGAGGGAGGGGGCTACCTAAGATTTGTTTGAGAAGTATGAAGTTGTGGTTTTGAACTGTCTGCACATATGACTGCTGAGAGAAGAGCATGAAGTGAGTCAGGGCTTAATATTGTGTAACGTGATATGTCGGCTGTGAAATATCACTGGCTTATCTGCAACCTACAGCTGACTAGGACATTCCAAGGAATCTGTTTTTGTCCGGGCTTTATGATCAAGAGTGACGTGATGACGTCTTCAATTCTATAGATAGACAAAGAGCATTGTTCTATTTTTATCACATCTATGTCCTCCATTGTTTTAGTGAAAATACATCAGATACGTGTTGTGAGTGTCTCTTACAGCCACCTGGGCCTAGGAAGAGTAACACAGATGGAAACAGGCTTTATTATGCCAGAAAAGGGGTTTGAAATGGACCTGCTCTCTCTGAAGTCATGAAACTGGATGCTCAGCGGTGGTTGTGGGGCTCATAATGCTGTCTGTCCTCCTTTCCCTCCATCAATATATCCACACAATGACTGATCCCACCACTTATCATTCCTGAGCTATCAGCAGGCCAGCAGTAGGGGACAGAGACACCAGACCCAGTCTTAATACAATATACACATTTGGCGATGACACCAACCACAGATGAATAGCATAAAGACCTGGGAGATCACTGGACAACAGACCATTATGTTGTGGGATAAGGCTGATATCTTATCGCTGTTGAAACGGTCCAGCCATACGAGATATGGGATACATTCAACTGGTTTTCAGCTGTGAATTTGTGAATTAATGTCTCTGGTCCTTATGCTCACGTAACAGAGTCATCCTTCCCTTAAATGCTCCCTAAATCGTATAATATCGTATAAAGCTGTGGCAGAGGGCCTTATCCAAGGGACACGCACACATGCATGCACACACGCACGTACGCAGTCCCTTTCATCCATTCCTGGACATCTCCCCGTTACCTCACCAAGGGAAACATTCATCTCGGTCTTGTGCTTGTGTGTGGAGAGCAGAGTGCTAAAAGAAGCCACCAGCCTGCAACTGGTTTAAAACAGATAACAAAAACAACACAATTTTCCTCTTCGTTCTTTTTTCTGGATCTGGTCTGAGTGTGGAGCCTCTGAGGCTCTCTCTGGCTCTCACAGGGCTCTGGTCAAAACTAGGGAATAGGGTGCCAGGTTGGATACAACCTCTGTCTCTGTCCCTCTGGCAGTAATCCAGAAGGAGTGCTGCTGTGAACATACACCAGCCTCTGCCCCAGTCTGGCTTGGCTACACTAGAAGGATAGATAACCCTGCCTTTTAATAGCATGAAGCTGCCTAACTGAATGTGACTTAGAGCTGACTGCGTGGCAGCAGCGGCCCACCCATTAGGTTGGTAGGGGCGGTGCCCCACTTGTGATTGGTTAATTTAAAAAAGTAACAATATTTTTCCATATATTTTAGGGATTATAAAAGTGCAGTAAATGTGTACATTTTCATGTTTAAAAAAAAATAGGGGTCTAACTTTACCTCCCATTTATTTGCTCAGGTTCTCAAACAGCTTAAAGTTAAACACAATAAGTCTACTGCGTTCCATGCCCAGAGTCAGGGAGCTTTGGAATATTTTCATCAAGCTTTAAAATCCTTGCTTCGTGCATACTGTACAGAACTGTCTGCAGATTGGGAGGAGGGGTTACCTTGGCTGTTACTAGCTGCTCGTGAAGTAGTGCAGGAAAGCACAGGGTTTAGCCCAAATGACTTAGTGTTTGGTCATAAGGTGTGTGGGCCTTTAGCAGTGCTGCAGGATGGTTGTTTGCCTGAGGAACAACCTCGGAACCTTATTGACTACGTAAATGGTTTTAGGCTGAAGTTGTATAGGGCTGGTGAACCGGCGAAAGAAAAACAAAAATGTTCTCAACAGAAAATGAAACTGAAATATGACGGACAGGCTGAGCTGCGTGAGTTTAGTCCCGGTGATTGTGTACTTGCTCTTCTGCCTCTTGTAAGTTCACCTTTCCAGGCAAAATACTGTGGTCCTTTCACTGTGTTGCGCAAAGTGTCAGATTTGAACTATCTTATTGAAACCCCTGGTCATAGGAAGTTCTCTAAATTATGCCATGTGAACCTGTTAAAATGTTATCACTCCCGTGATCTAAGCAAAGTGGAAGGCACTCCAGCGGTGAGGTCAGCCTTGACTGCTGCTCCAGTCACTGCATCTTGTGGCTTTAACTTTGTGGAGGGGGGAGAAGAGGAGGTAGTTAGGGTTTCGAATGAGGTTTTACAAGGTCGGTTGAAAAACTCCCAGACTTTGAAAAGCCTTGGGGTTTTGGTAGATCATTTAGACTCTGAGAAACATGATGAATTGGTAGCTCTTATTAGAAACTACCCTGTTTTGTTTTCTGACACTCTATCGCAAACCCGCTTAATTGAGCATGACATAGACATCGGAGATGCTAAGCCTATCAAACAGAGATTTTATTGTGTATCTGAGGAGAAGAGACTGCAACTGGAAACAGAGGTGCAGTATATGTTGGACAGTGGTATTGTGGAGCCATGTTGTTCAAATTGGGCTTCACCCTGTCTTCTGGTCAAAAAGTCTGATTCCACTTTCAGACCTTGCACTGATTATAGAAAAGTTAACAATGTTACTAAAGCAGACCTTTACCCTCTTCCTATGATGGAGGACTGTATTGATCAAGTTGGGTCAGCAAAGTATGTTAGCAAATTTGATCTTTTAAAGGGATATTGGCAAGTACCCCTTACCAAAAGAGCTTGTGAGATTGCTGCCTTTATAACTCCATCTGGTTTGTTCTCTTATACAGTGATGCCTTTCGGCTTGCGGAATGCTCCAGCCACCTTCCAGAGGCTGATGAATCGGGTGGTCTCAGGTCTTGAAGGCTGTGCCGTGTATTTGGTCGACGTGGTCTTCTACTCAGACTCTTGGGAGGAGCATGTCTGGAGAGTGCAAGCCCTGTTCGAAAGACTGGTGTGGGCCAGGTTGACTATCAATTTGGCAAAGTGTGAGTTTGCCAAAGCTACAGTCACATACCTAGGCAAGGTTGTTGGTCAGGGTGTTGTGTGTCCCGTGGAAGCCAAGGTTCAGGCTGTGAAGCAGTTCCCACAGCCCTCCACAAAAAAAGAACTGACACGCCTCCTGGGAATGGCGGGGTACTACCGTGCTTTCTGTAACTACTTTTCGGTAGTAGTGTCCCCACTGACCAATCTGTTGAAGGCCATGGCTGAATGTATCTGGTCCACCCAGTGTCAAGAGGCATTTGATGCAGTTAAGGCTCTTTTGTGTTTGGCACCCGTGTTGGCAGCACCAAATTTTGGGAAACCTTTCAAATTGCCAGTGAAATCGGTGCTGGGGCTGTGCTTCTCCAGGAAAATAATGACAATGTTGAGTGTCCAGTCAGTTTCTTTTCCCGGAAATGTAATAAGCATCAGCAAAACTATTCTGTAATTGAAAAGGAGGCTTTAGGTCTCATTTGGGCTTTACAGCACTTCAAAGTCTATGTTGGTTCTGGTTTGACCCCTTTAACTGTGTTCACTGACCACAACCCACTTATTTTTCTGAAGTCCCTGCAAAATCCCAAACAGCGCCTGATGCGTTGGGCTTTGTTTTTGCAACCATTCAACCTCGATATTAGACACATTAGTGGTAAGGATAATATCATTGCTGATGCTCTGTCCCGTGCTCCTTTAACCTAGTTTGTGTTTTCTCTCTGCTGACCCCTGCGGGCTGTCTGCGCCTCTTTCCTCTTAAATTGCTCCCCAGGTACCAGGGCTGCCGAGTTTGAGGGCGGACAGTCAGCTAGGGGACACGGGGCTACTGCTAGGAGCCGGGACTGGTATCTGTTTTTTTGTTTTGGGGGGGGGGGGGACTTTGGATTGTTTTAAATATGTTGGGTCGAAATTTGGGTTGAGGGTGGGCCCCTCATTTTAAGGAGGGGGGTGTCACGGCCCCTCCTCTGCAGTGCAGGGGCGGTTCCTCCTGCAGGCAGAGGAGGGTCGTTGGTGATTGGAGCCGCCTGGGCTCAGGGTATTTAAACTGCTTCACTAACCTCTCTCTCTCTCTCCCTGCTCCTCCAGGTATGATCCTGTTTTGTTTGTTCCTTTGTAGTTTTACGTAGTTTCCACTCAGTCATATTCACACACACAGATTCATGCATCCCTGCACTTTACATACACCCTACATTATGACATTTCCACACCTCATTCCTTTTTCTTTGTTTAAAGTTAATCGTTTTTTGGTTTATAATAAAGAACCTTTTTGATTGGCCTATACCTGTTGTTCGTGTCCCCTCATTTTTGCCACAGGCTATGAGCCGGCCTGTGACACTATATTGTTCAAAACAAGCTGTCCAGTTACTACTCTGCCCCTCAGTGACTGCCAGCAGCAGCTCCGCCTCCGTGGGTGCGTACTGTAGGCCGTGTGAACATTGCTTGGATTGTTTTGACAGCTATTTGCTATGAGGCGGAACTGCGCCAATGTAATCGCAGGATTTGATAACATAAATTATTTCATTGCATAAATTATAACAGCAGAAAGTAAATGTCGGTCCGTTCAGTCAGAACTTCTGCGTCTGCTTTAGTATCCCTCCCAAGTATCTCGCGCCAGACGGCTTACCTTCAGACGTGAGTCTAGATCTATCAGGTAGAGATGGAGCTAAAGCTAAACTACATCCAACAAGAGTCACTGGACAGAGGGACACACTAACTAGAACCTTCTCATCGTGGATCTGCTAGGTCAAAAAAAGCATGGCCAATTTTATTGTTTCCCCAGACATGGCGCCAGGATAAAGTGACTAAGGGGACAGTGGAAATCAGTGATGGGCAGGGCGTCATGACCCCCCCACAAAATTAGAGACAGGCCAATTTGACCCCATAAATAATATATCATGATTGATTGGAAATTATTTTCCCACCGTAGCTACTGGCTTTCTGTGCCTTTACACTACACAGTATTACTCAAATCTTCATTTTATGATTGGATCC
Source organism: Salmo trutta (assembly GCF_901001165.1). NCBI lineage: Eukaryota > Metazoa > Chordata > Actinopteri > Salmoniformes > Salmonidae > Salmo > Salmo trutta. The sequence goes on along the minus strand of NC_042966.1, from coordinate 25,667,324 downwards.
CCCTTGCTGCCAATTATGCTTTTGGTTTGGCCCGGTCTTCAGAGGTCTTGGGGCAAAAATATTGTACAAGGCTTATAAGGAGAACAGAGAAATAGCTCCTCTCTCTCTCCTTTATCTTCTTAACAAACCCTTCATTCTGTGAGCTAACTTGTAACAGATTTAACATGGTCATTTTATAAGCACAAATAAGATTGATAGTGAAAATTATATATTTCAAATTAACAAAGTTTCCGTTGCATAGTGATGAGATGTGCATCTTGTGTGTGAGTGCTATTTCTCAAAACGAATAATAATTGATAACGGTTATATCGGGCTCAATTTTGTGTGTTCAAAGACAACATGGGTATTATTACAAATGTTGAAACAACTGGTTTCTAGAAGGCTACAGAATTAGAGAAGGGCTGTTTCTCTGAACCTCAGGCAGTAAGCTCAAGCAAGCCTGTTTCTCTACCCAGTCAGAGGCAACCTGACTGTTTCACAGACTCTGACCAGCAGCAGCAATCTATCCTTATGTTTAGAAAACACATTTGAAGGCCATAACTGTAGGGGGAAAGCCCTCATCATGTTTACGCAACCTAACAATCCCGGTAAGAATGCTTCCAGGACCATATTTATATTTTATTTCAATTGAGAAAATCTAAAGAAATTGGCCCACCCATTGTCTTTATTGATAGAGATTGCATAGCAGTCAGCTGATTTATTTCTCCTTTACTATTTCTTCTTCTTCTTCATATTTCAATATGGAAGGGAAACCAGGTGCTGGTGTTTATTGTTTTTTAATGAGTATAAGTTATTCCTATACCATATTTTTGTGTAACGATAGTAGCAGTTCATTCAATTTCGGCAAGTGAGGGCGCATGGGCATAGGATGTTTACCCATGATGAAAGGGGGCCATGTCTGAAAGAGTTTGACAAGCTAATGATTAGCACAAATAAATTGCCAAGCCCATGCTTCCGCCTATTTATTCATAGCCATGCTGCATCAGTTTGGCTATAGGCAGGGTTGAAATTAAGGTGGAGGGTCCGGTACGGCACGGTGTCCCGGCAAAATAAATATTGGGGGTAAGTCGTACCGGTAAAACATGAGCCTATCACAATAACTCAAACAAAATGTAAAGAAAACTGTAGGCATTATTACACCATCATTTATCATTACCGCATGTGAGGCATGAAAAATGAGCAAACTGGTGGTATAGACTACGCTCCAAAATGTGATGTGGTTTGACAACACTGAAATTTTGCCAAGGCAGAGATGAGAGGCCGACACCGAGACGCACACGGACCGCAGTGAATGCATAAATTCTGACCTAATGACAATGCCAAATGTCATTACATTTTTTGGTGTTGTGTACAGATGTCCCTTTCCATTCACCACTGTTTGGAGGCTGGAAATATTTTGAGTGGATGAATGTGCATGGGTAGCATTGTAAAGGAGACCTTTGAAGTGATTGTTTGACAATCAGATAAAAAACATAATGACTGGTGGCTTCTGTACCCCTTTTTGGAGCAGGTATAACTTGTGTGTGTTTGGGCTGCAGTGGGTTTGGTATCCTCCGAGCAGACTTGGGGCGTAATTGTATGTCCCCATAGTATGTTATACCGAGTGACCGACTGAAAGGGAACATACAGTTACGCTACTGTTTCCTGAAGGCTGGAACGAGGTATAACATATTTTGGCCAAGGCGCCGTCAGGGGGTTTGGGCTCGCTGAAGAGCGGTACTGTATTGAGGAAATGAATGCAAGCCCCGGTATTATAGCAGGGAAGGCGGGGCGTCCAAGGGCAGGCTCTGCATTCATTGGCGTGTTTTTAGTTTTCTTCAGCTGAATGTGATTGGTCATTGACTCCCCATAATATGTTATACCTCGTTCCCTCCATCAGGGAACAGTTAACTGTACGATTTGTAACCAAAAGGTGACATGGTTCAATCTTTATCCACATGGGACAATGTCCAGATATGCTGTATGTGTAGCGTGAGTAAAAAATTCAAAACATGCTTCTGTGGATGTTGGCATCTCCAAAGGAATCAAGGAATGTAACAGACGTCAAAGCCAATCATATGAACTTCAGAGAGGAGATTTCATTTCATTCATTTTTTTCTATTTGTTTTATATACATTTTATATTGAAAGCAGAGAATCAGTTTCATAAGTACTCATGCCACCTCATGAAGCACCAGGCAGCATATTGTAGTCAGATACAGATGGATCTCATGATGACGCTTCGTAGGGCACTGGGTCCTGCACTCTTATTGTGTGTGTGTGTCGGTGCACCATGTACTCTTGATGGATGATGCTTCATCAGAAAGTAGGGGGTTGGCATGCTTATACCGTACACACAATATTGGCAGAGCAGAGGGAGCAGCACAGTTAGACTGATCGAATGATAAAGTCTGGAACAAAGGACATGCTGAGGTTTCACTTTCTTTTTTTTCTTTCTCAAAAGGTCATCATTAAAAAAACATTTTTCATTAGGAAAACTTAATGAGCGCCAGAGGAGTCGCTTGGCATCTCTCTCTCTCTCTCGCTCTCTCTCTGTCTCTCTCTTTCTCTGTCTCTCTCTGTCTCTGTCTCTCTCTCTCTTTCTCTGTCTCTCTGTCTCTCTCTCTCTCTCTCTCTCTCTCTGTCTCTCTCTCTCTGTCTCTCTCTCTGTCTCTCTCTCTCTCTCTGTTTCTCTCTCTCTCTCTCTCTCTCTCTCTCTGTCTCTCTCCCGCTGTCTCTCTCTCTCTCTTTCTCTGTCTCTCTGTCTCTGTCTTTCTCTCTCTCTCTCTCTCTCTCTCTCTCTCTCTCTGTCTCTCTCTCTCTCTCGCTGTCTCTCTCTCTCTGTCTCTCTCTCTTCCTGTTATATAAAAATCATGCAAACCAATCTTCATCACTCTGTCAGATATTTGTTTGGCCTGTTTCCATTATTTCAATTCATAACGGCATAGGGGCGTCCGTGTTGGGCTCAATAGAGAGGAGGTGGGGATCTGTGTACAGATCCTTCTTTGGTGACTGGTTCTCAGTGTGAAAGGCCAGTATGACCACTCACTAGCATTTAGCTAACTCCATATAGCTACACAATAGGCCCCTCTATGACTAGTTAAGCCTAGCATATTACTACATACAGTATAGGCCCCTACAGTACATGACTAGTCAAGACTAACACATGACCTATGACTGTTCCAACCTGCCACCTAAGTACAGTATACAGTAGGTCCATGTTGTATGACCTATGACTAAAACAGTGATGTCCGTTGTGCAGGGAGTAGAGGCCTCATTAAGGCCTCTCGGGAATAGTCCCGAAAGTGCAAATCCCGACCATCTGACACTTCAGACAGGCAAAGAAAATAAAATGAATATTACTTGAACCCAGGTCTGATGGTACAGGCCTTGTTCTGTGATGTCCTGACAAGGGCTTTCTAACAGAGAACATACATAGCTGGCACTGAGTAGTCTCTGATACAACCCAGTTCTTCACTGTGGGCGTTCCCCACTCTGCCATAACTGTGACACGGGAGATGAATGGTGGAGCTGGCTGACTAGCTCTGGGTGTCAAAGACAAATGAGGGAGCAGCCCACCTATCAGAGAGTTGGAGGGCGGTGGACAAGGCATCCGGTTAGCTGGGGAGGGAGTGAATCATTTGTTTTGCGATGAAATATATCACTGTGATTGACATGCATGTAAGTGGAGTCAAAGAGCCGAGATGGAAACCCAGGGAGTCTGGTGGTGAGATAATTTGACATGTTAAAGACACTGGGAACAAAGAAGAGAAATCATACCTTTGTTTGATTTCTGGGGAGTTCTGAAGTGAATTTAAGCATTGAGAATAAAGCAGGTCACCTTGTATTTAATGCATGTGAAGCATTTTGCAAGTTGGTGGTTGTAGAAATTGGTTTATTCTTCAATAAGCACGACTTGTGAACAGCTTATCCACTCACATGTAATCAGACATTCACGATGACATTACTAACCTACATGAAGATTAGCAGACACCACATGTTCTCACAGTGAGGGAGTCAGCTCATGTCCTATCCTTCATAAACACAGCCTGAAAGCCCCTTTCCTTCTTATGCCACATAAACTTTAACATGTCTTACTGAGAAAGCTGTAGTCCCAGCCCATCCAGTGATGTGTGTGTGTGTATAGACACTACCGTTCAAAAGTTTGAGGTCACTTAGAAATGTCCTTGTTTTTGAATAAAATGCACATTTTTTGTCCATTAAAATAACATCAAATTGATCAGAAATACAGTGTAGACATTGTTAATGTTGTAAATGACTATTGTAGATGGAAATGGCAGATTTTTCTTATGGAATATCTACATATGCGTACAGAGGCCCATTATCAGCAACCTTCACTCCTGTGTTCCAATGGCACGTTGTGTTAGCTAATCCAAGTTTATCATTTTAAAAGGCTAATTGATCATTAGAAAACCCTTTTGCAATTATGTTAGCACAGCTGAAAATTGTTGTTCTGATTAAAGAAGCAATAAAACTGGCCTTTAGACTAGTTGAGTATCTGGAGCATCAGCATTTGTGGTGTTGATTACAGGCTCAAAATGGCCAGAAACAAAGACCGTTCTTCTGAAACTCGTCAGTCTATTCTTGTTCTGAGAAATGAAAGCTATTCCACGTGAGAAATTGCCAAGAAACTGAAGATCTCGTACAATGCTGTGTACTACTCCCTTCACAGAACAGCGCAAACTGGCTCTAACCAGAATAGAAAGACGAGTGGGAGGCCCCGGTGCACAACTGAACAAGAGGACAAGTACATTAGAGTGTCTAGTTTGAGAAACAGACGCCTCACAAGTCCTCAACTGGCAGCTTCATTAAATAGTACCCATAAAACACCAGTCTCAATGTTAACAGTGAAGAGGCGACTCCGAGATGCTGGCCTTCTAGGCAGAGTTGCAAAGAAAAAGCCATATACCAGACTGGCCAATAAAAATAAAAGATTAAGACTGGCAAAAGAACACAGACACTGGACAGAGGAACTCTGCCTAGAAGGCCAGCATCCCGGAGTTGCCTCTTCACTGTTGTTGTTGAGACTGGTGTTTTGCGGGTACTATTTAATGAAGCTGCCAGATGATGCCAGACCACAAATTCAAGTGGGGTATTCTTAAACTCTTCAACATTATCCTCAGCTCAGGCATCTTCCCCAATATTTAGAACAAAGGTCTGATCACCCCAATCCGCAAAAGTGGAGACAAATTTGACCCTAATAATTACATTGTAATCTGCATCAATGGCAATCACTGAAAAATCCTCTGCAGTATCATCAACAGCAGACTCCAACATTTCCTCAGTGAAAACAATGTCCTGAGCAAATGTCAAATAGGATCTTACCAAAATACCATACAATAGACCACGTATTCACCCTGCACACCCTTATTGACAAAGAAACAAAGCAAAACGAAAGAAAAGTATTCTCATGCTTTGTTGATTTCAAAAAAGCTTTGGACTCAATTTGGCATGAGGGTCTGAATGGAAAGCAGTGTTGGGGGGAAAAACATATGACATAATAAAATCAATGTACACGAACAACAAGTGTGCACCTAAAATTGGCAATAAACACATAGATTTCTTTCCTCAGGGCCGTGGGGTGAGAACAGGGATGCAGCTTGAGCCCCACCCTCTTCAACATATACAGTATATCAATGAATTGGTAAGGGCACTAGAACAGTCAACAGCCCCCGGCCTCACCATACTGGACTCGGAAATCAAATGTCTACTGTTTGCAGATGATCTGGTACTTCTGTCCACAACCAAGAAGGGCCTACAGATGATGAAAAGTATTTATCCTTTTGAAACCTTTGTGAGTGCAATGTTTACTGTTAATTTCAAATCTTTTTTTGTTTTGTGTCTTCTCTCTTTCGTTTGTTTATTTCACTTGCTTTGGCAATATAAACACGTTTCCCATGCCAATAAAGCTGAGAGAGAGAGAGACCATCCTTCAGTGAAGTTTATATCCCGGGGGACGTTTATGAGGTTGTGTAATGGATTGTAGCTCTTTAAGGGCTCCTAACAGTTCCTTTTCACAGCTAAGCACATCGGTCGGTGTGTGGCAAATATTTCTCCTCATGAGAGCTCTGTATTGTTTCAATTAAGTGTGTGTGCGTGCATGCGTTTGACCAGTTTTTAAATCCCCCAACCCCTCCAACTACCATTTTATCATTAATTTGCGACAGACACACAGCTTTCTTGACAGTGCCAAATAATATCATTTTGTATTATTCAGGCTGCATTCCATTGGAACCACGGAAGCATACTCATGGCTTGGTTCTGGGTTCTGAGACTGGCTGACGCTGTGAGGTGTGTAACATTTGTGCTACTTCTAGTGTTGCTACGAGTGAATATATTAATGTCAGATACACAAACAGACACCATACAGAACAATAGCTTCATTGGTGACCTTTTGCTAAAAGTATTTCTCATTCACTCAATCTCCGTAGCTAACATGCATATATCCTCAAGCACGCCATGCACACCATGCACAGACACATGGGTGCACACACACAGGCGCGATTCAATGGTCATTCATCAGTTTGTATATGTATATCGATAATTCTAGATAATTACAGTTGTGTTTTGTCAGGCTCCATAGAGTTAGAGAGAAAATGCTGGCTCTTCGGCTCATGGTAATATTTCTCATTCCAGTGTGTGTGTGTGTGTGTGTGTGTGTGTGTGTGTGTGTGTGTGTGTGTGTGTGTGTGTGTGTGTGTGTGTGTGTGTGTGTGTGTGTGTGTGTGTGTGTGTGTGTGTGTGTGTCTGTGCAAGTGTGTGTGTCCGTGTCTGTGTGTGTCCCTGTGAGAGAGTGTGTGTGCGTGTATAACAGAAAGGGAGAAATGGGGGTTCATGAATAATGCCTCTTGCCTCTGGTGTAACTAGGACAAGATGAATCCCCTCTCACCAACACCCAGCCCTTTTTCTGATTAATTTCACATTCATAATTCAGTAATTGCAGCTCTTGGACACTTGGATATACAGCTAATGAGATTTACTCTTTGGACCCGGGTCTCAGTCTGCTGTAAATATACTGAGTATTGTGCCGAAGTGGAGTGCTCCATAACTCAAGAATGTTTTTGTAATGGTTATATGAAGATTTTAGATATAAATATTTCCATTTTATATTCTCAATTTTCACAGAATTAAAGTAACTAGCATCTTGCTGAACCACTTCAACCCTCTCTTATCGCTTTGCTACATTTCGAGAGAGAGAAAAAACCTATGGATGATAAATGAAGTGTGATTTTCCCAGTCTACTGCTTCAAAACGCCATCCAAAGGGCAGACATTTCAAAAACAGTCTTGCTGCTTCTCTTTCATTCTCCTTTCCAGATGGCTTACGAAATAAAATATCTGTGCCTGTGATGACAAGAAAGAAGAGACACCCGTCTAAAATCCTGGTAGAGGAAAGAAAAGAGGGGACAAACAAAAGTAATTAGAGAGAAAGAAAATGCAATTTAAACTAATCCGATTAGCGGTTGATTCTGCCAGTCCTAATTGAGCTGCAGCAGTGGGACTTGGAAACAAATGTTTACTTATCAAGCATGGTAACTTAACCTAGCCTCGTAAAAACCATCCTGATCTCGTGAGCTATTCGTGTGGCAAAACAGAATGTGAGTTTGTGAGATCAGGATGGATCGTACGAGGCTAAACTTAACCCTCCTCAGGGACAATACAGGGAGCATGGTGTGTGTGTGTGTGGCAGGCAGTGCCGTTTAAGATGAGGGAGGACAAAACATTTGTTATGAGCATGGCCTTATTTCTATTACAGCATATTGGATGACTCGCATTCATATTCCAATCACCCAGTTCAATGTAACAGCGATAGGTTTAGGCGACTACATGATTCTCAAATTTTCCCTATTTTCCCGTCATGAGGTTGCTACAATCTACCCTATGAACGAAAGTTTACAATGTAGGTGCACACAGATTGAGAGACAAATTTAAGGTGACAGACAGTGACATTCAATACCAACTTGCCTGCATCTAGCTGATATAGGGTGTAATCATTAGTCCAACAGTTGCAAACGAGAGTTTCTATTGGACAAATTCAGGTATGTTAATCCCCATTTTGTCCTGTTTGCTTCCGTTTAAGAAACGTTTAACAGAATCGGCTAAATGAATACACCCCTGATCACGCGAGAACAGAGTTTACTCTCATAACAGCCATGTTGTATTCCGTCTCTTCCCTTCGCTTGTGGACTTCAATGCACAACACATCAGCTGTCTGTGACCAGGTGAAAAAACCTTTCCAAGTCAAACCGCTACACACAGCCTACATTGTTGTCATCATATTAGCTAAAGTAACGCCATATTCAGCATAGCTAATAGAACTAACGTGTTAGTTAACCCGCTACAATCAGTAATGCAGTAACAATAACGTTAGTGTACAGTCAGTAAGCAGTTACAACGGCGGGCCCCGGTGGCAATACATTAGTAAAACCAAAAGCTTACCTTGACTTGGAAGAGTTCCAGTGTTGTGCTGGAAAGTCATAGCCAGCTAGATGTTTCAGTAGGCTCAGTAGGCTAAACTAGCTAGCTACATTTGCTTGTTTACATATACTTAGGTTGGAGTCATTAAAACTCATTTTTCAACCACTCCACAAATTTCTTGTTAACAAACTATAGTTTTGGCAAGTTGATTAGGACATCTAGTTGGTGCATGAAACAAATAACTGTTCAAAAAAATTTTTACAGACAGATTATTTCACTTATAATTCACTGTATCACAATTCCAGTGGGTCAGAAGTTTACATACACTAAGTTGACTGTGCCTTTAAACAGCTTGGAAAATTCCAGAAAATGATGTTATGGCTTTAGAAGCGTCTGATAGGCTAATTGACATCATTTGAGTCCATTGGAGGTGTACATGTGGATGTATTTCAAGGCCTACCTTTCAACTCAGTGCCTCTTTGCTTAACATCATGGGAAAATAAAAAGAAATCAGCCTCAGAAAAAAATGGTAGACCTCCACAAGTCTGGTTCATCCTTGGGAGCAATTTCCAAAAGCCTAAAGGTACCAAGTTCATCTGTACAAACAAAAGCCGCAGCCGTCATACCGCTCAGGAAGGAGACGCGTTCGGTCTCCTAGAGATGAACGTACTTTGGTGCGAAAAGTGCAAATCAATCCCAGATCAACAGCAAAAGACCCTGTGAAGATGCTGGAGGAAAAAGTATCTATATCCACAGTAAAACAAGTCCCATTTCGACATAACCTGAAAGGCAGCTCAGCAAGGAAGAAGCCACTGTTCCAAAACTGCCATAAAAAAGCCAGACTACAGTTGCAACTGCACATGGGGACAAAGATCATACTTTTTGGAGAAATGTCCTCTGGTCTGACGAAACAAAAATAGAACTGCTTGGCTATAATGACCATCATTATGTTTGGAGGAAAAAGGGGGATGCTTGCAAGCTGAAGAACACCATCCCAACCGTGAAGCACGGGGGTGGCAGCATCATGTTCTGGGGGTGCTTTGCTGAAGGAGGGACTGGTGCACTTCACAAAGTAGATGGCATCATGAGGCAGGAAAATGATGTGCATATATTGAAGCAACATCACAAGACATCAGTCAGGAAGTTAAAGCTTGGTTGCAAATGGATCTTCCAAATGGACAATGACCCCAAGCATACTTCCAAAGTTGTGGCAGAATGGATTAAGGACAACAAAGTCAAGGTGTTGGAGAGGCCATCACAAAGCCCTGACCTCAATCCTATTGAAAACTTGTGGGCAGAACTGAAAAAGCGTGTGCAAGCAAGGAGGCCTACAAACCTGACTCAGTTACACCAGCTCTGTCAGGAGTAATGGGCCAAAATTCACCCAACTTATTGTGGGAAGCTTGTGGAAGGCTACCATAAATGTTTGACCCAAGTTAAACAATTTAAAGGCAATGCTACCAAATGCTAATTGAGTGTATGTAAACTTCTGTCCCATTGGGAATGTGATGAAGGAAATAAAAGCTGAAATAGATCATTCTCTCTAGTATTATTCTGACATTTCACATTCTTAAAATAAACTGACCTAAGACAGGGAATTTTTATTAGGATTAAATGTCAGGAATTGTGAAAGACTGAGTTTAAATGTATTTGGCTAAGGTGTATGTAAACTTCCGACTTCAACTGTAAGTGAAACTGAAAAAAAAGACACTCACTCTCGATTTGTGTTGCTTCTCCTTCATTTAGGAAGAAACTATTGTCTTTCTCTCTCTTTGAGTTAACTACTCACCACCTTTATTAATACACTTCAGTTCTAGCTAGCTGCAGCGTATGCTTTCAGTACTAGATTTATTTCCTTATCTATTGATTGGGTGGACAACATGTGAGTTCTTGCTGCAAGAGCTCTGATAGACTGGAGGACGTCCTCCGGAAGTTGTCATAATTACTGTATATGTCTATGGAAGGGGGTGAGAACCATGAGCCTCCTAGGTTTTGTATTGTCAATGTACCCAGAGGAGGACAGAAGCTAACTGTCCTCCGGCTACACCGTGGTGCTACCCTACAGAGTACTGTTGAGGCTACTGTAGAACTTCTTCAAAATAGTTTGTTTCAATCAGTTATTCGGTGACGTGATTATATTTAGTATAGTTTTATCTAAAAAGGCTAACTTTTTATAATGTCTTACAATTTACATTTTATGAAATTCACAGAGGCGGATGGTCCTTCCCTTACACCTCTGAGGAGCCTCCACCTGTGTGCGTATGTAATCTGTGTTGACTACCTTCACGTCAGCAGGAGGTGGAGTGGGACTGACTGAAGAGTGTCCAGAGTAGGACGTCTTGCATTCAAGCCCCAGGACATCTTAATTGTTAGTTTTGCTATTCCTGGAGAGCATATTTACTGTAACATGGTGACAGACAGATATAACGGTACAAGGCGTGACCCAGATGCAGACACGGGAGGCAGATGGTTTGAGCTCTGATATTTATGATAGTCCAAGGGGTAGGCAACGCTACAGGGCGACAGGCAGGCTCGAGGTCAGGGGCAGGCAGAATGGTCAGGCAGCCGGGCTCAGAGTCAAGACAGGCAAGGGTCAGAACAGGCACTATGATAAAACCGCTGGTTGACTTGACAAACAAGACGAATTGGCACAGACAGACAGAAAACACAGGTATAAATACACAGGAGATAATGTGGAAGATGGGCGACAGCTGGACGGGGGTGGAGACATGCACAAGGAAAGGTGAAACAGATCAGGGTGTCACATAGTGATTTAGGTTCAGTCTTTGGCCAATCCTTGACTCGCAAAGATTTAGAATCAAATGCACCCCACCTCTTCTCTCTCTCACTCTCTATCTATTTCCCTATTTCAAAACGTGACTTCATACCATACAAAATCCCCAATCCCCCTGCATCTTTGTACTCATTCCAGACCCCTAATGTAACATTGGCTTAACTTGGTCAGGCTGAATTGATTAACCTTGACCTGTATCTGTTCCTTCTGATCAATGTCCAGTGTACACCCCCTCTGCACTAAGGTACTGACAACGTCTCACCCTATTCCCTATTTAGTGAACCAGAGTGCATCATAGGGCTCTGGCCAAAAGTAGTGCATTATATAGGGAACAGGGTGACATTTGGGATGCAGACAACAACTGGCTGTCTTCATCATCCATCCCTCTCCATAACAGGGTGTGGCCCCCAATGGCCCCCAAGGACATATAGGGAATTGGGAGAAAAGAGAGTTTGTCCCCCTGATTTTGAACTCTTTCCCTCTCCACCCTTTTCCATCAATCTATTTCCTGAGAATTCACCTTCCACTTCAATGTTTGAACATTCCAACGTCAGGAAAGTGACACTGTACAGGGTAATCACGTAGAAATGTAGACTATAAACATACAGTCGGTGTCAGATTTTCTTGGACACTGACAAGTATCTTTTACAACATGTACACCCCATCTGTATCTCATTCTATTATACATCCACTCCATAAATCATCTCTTTATTCACACCATGTTTTGCAACCTTTTAGTTGGATAGAAAATGAGTTCAAGATCTGCCTGGCATGAGGTGTTCATATAAACCAGCAGCACAACTTTGGTTTTAGAAGTGGGGGGGACATAACTTTTAAATATATATACATTTTTAATCTAGTCGGATAAACACTCCAAGCAACCTACCGGACCGCTCGGAGGCGTCCACATGGTCCTGAAGCACACCGTTGCCTCGTTTTGTATCACATTCCAATGATACAACTGGGGGGGGGGGGGTGCCCCTGATATAACCTATACTTTTACTGTCAGTCAAGCACTTCTGCAGGACAAGAAAAAAGGGAACGACTTTAGACTTACTGGATGGTAAATAGGATTTGACAAAATCAGAATACCTGTCATGCATCGACAGTAAATCAAGTACACGAGCCCTTCTCTGTTCGTCGGCTGCCTCTTATGATCCAAATTAGTACCACATTGATGTCAAAGGAGTTATGTTGATTTGATTGATGCGCTCGGACAGAAGACAGAGGAGTCAGAGAGCCGAGTCCGAGCGGCACTAAAAACTAGTGACGTGTATGAGTTTCAGGCCCCTTTACCAGGGTAAAATAAGGTCTTACGAAATACGTATGGTATTGTATTTAAATAATTTTGTTTCTTTACGTTAACATATTCAGTTAGGATCTCACTTGGTGATGTCACGGTTGTCGAAAGGAGGAGCGGACCAAAGTGCAGCGTGTGTGTCGTTCCACATTTTATTTATACTGTGAAACTATGCAATACATAAATAAACGTAATGACAAAAACAACAAACCGTGACGCAGAGGTGAAACATACACTACTCAAAATTAATCTCCCAAAAACCCAGGTGGAAAAAACCCCTACTTAAGTATGATCTTCAATTAGAGACAACGAGGACCAGCTGCCTCTAATTGGAGATCATCCCAAACAAACCCAACATAGAAATACAAAACTAGAACCTGAACATAGAAATACAACACATAGAATCCCCCCCCCGTCACACCCTGACCTACTCTACCATAGAAAATAACACCTTTCTATGGTCAGGACGTGACAGGTGAACTCCATAGGACCAGAAATGGATGAATGCAACAAGCATGTCTCTGTCACTAACAAATACAGTCATGGGTGGTAACTCTACAATTTACTCGAAAGGCAAGGCACTCTGGGAAATATGTGAAGGCTTTACACTAAGCAGTGTGTTAATTTAACACTGTTCCTTTTAGGGTTGATTTATCACTCTCAGTTTGAATTATTATTATTTTTTAACACTGGAGAATTTGCTGTGTATATACTGTCTGAAGAACAATCCAAGAGCCTTGTCTTTCTTGGTGGAGACACTTGAGACAATCGAATGGGTCTTCCATCTCCATCTCAATCCCTAATTAACCTTCTCCTTGGTTGTCTCAAATGGCACCCTATTCCCTTTATACTGCATCATTTTTTTTTACCAGTGCCCATAGGGCTCTGTAGTGCACTGAATAGGGAATAGGGTGCCATTTGGGACTCATCCCTGGGCTCTCCTGTCCAATCTGGATTTGATTTTATCCTCCCTGCTGTCTCCATCTGTCAATGAATAATTCCTTTGTAGTCCGCCATTTCCCAAACCAACCCCTACCCCCCTCTTTCACCCTTCCATGTTCAATATTTAATATGTGCCAAGTGACAAGCCAAGGAAGTAGCCAAGAATGTTACACTCTTGTTATTGGCCCTTTAGAACTAATATACGTGTCAGTGGCTCCTCCACTTTTCCACGTTCCAAGATTCAACCCTATACCACGCCAGGGTAATCCTACGTTTATTATAATCTGAAGAATGTAATTGTGTAATTTACAGCACTGTAATAGAAAGCCCATGTCCAGGGAACTGTCCCAAGAGGGCCATGTTGGTTTCATGGTACCCCATTAGTAGGGTGAAGTCAGAGAGTTAAACCTACCGACTGGTTCACAAATAGACTGTGAAAATCAATGTAACATATCACACATCATGGCCACAATTTCTATAGAGCTCTATGGGTTAGTGCTAATAGAAGAGCTCTGCCATCTACCACATCTGGTTCCGACCATGTCTGTGTCCCAAATGGCCCCCCTATTCCCTATGTAGTGCACTACTTTTGACCAGGGCCCATAGGGATAGTAGTGCGCTATGCAGGGAATATGGTGCCATTTGGGACATAAATCATCAAACACAGGCAAGCAATTCTACAGTTTCCAAAGGAAGGGAAAAAGTAAAGTGGTGGCCCAGGCAAAAGCTTTGTTCCAAGCGTTAGCTCGGAGGAGGTTGGACTACATGTGTAGGTTTTATGAGGCTGGAGAGCATGTTGATGACTCAACCTGTGTTGGGAGAAACTAACCTGGACAGACAGAAAGAGAGAGTGAGGGGAATGAAGGGAGAAAGGAAGAAAGAGTAAAGTGAAGAAAAGTTGTGAAGACCGAAATCTCTAGAGCTTTTCCAACATCAGGCCCAGAGCCATATGGTTTTATGTGGATCTCCTCTGTGCATTAGCTAAACCTGCTAGGGGAAGGTGTGTGTGCGTGTGTATGTGTTTGTGTGTGCTTGTGCGTGCATGTGGGGTCCGGAAGGGGCTGTGATCCGCATAGTTGGCTTACATCCCTGAACTTGGTGTTCCCTCCATAGCGTGTACTAGTGCCACGTTTAGAGGTGAAGCAGAATGTGGTCAGGGCCGATGGTGGTCACTGTTCAGGGATGGTCTGTCCTCATTGTTTGTCTTTGGTGAGTCTACTGAATAAAAGGCCATTATGTTGTAGCAGACTCTATCCAATAGTCCGGGTCATGGGATGGCTCCCCGTCACCACATAGGATGAAGAGGAGAAATGGGACTTCATGGACCACACATGCGTATCCATACAGACCCACAATGTGGTAAACATCCTCTTCAAGTTCCAGTAAAAACTCTTGTTTAATAACTATGCTAGCTGACTTCACACTCCCTTTCTCACCCAGACGCCCTCATCCACCCATAAACACAAGTAATGAGACACAGTAGACAACTGCATCAAACATTGACAGAGGAAAAGAGAGAGACAGAGAGAGAGAGAGAGAGTTCTTCAGTTGGAAGGAGGATAAGAATAGAGAGTGATGAAGATGTCTGGAGTATTATCCAGGCAGCACATCTGGACGGCTCTCCTTGGCAGCGCTTGCAAGTCATCCAGCAGAGAGATGCAGGTGCTTTATGAAAGAGACACATCAAATTCAGACAGACGAGCCAAGCATCAGACACACAGACTGCTCAGTCATTCAGGCAGAAGAGAGATGTTTTCTTTGGGCTTCTCGAAGTGTTGTTAGGGGAGTGCTAATATACAAAGCAGTTCAACAGAATTCACAATTAGCTCTTTACTACTCTTAGTAAACATTTTTGCTCATCATTATCTGTACTTATCCTCCATTAGTCAGAACACCAATTGTAAAGACGGTCTTAAAACCAGCAAAACAGGCTTAGCGATATACAGTGCATTCGGAAAGTATTCAGACCACTTGACTTTTTTCACATTTTGTTACGTTACAGCCTTATTCAAAATGGATTAAATAGTTTTCCCCATCATCAATCTACACACAATACCCCATAAGGACAAAGCAAAAACAGATTTTTAGAAATATTTGCAAATTAATAAAAAATAAAAAACTGTAATAAACATTTACATAAGTATTCAGACACTTTACCCAGTACTTTGACAGCAATTACAGACTCGAGTCTTCTTGGGTATGACGCTACAAGCTTGCCACAGCTGTATTTGTGGAGTTTCTCCCATTCTCTGTTGATCCTCTCAAGCTCTGTCAGGTTGGATGGGGAGCATTGCTGCACAGTTATTTTCAGGTCTCTCCAGAGATGTTCAATCAGGTTCAAGTCTGGGCTCTGGCTGGGTCACTCAAGGACATTCAGAGACTTGTCCCGAAGCCACTCTTGCGTTGTGTTGGCTGTGTGCTTAGGATCGTTGTCCTGTTGGAAGGTAAACCTTCACCCCAGTCTGAGAACCTGCTCCAGAGCACTCAGGACTTCATCAAGGATCTCTCTGTACTTTGCTCCGTTCATCTTTCCATTGATCCTGACCAGTCTTCCAGTCCTTGCCACTGAAAAACATCCCCCAAAGCATGATGCTGCCACCACCATGCTTCACTGTAGGGATGGCGCCAGGTTTCCTTCAGACATGATGCTTGGCATTCAGGCCAAAGAGTTCAATCTTGGTTTCATCAGACCAAAGAATCTTAATTCTCATGGTTTGGGAGTCTTTAGGTGCCTTTTGGCAAATTCCAAGCAGGCTATCATGTACCTTTTACTGAGGAGTGGCTTCCGTTTGGCCACTATACCATAACGGCCTGACTGGTGGAATAATGCAGAGATGGTTGTCCTTCTGGAAGGTTCTCCCATCTCCACAGAGAAACTCTGGAGCTCTGTCAGAGTGACCATTGGGTTCTTTGGCCACCTCTCTGACCAAGGCCCTTCTCCCCCGATTGCTTAGTTTGGCCGTGCGGCCAGCTCTAGGAAAAGTCTTGGTGGTCCCAAACTTCTACCATTTAAGAATGATGGAGGCCACTGTGTTGTTGGGGACCTTCAATGCTGCAGAAACTTTATGGTACCCTTCCCCAGATCTGTGCCTCGACACAATCCTGTCTCGGAGCTTTACAAGCAATTTCTTTGACCTCATGGCTTGGTTTTAGCTCTGACATGCACTGTCAACTGTGGGACCTTATATAGACAGGTGTGTCCCTTCAAAATCATATGCAATCAATTGAATTTACCACAGGTAGACTCCAATGAAGTTGTAGAAACATTACAAGGATGATCAATGGAAACAGGAGGCACCTGAGCTCAATTTTGAGTCTCATAGCAAAGGGTCTGAATACTTATGTAAATAAGGTGTTTTCAATTTTTAGTGAATTTTCCAAAATTTCTATAAACCTGTTTTCGCATTGTCATTATGGGGTATTTTATCCATTTTAGAATAATGCTGTAAAGTAACAAAATGTAGAAAAAGTAAAGGGGTCTGAAGACTTTCCGAATACACTGTATGTTTGAAATTATATAGGGCGGCAGGTAGCCTTTCGGTTAGGTTACTGGTTCGAATCCCCGAGACGATTAGGTGAAAAATCTGTCAGTGTGACCTTGAGTAAGGCACTTAACCCTAATTGCTTCTGTAAGTCACTCTGGATAAGAGCATCTGCTAAACGACGTTTTTTAAAGTTATAGAAATGCAAGGTTTCAGTGAGCAGGAGGGAGGGATGCAGGATGAGGGAGCAGAGCAGAACTGAGCTGAGCTTCCTGCCCAGACAGTGGAGACGGGAGGCCTGGTGTGGCGATGCCTGTGATGTGGAACAAGGCCCTAGGCATATCCCTATCTCAATCTCTGCACGTCCAATCCATGATCCCCCACAGAGTACAACGCAGCCCTGCTATCCTGCATTGGCTAGCATTTCCTGCTTTCTCTCCCAACCAATTTCAGGTAAGAGTGGGTTATGTGGCTCCTACTGCAACCCAGCTAGAGTGGAGGACAGGGGGATGATGGATGAGAGAGAGTATTTCCCTGGGTTGTCCACAGATCTGGTAGTCAGGGAGTCAGGGTGGTATTGTTAGGGAACAAAGCCTTTCTGTGTTGGAGATCGGACGTCACAGGGAGCTGATGTAGGGGTGACAAGAAAAGTATGTCGATTTTTGCCTGTGTTTGGGGCTGTCTTTGAACTAGGCGGTGATGTCAGCTCAACGACCAGAGTGAATCACCATACCAGCGCTAGGAAACGGTTAGGAGACATTTATGTATTTTTCCATTACAATCATCTCTCGGGATTGCTGATGTGGATCCTGTAAATGTAACAGATTCATTGAGCATGGGTACTTTAAAACAAGCTCACCTAGCTTGAAATCATGTCTGTATCTGGATATGTCTGTGGAGACATCAAGACCACCCCACCCACTGATGTTTTATATCTGCCAGCCTTTTCAATCTCTATCATTTCAGACATATCCTAGGTGCAGTGGAAACAAAATAAATAACCTCACTATATTCTGATCGATCAAAGATACAAAACAAATGTATTCTAAGATAATATAACAGGCCAAGAGTTCACTGTGAGTCACACAAACACCTATTATGCCATCATGCAAATAATCCAGACGTCTATAATGAATAATACATTCAACACACACACACAAGCAAATAATATTGTATTTGTCACGTGCCGAATACAACAGATGTAGACTTAACCCGTGAAATGCTTGCTTACAAGCCTTTCCCAATGATGCAGAGTTAAACAATTGTTAATCAAATAAAAATGGTAACACAAGAATAATAAAATACTCAAGAATGGAGCTATATACAGGAGTACCAGTACCAGATCAATGTGGAGCTATATACAGACAGCCAGTACCAGATCAATGTGGAGCTATATACAGGAGTACCAGATCAATGTGGAGCTATAAACAGGAGTACCAGTACCAGATCAATGTGAAGCTATATACAGACAGCCAGTACCAGATCAATGTGGAGCTATATACAGGAGTACCAGATCAATGTGGAGCTATAAACAGGAGTACCAGTACCAGATCAATGTGGAGCTATATACAGACAGCCAGTACCAGATCAATGTGGAGCTATAAACAGGAGTACCAGTACCAGATCAATGTGGAGCTATATACAGACAGCCAGTACCAGATCAATGTGGAGCTATATACAGGGAGTACCAGTACCAGATCAATGTGGAGCTATATACAGGAGTACCAGTACCAGATCAATGTGGAGCTATATACAGACAGCCAGTACCAGATCAATGTGGAGCTATATACAGGAGTACCAGTACCAGATCAATGTGGAGCTATATACAGACAGGCAGTACCAGATCAATGTGGAGCTATTGTCACGGTTGTCGTCGGTGAAGGAGGACCAAAACGCAGCAAGCATGCGGTTGTTCATTTTGAACATTTATTAAATCAAAACGAACACTCCAAAACAACTAAACGAACTACAGACAGTCTGGCAAGGCACAAGGCTAAACTCAGAACAATCTCCCACAAGTGACAAACACACACACACACCCTCATATATGGGACTCTCAATCAAAGGCAAAAGGGAAAACACCTGCCTTCAATTGAGAATCCCAATCCCAATTAACCAACCATAGAAACACACTTACTAGACTACACATAGAAATACATAAACATAGACCATAAACCAAAAACCCGGAAATATTAAATCCAACACCCTTTTACCAAAACACCACCCTGAACCACATAAAACAAAAACCCTCTGCCACGTCCTGACCAAACTACAATACCAATTAACCCTTATACTGGCCAGGACGTGACAGCTATATACAGACAGCCAGTACCAGATCAATGTGGAGCTATATACAGACAGCCAGTACCAGACCAATGTGGAGCTATATACAGGGAGTACCAGTACCAGATCAATGTGAAGCTATATACAGACAGCCAGTACCAGACCAATGTGGAGCTATATACAGGGAGTACCAGTACCAGATCAATGTGGAGCTATATACAGGAGTACCAGTACCAGATCAATGTGGAGCTATATACAGGAGTACCAGTACCAGATCAATGTGGAGCTATATACAGACAGCCAGTACCAGATCAATGTGGAGCTAT
Organism: Salmo trutta; assembly: GCF_901001165.1. Taxonomy (NCBI): domain Eukaryota; kingdom Metazoa; phylum Chordata; class Actinopteri; order Salmoniformes; family Salmonidae; genus Salmo; species Salmo trutta. Next base: position 25,647,781 of record NC_042966.1, on the reverse strand, counting down.
ATACAGACAGCCAGTACCAGATCAATGTGGAGCTATATACAGGAGTACCAGTACCAGATCAATGTGGAGCTATATACAGACAGCCAGTACCAGATCAATGTGGAGCTATAAACAGGAGTACCAGTACCAGATCAATGTGGAGCTATATACAGACAGGCAGTACCAGATCAATGTGGAGCTATATACATACAGCCAGTACCAGATCAATGTGGAGCTATATACAGACAGCCAGTACCAGACCAATGTGGAGCTATATACAGGGAGTACCAGTACCAGATCAATGTGAGGCTATATACAGACAGCCAGTACCAGATCAATGTGGAGCTATATACAGGAGTACCAGTACCAGATCAATGTGGAGCTATATACAGACAGCCAGTACCAGATCAATGTGGAGCTATATACAGACAGACAGTACCAGATCAATGTGGAGCTATAAACAGGAGTACCAGTACCAGATCAATGTGGAGCTATATACAGGAGTACCAGTACCAGATCAATGTGGAGCTATATACAGACAGCCAGTGCCAGATCAATGTGGAGCTATATACAGGAGTACCAGTACCAGATCAATGTGGAGCTATAAACAGGAGTACCAGTACCAGATCAATGTGGAGCTATATACAGACAGCCAGTACCAGATCAATGTGGAGCTATAAACAGGAGTACCAGTACCAGATCAATGTGGAGCTATATACAGGGAGTACCAGTACCAGATCAATGTGGAGCTATATACAGGGAGTACCAGTACCAGATCAATGTGGAGCTATATACAGACAGCCAGTACCAGATCAATGTGGAGCTATATACAGACAGCCAGTACCAGATCAATGTGGAACTATATACAGGAGTACCAGTACCAGATCAATGTGGAGCTATATACAGACAGCCAGTACCAGATCAATGTGGAGCTATATACAGGAGTACCAGTACCAGATCAATGTGGAGCTATATACAGGGAGTACCAGTACCAGATCAATGTGGAGCTATATACAGGGAGTACCAGTACCAGATCAATGTGGAGCTATATACAGACAGCCAGTACCAGATCAATGTGGAGCTATATACAGGAGTACCAGTACCAGATCAATGTGGAGCTATATACAGGAGTACCAGTACCAGAACAATGTGCAGGGGTATGAGGTATTCGAGGTAAATAAAGTGACTACCCACTGGGTACAGACATCAGTTCAACGTCTAGTTCTGATTTACATTTGGTTGAGTTGTCAACTAACATGAATTCAATGTGAAATCAACCAAAAATGCCACCATGTCATTGGATTTACATTAAAAGTTGTGTGCGTGTTAGTGTTGTGTGTATGTGTGCGTGTGTGTGTGTGTGTGGAGGTTTGTGTGAGTGTATACAATATAATCTTGTGAGTGTGCATAGAGTCAGTGCAAGATAGGGTCAGTGCAGATAGTCCGGGTAACCATGAATGAACTATTTAACAGTCTTATGGCTTGGTGGTAGAATCTGTCTGAGTCTATTGGTCCGAGAGCCGATGCTCCGGTACCATTTGCCAGATGGTAGCAGAGTGAACTGTTTATGGTTTAGGTCACTAGAGTCTTTGGCAATGTTCCGGCCTTCTTCTGACACCGACTGATATAGAGGTTCTGGATGGCAGGGAGCTCAGCCCCAGTGATGTACTGGGCTGTTTGCACCACCCTCTGTAGCGCTTTGCAGTTGAGGGTGGTGTATACCAAGTGATGATGCAGCCAGTCAAGCTGTTCTCGATGGTGCAGCTGTAGAACTTTTTGAGGATCCTAGGGCCCACGCCAAATCTTTTCAGCCCCTTGAGGCGGAAGAGGCGCTGTTGTGCTCTCTTCACGACTGTGCAGATGTGTGTGGACCATGTTAAGTCCTTAGGGATGTGGACACCAAGGAACTTGAAGCACGCACGCACGCACACACACACACACACACACACACACACACACACACACACACACACACACACACACACACACACACACACACACACACACACACACACACACACACACACACACACACACACTGTTCCTTCTTGATTGACCTAACCCAGCACACTAAATTACTGCCTAGTCGAGTTTCTCACATAGGGCTGTCAGGCTGCTATGACACATGCAGTCATCACATCAATATATCAATGACAAGTAAACAAGTTGGATGGGTAGGATACAGAGCAGAATTGTTCCTTAATCCTTCTCACAAATCTAACAGACTGGTGTGTGACAGTGTGTACGACGTACGTTTGGTTGTGCGCCCATGCGTGCTTGCACGTGCATACGTGTGGTGTGTGTGCTGTGAGTCCGTGCGTGTTTGATTATGTGTGTATTCTGTTTGAAGCTGATTAGCTATGCTCCACTACTCTTCCTCCCCTGGGAGGGTGTTTTCATTGACTCCATCACTGCTTTTGTGCTGTAAACAAACACAGGTGGTGCCAATCACAATCTTCATCAAAGATACGCAAAAAAAGTGGGTAGACTGAAAGATGTAATAATTATTGTTTAGGCTACTTTTCATTCCTGTGCTTGTATACACTTGATTGTTTTGTTTTGCTTCCTATGTACACTGAACAAAAATATAAACGCAACATGTAAAGTGTTGGTTTAACACGGACAATAAAAGGCCACTCTAAAATGTGAAGTTTTGTCACACAATACAAAGCCACAGATGTCTCAAGTTTTGAGGGAGTGCGCAATTGAAATGCTGACTGCAGGAATGTCCACCAGAGCTGTTGTCAGAGAATTTAATGTTCATTTCTCGACCATAAGCCGCCTCCAACGTCGTTTCAGATAATTTGGGAGTACTTCCAACCCACAGGAGGTCGGTGGCACCTTAATTGGGGAGAATAGCTAGTGGTAATAGCTGGAGCAAAATGAGTGGAATGGTATCAAATACATTGTCGCGCCATTAATCCGCTGCCATCACCTCATGTTTCAGCATGGCCCCTTGTTGCAAGAATCTGTACACAATTCCTGGAATCTGAAAATGTTCCAGTTCTACCATGGCCTGTATACTCACCAGACATGTCACCCATTGAGCATGTTTGGGATGCTCTGGATGTACGACAGTGTTCCCGGCAAAATCCAGCAACTTCGCACAGCCATCGAAGAGGAGTGGGACAACATTCCACAGGCCACTATCAACAGCCTGATCAATTCTATGTGAAAGAGATGTTACGCTGCATGAGGCACGACACTCCTTTATATGACACTGTAATAACCATTCTTTCACACTAAGAGGTTTATAACTCACCATAATTCCACTTTTAGCCTGATTCAGCATGTTGGGCCTGATAGCACTAGAAGCCAATGGCTGGGGATTTAATCCTGAAGCAATACCGTTGAAGTCAAACCCTCATTGAAGGGTTTTTCTTTATTTGTACTATTTTCTACATTGTAAAATAATAGTGAATACATCAAAACTATTAAATAGCACACATATAATCATGTAGTAACCAAAAAAGTGTTAAACAAATCGAAATATATTTTATATTTGAGATTCTTCAAAGTAGCCACACTTTGCCTTGATGACAACTTTGCACACTCATGGCATTCCCTTAACCAGCCTCATGAGGTAGTCATCTGGAATGCAATTCAATTAACAGGTGTGCCTTGTTAAAAGTTAATTTGTGGAATTTCTTTCCATCTTAATGCGTTTCAGCCAATCAGTTGTGATGTGACAAGGTAGGGGTGGTATACAGAAGATAGCCCTATTTGGTAGAAGACCAAGCATATTATTGCATGAACAGCTCAAATAAGCAAAGAGAAACAACAGTCCATCATTACTTTAACCTCTACGGGATCGGTGTCCTCCCCGCGGGACAGTTGAGCTAACGTAGACTAATGTGATTAGCATGAGGTTGTAAGTAACAAAAAAATTCAAAGGACATAGACATATCTGATATGTGCAGAAAGCTTAAATTCTTGTTAATCTAACTGTACTGTCCAATTTACAGTAGCTATTACAGTGAAAGAATACCATGCTATTGTTTGAGGAGAGTTCAATTATGAACTTGAAAATGTATTAATAAACCAATTAGGCACATTTGGCCAGTCTTGATACAACATTTTGAACAGATATGCAATGGTTTATTGGATCAGACTAACATTTTGCACATACACTGCTCCCATCTAGTGGCCAAAATCTAAATTGAGCCTGGGCTGGAATAATACATTATGGCCTTTCTCTTGCATTTCAAAGATGATGGTACAAAAAACGAACAAAAAAACACGTTTTTTTCTTTGTATTATCTTTTACCAGATCTAATGTGTTATATTCTCCTACATCAATTTCATATTTCCACAAACTTCAAAGTGTTTCCTTTCAAATGGTATCAAGAAAATGCATATCCTTGCTTCAGGTCTTGAGCTACAGGCAGTTAGATTTGGGTATGACATTTTAGGTGAAAATAAAAAAAAAGGGTTGGATACTTATGAGGGACATGAAGGTCAGTCAATCCGGAACATTTCAGTGCAGTTGCAAAAACCCACAAGCGCTATGATGAAACTGGCTCTCATGAGGACCGCCACAGGAAAGGAGACCCAGACTTACATCTGCTGCAGAGGATAAGTTCATTAGGGGGTAAAATATTGGGTTTTCTTTGTCTTATTTACAGTGAGCGTCTGCAAGGCCTACACTTTAAAAAGTGTATAAAATACTTCACATAATTTCTTAGTTGAAATTGTAGCCCAAATAAATGCTTCACAGAGTTCAAGTAACAGACACATCTCAACATCAACTATTCAGAGGAGACTGCGTGAATCAGGCCTTCATGGTCAAATTGCTGCAAAGAAACCACTACTAAAGGACACCAATAATAAGAAGAGACTTGCTTGAGCCAATAAACACGAGCAATAGACATTAGACTGGTGGAAATCTGTCCTTTGGTCTGAGTCCAAATTTGAGATTTTTGGTTCCAACCGCCGTGTCTTTGTGAGACGCAGAGTAGGTGAACGAATTATCTCTGTATGTGTGGTTCCCACCGTGAAGCATGGAGGAGGAGGTGTGATGGTGCTTTGCTGGTGACACTGTCAGTGATTGATTTATTTAGAATTCAAGGCACACTTTACCAGCATAGCTACCACAGCATTATGCAGCGATACGCCATCCCATCTGGTTTGCGCTTTGTGGGAATATCATTTGTTTTTCAACAGGACAATGACCCAGAACACCTACAGGCTGTGTAAGGGCTATTTGACCAAGAAGGCGAGTGATGTAGTGCTAATGACCTGGCCTCCACAATCACCCAACCTCAACAAAATTGAGATGGTTTGGAATGAGTTGGACCGCAGAGTGAAGGAAAAGCAGCCAACTAAGTGTTCAGTATATGTGGGAAGTCCTTCAAGATTATTGGAAAAGCATTTCAGGTGAAGCTGGTTGAGAGAATACCAAGAGTGTGCAAAGCTGTCATCAAGGCAAAGGGTGGCCACTTTGAAGAATCTAAAATCAAAAATATATTTTGATTTGTTTAACACTGTTTTGGTTACTACATGATTCCCTATGTGTTATTTCATAGTTCTGATGTCTTTACTATTATTTTACAATGTAGAAAGAAAAACCCTTGAATGAGTAGGTGTGTCCAAACTTTTGACTGGTACTGTACATGTATGTTTGATATATTGTGGTAAAACAAATAAAATATTCATATATTTTCATTCAGACTGATTCATACAATCAGATTGAATTTGACAAATAATCATTGTACTCTAGAAGAGACCGACACAAGAACTTCTTGTACTGCTCAGATATACAAGCATGGTCTTTGTATAGGTTGTAGTAAACATGATACTCCATAAAGGCCTTGTGTTTAATAGACACACATTACAGGTTTATTAACAGATATTACTGGGGGTGTCCCCCAAATGCTACCCTATTCCCTATATAGTGATCTACTTTTGAACATCGCTCAACAGGTCTTATCCTTTAATGATTTCCAGACCAATTAAAGACGTGCTATTAGTTATTTCCTCATATTCAAACATAGAACTCACAGACTCTAGAACACTGGTGCCTGTCGTTATTCATTCTAGAATGAATACTTCCATTATTGGAACCCGGTGGGTATCAGTCAAGAATCCATCCTCAACACCTTTCTACACCATCTCACCTTGCAGCACGACTACACAAACATCACCCCTACCAGGGCAGTATATCACCACTCGTCCTGCTGCTGTAACACAGAGGAGCCTGCAAGGAACCCAGCGACCCAGCCACAATTGATGCTGTCTAAGTCTGAGTCCAAAATGGCACCCTTTTCTCTATATAGTGCACTACTTTTGACCAGGTCACATAAGGCTCTGGTTGAAAGTAGTGCACTTTGTAGGGAATAGGGTGACATTTGGGACGCATAGCTCCTTCAGTCAGTGAGAAGCTATTGACAGCTTTATGTTGACTAATGGAGAAAACATAGTCACCACCAGAAAGACAGAAACAGCAGAGACCCAGGGTTTTAAAAGAAAGTTAAAGGGACACAACTTGATTTTAATTAGCACCATTGAGTCTCTGCGCAGCAGTAAAAATCTCCCGGGGATAGTGGAAAACGATATTGTAACGTTTACAGAGATAAGTGCTTTTCCAGTCTTTGCCTGGCTGAATGAAAATAGGTTGTGTAGTTCTGTTGGAGTTCTAACTCTAATGCCTATCTGGGCCACATCCACTGCCTTACTACTACCTATGTGTTGTCAACTTGTCAAGACAGCTGTTCATTGGAACACGGCTGTATATTGTCCATACAGTATCTGACTCCTCGATTTGTGGGGTAAATCTGTGGGGACATCATTGTTTTGGAGAACTTAGCCCTCCTTGCCTCCTTGTATTTTCTTAAACCTGAAGACATCCACAACGTCTAAGTCTGGAGAGGGGGAGGGCAGTGTTGATCCACTTAGAAGTCATCTACCCAGAAGATTCTCAGAAGGAACGAAAGGGGGAATCTGTTCAGTCGGAAGAAATGGCAGCAGTTTTATGGGCGCCCAACCAATTGTGCTATTATGTGGGGTTTTTCGTGTTATTTGTAACTTATTTTGTACATAATGTTTCTGCAACCGTATCTTACGGCAAAAAAAGAGCTTCTGGATATCAGAACAGCGATCACTCACCTCGGACTAGACAAAGATTTTTTCTTCAACAAGCAGGACACAGATGATGTACTTCAGACACCCGACAAGTCCGAAATGCCCATCAATGGCAAGAGAAAGAGACGCAGGTATAGAGGACACAAGGCGGGGTGCCTCGTAAAGATCCGCCGACGGCAAGTGGGAAATCTGCCCTTACCATCAATATTACTTGCCAACGTGCAATCATTGGACAATAAATTAGACGAGGTACGATCACGAATATCCTACCAACGGAACTTCAAAAACTGTAATGTCTTATGTTTCACCGAATCGTGGCTGAATGACAACATGGATAACATTCAGCTGGTGGGATATATGCTGCACCGGCTAGATAGAGCCGTGTGTATATATTTGTGTACATTTGCAAACATCAGCTGGTGCACAAAATCTAAGGAAGTGTCTAGATTTTGCTTGCCTGATGTAGAGTATCTCATGATAAGCTGAAGACCACACTATTTACCATAGAGAGTTTTCATCCATTTTTTTCATGGCTGTTTATTTACCACCACAGACGGATGCTGGCACTAAGACCGCACTCAGTCAGCTGTATAAGGAAATTAGCAAACAGGAAACCACTCACCCAGAGGCGGCGCTCCTAGTGGCCCGGAGACTTTAATGCAGGGAAACTTAAATCAGTTATACCTCATTTTTATCAGCATGTTAAATGCAAAACCAGAGGGAAAGAAATTCTAGATCCCCTGTACTCCACACACAGAGACTTGTAAAAGCTCTCCCTCGCCCTCCATTTGGCAAATCTGACCACAATTCTATCCTCCGGTAATCAAATGGCTACCCGGACTATTTGCATTGTGTGTTCCCCAACCCCTCTTTTACGCTGCTGCTACTCTCTGTTAATCATCTATGCATAGTCACTTTAACTATACCTACATGTACATATTACCTCAATTAGCCCGACTAACCGGTGCCCCCGTACATTGACTCTGTACCGGTACCACTTGTATATAGCCTCGCTACTGTTATTTTCACTGTCATTTTACTGTTTTTTATTTTTATTTTATTTTTTATTTCTTTACTTATCTATTGTTTACCTAATACCTATTATTTACTTAAAATTGCACTGTTGGTTATTTCACTGTAAGGTCGACACCTGTTGTATTCGGCGCACGTGACAAATAAACTTTGATTTGATGTCATTTGTAACATCTCTGGCCACGTCGGAACTCCATGATGGAATGTCCACTATGATGTAAGGCCCAAGACTGTCGAATTGAAATTCTTCTGCCTGGTCTTCTGATGCCATAAACTGTAGCAGGCATGTGATGAATGTCTCTCCCACGTCTCAGCCATAAGTGCTCCCATAGATAACTGCAACACGTTGGACACGGCACTGACACAAATGTGTTTTGATGACGGCTCATCTTTCTTCCTTCTCATCTCTTTTCTTCGCAATATGCCAAGGACCTTTGGACAAATGGTAAAAATAACATCCAATCAGATTTCCATTTATGAGAAACAAGATTGAGAGAGCGAAAGGATGAAGAAGGGATAGACTGAATGACCCAGGGGTAGATTTAGTGACTGGACCACTCTTGGGTTCAAATGCTATTTGAAATCATTCAAATACTATGAGCATTTGCTTTACCCTGCCTAGAGTACCAAGTGGACACGTCTTTGCACTTCTACAACTTCTCTATTGGTTGCTCAATCATTGCCAGCTTATGTATTTGAAAAAAAGTATTTGAACCCAGGTCTACTTTGGACGTGGTGAGGAAACCAAGGACACCTAGGGGACGAGGATCCTCCAGTCCAGACGACACATACACACTCTGTGTCCAACCATGTCACACCCCGACTCAGCATCAAACACACCGCCACTGCACAACGGCCAGCTCTGGTAACAGACGTAGCAAATCACAGCCTCTTCCTCCCCACATCAAAACAGAGGATGCTTAGTTTGGACCTGTCATCAGCAGGACACTGCCAAGGAATGAGGAACATACATTCACTTCACACCCTGGTCCCACTACATTAAATATAAATGGCATACTAAACCTAACCCTTTCTGAAGGGGATCTCTGCTTTGAGAGTGGTGTTATATTAGGGGTGAAATATTAGGTCTTTAATATTAGGTGTGTAAAATTTGGTATAAAGCAAGGTTATTATAGTACAAAAATATATATATAAAATATACATATACAGTGCATTCGGAGAGTATTCCGACCCCTTCACTTTTTCCACTTTTTGTTCCATTACAGCCTTATTTTAAAATGGATTAAATAAAACATTTTCCTCATCAATCTACACACAATACCCCATAATGACAAACAGGTTTTTTGAAATGTTTGCAAATTCATAAAATAAACTGAAATACCTTATTTACATAAGAATTCAGACCCTTTGCTATGAGTTTCAAAATTGAGCTCAGGTACATCCTGTTTCCATTGATCATCCTTGAGATTGGAGTCCAACTGTGGTAAATTCAATTGATTGGACATGATTTGGAAAGGCACACACCTGTTTATATGTCAGGTTGTGCGCTACTGGTAGAGAAGTCAGATGCAGAAGCAACAACAGACGGACGCAACTGCGTCAAAATCTCCAGCCAAATAGCAAAAGTGAAAAACGCGACAACATTCACAATAATGCAAATGTTTAACAATAAACATACTTCGGGTTAAACACGGTACCTGGGGGAAAAACCAGCCTGGCGCGCCACACAAAACAGGTAACAAAACAATTCCACACAAAGACATGGGGGAACAAAGGGAATATATATGTAGTGTGATTAGGGAATGTAAACCAGGTGTGCGGGGAAACAAGACAAAAAAATGGAACAATGAAAAGTGGAGCGGTGATGGCTAGAAGACCAGTGACGTCGACCGCCGAACGCCGCCCGAACAAGGAGAGGAGCCGACTTCGGTGGAAGTCGTGACACTATATAAGGTCCTACAGTTGACAGTGCATGTCAGAGAAAAAACAAGCCATGATGTCGGAGGAATTGTCCATAGATCTCAGAGACAGGATTGTGTCGAGGCACAGATTTGGGGAAGGGTAGCAAAAAATGTTTGCAGGATTGAAGGTTCCCAAGAACACAGTGGCTTCCATCATTCTTAAATGGAACCACCAAGACTCTTCTTAGATCTGGCCAAACTGAGCAATCAGGGGAGAATGGCCTTGGTCAGGGAGGTGACGAAGAACCCGATGGTCACAATGACAGAGGTCCAGAATTCCTCTGTGGAGATGGGAGAACCTTCCAGAAAGTCAAGCATCTCTGCAGCACTTCACCAATCAGGCCTTTATGGTAGGAGTGGCCAGACGGAAGCCACTCCTCAGTAAAAGGTACATGACAGCCTGCTTGGAGAATGTCAAAAGGCACCTAAAGGACTCTTAGACCATGAGAAATAAGATTCTCTGGTCTGATGAAACCAAGATTGAACTCTTTGGCCTGAATGAAAAGCGTCACATCTGGAGGAAACCTGGCACCGCTCATCACCTGGCCAATACCATCCCTTCAGTGAAGCATGTTGGTGGCAGCATCATGCTGTGGGGATGTTTTCAGCGGCAAGGACTGGTAGGCGAGTCAGGTTCGAGGGAAAGATAAACGGAGCTAAGTACAGAGAGATTCTTGATGAAAACCTGCTCCAGAGCGCTCAGGACCCAGACTGGGGCGAAGGTTCATCTTCCAATAGGACAACGACCCTAAGCACACAGCCAAGACAACGCAGGAGTGGCTTCGGGACAAGTCTCTGAATGTCCTTGAGTGGCCCAGCCAGAGCCCGGACTTGAACCCGATCGAGACCTGGAAATAGCTGTGCAGCGACGCTCCGCATCCAATGTGACAGAGCTTGAGAGGATCTGCAGAGAACAATGGGAGAAACTCCCCAAATACAGATGTGCCAAGCTTGAGCGTCATACCCAAGAAGATTCAACGCTGTAAGCTCTGCCAAAGGTGCTTCAACAAAGTACTGAGGCAAGGGACTGAATATTTACGTGTGATATTTCCGGGGGGTTTTTATATTTCAGTTTTTTTTTTTTTTACATTTGCAAACATTTCTAAAAACCTGTTTTTTGCTTTATCATTATGGGGTATTGTGTGTAAATTGATGATGGGGAAAAACTATTTATACCATTTAAAAAGAAGGCTGTAATGTAGCAAAATGTGGAGTGTGTGAAGGGGTCTTAATACTTTCCGAATGCACTGTGTGTGTATATATAGTTAAAGTCGGAAGTTTACATACACCTTAGCCAAATACATTTAAACTCAGTTTTTCACAAGTCCTGACATTTAATCCTAGTAAACATTCCCTGTTTTAGGTCAGTTAGGATCACCACTTTATTTTAAGAATGTGAAATGTCAGAATAATAGAGAATTATTTATTTCAACTTTTATTTCTTTCATCACATTCCCAATGGGTCAGAAATTTACATCCACTCAATTAATATTTGGTAGCATTGCCTTTAAATTGTTTAACTTGGGTCAAACGTTTCGAAAAGCCTTCCACAAGCTTCCCACAATAAGTAGGGTGAAATTTGGCCCATTCCTCCTAACAGAGCTGGTGTAACTGAGTCAGATTTGTAGACCTCCTTGCTCGCACACGCTTTTTCAGTTCTGCCCACAAATTTTCTATAGGATTGAGGTCAGGGCTTTGTGATGGCCACTCCAATACCTTAACTTTGTTGTCCTTAAGCCATTTTCCCATAACTTTGGAAGTATGCTTGGGGTCATTGTCCATTTGGAAGACCCATTTGCGACCAATCTTTAACTTCCTGACTGTTGTCTTCTTCATGATGCCATCTTTTTGTGAAGTGCACCAGTCCTTCCTGCAGCAAAGCACCTCGAAACATGATGCTGCAACCCCCGTGCTTCACGTTTGAGATGGTGTTCTTCGTCTTGCAAGCGTTCTGCTTTTTCCTCCGAACATCCTGATGGTCATTATGGCCAAACAGTTCTATTTTTGTTTCATCAGACCAAAGGACATTTCTCCAAAACGTACGATCTTTATCCCCATGTGCCGTTGCAAACCGTAGTCTGGCTTTTTTATGGCGGTTTTGGAGCAGAGGCTTCTTCCTTGCTGAGCGGCCTTTCAGGTTATGTCGATATAGGACTCGTTTTACTGTCAATATAGATCCTTGTGTACCTGTTTCCTCCAGCATCTTCACAAGGTCCTTTACTGTGGTTCTGGGATTGATTTGCACTTTTCGCACAAAAGTACGCTCATCTCTAGGAGACCGAACGCGTCTCCTTCCTGAGCGGTATGACGGTTGTGTGGTCCCCTGGTGTTTATACTTGCGTACTTTTGTTTGTACAGATGAACGTGGTACCTTCAGGCGTTTGGAAATTGCTCCCAAGGATGAACCAGACTGGAGGTCTACCATTTTTTTTCTGAGGTCTTGGCTGATTTCTTTTGATTTTCCCATGATGTCAAGCAAAAAGGCACTGAGTATGAAGGTAGGTCTTGAAATACATCCACAGGTACCCCTCAATTGACTCAAATTATGTCAATTAGCCTATCAGAAGCTTCTAAAGCCATGACATACTTTTCTGGAATTTTCCAAGCTGTTTAAAGGCACAGTCAACTTAGTGTATGTAAACTTCTGACCCACTGTAATTGTGATACAGTGAATTTTTTCTGAATCATTCTGCCCTGTTCTGAAAGAACTCCCTGGGTTTACCGTCATGCTGTGGATGTTTGGTCAGGATATGTAAACTTCTGACCCACTGGAATTGTGATACAGTGAACTATAAGTGAAATAATCTGTCTGTAAACAATTGTTGGAAAAATTACTTGTGTCATGCACGAAGTAGATGTCCTAACCGACTTGCCAAAACTATAGTTTGTTAACAAGAAATTTGTGGAGTGGTTGAAAAACGGGTTTTAATGACTCCAACCTAAGTGTATGTAAACTTCTGACTTCAACTGTGTGTGTGTTTGCGTGTGTGTGTGTGTGTGTGTGTGTGTGTGTGTTTGTGTGTGTGTGTGTGAACTATCGTTCAAAAGTTTAGGGTCACTTAGAATTTTTCTTGTTTTTGAAAAAAAATAATAATAAATTGTCCATTAAAATAACATCAAATTGATCAGAAATACAGTGTAGACATTGTTAATGTTGTAAATGACTGTTGTTGCTGGAAACGGCTGATTTGTAATGTAACATCTACATAGGCGTACAGAGGGCCATTATCAGCAACCATCACTCCTGTGTTCCAATGAAACGTTGTGTTAGCTAATCCAAGTTAATCATTGTAAAAGGCTAATTGATCATTTGAAAACCCTTTTTCAATTATGTTAGCACAGCTGAAAACTGTTGTTCTGATTAAAGAAGCAGTAAAACTGTCCTTCTTTAAACTAGTTGAGTATCTGGAGCATCAGCATTTGTGGGTTCGATTACAGGCTCAAAATGGCCAGAAACAAAGTACTTTCTTCTGAAACTTGTCAGTCTATTCTTGTTCTGAGAAATGAAGGCTATTCCATGTGAGAAATTGCCAAGAAACTAAAGATCTCGTACAACGCTGTGTACTACTCCCTTCACAGAACAGCGCAAACTGTCTCTAACCAGAATAGAAAGACGAGTGGGAGGCCCCGGTCCATAACTGAGCAAGAGGACAAGTACACTAGAGTGTCTAGTTTGAGAAACAGATGCCTAACAAGTCCTCAACTGGCAGCTTCATTAAATAGTACCCGCAAAAAAACAGTCTCAACGTCAACAGTGAAGAGGCGACTCTGGGATGCTGGCCTTCTAGGCAGAGTTGCAAAAAAAAGTCATATCTCAGACTGGGCAATAAAAATAAAATATTAAGATGGGCAAAAGAACACAGACACTGGACAGAGGAACTCTGCCAAGAAGGCCAGCATCCCGGAGTCGCCTCTTCATTGTTGACGATGAGACTGGTGTTTTTAGGGTAGTATTGACACTAGTCTCTGATTCCAGTTATTCTATTTAACTAGGCAAGTCAGTTAAGCACAAATTCTTATTTACTACCCCAGACAACACTGGGCTAATTGTGCACCGCCCAATCACAGCCAGATGTGATACAGCCTGGATTCAAACCATTTCTTTTATTTATTAACCCTTATTTTACCAGGTAAGTTGACTGAGAAAAACATTCTCATTTACAGCAACAACCTGGGGAATAGTTACAGGGAAGAATGAATGAGCCAATTGTAAGCTGGGGATGATTAGGTGGCCATGACGATATGAAGGCCTGATTGGGAATTTAGCCAGGACACCAGGGTTAACACCCCTACTCTTACAATAAGTGCCATGGGAGTTTTAGTGACCACTGAGAGTCAAGACACCCATTTATCATCCCATCCAAAAGATAGCACAATACACAGGGCAATATCCCCAATCTCTACCCTGGGATATATTTTTTCAGACCAGAGGAAAGGGTGCCTCCTACTGGCCCTCCAACACCACTTCCAGCAGCATCTGGCCTCCCACCCAGGGAGTGACCAGGACCAACCCTGCTTAGCTTCAGTAGCAAGCCATCAGTTAGATGCAGGGTGGTATGCTGCTGAGATGCAGCGCCTTGGAACGCTGCGCCACTCAGGAGCCCTACTATCTCCTGCAGTTGTGCCCCTTGATCTAGCCAATTAACCCCCCCAAAATGTAGAATAACTGCACTGTTAGGCTACTGTATGAAACACATGTGGTCAACCCTCCATCTGGAGAGCAACATGGTGTGTTGGCTTTTGATCCAACCCTGAAACACACCCAAGTCTGCTTATTAAGGTCCTGTTGAGCAGCTGAGGTTTAGGCTACAATGTGGTGTGTTAGAATTGGGCTAAAACAAAAGCCTGCACACCCAGTAACTCTCTTGGAGGATGGTTGGCCACCCTTGATATAAAGGTTGCAACATTACAACCAAATACTTGTATGACTTTATACAATTATTTTCTCATTCAATGAATCAGGGATAAATGGATAAGGTAGAGTAGGTTACTTCAAAACAAGGAAGCTAACTAAGACATGTTTATCTATAACCTTATAAGGCAATGCACAGCATGGAAGTTATTTGTCAATTTGGCGATTCATAGAATATTTTTAACGTTGTCGGAATTAAATGGCTAGTTTACTGTATAATAGAGGGAAATCCCAGTTTTCAAATTACAGTGTCAGATTTATTTCTCAACAATGCCGGTAGAAAGGCAACAACAAGTCAACGACATTCATGCTTATAGCTAAATAGTTAACTAGCCATTCTACAAGCTATGTTTTGAATTGGCTACATTTTTTGTCTATAATTGTTTAATAGGCTACCTGCTGCTGAAATGTCCCTCTCTCTCTCCTCCGGCAACGGTCAACTCGCATTAGGGTTGCAACCTGGCACAAACAGATTATACACAGCACACCGAGACGAGCTGAAAGGTAGGCCTATTTCTGATCATGGTTGATATGTAGATGTTTAAGTGATTTGTAAGTCGCTCTGGATAAGAGCGTCTGCTAAATTACTTAAATGTAAATGTAAATGTAATGATTTGATCATTTATTTAAAGAGGAAAACACTCTATTAAAATTAAATACTTTTCCAGGATTTTCCTGACCATTTAAAACCCTAATTTGACAGTTTAGAACAGTGCATCCTGCGCATTCCGGCTGGCGCAATCTCAATCTGCTCATTCTCAAACCTGAACAATCTACTGGCACAGTCTACTGGCATGCACCTGGTTCACAGACTAGCAGCAAATACAATCTCAATCTGCTCATTCTCAAACCCGAACAATCTACTGGCACAGTCTACTGGCATGCACCTGGTTCACAGACTAGCAGCAAATACATTTGAATAAAGCGGAATCAGGATATGAATTCCCACTCTTCATTGCTATTCAATGCAGATCCCGCCTTCATCTCACTTTGATCAACCAATGTATGTGTACTCAGGCCAGTGATATCCCACTTCGTTTTAAATTGTAGGTGACAACATTTCATCAAACATTGGAGGTGCCGGTACAGTGCTTCAGACAGCTCCCGCCCAAGTCAAGCACTGCACACACGTGTCCAGTACCAGTCAAAAGTTTGGACACACCTACTCATTCCAGGGTTTTTAAAAGGTGTTAAACAAATCAAAATATATTTGATATTTGAGATTCTTCAAAGTAGCCACCCTTTGCCTTGATGACAGCTTTGCACACTCTTGGCATTTTCTCAAACAGCTTCATGAGGTAGTGACCTGGAATGCATTTCAATTAACAGGTGTGCCTTGTTAAAAGTTAATTTGTGGAATTTATTTCCTTCTTAATGCGTTTGAGCCAATCAGTTGTGTTGTGACAAGGTAGGGGTGGTATACAGAAGATAGCCCTATTTGGTAAAAGACAAAGTCCATATTATGGCAAGAGCAGCTCAAATAAGCAAAGAGAAATGACAGTCCATCATTACTATAAGACATGAAGGTTAGTCAATGCGGAACATTTCAGGAACTTTTAAAGTTTCTTCAAGTGCAGTCGCAAAAACCTTCAAGTGCTATGATGAAACTGGCTCTCATGAGGATTACCACAGGAAAGGAAGACCCAGAGTTACCTTTACTGCAGAGGATAAGTTCATTAGAGTTACCAGCCTCAGAAATTGCAGCCCAAATAAATGCTTCACAGAGTTCAAGTAACAGACACATCTCAACATCAAATGTTCAGAGGAGACTGCGTGAATCAGGCCTTCATGGTCGAATTGCTGCAAAGAAACCTCTACTAAAGGACACCAATAATAAGAAGAGACTTGCTTGGGCCAAGAAACACGAGCAATGGACATTAGATAGGTGGAAATCTGTCCTTTGGTCTGTTGAGTCCAAGTTAGAGATGTTTGGTTCCAACCGCTGTGTCTTCGTGAGAGGCAGAGTAGGTGAACAGATGACCTCCGCATGTGTGGTTCCCACCATGAAGCATGGAGGAGGAGATGTGATGGTGTGGGGGTGCTTTGCTGGTGACACTGTCAGTGATTTATTTAGAATTCAAGCCACACTTAACCAGCATGGCTACCACAGCATTCTGCAGCAATACACCAATTTACCTTCCCATCTGGTTTGTGCAGAGTGGGACTATCATTTGTTTTTCAACAGGACAGCACCCCCAGACTGTGTAAGAGCAATTTGACCAAGAAGGAGAGTGATGGAGTGCTGCATCAGATGACTTGGCCTCCACAATCACCCGATCTCAACCCAATTGAGATGGTTTGGGATGAGTTGGATTGCAGAGTGAAGGAAAAACAGCCAACACGTGCTCAGCATATGTGGGAACTCCTTCAAGACTGTTGGGAAAGCATTCCAGGTGAAGCTAGTTGAGAGAATGCCAAGAGTGTGCAAAGCTGTCATCAAGGCAAAGGGTGGCTACTTTGAAAAATCTAAAATCTAAAATATGTTTTGATTTGCTTAACACTTTTTTGGTTACTACATGATTCAATATGTGTTATTTCATAGTTTTGATGTATTCACTATTATTCTACAATGTAGAAAACAGTACAAAAAAAGAAAACCCTTGAATTAGTAGGTGTGTCCAATCTTTTGACTGGTACTGTACACGCACGCATGCACTCACACACCTTGGCCAGCATGAACCTCTATACAGCTGGACATGATTTGGGCCGCAGCTGAGCTGCAGTGGACTAATGAGGGTATTTACCACCGGGACACATTCTGAGTTGACCCCTGACCTCTGCAAGCCACTGATACCTGATGGGGACTTTGACAGTGACTGGCCCAGACACGGTGTGTATCCCAAATGGCACACTATTCCCTATACACTCTTAGAAAAAGGGTTCCAAAAGGGTTCTTTGGCTGTCTCCATAGGAGAACCCTTTTGGGTTCCATGTAGAACCCTCTGTATGTAGGATCCTCTATAGAAAGGGGTCTACATGGAACTCAAAAGGGTTCTACCTGGAACAATAAGGTTTCTGTTCTACCTGCAACCAAAAGGGTTCCACATGCAACCAAAAAAGGTTCTTCAATGTGTTCTCTTATGGGGACAACCGAAGAACCGTTTAAGGTTCTAGATACCTATTTCTTTTGTCCTAAGAGTACAGTGCACTACTTTCGACCAAAGCCCTATGGTCAAAATTAGTGCACTATACAGAGAATAGGGTGTCGTTTGGAATGTGCCTACAGCAAGTTTGCCAGAGCAGTGGCCTCAAACCGGATGGCGTCAGCTCAGCTCTGATTGATTGGAAGAGGATGATTGGATGATGGTTATCCACCGAATGAGTCATGTCTACCTTTGTTCATCTCTAAAAGTCTAAGCCGTGGGGGGGCTAACATATTGAATTGTTTGAATAATTTTTTGATAAAATATAAAATTTACTACTTTACTGCTATAGCCCATAGAAAATAAATAATAAGTAATACAGACGTTTTAGTCTCATGGTCTGACAAACACTGCTGTAGCTCGGCCACCTTCCACCGCAGATGCGGAAGGCCGACAGAGAGAGGATATGGTAGATTGAGACGCAGCCTACGCACGGATATCTCTAGCATAAACTGATGGATTTTTAAATTATGTTACTTAGATTGACGCACGGTTGAGTCAATAGATTCTTCAGGATTAAACAAGAGCAGGAAGTATGTTGTAATTGAAAAGCACAGGGACAGATAGGCAGACACTGCCCTCAGAGTTATAGTCATAGAGAGAAAGAGAGAGAGAGAGAGAGAGAGAGGCTCTGTTGGGACTCATTCACCACTCTGCTGCTGTTTGCCTTACTGAAGACCTACCGACTTCTCCTAAACAGAATGGTGGCTACTGTTGCTACTGTTGCTGCTACTGCTTCTGCTGTTGCTGCTACTGTTTCTACTACTGCTGTTGCTGCTACTGTTTCTTCTACTGCTGTTGCTGCTACTGCTGTTGCTGCTACTGTTTCTGCTGTTGCTGCTACTGCTGTTGCTGCTACTGTTTCTGCTACTGCTGTTGCTGCTACTGCTGTTGCTGCTACTGTTTCTGCTACTGCTGTTGCTGCTACTGTTTCTGCTGTTGCTGCTACTGTTTTTGCTACTGCTGTTGCTGCTAATGTTTCTGCTACTGCTGTTGCTGCTACTGCTGTTGCTGCTACTGTTTCTGCTACTGCTACTGTTTATGCTACTGCTGTTTCTGCTACTGTTTCTGCTACTGCTGTTGCTGCTGCTGTTTCTGCTACTGCTGCTACTGTTTTTGCTACTGCTGTTGCTGTTACTGCTGTTGCTGCTACTGTTTCTGCTACTGCTGTTGCTGCTACTGTTTCTGCTGTTGCTGCTACTGTTTTTGCTACTGCTGTTGCTGCTAATGTTTCTGCTACTGCTGTTGCTGCTGTTGCTGCTACTGTTTCTGCTACTGCTACTGTTTCTGCTACTGCTGTTTCTGCTACTGTTTATGCTACTGCTGCTACTGTTTTTGCTACTGCTGTTGCTGTACTGTTGCTGCTACTGTTTCTGCCACTGCTGTTTCTGCTACTGCTGATGCTGATATTGTTTCTGCTACTGCTGTTGCTTCTACTGTTTTCCATTTACTACAACTATTTTGTAAATTCGACTTCATGCACATTCCACATCAGCAACAAACATTCCACAAGGATTGTGTTTATTTTCTGTTTGTGGGTTTCAGTCTCTCATTGATAATTCTCACCCAATTACCCCGAATGCCCCCAGAGGTAACTGATTAGTAAAAATGTAGTCTTTATTTAAATGATAAACTTTGAATTGGAGGTTATTAATCAAAGTTTGGCTCCTTCATTAAATAACATCTGATAAGCTTGGAGAATCAGGGAGTGCGAAGTCTGCATTTACTAGCATCATAACACTAGAACAGATTGATAGAATTCAACGGCATAGTGTATGGTTGCCGTAAGGCTCTACAGAGGGTACTGCATACGCTCAATACATTACCTGGGCCAAGCTCCCCCCCACCCCCTTTGATTTTACACTGCTGCTACTCGCTGTTAATTATCTATGCATAGTCACTTTACCCCAACCTACATGTACAAACTGCCTCGACTAACCTGTACCCCACACATTGACTCGGTACCGGTACCCCCTGTATATAGCCACCTTATTGTTATGTCATTTTATTCTGT
Source organism: Salmo trutta (assembly GCF_901001165.1). NCBI lineage: Eukaryota > Metazoa > Chordata > Actinopteri > Salmoniformes > Salmonidae > Salmo > Salmo trutta. Next base: position 25,627,699 of record NC_042966.1, on the reverse strand, counting down.
TACTTATATTTTTGTTACTTTAGTTTATTTAGTAAATCTTTTCTTAACTCTATTTCTTGAACTGCATTGTTGTTTAAGGGTGTCACGACTTCCACCGAAGTCGGCAAGGTACTTGGATGACTTTTGGAGCATGACCTGTACGTCAAGGCTGAGAAATGCCTGTTCTTTCAGCAGGCCGTCTCCTTCCTAGTGTATCGCATTTCCACATCAGGGGTGGAGATGGAGAGTGACCGCATAGCAGCCGTGCGTAATTGGCCGACTCCGACCACGGTAAAGGAGGTGCAGCAATTTTTAGGGTTTGCCAATTACTACCGGAGATTTATCCGGGGTTTTGGCCAGGTGGCTGCTCCCATTACCTCACTGCTGAAGGGGATCCTGTCCGTCTGCAGAGGTCGGTTAAGGTGGACAGGGCTTTTGGGCACCTGAGAGCTCTGTTTACCTCGGCTCCCGTGCTGGCCCATCCGGATCCCTCTTTGGCATTCATAGTGGAGGTGGACGCGTCAGAGGCTGGGATCGGAGCCGTGCTCTCTCAGCTCTCGGGCACGCCACCGAAGCTCCACCCCTGTGCTTTCTTCTCGAAGAAGCTCAGCCCGGCGGAGCGTAACTATGATGTGGGGGACCGGGAGCTGTTGGCTGTGGTTAAGGCTTTGAAGGCGTGGAGACATTGGCTTAAAACCCTTTCCTCATCTGGACTGACCACCGCAACCTGGAGTACATCCGGGCAGCTAAGAGACTGAATCCTCGTCAGTCAAGGTGGGCCATGTTCTTTACCCGTTTTGTGTTCATCCTGTCCTACAGACCAGGTTCCCAGAATGTGAAGGCAGACGCACTGTCCCGGCTGTATGATACAGAGGAGCGGCCCATGGATCAGACTCCCATTCTCCTGGCCTCCTGCCTGGTAGCGCCGGTCGTGTGGGAGCTGGACGCGGACATTGAGCAGGCATTGCGTATAGAGCCCGCTCCACTCCAGTGTCCCGTAGGGCTTCAGTACGTTCTGTCTGCTGTCCGTGACCAGTTGATCTATTGGGCCCACACATCACCCTCCTCTGGTCATCCGGGGATCGGTCGGACGGTGCGCTGTCTGTCTGGGAAGTACTGGTGGCCCACCTTGGCTCGGGACGTGAGGGTTTATGTTTCCTCCTGCTCCTGCCCAATGTAAGTCTCCTAGACACCTGCCCAGAGGTAAGCTACATCCCTTACCCGTTCTACAACAGCCTTGGTCACACCTGTCGGTGGATTTTCTAACGGATCTTCCTCCCTCACAGGGGAACACTACGATCCTGGTCGTTGTGGATCGTTTCTCTAAGTCCTGTCGTCTACTCCCTCTGCCCGGTCTCCCTACGGCCCTACAAACTGTGGTTGCCCTGTTTACACACGTCTTCCGGCACTACGGGGTGCCTGAGGATATAGTGTCTGATCGGGGTCCACAGTTCACTTCAAGAGTCTCGATCAGTCTCACCTCGGGTTTCCACCCCGAGAGTAATGGGCAGGTGGAGAGAGTGAACCAGGATGTAGGCAGGCTTCTGCGGTCCTATTGCCAGGACCGGCCGGGGGAGTGGGCGGCATTTGTGCCCTGGGCAGGACTCGTTCCGCCACTCCTCCACTAACCTCTCCCCCTTTCAGTGTGTATTGGGGTACCAGCCGGTTCTGGCACCGTGGCATCAGAGTCAGACCGAGGCTCCTGCGGTGGACGATTGGTTCAGACGCGCGGAGGAGACCTGGGAAGCCGCCCATGGTCACCTCCAGCAGGCAGCGTGGACCTGTCACCACAGTGAGGCCTTGGTGTTCGCACCAGGGGACAGGGTTGGCTCTCGACCCAAAACCTGCCACTCCGCCTGCCCTGCCGGAAGCTGGGCTCGTGGTTTGTGGGGCCCTTTAAAGTCCTGAGGAGAGTGAACGAGGTATGTTACAAGTTACAGCTTCCCCCCGATTACCATATTAACCCCTCGTTCCATGTGTCTCTCTTCAGGCCGGTGGTGGCTGGTCCGCTCCAGGAGTCTGAGGTATGGGAAGTTCCTCCGCCCCCTCTAGACATCGAGGGGGCCCCGGCGTACTCTGTCCGTTCCATCCTGGATTCAAGGCGTCGGGCGAGGAGCCTTCAGTACCTCGTGGAGTGGGAGGGGTACGGTCCGGAGGAGAGGTGCTGGGTTCCGGTGGCTGATATATTGAACCCTGAACTGTTGCGTGAGTTCCACCATTGCCTGCCGGATTGCCCTGCACCTCGCCCTCCGGGTCGCTGGGGGGGGGGGGGGTGCTGTCACGACTTCCACCGAAGTCGGCTCCTCTCCTTGTTCGGGCGGCGTTCGGCGGTTGACGTCACCGGTTTTCTAGCCATCGCCGCTCCATTTCATGTATCCATTTTTTTTGTCTTGTTCACTGCACACCTGGTTTTCATTCCCCAATCAATCTACATGTATTTATTCCTCTGTTCCCCATCATGCCTTTGTGTAAGATTGTTTGTGTTATGTGTATTTTGTCTACTGGTAATTTTGTTACGCACCAGACACTTGTCTATGTTCTGTGTTTTGGGCACGTTGTTTGTGCTTCTGATATTTTACCGGAATAAAGTGTGCACCTGTTCACTTCACTCTGCTCTCCTGCACCTGACTTCGCCTCCAGTACACAGCTAGTGACAAAGGGCTTGTAAGTAAGCAATTCACAGGAAGGTCTGCACTTGTTGTATTCGGCGCATGTGACAAATAAAATGTGATTTGTTTCGATTTTTATTTCTACTTTTGGAACTTAAAACCTGTTTGATCTAGGGGGCAGTATTGAGAATTTTGGAAAAAAATATGTGCCCATTTTTAACTGCCTCCTACACCAACTCAGAAGCTAGAATATGCATATTATTGTTCAGGTTTGGATAGAAAACAATCTGAATTTTCTAAAACAGTTTGAATGGTGTCTGTAAGTATAACAAAACTCATATTGCAGGCAAAAACCTGTGAAAAATAGATTTAAAAAAAAGTGAATTTTGTGACTGTACTATTTAGTGTCATTGTTTTATAGATACCATAGTGAGAAAGGATTCAGTTCGCAACTCCTATGGATTCCACTAGATGTCAACGACCTTTATAAAGTTGTTTGAAGCATCTGTGATGAATACAGACCGAATTAGAATGCTTGTAAGTTGACACGTCATCACTTCATTTTTTGCGTCTGCGCATAAATCTGAGAAGAGTGTCTTTGTCATAATCGTTTATTCTAGACACTTGATAAGTTGTGTGAAAATATTACTGATGTTTACTGATGTTTCACGTTAAAAATGGACCAAAAGATTAATGCTAAACAACGTTTGACATGTTTGAACAAACGTAAATAGATTATTTACTAGTTTTTTTTTAGCTTTTCGGCGTGACTTTACACAACCCACCACGTTTTGTGGGAGCCTACTGAACGCTAACTATTTGGTGTTATTTGGACATAAATTATGAACTTTGTCAAAAGAAACCACATTTGTTCTGGACCTGGGATCCCTGGCAGCGCCTTCTGATGGAGATAATCAAAGGTAAGGGGATATTTACAATGTTATTATCGATATTAGAAGATGCTAACTGTATAGCTTAGCTTATAGCTTAGCTTATTGTTAATAGCATAGTACCACGTTTATTGCAAAATGTGATTTCCCAGTAAAGTTATTTTGAGATCTGGCCATTCGGTAGCAATTACGAGATGATAATATATTATTCTTTGAATGACAATATTATAATTTACCAATGTTTTCGAATAGTAATTCCGTGATTTGTAATGCTGGGTTCACTGGGAGCATTCGAGCCGGAAAAAATTCTGAATTTCACCGCGACTGTAAATGCTGTTTTTGGATATAAATATGAACTTGATGGAACTAAAAATGCATGTATTGTATAACATGATGGAACTAAAAATGCATGTATTGTATAACATAATGTCCTATGAGTGTCATCTGATGCAGATTGTCAAAGGTAAGTGCATAATTCTAGCTAGTTTTCTGTCTGTTGATGCCCTTCTTTGAATTGGCTAAACTTTACACACAGCTATTGTCAATGTACTCTCCTAACATAACCTAACTTTATGCATTCTCCGTAAAGCCTCTGAAAATCGGACAGCGTGGTTAGATTTAGGAGATATATCTTTCAAATGGAGGAAAATAGTTGATTATTTGATTATTTGAAATGATTACTCTTGCAGTTTTGAATTCCCCACCATGGTCACATGACAATGAATCCCAATACCGGGATAAGATCGGGATAAGATCCTCAACAGGTTGTTAACAGACTTTATATATTGTATACTTCCATTCATTTTTTCTACTGGTCCCAGGGACCATGAGAGTCTCACCTTTCAACGGAGGGTTCATATTAGTGGGTAGCCCAAATTGTTTGGACGCTACAGACAGAAGTTGGCAGATTGACTGTACTGATTTCAGGCGAGTCGCAAGACACTTGTCTGCGTCCTACAGCAAAACAACCTACATGAATGTGTTCGTGAGAGTCTCATCTGTCCATAGAGATTATAATAATTTTTTAGGCCAAACCGTTCAGATGCTACAGACGATTTTGTGAGAAGACCGATTCTCGGGATGTGTCATGGTCTGACAACACAGCTCTTGCTCTGTCACCTTTAACTGCAGATGCGGAAGTGCGACATAGGCAAATGCTGTGTATTGCGACACATCCAATGCATAAAAACATATATCTGTAGGTTAAACTGACATATTTTTATGTGGATGTTTTATTGTGCTAATTATATTTCCGCATGGGCGCGGACATCGACCTTCGGGGGTTTTAATAGACTTTTGTAATCTATGGAATTTAAATGCAAGAATAACACAATCAACATTTGGTCATAATTTGTATGAACACTCAAAAGATGATAAACAGCTGTTGTGTCATTTGTTATTCTTAGGGGCTGAAATGACTGTGCTGGTGAGAGAAAAACACATAATGATGTTTGTCCTCTTGGGACTTCTATAAAAATATGTTGTCAACAGTAGTGCCCATAGGACTTCAGCATTCCTCTGAAGAGGAAGTGATGCAATCGATACTGTAGCTCACTTCCATCTAATTTTTTGTCTCTGCAGGTGGGCCTATAGGAGACCATACAGGCTAACTAATGGCTATAGCATAAAGCTGATGTTCAATGTCCAATGGGTCCGCTGTCCATTGGGTCCCCTTGAGTCTTCCTCTGAATGTTCCACAGCTTACAAAACATGTCTGAATTTGAGCAACATAATATGCCAGCGGCAACAATCCCTCCCACCGCTTCAGTCCCCCCAGTCAGTCCTCTAGGCTAACCCAGAGACAGGGCCTATAGTGCAGCGGCAACAATCCCTCCCACCACTTCAGTCCCCCCAGTCAGTCCTCTAGGCTAACCCAGAGACAGGGCCTAGAGTGCAGCGGCAACAATCCCTCCCACCGCTTCAGTCCCCCCAGTCAGTCCTCTAGGCTAACCCAGAGACAGGGCCTAGAGTGCAGCGGCAACAATCCCTCCCACCGCTTCAGTCCCCCCAGTCAGTCCTCTAGGCTAACCCAGAGACAGGGCCTAGAGTGCAGCGGCAACAATCCCTCCCACCGCTTCAGTCCCCCCAGTCAGTCCTCTAGGCTAACCCAGAGACAGGGCCTAGAGTGCAGAAGCTCTGAAGCCTCTCTCTCAGGTTGGGTCTATAACAGCAGCACGTGCCTCTAATGTCTGACTACTACTTTATTATTTAAAGTAAAGACAATGTAAGAACAACCTATTTAAAAAATATTAAATCATAACAACTTGTAACATAGCAGAACATACCGTAAATAACTAAAGTTATATTTACTCAATAACTTAATATTTGTTAACAGTACTCAAAAACATTAAGTGATATGAAATCTTATTGACATATGAGTTAGTACCGCTTTTATGATTTGAGTTCTACTGACCGTTGGAGATGTTTGAGTTGCCACTACTCAGTTTATTTAATGAGTTAGGCAGTTACTTTTTACAGTGCGGAGCCCCGCAGATAATCATTGGCTTTTGGCTCTCAGCCTCGGCCAATGGGAGTGCTCGCTCCCACCTGTTTCCAGAGGCCCCGCCCTGGATGGGCTTCTCTACTCCAGCTTCCAGCTGTCTGACAGTGAGCGAGGCGGATGGGATGGCAGGAGGGAACGTTATCTGGTCATGTGAGAAGCATGTCTTATGAAAAGAAAGTCCTAGATCTGGGGTGTGGGGTCTGTTTTGCTCCTCCTGGAGTGCGTCCCAAATGGCCCAACCCATTGGGCTTTGGTCAAAAGTAGTGCACTCTATAGGGAATAGGGTGCCATTTGGGATGCACACCCTAGATTCTCCGTGTGGGATTCAAGCACCCTCTGGGACGGAAGGATTTCCTTAAGCTTGCGTGGCTGAATGGAGGATAGAGAGAGAGAGAGAGAGAGAGAGCGAGAGAGAGAGAGGATCTGAACCCAGTGCCCAGGCGTTAGCTGTGTTTGTTTTATTTTGTCACATCATTATTCTGAGGATAGGGCGGCTTGACTTTAATTTGATGTGCAGTGATGAGTTGCCCCTGTCTGTTCTCACACACACACTATCAGCTGTCTATTCTCTGCCTATGGGGCTCTGGCAGTTGTTTCCCTTCCAAACCAAACAACCGTTTTCCTCTGGATGGACATGTACTCCTCTGGAAGATGGTTTGCCCTCTAAGTTGCCTCTTACCTCACATCCAGTAGCCGTGTATGATGGCAGTGACAGAACTGGGCAGTTTGCCCCGTATCTCCTACACTCTTAGAAAAAAGGGTTCCAAAAGGATTCTTCGGTTGCCCCCATAGGAGAACCCTTTTTGGTTCCATGGTGAACCTTTTTTGGTTCCAGGTTGAACCCTTTTGAAGGGTTATACATGGAACCCAAAAGCTTCTACCTGGAACCATAAGGGTTTTTTCCAGGAACCAAAAAGGGTTCTCCAAAAGATTCTCCTATGGGACAGCCGAAGAACCCTAAATTGCACCTTTTTTTCTGATAGTGTACTGGCCAGATTGGGGATGTGTCCCAAATGGCACCCTATTCCTTATTCACCCTATTGCTCTGGTCAAAGGTAGTGCACCATGTAGGGAATAGGTTGCAATTTAGGACTTTTTTATGTCCCCACCTCTTGTTAAATGAAGTGATTTTGACCATTAGATTCTGAATGCTTGACGGGAGGTAATGTGTTATTTCACAAGTCTTGTAAGAATAACGCATGGTCATAAATCCAAAGCATCACTGATCTTACGAGACAGGCTGTAAATGAGTTATGAATTATGTCCACTGTTTTTATCCCTGTGGCACTCTCACTTGGCCAGACAACCACACCCGCCCAGAGAGAAAGTTCTGGGATGAAGCCACTAAGTTTCTTAAGACTGGACTTGTAGATGAGTCTAAGTAGGATTGGGAAAAGACAGAGTTATAAGAGGTTAATGAAATATGCATGTCAAACACGCATGTCACGCACGTCTACACACACACACACACACACACACACACACACACACACACACACACACACACACACACACACACACACACACACACACACACACAACTACACTTGTAGATACACGGCCAAACGGAGCATGAAGCCAAATCAGAGGAATCAGAGAAAATAAATATTTTCATAATTTGTGAACACGTTCCCCTTTCAGCAGAGGGAAATGGTAGAATAACATAAATTGAGTCTGACTGTGGTTTGGTCAACAGACCCAAAGTCAACAGGATTAGGGACTGAGAAAGCAGAGAGATGAATAATCTAATTGTACAGAATCATTGGCCACTGAATAGGGAGAGCATTAATTTATTTTAATCACACTTCTTCCACTTGGGAAATGCAGGAGGCATGTAAGATAGAGTAGGTATCTTTCTGATCTTACTCTTGTCTCTTTCAACAGTTGTACAAGCCTGGCACACAAGGCTAGGATTATGCAAACAGCAAAAGCATTTTCAAAATTGCTTATGATACAGTTATTTTTTCTCTTATCACAAAACGATCTTCTAAACTATGCCAAATACCAGCAGGGGTAGAAATCTCCCTTAAACTGTAGGTTATTCCATGTCCACATTCAGTTGCCCCAACAATGGAGGACTGATGATAGGCTACTGTACCAGAGGTGGGGCCAGCATTTGTTTTGGCTGTCACTGCGGCCTCAGAATCCCTAACGTTGTGCCTGCATGGGATATTTAAGACCAGTGTCTACTGTTTAGTTTCATGTCTGGGTGGGACACCGGGCCGTCTGTGGTCGACCAGGGGCGGGACCTCTCATTGTACTTACCAGGACTTAGAGGACCAGACAGGCCAAGAACAATAACCAGGGTGGTTTGGCCTCATCAGACATCAGTCACACTTTGATGCTTGGGGTTGGGTTTGAGGTGTCGGGGTATAAACGTCTTGGAGGAGGAAAAAGACAATATCATTCCCAGACATATGTACAGACAGACAACCCCAAATTATTTGTCTGTAGTTCCTCCACTTTACATGTTCCTTCACTAATCTCCTATTCTGCAGAAAGAGCAAAAAATGTATATGAACGCTATTCACTCAGAAAGAAATGTTTTTCGCAGGGAAATAGAGCTACACATCTAATTCCTAACAATTTTGGAGTTGTTAGCCTAGCTGAGACAAAGGTAGAATGGGCTAAAGAAAAGTTTTGGCAGCAGATAGAGTTGATGATCGACCACAGCGCTGTGCTCAGGGCCAGAGGACGTGATAATGGGTGGCTTGACGTTCTCCTCCATCAAATAACCATTTAAATAATTCCTCTCAGTCTCCACAGACAGAGTCTCTTACCAACACCAAAGACTTATTCTGCATCACAGAAAAGCCAAAGAATGCTGGTGGAATAACTCTGATTGTAATTTAATTAAATGTACCACAGATTTAAATCTGCAAAAAAAAACATAAAAAACATAAAAAACATAAGTTGTCTCAAAACATGCTGCTGCTGGGGTTTAGTGTTTCTGTACCTTTACTCCGAGCTAATTGGGGTTCCTGCTCAAAGATAAAATAATGAGAGACTGTGGAACTGGGGGGACTGAACACAAGTTATGTGGTCAGGTTTCAAATTTGATTTGTCACATATGCCGAATACAACAGGTGTAGTAGACCTTACAGTGAAATGCTTACTTACAAGCCCTTAACCAACAATGGAGTTTTTAGAAAAATAAGTGTTAAGAAAGAAGAAAACAGAAAAATAACATAATTCACTGTATTACAATTCCAGTGGGTCAGAAGTTTACATACACTAAGTTGACTGTGCCTTTAAACAGCTTGGAAAATTCCCGAAAATGATGCCATGACTTTAGAAGCTGCTGCTAGAGTAATTGACATCATTTGAGTCAATTGGAGGTGTACCTGTGGATGTATTTCAAGGCCTACCTTCAAACTCAGTGCCGCTTTGCTTGACATCATGGGAAAATCAAAAGAAATCAGCCAAGAACTGAGAAAAAAAATTGTAGACCTCCACAAGTCTGGTTCATCCTTGGGAGCAATTTCCAAATGCCTGAAGGTACCACGTTCATCTGTACAAACAATAGTACGCAAGTATAAACACCATGGGACCACGCAGCCGTCATACCGCTCAGGAAGGAGACGCGTTCGGTCTCCTAGAGATGAGCGTACTTTTTTGCAAAAAGTGCAAATCAATCCCAAAACAACAGCAAAGGACCTTGTGAAGATGCTGGAGGAAACATGTACAAAGTATCTATGTCCACAGTAAAACCAGTCCTATATCGACATAACCTGAAAGGCCGCTCAGCAAGGAAGAAGCCACTGCTCCAAAACCGCCATAAAAAAGCCAGACTACGGTTAGCAACTGCACATGGGGACAAAGATCGCACTTTTTGGAGAAATGTCCTCTGAATTGATGAAACAAAAATAGAACTCTTTGTCCATAATGACCATCATTATGTTTGGAGGAAAAAGGGGGAGGCTTGCAAGCCAAAGAACACCATCCCAACTGTGAAGCACGGGGGTGGCAGCATCATGTTGTGCGGGTGCTTTGCTGCAGGAGGGACTGGTGCACTTCACAAAATAGATGGCATCATGAGGCAGGAAAATTACGTGGATAAATTGAAGCAAATTCTCAAGACATCAGTCAGGAAGTTAATGCTTGGTCGCAAATCGGTCTTCCAAATGGACAATGACCCCAAGTATACTTCCAAAGTTGTGGCAAAATGGCTTACGGACATCAAAGTCAAGGTATTGGATGGTCATCACAAAGCCCTGACCTCAATCCCATAGAAAATTTGTGGGCAGAACTGAAAAAGCGTGTGCGAGCAAGGAGGCCTACATACCTGACTCAGTTACACTAGCTCTGTCAAGAGGAATGGGCCAAAATTCACCCAAGTTATTGTGGGAAGCTTGTAGAAGGCTACCCGAAATGTTTGACCCAAGTTAAATAATTTAAAGGCAATGCTAGCAAATACCAATTGAGTGTATGTAAACTTCTGACCCACTGGGAATGTGATGAAAGAAATAAAAGTTAAAAGAAATAAATCATTCTCTCTACTATTATTCTGACATTTCACATTCTTAAAATAAAGTGGTGATCTTAACTGACCGAAGACAGGGAATTGTTACTAGGATTAAATGTCAGGAATTGTGAAAAACTGAGTTTAAATGTATTTGGTTAAGGTGTATGTAAACTTCTGACTTCAACTGTACATGTAGGTAGAGGTAAAGTGACTGTGCATGTATAATAAACAGAGAGTAGCAGCAGTGTAAAAATGGGGGTGGGGTGCCAATGCAAATAGTCCGGGTAGCCATTTGATTAGCTGGTCAGGAGTCTTATTGCTTGGGGGTAGAAGCTGTTAAGAAGTCTTTTGGACCTAAAATTGGCGCTCCGGTACCGCTGCCGTGCGGTAGCAGAGAGAATTGTCTATGACTAGGGTGGCTGGGGTCTTTGGCAAATTTATGGACCTTCCTCTGACACCGCCTGGTATAGAGGTCCTGGATGTCAGGAAGCTTGGCCCCTGTGATGTACTAGGCCATACGCACTACCCTCTGTATTGCCTTACGGTTGGAGGCCGAGCAGTTGCCATACCAGGCGGTGATGCAACCAGTCAGGATGCTCTCTATGATGAGCTGTATAACTTTTTTAAGGATCTGAGGACAAATGCCAAATATTTTCAGTCTCCTGAGAGGGAATAGGCGGTGTTGTGCCCTCTTCACGACTGTCTTGGTGTGTTTGGACCAAGATATTTTGTTGGTGATGTGGACAGCAAGGAACTTGAAGTTCGCAACCTACTCCACTACAGCCCCATCGATGAGAATGGGGGGGTGCTCGGCCCTCCTTTTCCTGTAGTTCATGATCTTATCCTTTGTCTTGATCATGTTGAGGGAGAGGTTGTTATCCTGGCACCACACTGCCAGGACTCTGACCTCCTCCCTGTAGGCTGTCTCATTGTTATCGGTGATCAGGCCTACCACTGTTGTGTCATCGGCAAACTTAATGATAGTGTTGGAGTTGTGCTTGGCCATGCAGTCATGGGTGACAGGGAGTACAGGAAGGGACTGAGCACGCACCCCTGAGGGGCCCCAATGTTGAGGATCAGCGTGGTAGATGTGTTGCTACCTACCCTTTCCACCTGGGGACGGCCAATCAGGAAGTCCAGCATCCAGTTGCAGAGGGAGGAGTTTAGTCCCAGGGTCCTTAGCTTATTGATGAGCTTTGAGGGCAATTTGGTTTTGAATGCTGAGCTGTAGTCAATGAACAGCCTTCTCACATAAACTCAGCAAAAAAATAAATAAAAAAATGTCCTCTCAATGTCAACTGCATTTATTTTCAGCAAACGTAACATGTGTACATTTTTTTGTATGAACATAACAAGATTCAACAACTGAGACATAAACTGAACAAGTTCCACAGACATGTGACTAACAGAAATGGAATAATGTGTCCCTGAACAAAGGGGGGTCATAATCAAAAGTTACAGTCAGTATCTGGTGTGGCCACCAGCTGCATTAAGTACTGCAGTGCAAAATCACGCAAGGAACGAGCAGTATGGCTGGTGGTATTGTCATGCTGGAGGGTCATGTCAGGATGAGCCTGCAGCAAGGGTACCACATGAGGGAGGAGGATGTCTTCCCTGTAACGCATAGCATTGAGATTGCCTGCAATGACAACAAGATCAGTCTGATGATGCTGTGACACACCACCCCAGACCATGACGGACCCTCCACCTCCAAATCGATCCCGCTTCAGAGTACAGGCCTCGGTGTAAAGCTCATTCCTTCGGCGATAAACGTGAATCTGACCATCCCTCCTGGTGAGACAAAACCGTGACTCATCAGTGACGAGCACTTTTTGCCATTCCTGTCTGGTCCAGCGACAGTGGGTTTGTGCCCATAGGCGACGTTGCTGCCGGTGATGTCTGGTGAGGACCTGACTTGCAACCTTCAGTTCAGCCTTACAAGCCTTCAGTCCAGCCCCTCTCAGCCTATTGCGGACAGTCTGAGCACTGATGGAGGGATTGTGCATTCCTGGTGTAACTTGGGCAGTTGTTGTTGCCATCCTATACCTGTCCCGCAGGTGTGATGTTCGGATGTACCAATCCTGTGCAGGTGTTGTTACACGTGGTCTGCCACTGTGAGGACGATCAGCTGTCCGTCCTCTCTCCCTGTAGCGCTGTTTTAGGCGTCTCACAGTAAGGACATTGCAATTGATTTCCCTGGCCACATCTGCAGTCCTCATGCCTCCTTGCAGCATGCCTAAGGCACATTCACGCAGATGAGCATGGACCCTGGGCATCTTTCTTTTGGTGTTTTTCAGAGTCAGTAGACAGGCGTCTTTAGTGTCCTAGGTTTTCATAACTGTGACCTTAATTGGCTACCGCCTGTAAGCTGTTAGTGTCTTAACAACTGTTCCATAGGTGCATGTTCATTAATTGTTTATAGTTAATTGAACAGGCATGGGAAACAGTGTTAAAACCCTTTACAATGAATTATGATTGAAAGACAGGGTCCTGAAAAAGGGACGTTTCTTTTGTTGCTGAGTTTAGGTGTTGCTTTTGTCCTGGTGGGAAAGGGCAGTGTGGAGTGCAATAGAGATTGCGTCATCTGTGGATCTGTTAGGGCGGTATGCAAACTGTTGAAGTGAGCCGTGAACATCCTTTCAAAGCACTTCATGGCTACAGACATGAGTGTTATGGTACGCTTGTCATTTAGGCAGGTTACCTTGGTGTTCTTGGGCACAGAGCCTATGGTGGTCTGCTTGAAACATCTTGTTATTACAGACTCGGCCAGGGACAGGTTGAAAAAGTCAGTGAAGACACTTGCCAGTTGGTCAGTGCATCCTCGGAGTGCACATCCTGGTAATCAGTCTTGCCCTGCGGCCGTGTGAGTGTACGTTTGTGTGTGTGTGTGTGTGTGTGTGTGTGTGTGTGTGTGTGTGTGTGTGTGTGTGTGTGTGTGTGTGTGTGTGTGTGTGTGTGTGTGTGTGTGTAAACATAGGAGGGTGTTTGTGTTTAGGTTCTGTGCGTGTGCTTTCGTGTGTGCGTATGTACTGTATGTATGGAATTCCCTAACAGGGACAATCCTATTAGGGACCTTGTCATAATAGAACAAAAGCCAGACAATAACAGTAATGGGCATGTAATGGAATAGTAGGAGAAGCTCCCTGGTGCCTGGGTTGTCCTGCGACTCTACCCATCCCTCCCCATCCCAGGGGTTCATAACAAGAGACAGAGCTAAACTCCCATCCGTCCTCACAGTTCAGGGGGTAAACTACTAGTGAAATCAGACACTGGGGTGCTGTGAGGCGCTGTGAGTTCCAGTCAGTCAAAACCTTTTGAGGGGGTAGTGGTGAGGGTGGTGGGGGTTAAATTCTTGCAGATCTTTTCCGTCTGTCAAAGCCATTGGGGTGGTGGTGTGTTGTGGGGATAGGAGGGTAGTAAGGGTTAAATTCTAGACAATCTTCAGTAGGAATGGCCTTTGATTGCCCCTCGTCCCCGACTCTGCCGTCGATGTGTAGGGTGCTGTTGAGTTGTAACCCGACCCTGCCGTTGTATTGGAGCGATGCAGCAGGGGCTGATAGCTCATCTCATCGGCTGGGATCCAGTGTAACGTGTAGCTCCTGGGTTCAAAAAATACTCAAAATCTTTGAGCGTTTGATCTAGCCTTCCTGAATTGCCAGGTGGGCAGGGTTTGCACTATTGGGACTTTTCTTTTGGCCATAAAAGCCAGGCAAGCTCAATCAAGCACATATGACGTATTTTCAAGGATGTTTAATAGCATTTGAACCCAGGTCTCTAAAAGACAGGGGCAGGTGTGTGAAATATCCCGGCGTTAGGGGACGGATGAGACCCCCAGAGATGACAGCCTCTTGGCTTGTCCTAAGTACTGATTATGGGCCTGGCTGGCAGTCCATGCTGCCTGCTGCGTGCTATCCCCTACCCCTCCTCCAACCCCTACAACCATCCTCCAACCCTCTTCCTTTCATGTGTGGAACTGGAGACAGGTTCAGCCAGCACGTACATTGGCAATTTCATTTCTCAGATTTATCAAGCTTTTTTTTACAGGGGGGAAGCAGAAAATAAAACGAGTTGACTGGAGAGAGCTATGGGCAACTGGCTGTTAAAAGGCTGAGAGAGAACAGGGTTAGCCTGGGATGAGTGTCAAGTCAGGGGTGGCCAAAGGGGGATTGTAGTGGAGGGTTTTGTGGCTTGGGTGGAAGGGATGGTGGGGAATGGAGGTCCTTAAGTCTCAGATTCAGACACAAGTGCCATCATTGTCATCACCTTGTTGTGATTTCATTTCATCTCTCGGCGCCACTATAGCAAGCAGTATCTGGCGATTGGGTTACAGGGGGGCCTGCCTCATTTTTTTCTCTCATGGGAATCCACTGACAGCCTAGGGAGGCCCATTCTCAACCACCAGGCAGGGATGAGTAGTCTGGGTATTTATGAGCAGGGGTGAGTGGGTATTTATATGAATCTATATAATATTGTGTTCTCCGGACTCACATCTGTGAATAGCATCAGAGGCTCTCAAAACAAATTGATAGGGTTGTTAAAATAATGTCTTAATATAATATTATGTTTATGTGTTTGATATTGCTTCTACATGGGCCATGCTGGCTCCTCCTGGCTGATGAGCTAAGGCTATAATCAAGTAAAGATACAGTAAGCCATATACTGTCAGCCATTTGCACTGTTTCTGCTTTTCTAGTTACCATTATCCAACAAGAAAACAACACAACCCTACTGAAGCTTTAGCAAGATGTTTTTATTTTCTCTTTTCTCGTAGCCATCCGATGAAGTTATTCTCCGGTCAGCATTTCTAGATGACTGGCAGGCTGCCTGTCTGTGATGTCATGAGTCTGATCAGTTTAATGACAGTTCTCTCAGCATTAACATGTCTAGTCAGGGGGTTTATGTTGGAGCTCTGAGGAGATCAGAGAGCTGTTAGACCTAATAATGAAATGTTGTCAGGTTAACAGGGTCTACGTCTCCAATGGCTCTCTATTCCCTATGTGGTGCACTACTTTTGTGTAAAAGTAGTGCACTATCACGGGAATAGGGTGGAATTTGGGGCATGGTGTACAACTGGAAGACGTGGCTAATTTCACAACGGGAGATGAGGGAAGGCTGTCTCGTTAATCACAAGAAGGGTGGAAGAAACCAGAAACCCCCAGCCGTCAAGATTAGATATACCCATCAACCTTTTTATTGTAAACCATCAATGTTATTCTGCTTCAAACAGACTTCAACTCTCTTGGTGTAACACAACACCTCTGGCTGGTAGATTCAGTAAGTCCTCCAGTCATTTTCCTGTTGACTCTGAGAGCCGAGAAGGAGACATGAGATTGTGTTTGATCCAAGTATTGCTTCATTTTAAAGGTTGAGAGTTATGTGATGTGCCGGCAAGCTCACGATGTGTAATCCTGGGGTTTTGGTTGAAAACCCCCCACATATCCATGTCCATCACATGGAAAGTATGGCATCCTCCAGATGTTTTTACAGGTATGGGATAGTAAATTATCAGTAGGGCTGTGACGATACCAGCATTGCAATATTGTTAATGTTTTAGACGGAATGGACCAGAACTAATGCCACAGAGGGCCCGTTACTATGCCGTTACCACGCCGACCCAAGACAGCTGCCAGCGTACCCTAGCCAACAAGTTGCGTCTAACAATGACAAACCCACTAAGGTCAGGAGCACCGGTGGGAGAGTGACCTCACAGCCCATGTCTCCCAGCATGCCTTGCCGCTATGGTGCCCTTAACCCTGCGACCTGGCCTGATGGCGGTGGGGGAGATCAAAGGGACCATGTGACACCAGCTACTGTCGTCAGACACGGCTCCTGACATTTTGTGCCCTTTCAGACACAGCCGTCATGGGGAGACTGCAGACACAGGGCAGCTTGGGCAGAGGAAAGTCATAATAACAGCTCTGTATTGAAGTGGTGTTCTCTGGCTGTGGGTCGATAAAGAGTCTGATTCTGGGCCCCAAAGCGTGACATGCATTTGAAATCATTGGTTCATCTTGTTAAAGGAAGAGTTATAAACAACATGATTAATATAATGATTATTATGTTTTGTTGACATATGTGGTAGGACTCCTCAATGGATGAGAAGGAAAGACATTGAGAGTGGAACAACTAAGCAAAATGAACAAAGCAATGATATCTGTACACACTGTAGTCCACTACCCTATGTATTCATCTCTGAAACTAAGTCAACCCTCTCTCCATCTCTAAGTCCATACAATACAAAGAGCTTTGAGCATCTGGCAAAAAGCGCTATATAAAACCAATAAATGATTATCATTAAAAGACCCCTACATGGGGTGTGTATGTGTCTAGCCCTCTATATGTGACTCCACTGTGTGGCTGTCTGTCAGTGAGAGATATATCCATCTACAGGCTCGCTCCCTGCAGGCTTCAGAGGGGTGTAAAAGTGTTCCCCGTCACGCTACAGGTGGAGGATGCAGCGTGAAATGGCACCATTGTCATCTAGCAGAGCCATCTGGTTGACTCGCACACACACACACACACACACACACACACACACACACACACACACACACACACACACACACACACACACACACACACACACACACACACATACACACACACACACACACACACACACACTCCTGTGCCACTTGTTGTTGTATTCTCTGTCGCATGCAAGAACAATAGTCCATCACCTCACTATGAACCCAGAGGGTGTGAAGCACTGATTTAAACTCCCATTATCGTCACAATGCTAGCAGAATGGAGGAACTATGTCTAAAGTAAAGTCGTTTTGTTGGCTGTGAGCACAGATGGGTTCCTTTCAGTGTTTTGGTCAATTTAATGTTTCTGACTTGAGGCCCTGTTTCTGCATCTTAATTATGTCTGTTGGATAACTTTGAAGGTGTTAAGTGTGTTCTAGCATGAGCTATCTGAAGTTAAACTGTTTTGTTGGCTGCAAGCACAGATGGGTTCCTTTCGTGTTTGGTTACGTAAAATTATGCTCCAGAGCTTTTGTATAATTTAAGCCAGTAGTTTTGAAAGTAGTGCTCATGAGCCAAAATGGGTTCCTGAAAATTGCATACAATTGTGTACTACGTCATCCATTTCGGAATATATACACTTTTTTGCAATTCGTATGATGTTACGAATTCCAATTCATACAATATGTTACAAATTTGTAAGTGCTTAAGATCCCAGACTGCATCTTTATTGTATTGGACTGACTGAGATCCTGTTTTAATATGTCTGTTGGATGAAGTTAGCCAGTTTTAATCACATGCACAAGTACAGTGAAATGCCTTTCTTGCAAACTCAAAACCCAACAATGCAATAATCAATAGCAATGTATTACAAGAAAAAAACACAAGAAATAAGAATAGGAAATATGAAATACACAATTAAATAAATAAGCAGTCAGTCAATATGCTCTCAATGGTACAGCTGTAAAATCAATCAATCAACCTTTTCAGGATTTGAGGGCCCTGTGTTAAAATGACAGAGACAACATCAGAAAGTGAGGTCAGGCTAAAGATCTCAATTTGCCTCATTACATGTAAGCTGTGCTTACCCAGGAAGCCCAATTCTGATATTTCTTTCACCAATTGGTCTATTGACCAATCATATCTGTCACGCCCTGACCGTAGAGATCCTTATTATTCTCTAGGTTTGGTTAGGTCAGGGTGTGACTCGGGTGGGAAAATCTATGTTTTCTGTTTCTTTGTTTTTGGGCCAGTGTGGTTCCCAATCAGAGGCAGCTGTCTATCGTTGTCTCTGATTGGGAATCATACTTAGGCAGCCTGTTTTCTTCCTGTGTTTGTGGGAGGTTGTTTTCTGTTTAGTGTCTGTACCTGACGGAACTGTGCGTTTTCGTTTTTGCTTTTGATATTTTGTTTGAGTGTGTTTATGAATAAAGAAATCATGAACACTTACCACACTGCGCCTTGGTCCACTTCAACTTCTCCTTCAGACAAGCGTTACAGAACCTCCCACCAACAACGGACCGAGCAGCATGGCCAGAATAGTTGGACATGGGAGGAGACCCTGGACGGCAAAGAGCCCTGGACGCGGATTGGGGAATATCGCAGTCCAAGGGAGAAGATAGAGGCAGCAAAGGAGGAACGGCGACGATACGAGGAATTAGCATGGCAACGACGGAAGCCCGAGAGGCAGCTCCCACATTTTTTTTTGGGGGGGGGGCACACGGGGAGATTGGCGGAGTCAGGGTTTAGACCTGAGCCAACTCCCCATGCTTACCGTGGGGAGCGTGTGATCAGTCAGGCACCGTGTTATGCGGTGATGCGCACACCAGGCTAAAGTGAGCATTCAGCCAGGACGGGTTGTGCCAGCTCTAATCAAATCAAATCAAATCAAATTTATTTATATAGCCCTTCGTACATCAGCTGAAATCTCAAAGTGCTGTACAGAAACCCAGCCTAAAACCCCAAACAGCAAGCAATGCATGTGAAAGAAGCACGGTGGCTGGGAAAAACTCCCTAGGAAAAACTCCTGAGAAAGGCCAAAAACCTAGGAAGAAACCTAGAGAGGAACCAGGCTATGAGGGGTGGCCAGTCCTCTTCTGGCTGTGCCGGGTGGATATTATAACAGAACATGGTCAAGATGTTAAAATGTTCGTAAATGACCAGCATGGTCAAATAATAATAATCATAGTAATTGTCGAGGGTGCAACAAGCACGTCCGGTGAACAGGTCAGGGTTCCGTAGCCGCAGGCAGAACAGTTGAAACTGGAGCAGCAGCATGGCCAGGTGGACTGGGGACAGCAAGGAGTCATCATGCCAGGTAGTCCTAGGGCTCAGGTCCTCCGAGAGAAAGAAAGAAAGAAAGAAAGAAAGAGAGAATTAGAGAGAGCATATTTACATTCACACAGGACACTGGATAAGACAAGAGAATACTCCAGATGTAACAGACTGACCCTAGCCCCCCGACACATAAACTACTGCAGCATAAATACTGGAGGCTGAGACAGGAGGGATCAGAAGACACTGTGGCCCCATCCGATGATACCCCCGGACAGGGCCAAACAGGCAGGATATAACCCCACCCACTTTGCCAAAGCACAGCCCCCACACCACTAGAGGGATATCTACAACCACCAACTTACCGTCCGAAGACAAGGCCGAGTATAGCCCACAAAGATGTCTGCCACGGCACAACCCAAGGGGGGGGCGCCAACCCAGACAGGAAGACCACGTCAGTGGCTCAACCTACTCAAGTGACGCACCCCTCCCATGGACGGCATGGAAGAACACCAGTAAGTCAGTGACTCAGCCCCTGTAAAAGGGTTAGAGGCAGAGAATCCCAGTGGGAAGAGGGGAACCGACAAGGCAGAGACAGCAAGGGCGGTTCGTTGCTCCAGCCTTTCCGTTCACCTTCACACTCCTGGGCCAGACTATACTTAATCATAGGACCTACTGAAGAGATAAGTCTTCAGTAAAGACTTAAAGGTTGAGACTGAGTCTGCGTCTCTCACATGGGTAGGCAGACCATTCCATAAAAATGGAGCTCTATAGGAGAAAGCCCTACCTCCAGCCGTTTGCTTAGAAATTCTAGGGACAATTAGGAGGCCTGCGTCTTGTGACCGTAGCGTACGTGTAGGTATGTACGGCAGGACCAAATCGGAAAGATAGGTAGGAGCAAGCCCATGTAATGCTTTGTAGGTTAGCAGTAAAACCTTGAAATCAGCCCTTGCCTTAACAGGAAGCCAGTGTAGGGAAGCTAGCACTGGAGTAATATGATCAAATTTTTTGGTTCTAGTCAGGATTCTAGCAGCCGTATTTAGCACTAACTGAAGTTTGTTTAGTGCTTTATCCGGGTAGCCGGAAAGTAGAGCATTGCAGTAGTCGAGCCTAGAAGTAACAAAAGCATGGATTAATTTTTCTGCGTCATTTTTGGACAGAAAGTTTCTGATTTTTGCAATGTTACGTAGATGGAAAAAAGCTGTCCTTGAAGCAGTCTTGATATGTTCTTCAAAAGAGAGATCAGGGTCCAGAGTAACGCCGAGGTCCTTCACAGTTTTATTTGAGACGACTGTACAATCATCCAGATTAATTGTCAGATTCAACAGAAGATCTCTTTGTTTCTTGGGACCTAGGACAAGCATCTCTGTTTTGTCCGAGTTTAAAAGTAGAAAATTTGCAGCCATCCACTTCCTTATGTCTGAAACACAGGCTTCTAGCGAGGGCAATTTTGGGGCTTCACCATGTTTCATTGAAATGTACAGCTGTGTGTCGTCCGCATAGCAGTGAAATTTAACATTATGTTTTCGAATGACATCCCCAAGAGGTAAAATATATAGTGAAAACAATAGTGGTCCTAGAACGGAACCTTGAGGAACACCGAAATGTACAATTGATTTGTCAGAGGACGAACCATTCACAGAGACAAACTGATATCTTTCCGACAGATAAGATCTAAACCAGGCCAGAACTTGTCCATGTAGACCAATTTGGGTTTCCAATCTCTCCAAAAGAATGTGGTGATCGATGGTATCAAAAGCGGCACTAAGATCTAGGAGCACGAGGACAGATGCAGAGCCTCGGTCTGACGTCATTAAAAGGTCATTTACCACCTTCACAAGTGCAGTCTCAGTGCTATGATGGGGTTTAAAACCAGACTGAAGCGTTTCGTATACATTGTTTGTCTTCAGGAAGGCAGTGAGTTGCTGCGCAACAACTTTTTCTAAAATTTTTGAGAGGAATGGAAGATTCGATATAGGCCGATAGTTTTTTATAATTTCTGGGTCAAGATTCGGCTTTTTCAAGAGAGGCTTTATTACTGCCATTTTTAGTGAGCTTGGTACACATCCGGTGGATAGAGAGCCGTTTATTATGTTCAACATAGGAGGGCCAAGCACAGGAAGCAGCTCTTTCAGTAGTTTAGTTGGAATAGGGTCCAGTATGCAGCTTGAGGGTTTGGAGGCCATGATTATTTTCATCATTGTGTCAAGAGATATAGTACTAAAACACTTTAGTATCTCCCTTGAGCCAGGGTCCTGGCAGAGTTGTGCAGACTCTGGACAATGAAGCCCTGGAGGAATACCCAGATTTAAAGATGAGTCCGTAATTTGCTTTCTAATGATCATGATCTTTTCCTCAAAAAAGTTCATAAATTTATTACTGCTGAAGTGAAAGCCATCCTCCATTTGCGAATGCTGCTTTTTAGTTAGCTTTGCGACAGTGTCAAAAAGAAATTTTGGATTGTTCTTATTTTCCTCAATTAAGTTGGAAAAATAGGATGATCGTGCAGCAGTGAGGGCTCTTCGATACTGCACGGTACTGTCTTTCCAAGCTAGTCGGAAGACTTCCAGTTTAGTGTGGCGCCATTTCCGTTCCAATTTTCTGGAAGCTTGCTTCAGAGCTCGTGTATTTTCTGTATACCAGGGAGCTAGTTTCTTATGACAGATGTTTTTAATTTTTAGGGGTGCAACTGCATCTAGGGTATTGCGCAAGGTTGAATTGAGTTCCTCGGTTAGGTGGTTAACTGATTCTTGTCCTCTGACGTCCTTGGGTAGGCAGAGGGAGTCTGGAAGGGCATCAAGGAATCTTTGGGTTGTCTGAGAATTTATAGCACGACTTTTAATCTTCCTTGGTTGGGGTCTGAGCAGATTATTTGTTGCAATTGTAAACGCAATAAAATGGTGGTCCGATAATCCAGGATTATGAGGAAAAACATTAAGATCCACAACATTTATTCCATGGGACAAAACTAGGTCCAGAGTATGACTGTGGCAGTGAGTAGGTCCAGAGACATGTTGGACAAAACCCACTGAGTCGATGATGGCTCCGAAAGCCTTTTGGAGTGGGTCTGTGGACTTTTCCATGTGAATGTTAAAGTCACCAAAAATTAGAATATTATCTGCTATGACTACAAGATCCGATAGGAATTCAGGGAACTCAGTAAGGAACACTGCATATGGCCCAGGAGGCCTGTAAACAGTAGCTATAAAAAGTGATTGAGTTGGCTGCATAGATTTCATGACTAGAAGCTCAAAAGACGAAAACGTCATTGTTTTTTTTTTTGTAAATTGAAATTTGCTATCGTAAATGTTAGCAACACCTCCGCCTTTGCCGGATGCACGGGGGGTATGGTCACTAGTGTAACCAGGGGGTGAGGCCTCATTTAACACAGTAAATTCATCAGGCTTAAGCCATGTTTCAGTCAGGCCAATCACATCAAGATTATGATCAGTGATTAGTTCATTGACTATAACTGCCTTGGAAGTGAGGGATCTAACATTAAGTAACCCAATTTTGAGATGTGAAGTATCACAATCTCTTTCAATAATGGCAGGAATGGAGGAGGTCTTTATACTAGTAAGATTACTGAAGCGAACACCGCCATTTTTAATTTTGCCCAACCAAGATCGAGGCACAGACACGGTCTCAATGGGGAAAGCTGAGCTGACTACGCTAACTGTGCTAGTGGCAGACTCCACTAAGCTGGCAGGCTGGCTAACAGCCTGTTGCCTGGCCTGCACCCTATTTCATTGTGGAGCTAGAGGAGTTAGAGCCCTGTCTATGTTCGTAGATAAGATGAGAGCACCCCTCCAGCTAGGATGGAGTCCGTCACTCCTCAGCAGGCCAGGCTTGGTCCTGTTTGTGGGTGAATCCCAGAAAGAGGGCCAGTTATCTACAAATTCTATCTTTTGGGAGGGGCAGAAAACAGTTTTCATCCAGCGATTGAGTTGTGAGACTCTGCTGTAGAGCTCATCACTCCCCCTAACTGGGAGGGGGCCAGAGACAATTACTCGATGCCGACACATCTTTCTAGCTGATTTACACGCTGAAGCTATATTGCGCTTGGTGACCTCTGACTGTTTCATCCTAACATCGTTGGTGCCGACGTGGATAACAATATCTCTATACTCTCTACACTCGCCAGTTTTAGCTTTAGCCAGCACCGTCTTTAGATTAGCCTTAACGTCGGTAGCCCTGCCCCCTGGTAAACAGTGTATGATCGCTGGATGATTAGTTTTAAGTCTAATACTGCGGGTAATGGAGTCGCCAATGACTAGGGTTTTCAATTTGTCAGAGCTAATGGTGGGAGCCGTCGGCGTCTCAGACCCCACAACGGGAGGAGCAGAGACCAGAGAAGTCTCGGCCTCCGACTCCGACTCGCTTAACGGGGAGAACCGGTTGAAAGTTTCTGTCGGCTGAATAAGCGACACCGGTTGAGCATTCCTACAGCGTTTCCCTCCAGAAGCCATGAGAAAGATGTCCGGCTGCGGGGACCGTGCGAGGGGGTTTATACTAACGTTACTATCTGTACTTGCTGGTGGCACAGACGCGGTTTCATCCTTTCCTACACTGAAATGACCCTTGCCTAACGATTGCGTCTGAAGCTGGGCTTGCAGCACAGCTATCCTTGCCGTAAGGCGATCGTTCTCCTGTATATTATGAGTACAACGACTGCAATTAGAAGGCATCATGTTAATGTTACTTAGCTTCGGCTGTTTGAAGTCCTGACGAACCATGTCCAGATAAAACCTCCGGGGTAGGAGAGTTGAATGAAAAAAAAGTTGAGTGGACCAGACCTCCAGTGCGCTTCCACGGTCCAGTATATCCTGTGCCTTCTCCTCGCACTCTCCCTGAAGTGCGTGTCCTCAGTCCAATACGTCCTGTGCCTGCTCGCCTCACTCGCCCTGAAATGCGTGTCACTAGTCCGGTGCCACCTGTACCGGTCCCACGCATCAGGCCTCCAGAACGCCTCCCCAGTCCAGTACGTCCTGTGCCTGCTCCTCGCACTCACCCTGAAGTGCGTGTTACCAGTCTGGTGCCACCTGTCATGACGTTGGCCTGTGGGTAAGGTTTATGACCCCCCCATAAATACCTTTCTCCCTTCCCCTCTCTCTCTGACCCTACTGAAGGACTTTTGAATAGCCTTTGTTAAATCTAGAGAGTCTGGGAACATCAAAGTTGGGGGAAAGGAACCATATTTCGGTAATAGAACCAGTTGGAAATATGCGTTGGAACTTAATGAGTATGGATGTCAGTTCGGTTGTCATCTGAGACATTATGACTGATGACAGGACGACATAAACTGTACCTGGGAAAGTCTACACATTCTAGTTATCAGATTCACATGGAATTGCTGTGCAATTTAAATGTTTGATATTGAAACGGTTTGTTAGGAGTTTAAATGTAATTTTAGCTTCCAAATGAGAGAATTGGGATTTCATAAGGAAAGAGCCCTGACCAATCAGTGGCCCGCCCCTGTGAAGAGACAGGGGTTGTAAACGATGAAACACACCCTTCTCCCCTCGCCACTATATAAGTCAGTGACGAAAACGTAATCAGTCTGTTCCGGGTACTTGATGTCTGCAGCCTCTGCGTTAAAAGGACACACATGTCAAGTACAGAACTATGCCAACCTCAGCGTGAGCTTTGGTTGCGAATGGTATGAACTTTGAACCTATTCACTCCAGAAGTGATACTTCCTAGCCGTTGAGTTAGCAGCGGCCGCTGTAGACGTGGGCTAGGAAAGGATGGACGGCGTATCCAGTCTAACACACGACGAAGATACTACAACGTATCCAATTTACCCCCAGTGACATTTTTCCGAGTACAGGAAGATCTCTGTTGGCCAACACGGCCAGCATCTATGACCAACCTACCGAAGTGCAGCTCAGAGTAAATATTTATTGCATTTTCCTTTTCCAAATGGGCGGTAATTTAGAATGCATAAGATTCTGTATTTACGTTAGCAGAGCTGTTTCTGTGTTCCTCAGTCTTCCCGCTCTTTCATTCAAGCCCAACCCCCTTTCTTTGTGTAACAAGCCGCCATGCCGGTTTAGCCCACTAGGGCACATTCTACTATCATTTCCTTGTAACCATATCTGTTTGTTTTGCATTTCTGTGAATTACTTAGATTAGTAAATAAATTATTTTAAGACAATTGATGTATGGATGACTCATAGTGAAGACTGGGTTCGTGCAGATAACCAACAATTTATGACGTTTGGAATGAGATTGACGTGAGGTAAAGAATACATCATTAAATCAGAAGACTCAGAGATTAGATATTATGATATCTGAAAGTTATATTAGGAAAATTATAACTTTGTAATCTGAATATTTTCCTTGGTGCCCCGACCTTCTAGTTAATTACAGTTACATGATTAATCAGTTTAATCGTGTAACAATAATTACAGAGAGTTATTTGATAAACATGTCTTCCATTTTAATGATGCCAAAGACACGACACACCTGTCCCGGCTCCACGCACTAGGCCTCCAGTGTGCCTGCCCAGTCCGGTGCGTCCTGTGCCTGCTCTCCGCACTCGCCCTGAGGTGCGTGTTACCAGTCTGGCGCCACCTGTGCCGGCCCCATGCATCAGGCCTCCAGTGCGCCTTCACGTTTTTCTATGCTAGTGTAGGTCAGGGCGTGACTGGGGGGGTTTATCTAGTTTAGTCTAGTCTTTTTTCTATGTTGGGAGTTTTGTATGATCCCCAATTAGAGGCAGCTGGTCATCGTTTTCTCTAATTGGGGATCATATTTAAGTAGTTGTTTTTCCCACCTGTGTTTGTGGGAGATTATTTTGAGTTAGTGCATGTTGCACCTCTTTCGTCACGGTTTGTGTTTTGTTTGTAGTTTATTGTTTGTTTTGCAAAGTTTCACATTAACATAAAAGATGTGGAACGATACCCACACTGCGCTTTGGTCTCCTTCCTACGACGAACGTGACAATATCAAATATTGGGCAAAATATTAGAATAGGGTTGCCTGCGTAAACACAGTCTTCAAGAGGTTCCTTAGTCAAGTGATATAATACGACATGTAAGTAACACAGTACCATGTTTTAAGTGATGCCATGCCATGTTTGATGCCACAGTTTCGAATTGTGACTCACTCGTATGTCAATCTAACATAGCTTTAGCAAGGCTGTAATTCTGGATACAACTGCATAACCAGAATCTGTTTGGTAACCCAAGCTGATAATTATATGATTCTGTTTACATCAAGTGTTCAAGTGAGAGTTCTTGTCTGCAATTTCAGCCACTTACAAGACATCCAGAGGCTAGTGTGATTACTCTTTCCTTCCTGCAAATTGCATTAGGCCTACAATTTGTAAATTGGACATCAACACTCTATAGTCAAATTTTGTTCCCTTTTTGAATGAAAAACTCTTTGTTCTGTCTCACCAGAATGGCCCACCAACACATCAAAACAAATTCTATTGGTCACATACACGTGTTTAGCAGATGTTATTGCGGGTGTAGCGAAATGCTTGTGCTTCTAGCTCCGACAGTGCAGTAATATCTAACAAGTAATATCTAACAGTTTCACAACATATACCCAAAATACACGTAAATCTAAGTAAGGAATGGATTAAGAATATATATATATGTATGTCAGAGCGGCATTGGACTAAGATACAGTGGCATAGTATAGAGTACAGTATATACATATGAGATGGGTGATGCAATATTTACAAACCATGAAGTGACTAAGATACCGTAGAATAGTATAGAGTACAGTTTACACATATGACATGAGTAATGCAAGATACAGAGACATTATTAAAGTGGCTAGTGTTTCATTTTCTTAAAGTGGCCAGTGATTCCTAAACTAAACTCAGCAAAAAAATAAACGTCTCTTTTTCAGGACCCTGTCTTTCAAAGATAATTCGTAAAAATTAACCAAATAACTTCACAGATCTTCATTGTAAAGGGTTTAAACAGTGTTTCCCATGCTTGTTCAATGAACCATAAACAATTCATGAACATGTACCTGTGGAACGGTCGTTAAGACACTAACAGCTTACAGACGGTAGGCAATTAAGGTCACAGTTATGAAAACTTAGGACACTAAAGAGGCTTTTCTACTGACTCTGAAAAACACAAAAAGAAAGATGCCCAGGTTCCCTGCTCATCTGCGTGAATGTGCCTTAGGCATGCTGCAAGGAGGCATGAGGACTGCAGATGTGGCCAGGGAAATAAATTGCAATGTCCTTACTGAGACACCTAGGACAGCACTACAGGGAGACAGTACGGACAGCTGATCGTCCTCTCAGTGGCAGACCACGTGTAACAGCACCTGCACAGGATCGGTACATCCGAACATCACACCTGCTGGGCAGGTACTGGGCATGGCAACAACAACTGCCCGAGTTACATCAGGAACACACAATACCTCCATCAGTGCTCAGACTGTCCGCAATAGGCTGAGAGAGGCTGGACTGAAGGCTTGTAGGCCTGTTGTAAGGCAGGTCCTCACCAGACATCACCGGCAACAACGTCACCTATCTGCACAAACCCACTGTTGCTGGACCATACAGGACTGGCAAATAGTGCTCTTCACTGACGAGTCACTGTTTTGTCTCACCAGGGGTGATGGTCGGATTTGCGTTTATCGTCGAAGTAATGAACATTACACCAAGGCCTGTACTTTGGAGCGGGATTGATTTGGAGGTGGAGGGTCCATCATGGTCTGGGGCAGTGTGTCACAGCATCATCGGACTGAGCTTGTTGTCATTGCAGGCAATCTCAACACTGTGTGTTACAGGGAAGACATCCTCCTCCCTCATGTGGTACCCTTCCTGCAGGCTCATCCTGACATGACCATCCAGCATGACAATGTCACCAGCCATACTGCTTGTTCTGTGCGTGATTTCCTGCAAGACAGGAATGTCAGTGTTCTGCCATGGCCAGTGAAGAGCCTGGATCTCAATCCCATGGAGCACGTCTGGGACCTGTTGAATCGGAGGGTGAGGGCTAGGGCCATTCCCCCCAGAAATGTCCGGGAACTTACAGGTGCCTTGGTGGAAGACTGGGGTAACATCTCACAGCAAGAATTGGTAAATATGGTGCAGTCCATGAGGAGGAGATGCACTGCAGTAATTAATGCAGCTGGTGGCCACACCAGATACTGACTGTTACTTTTGATTTTTACCCCCCTTTGTTCAGGGACACATTATTCCAATTCTGTTAGTCACATGTCTGTGGGACTTGTTCAGTTTATGTCTCAGTTGTTGAATCTTGTTATGTTCATACAACTATTTACACATGTTAAGTTTGCTGAAAATAAACGCAGTTGAGAGTGAGAGGACGTTTCTGTTTTTGCTGAGTTTGTCTATAGGCAGCAGCCTCTGATGTGCTGGAGATGGCTGTTTAACAGTCAGTGGTGTAGTATGGAATACAATACAGTATATACATATGAAATGGGTGATGGAATATGTTAACACAATTTAAAGTGGCTAAGATACCGTAGAATAGTGTGGAGTGTGGTTTATACATATAAGATGAGTAATGCTAGATACAGAACATTAGTTTCTCGTGATCCATTTCTAAAAGTGGCCAGTGATTCCTAATCTATGTGTATAGGCAGCTGCCCCTGGTGTGCTAGTGACGACTGTTTAGCAGTCTGATGGCCTTGAGATAGAAGTTGTTTTTCAGTCTCTCATTCCCAGCTTTGATGCACCTGTACTGACCTCGCCTTCTGGATGATAAGCGGGGTGAACAGGCAGTGGTTCGGGTGGTTGATGTCCTTGATGATCTTTTTGGCCTTCCTATGGCATTGGGTGCTGTAGGTGTCCAGGAGGGCTGGAAGTTCGCTCCCGAGCCACTGCCCAACGCAGACCGCACCACCCTCTGGAGAGCTTTGTGGTTGTGGGCAGTGCAGTTGCCGTACCAGGTGGTGATACAGCCCGACATGATGCTGTTAATTGTGCATCTGTAAAAGTTTGTGAGGGTTTTAGGTGTTAAGCCAACCTTCTTTAGTCTCCTGACGTTGAAGAGGCGCTGTTGCGCCTTCTTCACCACACTGGTTATGTGGGTTGACCATTTCAGTTTGTCAGTGATGTGTACGCCAAGGAACTTGAAGTATTTCACCTTCTCCACTGCGGCCCCATCGATGTTGATAGGGGGTTGCTCCCTCTGCTGTTTCCTGAAGTCCACAGTCATCTCCTTTGTTTTGTTGACATTGAGTGAGAGGTTATTTTCCTGGCATCACACTCTCAAAGTCTCATCGTTGTTGGTAATCAAGCCTACTATTGTTGTGTCGTCTGCAAACTTGATGATTGAGTTGGAGGCATGCTTGGCCACGCAGTCATGGGTGAACAGGGAGTGCAGGAGGGTGCTGAGCACGCACCCTTGTGGGGCCCCAGTGTTGAGGATCAGCGAAGAGGAGGTGTTGTTTCCTACCTTCACCACCTGGGGCGACCCTTCAGGAAGTCAAGGAACCAGTTGCACAGGGCGGGTTTCAGACCCAGGGCCTTGAGCTTGATGATGAGCTTGGAGGGTACTATGGTGTTGAATGCTGAGCTATAGTCAATGAACAGCATTCTTGCATAGGTATGCCTCTTGTCCAGATGGGACAGGGCGGTGTGCAGTGTGGTGGCGATTGCATCGTCTGTGAATCTATTGGGGCGGTAAGCAAATTGAAGAGGGTCTAGGGTGGCAGATAAGGTGGAGGTGATATGATCCTTGACTAGTCTCTCAAAGCACTTCATGATGACAGAGGTGAGTGCTACGAGGCGATAGTCATTTAGTTCAATTACCTTTGCTTTCTTAGGTACAGGGACAATGGTGGCCATCTTGAAGCATTTGGGGACAACAGAGTTATTGAATATATCTGTGAACACACCAGCCAGCTGGTCTGCGCATGCTCTGAGGACGCGGCTAGGCATACCATCCGGGCTGGCAGCCTTACAAGGGTTAACACGCTTAAATGTCTTACTCACATCGGCCGCGGAGAAGGAGAGCCCACAGTCCTTGGTAGCGGGCCGCGTCAGTGGCACTGTATTATCCTCAAAGTGAGTGAAGAAGGTGTTCAGCCTGTCCGGAAGCAAGACATCGGTGTCCGCGAATTGGCTGGTTTTCCTTTTATAATCCATGACTGTCTGCAGATCCTGCCACATACGTCTCGTGTCTGAGCCATTGAACTGGGACTCAACTTTGTCCCAATACCGACGTTTAGCCATCTTGATTGCTTTGCGGAGTGAATAACTACACTGTTTGTGTTCTTCCATATTCCCAGTCTTCTTGCCCTGGTTAAATGTGTGGTTCGCACTTTCAGTTTTGCGCGAATGCACCCATCTATGCAAGGTTTCTGGTTGGGGTAGGTTTTAAAAGTCACAGTGGGTACAACATCTCCTATGCGCTTCCTGATAAACTCATTCACCGTATTGGTATATGTGTCGTATTATTTTCTGAAGCTACTCATATCATAACCCAGTCCGCGTGATCAAAACGATCTTGAAGCGTGGATTCCGATTTGTCAGAGCAACGTTGAATAGTCCTCACCATGGGTGCTTCTTGTTTGAGTGTCTGCCTATAGGAGGGGAGAAGCAAGATGGAATCATGGTCCGATTTGCCAAATGGAGGGTAGGGGAGGGGCTTATATGCATTCTGGAAGGTATTATAGCAATGGTTGAGAGTCTTAGCAGCACGAGTACAACAATCAATATGTTGATAGAATTTCAGGAGCCTTTTCTTCAAATTTGCTTTGTTAAAATCCCCAGCTACAATAAATGCAGCCTCAGTATATGTGGTTTCCAGTTTGCATAAAGTCCAGTGAAGCTCCTTGAGGGCTGTCGTGGTATCCGCTTGGAGGGGATATAGACCGCTGTGGCTATTATTGACGAGAATTCTCTCGGGAGATAGTACGGTCGGCATTTAATTGTGAGATATTCTAGGTCGGGTGAACAGAAGGACTTGAGTTCCTGTATGTTATCACAGTTACACCATAAGTCGTTAATAATAAAACATATACCTCCACCCTTCTGCTTCCGGAAAGATGTTTGTTCCTGTCGGCGCGATGTACTGAGAATCCAACTGGCTTTACAGAGTCATGAGAGCCATGTTTCCATGAAGAAAGGTATGTTTTCCATCTCTGTGTCATGATGATCAATAAAATGTAGTTCTGTAGTTCTTTCAATACAGTATGTCTAAACTTCTCTTTAGTTCTTAGCAACATGACTAAACTGTCCCTCCTCCCTCTTACATATTTTAAATACTTAAATCCTAGCCTCTGAAGTAGACTCTAAACATATCCCTTAAGTATGTGACTCTTGGGGTAGAAACATCCCGAGAGCCCTTAGAAGCCTGTAGATGAAACAACCTTCGACAAGAGCAGCATATGTTAGTGGTGAGGAGGAAAAGAAGAACGATAAAAATCAAGGGAAGGAGAAGTTGTTCTTTAGGAGGAGAGGAGAGCAGGTGGCTGCTGTGAGTTCAAAGACTGTCAGGATGAGGCTGTTTTCTTTTCTGTCTCTCTTTTTTTCTCCCGCCCTCTTTTTCTTCCCTCCATCAGGTCTTGTCCTGCTAGGCTTCCTCGGTCCTGTTCTGTCTGTCTGTCTGCCTGCTCTGCTTCAGAGTGGCGTTATTATCAGTAAAGTGCTTTTAAATCCTTCTAGTGCTCAACACCAGGATGTCTTCTGCATGCTAATCCCCTAGGATACTGATCCGTCACTCCTCCCTCGCTCTCTCATGCCTGGCGTGCCTACGACAGCTGGGAAAGCAGTCTCTGCCCAATGATCCCCGCACCGCACACAATGGGGATCTCTCAGACAGGGTAGGCCATTGAGGCCAGGGACCAGACAGAACACTGACTGGTCTGTACAGTGGTTTTACAGTAGGGATGTCTGTGTGCTTGAGAAGAATAACATGAACTCTGAAGAGGGTCTAGGGAGACTCTGGGGGAATCAAGGCAGGACAGGAGAGGTATAAATGGACATACACTGATGTCCAGACCATCATTATCATAAAAAAGAGCATCAGATATCAAGAAACATTTGTCAAAACCATCTTTTCAGGTTATCCTCACCACTTCTGCCCGGTAACACCACTATACCTTCCCCTAGTACTTTTCAGTCAGTGATCTGAATGTCTTCCACTGAGAAGCCTACAGCCATGAAACTTCAGAAGATGACTTTGAAGTGAAAGTTATCCTCTACTCAGGACTCCTTAGGACTAAAAAACATCCACAGAGAGAGAGAGAGAGATTCAGTGTATTAGCAGATGAATATTCCATTTAAAAAATCACAAGCTAAAGCTATGTCATTTGTAATTAAAAGTTTGACTTCCCTCCCTTCCACTCTTCTGCTCTTTCTCTTCTCCTCTCTCTCATTTGTTCAGTATTAGTTTAGCGGTCTGTTGCTTATCAGGGACTCTCTCTAGTCTGTAAACTCAGTGTTTGAGTTTGTCTTGAAAGCTTTGCTTGTTCATGAAACCTGGCATCCGCTCTTCAACATCAATCATCAACCAAAACAGAGACACAAACAACACTACCAAGAATGTGACCGAGCACAAGGACAAACAGATATGCAGTTCTAACTCTTTAACTTTATAAAGACAAACCAAAGAGCCCTGCGTACACAACACAACATGATCCTGTTTGAGTGAAAAGATAATGCCATAATGAATCTGACAGATAGGGGGCAGTGTCCTCAAAGGCACTATCTTATAGCAGCCAAAACTTGGCTTTTATAGAACAGAACTTCAGATGGCTACAACATTCCTTGAAGCACAAGAAGAGCATTTTATCCCATGCCATTAACACAACAGTGTGGTTAGGTGGCAACTTAAAGAGAGTATCAGCAACTTTAAAACACACATGGTAAAGCTTGGAAATGGAAAAGACTGCTCCACTGCTTTATTAGACACAATGAAATCGGTTATGTTTTTCTCATCACATTCAAAGGAATCTTTAGTAAAATGCACATTAAGATTCAGTGTAAATTACATGAAATTACTTAATATGGTCCTATGGTCCTAATTATGGTGTACATCACATGTAGAAATTGGTTTATATGAATGTAAGGTTTGGGCTTTTTCTTCCCTGCAGCAATGCGCTGAGAAGAATATCAGTGAAAGTGGCAGACGAAAATCTGATATATCACGACTCACAACAAAGCCTTACCTACACAGCAACCATTTTGCACCTGGCTGAACTGAACACATTTAGTCTGCTAATAAGGCTATTCTGCATCTTTAAAAAAAAATGTTTTATCAGTATGTCAAAAAGGCAGAAAAAGGGTGAATTTGCATCAGTGGACTGTCTTCCCTTTAGGCTCTGTTGAAATGCATGGTGGGAGGATTTCCTTATAGAGTACAGTGCTTTGGGCACATGGTATGTGATATCAATGAGACTGTCGAATATGACGGTACAGGCAGAGAAATTATCTCCTATAGCATTGACCTCACATGCTCATATGCTTGGTTAATTCTACTTCTTTGAAGATAGACTTTGACTGGCTTACCCTCTTCAGTCCAGCAACAGCTTAACCTCAACGTTCAACCTACGCCTCATCGCTCTACCCCAGACAAATTAGAACAGTGCTCCATCCTTCTCATCCTTGTTCGTCCTGTGTCTAAGTAAACAGACTTTGTTGTCTAC
This sequence comes from Salmo trutta, assembly GCF_901001165.1. Lineage (NCBI taxonomy): Eukaryota > Metazoa > Chordata > Actinopteri > Salmoniformes > Salmonidae > Salmo > Salmo trutta. The sequence continues at coordinate 25,593,914 of NC_042966.1, read as the reverse complement.
TGTACGCCTGTCTCGCTTCTCCTACAGTAGTCAGTCTCTGTGCCTAAGGAACAGAAATAGCTCTTAATAATGAAAGATTGATGTGGAGTAAGCTTGTCATTACATGCTGCAGTAGACAATTAGGTGCCTCCTCCGCAACACGATGCTGCACTCACTTCCTGCCTCCTCTCCTTCTCTCACTCTCTTTCTTTCTTTCTTTCTATCTCTTTTCTCTCTCTCTCTCTCTCTCTCTCCTCTTCTTCCCTTTCCTCTTGCTTTCTATCATCTCTCACCCCCCCTCTCTCTCAGATTCTATCTCTCTCTTCCAATGTCTTTTAGTTTTTTGCTGTCCTCTGTCTCTCTCTTTCTGTGTGACACGTGTCCAGCCTCTCAAGGTCTCAAACACTCCAAGTCACTGAAGTCACTCGCCACTACTTATAGAACACACGCTGGCTTTGAGTTCAGCTTGGACATGTTTCCCTTCTTCTAGATTTGACTATCCCCTCCACTGTTATCTCCAACCCTGTGTCTCTCGTCTGTAGCCTACCTCAGGTGTTCCTCTTACCCCCAACCACAGCCCTTCATCAGTCCCTCATCACATCAACCCCACTACCTGCTGCTACTCTGCTACTCTGCTACTCTGCTACTCTGCTACACACGCACACACGCACGCACGCACACACACACACACACACACACAATTCAGTCCCATTTAAAATCCTATTTCCCTAACACCTAACCCTTACTCTTACCCTAACCCTAACTTTAACCCTAAACCTAACCTTAACCTTAACCCAAAACCCTAAAACTAACCCTAGCTGCTAACCATAACCCTAAAACTAACCCTAGCTCCTAACCCTAACACTAAAACTAACCCTAGCTCCTAACCCTAACCTTAAACCTAATTCTAACCCTAACACTAATTCTAACCTTAACCCTAAACCCCCTAGAAATAGCATTTGACCTCGTGGGGACCAACATAATGTCCCCAGTTGGTCTTTTTTTTTAAACTTCTGGTCAACACAAGAATAGTAACGCACACACACACAGACACAGACACAGACACAGACACACACACACACACACACACACACACACACACACACACACACACACACACACACACACACACACTGTCTCTATTCCCCCTGCTATCAACTTACATGCTATAATCATCTTGGATCAGACTTGTCTGCCTGAATAGCCCATTGCGGCATCTGGTGCCTCTGTGTGTGTATGTGTGTGTATTAATTCCTCCTCCAATAGACTAACAGGCCAGGGACTCTCTGATAATTCCCATAATAAGCCTGATAATTTTGTGTATGTTGAAGAGGGAGGAGAGTTATGTTAACAGGTACGATATGCAGAAATATAGCTACCACGAGGAATACCAGGATATAACATAGGGGAACTTATTTCTAACAGGTGCTCTGAGGCAATGCTAATCTTTAGTTTCATGCCAGTGTAACAGTATATTTTATCTACATAATAAAACTGCTTTAGGACATTCAGATAAAGATAAGCATGGATCATTTGGATCACAATAAAAGGAATAGCTACGGATTTTAAACTATTTTCCGTATATAATCCAAATATAATTCTCTTGTTTTAGATCCACATCCGTGGTGCAGTATGGTGCTAAAGAACAATACGAGATGATATACATAATATTATTTTTGATGCCAAGTAAAAGATCCTACTAAGGCTTGGGGCTCTATTCGATCTGCAAAGCTGGAGCATTACAGATTCCGTGATAGAAATGTACATTTCATTTCTGATTGAGCCAACATATCCAGCGTTTACCATGAATGCATGCGGATTGAATAGATCCCTTGATGTTTATAATATTGAGGGGGAGCTAGGTTACATAAGGAGTTGTTTACCTAAACTCACCACAGTGTCATTGCGGCGTGGCACTGCAACACAGAGAGAATTGCCCTGCTGTCACAGGCATTGGTGCTCATTTTCATACATTCAAGTTTGGTTTGCAAATGAAAGGCAATCAGAGACATTAAATGATTTAGCTACTGAGACTAGCTACCCTCACTGAGGAGAATAAACCAAAACTAAATGACATTGATTGAAGATGTGATTGACAGACTTAGAGTAGGAGGTTGGCTCTGTTCAATGTCATACGGACATGCACAAACCTCCCGGACCACAATGCAACACTGGAGAGGAAAACCTCTCCTCCTTTGTCAGGGACGGTATACAAACACCTCCCAACTAAAATGAAATACTGCCTGTGGAACAGGAGATTTTACATATGCTGGACCACAGCGAACGATTCCCTCACTCTCCACTTTATGTTTCAGATTTGTTATGGAAATGATGTTGCAGTCAGAGTGAGGGAGGGAGAAAAGGAGGAAGGGAGGGAAGGGTGGATGGAAATGAGAATTAAACTGAGCAGGGCGTGTTAGGGAGGAATGGTGTTACCGAATTAACCAACCAACCACCCCTGTACAGTATTGTTATTATTGAGCAGCCCCTCTCTCTCTCGTTCTCCTTCTCGTTCTCTTTCTCTCTCTCTTTCTCTCTCTCTTTCTCTCTCTCTTTCTCTCTCTCCCTCATTCTCCTTCTCGTTCTCCTTCTCGTTCTCTTTCTCTTTCTGTCTCTCTTTCTCGTTCTCTTTCTCGTTCTCTTTCTCGTTCTCTTTCTCTCTCTCTTTCTCTCTCTTTTTCTCTCTCTCTTTCTCTCTAGCCCTCTCTCTTTCTCTCTAGCCCTCTCTCTCTCTTTCTCTCTAGCCCTCTCTCTCTCTTTCTCTCTAGCCCTCTCTCTCTCTTTCTCTCTAGCCCTCTCTCTCTCTTTCTCTCTAGCCCTCTCTCTCTCTTTCTCTCTAGCCCTCTCTCTCTCTCTCTCTCTAGCCCTCTCTCTCTCTTTCTCTCTAGCCCTCTCTCTCTAGCTCTCTCTCTCTAGCTCTCTCTCTCTCTCTCTCTCTCCACCCAGTCTCATTCATTGTGTGTATGCAAACAAGTTAATCAGAAGCCTGGGCTGTGGCTGCCTGGGACCTGGCCCTGTGCTGGGGCTTCACAGCCATCAATCATCACATTAGGAATCTGGGGGAAAACCAAGCAAACACACGCACAGGATCACACCCAAGTCTGAGTCCCTACATAGTGCAGTACTTCCATAGGGCTCTGGTCAAAGGTAGTGTACTATGTAGGGGATAGTGTGTAATTTGGGACTCATCCTGAGTCTACTGTACTGCACGCTCCCTGCTGAACTCAGCAGCACCACAGAGCTGGCTACACTAACATTACAGCAGCCAGCCAGGGCCCAGACTAGACCCCAAAACCATCTGACATATGACAAAGATATCTACATATATTTCAGGAAATTTGTGTATCCCTAGAAATAATCCGAATTCATGTAAAAGCGTAGCAAATATATACCTAACTTGCTTACCACTTTTTCCATGTGGTTTCTTCCTTCACAGACTCTATTTGTATCTACAGGCCTGAAGCGTTATCTAGAAAAGTGGTGTGGTTGATTTGAGTCTCTTTACTTTGGTCACCATAACTAGTCTGTTTTGTCTTTGCCTTTCCTCATTGCATGTCTCAACTCCTAGTCTGTTGTCTGTTGGTGTGGAATGGCAGGCCGAGGTAGGCTTTCTCTATTGGTTCCTGGATGGCTAAGATCGGCTGTTGTTTCTGTGGAGGATTTGGGCAGCGCTCTGTGTGCTAGTGGGAAAACACTCTCTCTCCTAGCAGCCAGTGGTTCTTGCAGGGAACGTACCTGGAGTGCCTCCAGAGCCATCAGGCGTTCATGGCCTTCCTTTTTTAGTGCTCATATATCCATTGTTTTACAGCGCAGTAAAGTGGAACGGCTCCAAGGTGTTATAGGGAGTAGGGACTGGCAAGGGTCTGCCATGAGATCTCTTTTATTTATTGTAGAAGAAACAGTGGGGGATCGTTTTCAACTGATCCTGAACCTGTGAAACGATCCCAGTTCTGAATATGACCAAATTAGATTTGGGCTTTACCATAAATTGTTCGATGTTGGCATCCGACTGACTTACCATGGGCATTTGCCCCAACAGCGAAGTGTCAAGCAGTTCTTTGTCCAGACAAAACCCTGTTTGACCTCATGTTTAGTCTTCTAAGGGGGTCATTAAGGGCTTCTCCAGCAATGTAATGAAAACGTTGTGACAACAGTAAAGGATGAAGCAGCAAAACAAGGATAAAGAGACAGCTGAATGAACCTCTATTATAGACATTCCAGGGCCACCAGGGACTAAGGGGGTTTAGAGAGAGAAAATGATGGTTATCATCCCAACACCCCTGAGACATTGATATTAGCCTTGAGAGCAGAGGATGGATTTAATGATAACCCTGAGTGCTAGGCTAAACCCAGCTTTAAGGAAACCCTATCATAAAACACTCAGGGTGTTGGCTGTGCCACTGAAGTCATGCAGATTTATATAATGATAATAAAATATGCTATTTAGCAGACCTTTATTCAAAGCAACTTACAGTCATGCACACATATAGTGCCTTCAGAAAGTATTCACACCCCTATACTTTTTCCACGTTTTGTTTTTCCACAAAGTGGGGTTCAAATGGATTTGATTGTCTTTTTTTGACAATGATCTATACAAAATACTGTAATGTCAAAGTGGAAGAAAAATTTAAACGTTTGTAAAAAAATATATACAGTATATATATTGATTTAATAAGTATTCAACCCCCTGAGTCAATTCCTGTTAGAATCACCTTTGGCAGTGATTACAGCTGTGAGTCTTTCTGGGTACGTCTCCAAGAGCTTTCCACACCTGGATTGTACAGTATTTGCATATTATTCTTAAAACAAAATTCAGGCTCTGTCAAGTAGATTTTTGATCATTGCTAGAGTCATTTTCAAGTCTTGCCATAGATTTTCAAGCCAAAACTGTAACTAGGCCACTCAGGAACATTCAATGTTGTCTTGGACAGCAACTCCAGTGTATATGGCTTTGTGTTTTAGGTTATTGTGCTGCTGAAAGGTGAATTTGTCTCCCAGTGTCTATTGGAAAGCAGACTGAACTAGGTTTTCCTGTAGGATACTGCTTGTGCCTACCTCTATTCTATTTATTTTTATCCTAAAAACTCCCTAGTCCTTGCCGATGACAAACATACCCATAACATGATGCAGCCACCGCCCCCTTTGACTGCATTTATCATCATTCTGTGGCTTGTTGTTTTTCAACCGTATGGTCGCTGGCAAGATGAAGAGTAATGAAGAGTAATTTGCTTTGTCTCAGCTCCTCAGTCCTGTAAATAGACTCTTTCCACAACCAACACACACATGCATGCACATTCACGTACACATGCACACACACAACCAACCTCCCTCAAGCCCAAAAACACTTCCACATGCTGAAGGAACCTATGGCATCAGTTAATTCCTCCTCCCAGCCCAGAGCTTGGACTGAGGCCTGCTCTAACCCCTCTGCTTAAGAGCTGCACTCCCCTGGATTTTTCAGCACCACCACAGGTATGTAGGCGGGCAAGTCTACCCCTACCCATTACACACTTAGACCAGCTCTCCTGAACATGGCAGTGGAGGCTGCTGAGGAGAGGATGGCTCATAATAATGGCCGGAACGGAGCACATGGAATGGCATAAATACATGGAAACCATGTGATTGATGTATTTGATACCAATTCACCAATTCAGCTCCAGCCATTACCACAAGCCCGTCCTCCCCAATTAAGGTTTACCAACCTCCTGTGGAACATGGGCTGCGTCTCAACTAGCACACTATTCCCTATATAGCATACACATTTTGAACAGGGCCCATAGGTCTCTAGTCAAAAGTAATGCAATATATAGGGAATAGGCTGCCATTTGGGATGCAGTCAAGAATATCCTATGATCAAATCAAATCAATTCAAACTTTATTTGTCACATGCGCCGAATACAACAAGTGTAGACCTTACCGTGAAATGCTTACTTTTCAAGCCTTTAACCAACAGTAGAGTTCAAGAAGTGTTAAGAAAATATTTACCAAATAAACTAAAGCAAAAAATGTCAAACAATATAAAGTAACACAATAACATAGCAATAATGAGGCTATATACAGGGGGTACCGAGTCAGTGTGCGGGGGTACAGGTTAGTTGAGGTAATTTGTACATGTAGATATGGGTGAAGTGATAGTCCGGTGGCCATTTGATTAATTGTTCAGCAGTTTTATCGCTTGGGAGTATAAGCTGTTAAGGAGCCTAGACTTGGTGGTCCTAGACTTGGTGCTCCGGTACTGCTTGCCGTGTGGTAGCAGAGAAAACAGTCTATGACTTGGGTGACTGAATTTTATGGGCTTTCCTCTAACAACGTCTATTATATAGGTCCTGGATTGCAGGAAGCTTGGCCCAAGTGATGTACTGGGCCATACGTACTACTCTCTGTAGCGCCTTACTGTCAGATGCCGAGCAGTTGCCATACCAGGCATTGATGCAGCCGGTCAAGAAGCTCCAGATGGTGCAGCTGTAGAACTTTTTGAGGATGTGTGGATCCATGTTAAATCTTTCCAGTCTCCTGAGGGGGAAAAGATGTCGTCATGCCCTCTTCATGACTGTCTTGGTGTGTTTGGACCATGATAGTTCGTTGGTGATGTGGACACCAAGGAACTTGGAACTCTCAACCCACTCCACTACAGTCCCGTTGATGTTAATGGGGGCCTGTTCGACCCGTCTTTTCCTGTGGTCCATGATCAGCTCCTTTGCCTTGCTCACATTGAGGGAGAGGTTGTTGTCCTGGCACCACACTGCCAGTTCTCTGACCTTCTCCCTATAGGCTGTTCAATCATTGTCAGTGATCAGGCCTAACACTGTTGTGTCGTCAGCAAACTTAATGATGGTGTTGGAGTCGTGTTTGGCCACGCAGTCGTGGGTGAACAGGGAGTACAGGAGGGGACTAAGTACACACCTCGGAGGGGCCCCCATGCTGTGGATCAGTGTGGCCTGTCTGGAAGTCCAGGATCCAGTTGCAGAGGGAGGTGTTTATTCCCAGGGTCCTTAACTTAGTGATGAGCTTCGTATGCAAATTGGAGTGGGTCTAGAGTATCCGGGAGGATGCTGTTGATGTGAGCCATGACCAGCCTTTCAAAGCACTTCCTGTGTACCAACGTGAGTGCTACGGGGCAGGGCGATAATCATTTAGGCAGGTTACCTTCGCTTCCTTGGGCACAAGGTCTGCTTGAAACATGTAGGTATTAAAGTGAAAATATCAGTGAAGACATGTCAGTGAAGACACTTGCCAGTTGGTCTGTGCATGCTTTGAGTACATGTCCTGATAATCCATCTGGCCCCGCGGCTTTGTGAATGTTGACCTGTTTCAAGGTCTTGCTCACATCGGCTACCGAGAGCATTGTCACGCAGTCGTCCAGAACAGCTGGTGCTCTCGTGCATGCTTCAGTGTTGCTTGCCTCGAAGTGAGCATAAAAGGCATTTAGCTTGTCTGGTAGGCTCTCATGACTGGGCAGCTCGCGTCTGGGTTTCCCTTTGTAGTCTGTGATAGTTTTCAAGCACTGCCAAATCCGACGAGCGTCAGAGCCAGTGTAGTAGGATTCAATCTTAATCCTGTATTGACGCTTTGCTTGTTTGATGGTTCGTCTGAGGGCATAGTGGTATTTCTTATACGTGTCCGGATTAGTGTCCCGCTCCTTGAAAGCGGCAGCTCTAGCTTTTAGCTCAGATGTTGCCTGTAATCCATGGCTTCTGGTTGGGATATGTACGTACGGTCACTGTGGGGACAAAGTTGTCGATGCACTTATTGATGAAGCCGATGAATGAGTTGGTATACTCCTCAATGCCATTAGGTGAATCGAGCAACATATTCCAGTCTGTGCTAGCAAAACAGTCCTGTAGCGTAGCATCCACGTCGTCTGACCACTTCCATATTGAGTGAGTCACTGGTACTTCCTGCTTTAGTTTTTGTTTGAAAGCAGGAATCAGGAGGATAGAATTTTGGTCAGATTTGCCAAATGGAGGGTGGGGGAGAACTTTTCTATGCATCTCTGTGTGTGGAGTAAAGGTGGTCTAGAGTTATTTTACCTCAGGTTGCACATGTAACAAACGGATGACACCTGATCTGCTCTTGCATCAGCTAATTTCTATACATTGCCCTGCATGAGTGTATAACTTGATAGCTATCTGGATTAAACCATTAGCCACAGCACCAAGGCTAATGTTTATTCTATTCTACTGAGTCATTTACTTTATATTCGTATTCTTATCTTTCTTTTTCTTATTGTTGTTGCATTGAACAGAAGGATGTCCTTTGGGTGGTGGACCATTCTTGATACACACGGGAAACTCTTGAGCATAAAAAAACCCAGCGGCATTGCAATTACTGACACACAAACCGGTGTGCCTGGCACCTACTACAATACCCCATTCAAAGGCACTTAAATGTTTTGTCTTGCCCATTCACCCTCTGAATGGCAATACCGACACAATCCATGTCTCAATTGTCTCAAGGCTTAAAAATCCTTATTTAACCTGTCTCCTCCTCTTCATCTACACTGATTGAAGTGGATTTAACAGGTGACATCAATAAGGGATCATAGCTTTCACCTGGATTCACCTGGTCAGTATATGTCATGGAAAGAGCAGGTGTTCTTAATGTTTCGTACACTCAGTGTATATAGTTTTTGCTCAGAATACTTGGGGGACAAATAAAATCATTCCCCGGCCGAATTTGGCCCATGGTCCGCTTATTGGAGAACCCTGCTGTATATCATGTGTATACTGTACGTACGACTAATAAAACTTGGTGCTGCTCAGGTACCTGCTCCTCTATATGGACACTTTAATCACCTCTACATTGTTACATTATCATTAATTTGTTACATTGTTACTAAAAACTAGTTGCATAATGCCTCAGTGTTCCCATTCCCACGCTGAATGACAGTGCTTCATATTTCTCTTAAGCCAGTATGGAACCTATCATCACTTGAAGCCCAACCACAAGACCCGGACAGACCAGAAACTGACAGGATGAGAGGTGGGACGTGAAGTGACAGGAATGAGGCGTAATCGCTGGGCTAGCTCCCATAGCAACCAAACAGAGCTAACTGAGTGAGTACCTATAGTCTACTCTCCACAGACAGACCAGAGAGGGAAACATTATACACAGTACACAGACTCCTCCATACCACTGCTACCAACCACAAAACAAGGCATTAAATACTGTCTCCCAACTGTGCAACACATGAATCATCACATCATGACATCGCTCAGCGCCCAGAGCGAGATTCTCATTCTACCCTCCCTCCCTCCTGTAAATGAGCCAGTCTGCTTTTACCAAAAGCAGCCAGGGAGCCTGGAGGAGAGACAGGACTATTATCTCTCTCACAGCAGAAGCCCGGCAGCAGCAGCATGTACAAGCTACAGCACCAGCGATATGAGTCTTAAACAAGCTGCTGTCCGGACCCTGATTATTATGCACACTGTTGATTTTGTCACTGCCTAGCCATGCAGTCTCCTGTATGTTTGCCCATGAATGCAATAATGCAGTTATTTCACTGTAGACCATTTGTGATAAATAAAGGATACATAAATAGAGAAAAGTGTAGTGAACAGACAGACCTGGACAATATAGCTGCAGCATTGCTATGCAGTGATCACATCTTCTCAAGGCCCCCTTCCTTCTCTCTCTTATGTTTCTGCTCCCAGGCTGTATCCCATCATGTGATACAGCCTGGACAACAGGAGGAGAAGGAGAGGAGGAGGACACCACCTGGACAGCAGGAGGAGAAGGAGAGGAGGAGGACACCACCTGGACAACAGGAGGAGAAGGAGAGGAGGAGGACACAACCTGGACAACAGGAGGAGAAGGAGAGGAGGAGGACACAACCTGGACAACAGGAGGAGAAGGAGAGGAGGAGGACACCACCTGGACAACAGGAGGAGAAGGAGAGGAGGAGGACACCACCTGGACAACAGGAGGAGAAGGAGAGGAGGAGGACACAACCTGGACAACAGGAGGAGAAGGAGAGGAGGAGGACACCACCTGGACAACAGGAGGAGAAGGAGAGGAGGAGGACACCACCTGGACAACAGGAGGAGAAGGAGAGGAGGAGGACACAACCTGGATAACAGGAGGAGAAGTAGAGGAGGAGGACACCACCTGGATAACAGGAGGAGAAGGAGAGGAGGAGGACACCACCTGGACAACAGGAGGAGAAGGAGAGGAGGAGGACACCACCTGGACAACAGGAGGAGAAGGAGAGGAGGAGGACACAACCTGGACAACAGGAGGAGAAAGAGAGGAGGAGGACACCACCTGGACAACAGGAGGAGGAGGAGGAGGAGGAGAAGAGCCATGGGAGGGGAGGAGGAGGAGAAGAACCAGGACAGGGGGAGGAGGAGAGCCAGGGAAGAGGGAGGAGGAGAGCCAGGGAAGGGGAGGGGAGAGCCAGGGTAGGGGGAGGAGGAGAGCCAGGGTAGGGGCTGTAAAAGACTTGGTAAGCCCTCTACGAGAAACACTCAAACAAAACCGGATATCTCTTTACCGCGCAAGACGCTCCAAAGAATTGTAAAGTAAACAAAACATAAGGATTTGGCTTTTTCTCTTTGCTGAAGAATCAATAGGTTTTGCAGTGTTCTTGACAAAACGTACTGGACCGTGCTCAGATTAATGGTCCAGAAAGCTCCCATCTGTCTGTGAAAGAGATTCCAGCATGTTCTCTCTCTGCTGTGTGTGTGTGTGTGTGTGTGTGTGTGTGCGCGTGCGCATGTGCGTGGGTGACACATGAAACTGGGTACACACACACACAAAAGTGTGATGACTTTTATTAAGAGTCGGCTAGAAAACAAGTGCAGGTCAAACACACGGCTGTTAAAACCCCCTGGAGTCCATTGACGTACCGGTGCGTCAATGTACTGTATGTAACATTTTTAAAAATCCCCATCAAAATCAGTCAGTTTAAGCTAGAGATATCTGTTTTTCGCATGGGCTGCGTCTCAGGCCTACCGCATCTGCAGTGGAAGGTGGCCGAGCTACAGTGGTGTTTGTGAGACCATGAGACATCCCGAAAATAGTTATTCTCACAAAAACTAATATGACCACTCCACAACTGCTCTACAACTCCCACAAGCCCCATGGGATTCGTCTGAAGTCAGTTCCACCAATGTGTCAACTTCTGTCTGTAGCGTCCGAACCGTTTTGGCTACATACATAATATGACCCCACTACAGAAAGGGGAGGTTCTCCATTTTGTTCTACGACCCCCACAAGTGTCACAGGACTCGTCTGAAGGTAACCCGGTACCTGTTTAAGAAATGAATGGAAGAATGGAAGTAGTTTTGTGCCGCCCAAAAAAGGGGTTAAATATGTATAAAAAAATAACCAAATCATTCCTATCTCCTAGATATAGGACAGACTAAAGAGAGCGAGAGGGAGAGGAGAAAGACAGTAAGGGGAGGAGGTCAAGAAAGGGAAGTGAGGGAGTTAGCATAATGAAAAAGTCCCCATAAAAATGGGTCAGTTTAAGCTAGCGTTATCTTTTTGTTGTTGTTGCATTGGATGCATCTCAATCCACCGCATCTGCCGATATTGCACTTTCACACCTGCGGTGACAGGTTTCAGAGCTAGAGCGGTGTTTGTCAGACCATGAGACATCCCTAGAATTTGTCTTCTCAGAATACCGTCTGTAACATCCTAATGGTTTGGCCTACAGAAAAACGTTACGTCAATCTGTCCCTGTCCTAACTATCCATGTATCTATTTGTTCCAGCCACAACACATTTGTTTCCTTTTGCACCTGCTCTTCTGATCCCCTTTCTCCATTGCTTTATACAACTTAATAAAAACTCAACACTCGCAAGATACAACATCCATAGGGCCCCTTGTAAATATATGGCATTTGTGAATGTATTGACAAGCTGTTTTTTGACGCTGTGAGCAGGACCAGGGGATTTGTGTAGTGATTTTGAACATTATTTAACATTCCCTGGCTGTGTCCCAAATGGCATCCTATTACCTATATAGTGTACTACTTTTGACCAGAGCCCCGGTCAAAGTACATAGTGCACTATAAAGAGAAAAGGGTGCAATTTGGGATGCAGACCCTGTCCCTCACAGTGTGTGATGTAATGATGGTGTGCCACAGCCCAGGCACGGGATAGACAGGCAAGGCCTGTTTACACAAGATGCAAGACGACCAGACCTGTCATTCACAGAGCAGAAAACCCTCAGACCCCAGAAAATGTGCTGTTTTATTTCAGGGCGGAGAAGATCACATACTCTGTAAACCCCCCTGCCAAAACACCATCCACAGATGACTACCAGCTCTGTAAGGTGGCTACAAGGTCTGCAAGAGTACCTCTCCTCACCCTAGTCCTCCTCCCTTCCCTTTTTTAGGGGTTCCATTGAAAGATTTCACTCTGGCATGTTTTGAAACACAACTCCAAGTTAAGATGGAATATCCTTCAGTGACCAAGCTAATATAGACTATCCACCTCTCCCCCCCCTCTCTCCCCCTCTTTCCCTCTCTCCCTTTCTCTCTCCCCCTCTCCTCTGCTGTCCCCTCCTAAGCCCCATCCCTGGCTTTTTAATAGATGGCCTCTCCCTGACATGGGGCCGCCGGCAACGCCGGCAGAGACAAACTGTTTTACCAGGATCGAGGCCATTTATCTGAAAGACTTCCATTTATTCATGAGCCAGAGGCTTGGAACAGTCTGCCATCGATGAAAGAGACGAGAGGGAGGGAGGGAGAGAGAGAGGGTAAAGTGGGAAAGACATTGTGGTCACTCACCAAACAGCAAGTACGCAAAGAAAAACATGTTCCCATTGACCGCATATAGGCTTTGATGGGACCTGACTGGATGAGCTCTAATGTAAGTATCGGAGGCAGGGGGAGATAGGAAACAAATAGCTTTCCATGGGATATTGACTTACAGAAAAGGTTGCAAAATGTTGTTAACTTTCCCAATATTCCCAGATTTTCCCAATATCTTGGTTGGAAGATTCCTGGAATCAGGAGCGAATAAGCAGGAAATCAAGAATCCTTCAGCCAGGATTTCTGGAAAATCTGAGAAATTTGGAACCCAACTTCCAGAGCATTGTGCAGTAGCTGTCTTTCAAATGCTCCTCTTAATTAGATTTGAAAGGATGTAGGCTAATCAAAGTGTCTGAGCCAAGCAAAATGCCTAAGGGACAGGATAGCACAGATTGTCTCAGATATTGACATCTCTTTGAATTAAATGAAACCATCAGAGATATGCTTAAGAGGAGATGCTTTTGGATCACCTGCAAGAGGCTGTTGTTCTGCTGTTTCATTCGAGGCCCCAGGCATCCCATCAGCCCCTTCACTTCCTCCCCGGCCTCTGTGATGTCATCAGCCACTAAGCCTGCCTGGTTTATTTGGACAGGCCTTTCCAAACAGGAATGACAACGAATGAATCAGCAAACAGCATAACATGACGCAGATGTGGTGGGTCAATGGTCGATGGTCACATGCAGGTTTGATGGTCAATTAATTAAGACCCGGTAATAACCTGGTTCCTCTGACCCAGTGGGAGGGGAAGACACTGTCTGCATCCCAAATGGGATCCCTATATAGCGAATAGGGATCCCTATGTAGGGAATAGGTGTGCCATTTGGGACGAAGACACTGTAATGGAATCGACTCCTCCACTTTCTTTCACATCACTTAGATTTTGCCCCGTTAATGTGATGGGGGGGGGGGGGGGGGTCTGCTGCTTGCTTGAGGCTCCACTGTCCACCACAACTTCTTTGCTTCTCATTAAAAGAAACTCATCCAAAACAGACATTGGACTTCGGAGAGGTTGGAGGCTCTAACCGCTAGGCTACCTGCCGCCCACAATGAGTTCAGCGTCATAGCCACTACAGCCAACTGAGCCATCGAAGGGCCGCTATCACCACGATGCATGCGACATGCTCACCCACTCCATTTCTCTCTCTCTCCACTTATTACGAGTTAACGGTTGTTCAGCTTTCTCTTCATAAAAGTCTTGGAACAAATTGGAACAAATACAAGTCTTTTCGATTCTAATTTCATCTTGTCGATCAAAACGTGTATCGTGTCAACTGGAAAACAACATCTTCCATGAAAATACATTATGAAACTCACAGATGATGAAAGCAGCGGGCCGCCCACACAGCACAGCCGATCAGAGTGTGCACCTCAGTGTGTAGTGTCCGTGTCATGAGGCTGGTTTCCTGGTCTCTATCCCCGGCAGGACTAATAGGATCTGTCTTAATCCATCCTCCGTGTTCAGCCCTGCTCGGCCCTGCTTGCTCTCACACACACACATATGCTCACACACAAGCACGCAGACCCCCCACCCCACACACTCACGCTCGATCGCCTGCCACCACCGCAGCTCTGATGGCCCTCCACATGCTCCTCATTTCCCATGTCCAACACGTGGTCCACAACTACACGCACAGGGGATTTGGGTTGTTTTTCCAGTCACACCCCCTACTCACCTTTCCCTAACCCACGAACCTCCACCTGGCTTCCCTCTACCTCCTGCATGCTCCCCTGTCCGTCCACCCTCCACTCCAGGCTTGGGCAGAACCCTATCCGGGACCACACAGGTAACGCAGCATCGTGCTTTGATTAAAATGTTCCCTTATGTGTTTTGGCTTGAAGCAGTGCTGTCATTACATTCATGTGTGTGTGTGTGTGTGTGTGTGTGCAGCGAACAAACGGTTGGTATCTCAGTGCCAAGGCTCTGCCCCACCCCTGCTCTGTAGCTTGCCCACCTGACATACTGTGTCTATCTAACTGCACCATTCACCCCAACCTGGACCCTCTATCTATCTGTCATCTGGCATTCACTGAAGCTCCTCTCAACCCCTCCATGCTCTCTTTCACCTTTCAACCATTCATTTATCCTCCGTTCACCATCCATAGCGTCATCTCTTCTCATAGCATCACTCCGCGCTCTGGTAGTCAGAAGCAACAATTCCCAGGAGACCTGCTGTGTTTTTGTCTTATCACACTTTCACACAAGCCCACCTCTGCTCCCTCAGACAATTTGGAAATGGTGCTTTTGTTCTAAGTCTGTGAAAATGGAGGAGGAGGGGAATGAGGCCTCAGAGACCTAGAGAGCATCAGTGCGTTAACACAGCGAAGCTGTGGAGACTGCCCTGTGCCAAGGTGGCACCATCTGTGTGTGTGCCTGTGTGCGTGCATGCATGCATGTGTACCAGCATGCGCTTGTGTGTGTTTCCGTGTGTGTGTGTGTGTGTGTGTGTGTGTGTGTGTGTGTGTGTGTGTGTGTGTGTGTATGGATGGATAAAGTGAATGAGTGGTTGAACATCAGCACTTTTTCCTCAGGTCGTCTCTCCTAACCTACGTGTGCTACATGTCACTGACCCTGCTAGTGTATGCCTGATTGACCTCTCACCTCTGTGCATCACTGGACTTGTTGGTTACTGTGTTTACGGTGGCTGTGAAGAAATACTTAAATCATTTAAATCAATATGGCTGATTTATTTATGGTAGAATTGACAGTCGATCCATTAGAGGTGAGAGAGAGAGAGAGAGAGAGAGAGAGAGAGAGAGAGAGAGAGAGAGAGAGATGGGGGGAGAAATAGAGAGAGGGGAGGGAAAAGGAGAGAGGTAGAGAGAGGGGAGGGGAGGGGAAAAATAGAGAGGTAGAGAGAGGGGGGGTTTGAAGAGAGCGAGAGGGAGAGAAGAAAGGCAACTCCATGCTGCAGCTCATCAGTTCCATAAGATAACAATATATTCCCATAATGTGTGTCACAGAGTCATCAAAGAGAGACTAATAATTCAGACATTTGAGACATTAGAAAAGGTGCGTATGTTTCCACAGCTGGCCTCAAGCTTTGAGTGATGTGTAGTGAACTAGATCCAGGCCAGAGGATCATTCTGACACTCAACAGGCCATTTCTGGACAACACCAATCCCAACAATCACCCAACACAATCTACCTCAGAGAGACTTAACCAATCAGCAATGACCATAAGGACTAGTATCATATGCCACATGGAAATGTATTTAGTTGTGTCCACAACGTGCTGAATTGGGAAACGTCCAAATCACCCTATCCTTCACTTCACTCAACATCTGTACCTGTAGGTCCTCAACATAAAATCACATCAAACATGTTCAGGAATTATGAAGAGAAAAATATTGTAGCTAAGCATGAAGCATTCTTCAACTATAGGACTGGTTTCATTGTCTATATACTTGACTGACCCTTCCAGGGTACCTAAGGAAGGTTTTGAACTGGTACTGGGTTGGAAGAACTCCCCGCACTAACAATATAAGCCATTTAGCAGACGCTTTTAACCAAAGCAACTTGCAGTCTTGCATGCATAGTTTTTATGAATGTGTGGCCACGGAATCGAATCCACGACCCTGGCGATTTAAGCACCATAATCTACCAACTGAACCATACAGGACCAATCAATAGTGAGGAAACAACAATCAGTAGAGGAAGGGAATCAAATCTGTAAGTGGCTTAGGCATCAGGGGTCAGTGTCGACAAATTAGTCTGTTGATGGGTCAGAGGGAAAGGTCGTGACCTACAGGAAGAAGGATCAGGATCCGGTTTCTGCAGACACAGAGACACAGGCTCCACGCACATGCTTCAGCCACAGTCAGGAACTTTCTTAGACTTCATTCTCTTCATCTTCATCAATCCCATAGTAATCTTTATCATCATCTGGATAATGTGCAGCGGTGCAAAATAGATTTAGTGGAGGCATACCGTTTGCCTATTCAATTCCCTCTGAGCTCCCTAGTCCACCGTCCACAGATAGAGGACTGAGGTATTTAAACTATGTAGGGCCTAGCTAGCCAGTCTATCGATAGGCTGACAGATAGAGGACTGAGGTATTTAAACTATGTAGGGCCTAGCTAGCCAGTCTATCGATAGGCTGACAGATAGAGGACTGAGGTATTTAAACTATGTAGGGCTTAGCTAGCCAGTCTATCAATAGGCTGACAGATAGAGGACTGAGGTATTTAAACTATGTAGGGCCTAGCTAGCCAGTCTATCGATAGGCTGACGGATAGAGGACTGAGGTATTTAAACTATGTAGGGCCTAGCTAGCCAGTCTATCGATAGGCTGACGGATAGAGGACTGAGGTATTTAAACTATGTAGGGCCTAGCTAGCCAGTCTATCGATAGGCTGACAGATAGAGGACCAATGTATTTCCGCCCTCCATTACCCCCTTATTGATCGGGAGGATTTGATGTGTTAATCCCTTCACCCTGGTGAGAGATTCCCGTCTTTTGAGACAGGAAACCCAAACCTACACTCTAAGCTTGAGTAGAGGAAGAAAAAAACCTGAATATACTCAAGCAGCATTGAGTCTGACAAGGCCTCTCATTCACCCCCACGTCTCCAGAACAGCACTTTGATCAACTAGTGCTTAGGCTTCACATTAATGTCTGGATACCTTTCAGAGAGCATGCTAAGCACATGGTTCTTTTGGGATTTAGGCTGCTTTGATGTCTGTTTTCAGAGCTCTTCACTGGGGTTTATGTCCAACACGTTAGCTGGACGGATGGTGAGTTATGCAGCGCCACACAAGATGTTTCATTGACATTACATAAAATCAATGCAACACTACTGTATGTGGGCTGAAACATATGGTAAGATACAGCAAAACTCCAAAACCCCAACTATTGTGAAACAAGTCTTCCACTGAAATGAATTGAAGTCAATCAGCAATTCACACGTACTTTTGAGCTACATTACCTGCATGTTCTGCACTAAACTGTACCTCAAACAAGGATTTTGGCCTGGATGAGTGAAACACATTGTCAATGTCAAACACATTGCATTTGACTATACTACACCCACCGTACTGCCCATGTTTAAAGCCAAGACTAGACTACCTAACATGACAACACTTTAAAGAAGTAGACAGATGTTAATTAGTCAGAGCCTGTTTGAAGACTTCATGCACTTCATTAACTCTCCTCTTCCATCTGTCTTTCAAATGTTCCCTCTGTTTTTCCAGGGGCATCTGTTGCTTAGCACTCACAGCACACACATGTGTTTCCAAGGACTGATCTAGAGTGTTTTTCAAAGAAGCAAAGCTGGTGCAGTTTACATGTCTGATGAGATGGAAAGTAAATAAATGGGAGAACAAAGGGGCCCTGATGATAAACAATCACCAGCCATCTTCTAACCTTGTCCCATTTGTGTGCCTTATTTTTCACTGCCTGCATGGCTAGACGCCTTAGTTTGTTTATGAACACGTTTCCAAATCCTCTAAGTCCCATGATGTTGTGAGTGAAATGAACTGTTGAGTAATTCCATAAAAAAAACATACACGGGTAGAATGAGTGTGTGTGTGTGCTCTCATTGGTTCTGAGACATTGTGTGTACGTCTGTGCTAGTGTGTGTGTGTGTGTGTGTGTGTGTGTGTGTGTGTGTGTGTGTGTGTGTGTGCGTGTGTGTGTGTGCGTGTGCGTATATGTCTGCGTGAGTGCATGTGTGTGCGTGCGTGCGTGTGCACTCTCGTATGAGTGTGTGTGTTCTGAGACATTGCTCCATCTCATTTAAAGCTTCTGCACTGGGACCTGTTGTTTTTTTTTCAGACTCGTCCCACATCCCACCATACCCTGTGGTGTTGTGGTAAACACTTATAGCCAGGCAAGTGGATACTCTCTCTCTGTCTTAGGGCACTATTCAATCCACATCGTGAAAGTTCAGCTTTACAGTGTGATGTAAATTTAAAAGCAATGTTCCCGCTTTATAGCGGAGACTGCATTCACGGTAAACGATGGCATGTGCATGTAATCTGAAATTACCTTAACATTTATTTTGCGGAATCTGTAACACTTAAGCTTTACAGATTTAATAGAGCCCTTGCTCTCTTTCTTTCATTCTTTCATTCTTTCATTAATTCTTTCTTTCTCTCTCTTTCTCTCTCTCTCTCTCTCTCTCTTTAAGGGCTTTATTGGCATAGGGGAAAAATGTGAATATTGCCAAAGCAAGTGAAGTAGATAATAAACAAAAGTGAAATAAACAATAAAAATGAACAGTACATTACACTCAAAGGGGAAAATCAATACACATAAATATTGGTTGTATTTACAATGGTGTTTGTTCTTCACTGGTTGACCTTTTCTTATGGCAACAGGTCACAAATCTTGCTGCTGTGATGACACATTGTGGTATTTCATCCAGTAGATATGGGAGTTTATCAAAATGGGGTTTGTTTTTTCGAATTCTTTGTGGATCTGTGTAATCTGAGGGAAATATGTGTATCTAATATGGTCATATTTTTTGGCAGGAGGTTAGGAAGTGCAGCTCAGTTTACATCTCATGTTGTGGGCAGTGTGCACATAGCCTGTCTTCTCTTGAGAGCCCGGTCTGCTTACGGCGGACTTTCTTTTTTCTTTTTTTTATTCTTTTTTTTTTGCGGTGGATCAACTAACCACAATATTTGTTGTATTATTTGTTGTCTTTTCAGGTGGTTTAAACTGAAATTGCAACCAACTTTCTAAGGCTTGTTTAAAAAATAACTATATTTTGGAGATGATTTTGTTTTCAAATAACCAAAAGTGAGCAGTTGTAATCTGAATAAAGGAAAAAAGGCCATTCTTGAACATAGGGTGAGACATTCTTACTAATTTACTAGAGAACCATTTTGGATTTAAGTATCATTTTTGTATGACTGATGCCTTTAGCGAGAGGTCTAATGCTTTAATATTTCATCATTTCTGCCCTCCAAATTCATATTCATTTCATAAATAGGCCCTTTTAATTTTGTCTGGCTTGCCATTCCAAAGAAAATTGAAATTTTTTGGTTCAAATAATTTATAAAGCAGATCACTAGGTGTAGGCAAAACAATTGTCACGACTGTGACGGATGGTGGCGCCCCTCCTCGGCCGGGCGGGGCTCGGCGGTCGTCGTCGCCGAACTACTAGCTGCCATCGATCCCTGTTTTGTTTCACTTTCGTTTGGTTAGGTCTAGGTAGGCACGCACCTGTTTTGGGTTAGTCATTAGAAAGGGGGGGGGTTATTTAGGTTAGCGTAGGATGTATGGTTTTTGTACGTGATTGTGTTTCTCTGTTTGCTTTGCTTGGTGACACTCTGATTTTGTATTTTGCAGTAGTGCGTGTGTTTGCACCAACAGTGTTTTGTCCCCTGTGTTTGGGGCACCTTGTTTTGTTGTGCGCTTTGATCGCTGTTTTGGGAAGGCTTGTGTTTTTGCCGTTGTGCTTATTAAAGCCACTACCCTGTATCGCAGCTTCCTGCATTTGATTCCTCACCCACTACACCCAAGCTTGACAGAAATCACGTACCCTAACGTAATGGAGTCAGCAGGAGCTTCAGCGCCAGCCATGTCCATGGAGGAAACCGTGGACCAACACTCTACCCTGCTCCACCGGCTGGGTAACGCCATGGATCAGGTGTTGGCGCGCCTGGAGAGCTGGGACCGACGCGCTCTCGGCCCCCCGAACGCGGCAGTCCAACAGCCTGCGCCCCCCCCAGCACCCACAGCTCCCAGTACCAGTGGGGTGAAGCTCACCCCCCCCAGGGAGTACGATGGAATGGCCGCTGGGTGTAAGGGCTTCTTACTCCAGTTGGAGTTATACCTGGCGACCGTTCGTCCCCCTCCCTCGGGGGAGGAGAGCGTCAGCGTTCTCGTCTCCTGTCTCACGGGTAAGGCCCTGGAATGGGCAAACGCCGTGTGGGACAGTCCGGACTCAGCCAGGGACAACTACCCAGAGTTCACCCGCCGCTTTCGGGCAGTATTCGATCATCCCCCGGAGGGGAGAGCGCCGGGTGAGCGGCTGTTTCACCTGAGGCAGGAGACGAGGAGCGCTCAGGATTTCGCTCTCGAGTTCCGGACCCTGGCCGCGGGAGCAGGGTGGAATGAGAGGGCCCTTATAGACCACTACCGTTGTAGTTTGAGGGAGGACGTCCGCCGGGAATTAGCCTGTCGGGACACGACTCACACACTGGACCAACTGGTGGATCTGTCCATCCGACTGGACAATCTGCTGGCCGCCCGCGGACGTCCGACCCGGGCCCTGCTCATTCCACCCTCCAGCCCTCCTGCTCCCACGCCTATGGAGATAGGGGGGGCAGCAGCCATGAAGACTGGAGGGGGGGGTCGCTCCTGCACCTCATGTGGTCGCAGAGGGCACACTGTGGACCGGTGCTGGGCAGACTCCCCTAGGAGTCCAGACGGCAGGCAGAGCGCTCCTTTGACACCTCAGGTGAGTCAGCACCAGCCTCACCCAGAGCCCCCTGTACGTCACATGTATGTGTCAGTGTCTTTCCCTTGTTTCTCCCCTCACTCCCGGTTTAAGGCGCTAGTCGATTCAGGCGCAGCAGGGAGTTTTATGGACCGTGGGGTCGCGGCTAAGTTAGGGATTCCCCTGGTCCAGTTGGACCAACCCTTCCCCATACACGCCCTAGACAGTCGACCACTAGGGTCGGGGCTGGTCAGGGAGGTCACTGTACCTCTGGTCATGGTAATGCGGGGGGGTCATGAGGAGCGGATTAGTCTTTTCCTCATCGATTCCCCAGCGTTTCCAGTGGTTCTAGGGATTCCCTGGCTAGCCACTCACAACCCTAAGATTTCGTGGGGACAGAGGGCTCTTAAGGGGTGGTCAAATGAGTGCTCGGGCAGGTGCATAGGAGTTTCCATCGGTGCGACTACGGTGGAGAGTCCAGACCAAGTCTCCACCGTGCACATTCCCTCAGAATATGCCGATTTGGCTATCGCCTTCAGTAAAACGAAGGCGACCCAATTACCACCTCATCGACGAGGAGACTGTGCGATAAACCTCCAGGTGGGCTCTGCCCTTCCTCGTAGTCACGTTTATCCCCTGTCTCAGGAGGAGACAGCGGCTATGGAGACATACGTCACTGAATCCTTGAGGCAGGGATACATTCGGCCATCTCACTCACCCGTCTCCTCGAGCTTCTTTTTCGTGAAGAAGAAGGAGGGAGGTCTGCGCCCGTGCATTGACTATAGAGGTCTAAATGCCATCACAGTGGGTTTCAGTTACCCACTACCTCTCATCGCCTCGGCGATGGAGTCATTTCACGGGGCGCGCTTCTTCACGAAATTGGATCTCAGGAGCGCATATAATCTGGTGCGTATCCGAGGAGGGGACGAGTGGAAAACTGCATTTAGTACCACATCTGGCCATTATGAGTACCTCGTCATGCCGTATGGGTTAAAGAATGCTCCCGCAGTCTTTCAATCCTTTGTGGACGAGATTCTCCGGGACCTGCTCGGTCAGGGTGTAGTGGTGTACATCGATGACATTCTGGTCTACTCCGCTACACGCGCCACGAGCATGTGTCTCTGGTGCGTAAAGTGCTTGGGCGACTGGTGGAGCATGACCTATACGTCAAGGCTGAGAAATGTGAGTTTTCCAAACCAGCCGTCTCTTTCTTGGGGTATCGCATTTCCTCATCAGGGGTAGTGATGGGATGTGACCGCGTCTCAGCCGTGCGTAATTGGCCGACTCCCACCACGGTGAAGGAGGAGCAGCGGTTTTTGGGATTTGCCAATTACTACCGGAGGTTTATCCTGGGCTTTGGGCAGGTGGCGGCTCCCATTACCTCACTGTTGAAGGGGGGCCCGGTGCGGTTGCAGTGGTCCGCGGAGGCGGACAGGGCCTTTAGTCGTCTGAAGGTTTTGTTCACCGACGCCCCGGTGCTGGCGCACCCGGACCCCTCTTTGCCCTTCATAGTGGAGGTGGACGCGTCCGAGGCTGGGGTAGGAGCCGTGCTGTCCCAGCGCTCGGGCGCCCCCCCCAAGCTCCGCCCCTGCGCCTTCTTCTCTAGGAAGTTGAGTCCGGCGGAGCGTAACTATGATGTGGGGGACAGGGAGCTGTTGGCTGTGGTCAGAGCCCTGAAGGTGTGGAGACATTGGCTTGAGGGGGCGCGCCACCCTTTTCTCATCTGGACTGACCACCGCAATCTGGAGTACATCCGGGCGGCGAGGAGACTGAACCCGCGTCAAGCCAGGTGGGCGATGTTCTTTACGAGATTTCGGTTTAACATCTCGTATATCCCAGGTTCCCGGAACACTAAGGCCGACGCACTGTCTCGTCTCCATGACGCCGAGGAACGGTCCACCGAGCCCACGCCCATCCTTCCAGCCTCCTGCCTGGTGGCACCGGTGGTCTGGGAGGTGGACGCGGACATCGAGCGGCGTTACGGACGGAGCCTACTCCTCCGATCCATCTTGGACTCCAGACGCCGGGCGAGGGGCCTGCAGTACCTAGTGGACTGGGAGGGGTTTGGTATACTTTCACTGGTATGCCATCCAGCCCTGGAGCTTTCCCAGCATTAAAGGCTTTAATTGCATCAAGAAGTTCATCTTCTGTAATTTGGCCTTCAGTTAGTAGAGATGGAGGAGACTGAAACAAAACTCATTTTGAAAGTACTTTACTTCCTCTTTCAAAATATCATTCGGTGAATCATGCATGACTCGATCAGTTGTAACAAGTTTCAATAAAACACTTTTGGCAGCATTTCTATGTTGAAGAATGGAAAATGATTTGGTGTATTTTTCCCCATATTCCATCCAGTTCGCTTTATTTTTATAATATATTAAGCTGTATCTTTCTTGAATAAGTTCCTCCATTTCTTTTTCTTTTTCCTCTAACTTAGTCAAAGCTTTCCTTAAGTTTGGGTCAGTCACCGTGGTCAGGTATTCTGCCACTGTGTACTCTCTGTTTAGGGCCAACTAGCATTCTAGTTTGCTCTGTTTTGTTGTTAATTTTTTCCAATGTGTCATGTAATTATCTTTTTGTTTTCTTATGATTTGGTTGGGTCTAATTGTGTTGCTGTACTGGGGCTCTGTGGGGTCTGTTTGTGTTTGTGAACAGAACCCCAGGACCAGCTTGCTTAGGGGACTCTTCTCCAGGTAAATCGCTCTATAGGTGATGGCTTTGTTACGGAAGGTTTGGGAATTGTTTCCTTTTAGGTGGTTGAAGTATTTGACAGCTCTTTTCTGGATTTTGCTAATTAGGGGGCATTGGCCTAATTCTGCTCTGCATGCATTATTTGATGTTTTACGTTGTACACAGAGGATATTTTTGCAGAATTCTGCATGCAGAGTCTCAATTTCGGTGGCAGGTAGCCTAGTGGTTAGAGTGTTGGACTTGTAACCGGAAGGTTGCAATGTCGAATCCCTGAGCTGACAAGGTAAAAATCTGTCATTCTGCCCCTGAACAAGGCAGTTAACCCACTGTTCCTAGTCTGTCATTGAAAATAAGAATTTGTTCTTAACTGACTTGCCAAGCTAAATAAAGGTAAAAAAAACAAAAATTGGTGTTTGTCCCATTTTGGGAATTCTTGGTTGGTGAGCGGACCCCATATCTCACAACCATAACGGGCAATGGGTTCTATAACTGATTCAAGTATATTTAGCGAGTTCCTAATTGGTATGTCAAATTTTATGTTCCTTTTGATGGCATTGAAGGCCCTTCTTGCCTTGTCTCTTAGATTGTTCACAGCTTTGTGGCGCTGATATTTAGGCCGAGGTATGTATCGTTTTTTGTGTACTCTAGGGCAACGGTGTCTAGATGGAATTTGTATTTGTGGTCCTGGCGACTGGACCTTTTATGGAACACCATAATTTTTGTCTAACTGAGGTTTACTGTCAGGGCCCAGGTCTGATAGAATATGTGCAGAAGATCTAGGTGCTGCTGTTGGCCCTCCTTGGTTGGTGACAGAAGAACCAGATCATCAGAAACAGTAGACATTTGACTTCAGATTCTAGTAGGGTGAGGCCTGGTGCTGCAGACTGTTCTAGTGCCCTTGTCAATTCGTTGATATATATGTTGAAGAGGGTGGGGCTTAAGCTGCATCCCTGTCTTACCCCACTGCCCTGTGGAAAGAAATGTGTGTGTTTTCTGCCCATTTTAAATGCACACTTGTTGTTTGTGTACATGGATTGTAAAACGTTGTATGTTTTTCCCCCAACACCACTTTCCATCAATTTGTATAGCAGACCCTTGTGCCAATTTGAGTCAAAGGCTTTTTTGAAATCAACAAACCATGAGAAGACTTTGCCTTTGTTTCAGTTTGTTTGTTTGTCAATTAGGGTGTGCAGGGTGAATACGTGGTCTGTTGTACGGTAATTTGGTAAAAAGCCAATTTGACATTTGCTCAGTACAATGTTTTGACTGAGGAAATGAACTAGTCTGCTGTTAATGATAATGCAGACAAATTTGTCTCCACTTTTGTGGATTGGGGTGATCAGTCCATGGTTCCAAATATTGGGAAAGATGCCAGGGCTAAGGATGATGTTAAAGAGTTTAAGTAGAGCCTATTGGAAAGTGTCTGTATATTTTATCATTTCATTGAGGATACCATCAACACCACAGACCTTTTTTGGTTGGAGGGTTTGTATTTTGTCCTGTAGTTCATTAAATGTAATTGGAGAATTCAGTGGGTTCTGGTAGTCTTTAATAGTTGATTCTAAGATTTGTATTTGATAATGTATATTTTTTTTGCTGTTTGTTCTTTGTTATTGGGCCAAAAAGATTGGAGAAGTGGTTTACCCATACATCTTTGTTTTGGATAGATCATTCTTTGTGTTGTTGTTTGTTTAGGGTTTTCCAATTTTCTCTCTCTCACTCTCTGTTTTTCTCTCACTCTCTCTCTGTCTCTCTTTCTCTCTTTCTGTGTCTCTCTCTCTCTTTGTCTCTCTCCCAACGTGTCGACTCACCACACGCTGATGATTGACTTTGATTTGCATGCATGCTTATTTGCAAGGGAAAGTGGCCGCAAATCTTGTAACCAGATGCAACCTTTAATATACCTCAGGCCTCCCATGTTGCATTTCTCTCCACAGACATGTCAGTTTGACGTGCCTCAGAGCGCTAAATGATTTACTCTTTCATGCCGTCTCATTCTCTCCCTTTGTTTTGACGAGGCTATTCTTTTCCCTGAAACTGCCGATACGCATCAGTACAATCCCATGCTTCTTATTTCCTACTGTTGACATATTTCGGCCAAAATACATTTCTGGGTAGAGGGAATCCCTCCAGTGTTGTAGTGATGCTGTCAAACGAGTGAGTGCACACACACACACACACACACACACACACACACACACACACACACACACACACAGACTGAAACGGCTGATACTTTCCAGAGCCCTCTACAGATTGACATAAAGCAACATTCACACGGGAGCTCCTCTACCCCTCTCCATGAATCAAAGAGCGGACTGGGGAAAGGTTAAAAGCTCCTGAGTCCCGCAGACACATTTTTCAGGGGTGCGGCATAATAGGATCAGGGTTTCCATAACTCTGGTGAAGAGCCAATCCTCCCTCGTTTCTGCCCGTTTAGCCTTCAAAGAGAAAGTTGGTGTGTCTGTAAAAGGCTTGGTCAGGGGGTTAAGAGGAAAAGTGATTTTTTTTCCGTCGCAAACTCAATTTCCTTAGTGCGCTGGAGAGGCCACACTTTAAAACCCAGGCCATGAAGCTCTTTTAATTTGTCATATATTATCCCTACCGAACCTCTCGCTCTGGTTTAGGGAGCGTGAGACCAGATTGAAGGTTCTTGAAGACCCAATAGTAGGAATGGAATCTGTGTCAAGTATAACCCTCCCTGTCTGTCCTACTGTCGACCCCCTTCAACAATTTCCTGTCATGTTCTGTCTCATGTTCCTATGTCATGTTATCTTTATGTATGTTGTTTAGTTGACATTTAAGAGCAAGGGAACTAAGTCAGGCCAAAGTTCTTTAACATTGCCACGCAATTCTCAATCATCTTCTGAAAATATGATTTAATGATTAACTGAATATATCCATACAACATGTATAAAAATGTATATATCCATAAACATTGCTGGTGTGTATTACAGATGGTCAAGTTCCCTAAGTACTGTAAAGTCCTAAAGCAAAGAGTGGGGCCCTTCATCTTTCAGCCAGGTGTTTGTGGAGGTCCAAAAGAAGTCCACACAGGGCCCCATACTCTGCTCTGCATAACAACACTCAAGGCTCCTGAATCCATGGAGCAGACATATCCCCAGCCAGCTACAGACATATCCCCAGCTAGCTACTTACCTATCCCCAGCCAGCTACTGTGTGAGAATGACACAGGGTTGACCTAGACTTAAACCTTAGTCAAAACCTCTGGGAGAGCCCCCTTTGTTTCCTTCTGGTTTAGGGACGCCCATTGTGCAAGTCTGTTTTGGCCTCGGCTCTGCATTATCATCCGTCATTGTAGGGGCCTAGTAATAGGGAGTACGTGAGCTGTATAGTGGTTCACTGTGGGGGAGCGAGAGCGATGCAGCAGGCAGCCAGGTTAGCCAGACTTCCGCTGTTGAAAGAGACCTCAGCATGTTGTTGGTTATGACAAGTTGGCCCTGGAAAATGGGCCAGATAGAGTGACTAAGGCCTATATTCAATCAGATCAAGCATTAACTGGCGATAGCAGACACCCGCATAGCGGATGTTTTGGCGGTGTTGGAGGTGGAACTGCTGTGTAGCAGTCAAATCGGTGAGCAGCTGCTCTTGCGATCATTGTCAAGAAGATATACCCGCCCCACTCACGCTAGAAGTTCAGAAGGAGAAAGTGTAGGCAATATACACATAATTACTCTCAACTTGAAAAATCATTAAATAATGAGGGTTTCTATCATCATAATGGAGGTGTAGATTACATCTCACATTCCACTGTTTTAACTTGTAAACAAGGCTGCATGAGATTTCTGTTAAATGCAACTCCATGCAACCAATGGTAATGTCCGCTTTAGGTATAATGCCAGGAGCCACTTGTGGATTTGACAGCTCAAACACAGTTCCACCTCTACCACCGCCAAAACAACCAACTGAGACACCTCCGAAACAACCGCTAGGTGGATGTCGGCTGAAGCGGATGTGATTGAATAGAGCCCTAAGTAAACACAGACGATGAGGGAACCAGAGGGTCATTGTCTGTGGGGAATTCCAAAAGGAACTACAACTCCTATTCCTTCATATTGGCCCGATCATGGCTTATATGGCCCAGGTTCTAGATTTCTTGCACACTACACATTTCATCACCGATTTAGCATGAGGTAGTTGGTAGATACTATCTTTGTCTACCAGGTCATTGTATAATCCATTCTGTCACATGATCAGTTATCATAGTACCTGACAGGCTGAATGTCCGTACTGTAAGTCCCATGACAGGGACATCCATCTTTTGCTCATCCACCTCTCCCTCATCATCACTAGAGCGAGAAAGGCCTCCATCCATTGCCCGCTAATTAAAAGAGCTCCATTGTCGTGTGGACAAGCCGCTGCTCTCCTCTATGTGGCAGCGCAGATCAGATGACTATGATGACAGGCGAGGGTGGAGTGGAGCCATAGAGCCAGGGGGCTCTGTGACTGGGGGCAGGGGGAGGAGGGGGGGGGGGGGTCTACACTCACCACCTGTTCTCTGACACCAGAAACCCTTATGATCCACCTGGATCACTTACCTGGACTCACCTGCACCCGCCCCTTCTGACTACAAAGCTGATGTCCTGAACAGCCATTGTACAGTGTCTTGCAGTGTCTTGAAAAACGTAAACGGGAAAGAATGCGATAAATCCATTGGATTCACATACTCATACGGTATAGAATAGCAACTTAATACAACTTTACTGATTACTATGTCAGTCATTTTCAGAAAAAAACGTTTCATCACTGGTCACATACTCAGAGCTAAAGAAACACACTCCTTTGGAAAGAAATAACAAACTGCCATACCTGTTGTATTTATGAGTCTGAGGCCTGAGTTTAGAACAGTCACAGCTAATGCATGCTTCTCACAATGACCCCCTCGGGACCCTCATTTGTCATAACGATAAGTCATAACTTACCATAGAACAGCGAAGTGAGGGAACGAAAGAATGAAAGAGTGGAGAACCTGCCCAGTACAACGTGTAGTGGGTGATCTGAAAGTGACGTTGGATAAACAAACATGGTGCCATACAATACTGGATGGGTGTGTCTATACGTGTGTGTGTGTGTGTGTGTGTGTGTGTGTGTGTGTGTGTGTGTGTGTTGGACGTATGAGACGATGGATAAACACACAGAGAGCTGCACATTGTGGCTGAATCTGGTTGCCTGACATGCTCAGTGTTAAACCCCACCACGTTGACAGGGTGAGAGAAACAGGCTCATACACACACACACACACACACACACACACACACACACACACACACACACACACACACACACACACACACACACACACACACACACACACACACACACACACACACACACACACACACACACACACACACACACACACCACCGCTACATAAAGCACAAAGATAGTAGTCATGGCTCGCTTTAAACACACCTGCTTTTCCCCCCATTGGGCTCAGTTCAGATTTCTCATGCTTTTCTCCTTCAATACAGCCATCAATCCATATATATGTCTTTTTGATCTATGCATTCATCATTCCGTATGTATGTACAGTAGGCTTATGTAATGTTGTCTTCATCTGGAGCCGTTTTATATGTATTTCTGTTTATCAAATGAATTGATTCATTTCATTTATGTTCCAACTCCAGCAATGTCCGGTGTACATGTGGGGAGTCATGCCCACCTTGAAGTAAACACCTCATCATATTCTCATTAATGCTTGTCTGTCCAGACTTGTCTCAAACTAAACGTAACATAGTAAATGTAAATCCGAGACTCACAAATGAGTATGATATGCTATGTTTGTTATGGTTGCATGAGACAGATGGTTAAGGCAAAAACAAAAGTAGGGTGGTTGGTCGGCCGTATATCACGAACGTCTAGCTAGTTCGAATCTCATCACGGACAACTTTAGCATTTTAGCTAATTAGCAACTCTCAACTACTTACTACTTTTTAGCTACTTTGCAAGGATTTGGCATGTTAGCTAACCCTCCCCTTAACCCTAACCTTAACCCTTTAACCTAACTTCTAAACTAACACATTACCTCAACCCACCTGCCCCCAATTCTAAACTAACACACTACCTCAACCCACCTGCCCCCACTTCTAAACTAACACATTACCCCGACCCTCCTGCCCCACTTCTAAACTAACACATTACCTCAACCCACCTGCCCCCACTTCTAAACTAACACATTACCTCAACCCACCTGCCCCCACTTTTAAACTAACACATTACCCCGACCCTCCTGCCCCACTTCTAAACTAGCACATTACCTCAACCCACCTGCCCCCACTTCTAAACTAACACATTACCCCGACCCTCCTGCCCCACTTCTAAACTAACACATTACCCCGACCCTCCTGCCCCCACTTCTAAACTAACACATTACCCCGACCCTCCTGCCCCACTTCTAAACTAACACATTACCTCAACCCACCTGCCCCCACTTCTAAACTAAGACATTATCCTGACCCACCTGCCCCCACTTTTAAACTAACACATTAACTCAACCCACCTGCCCCCACTTCTAAACTAAGACATTATCCTGACCCACCTGCCCCCACTTCTAAACTAAAACATTACCCCGACCCACCTGCCCCCACTTCTAAACTAACACAGTACCCCGACCCACCTGCCCCCACTTCTAAACTAAGACATTATCCTGACCCACCTGCCCCCACTTCTAAACTAACACATTACCTCAACCCACCTGCCCCCACTTCTAAACTAAGACATTATCCTGACCCACCTGCCCCCACTTCTAAACTAACACATTACCTCAACCCACCTGCCCCCACTTCTAAACTAAGACATTATCCTGACCCACCTGCCCCCACTTCTAAACTAACACATTACCTCAACCCACCTGCCCCCACTTCTAAACTAACACATTACCTCAACCCACCTGCCCCACTTCTAAACTAAAACATTACCCCGACCCACACTTCTAAACTAAGACATTACCCCGACCCACCTGCCCCCATTTCTAAACTAACACATTACCTCAACCCACCTGCCCCCACTTCTAAACTAAGACATTATCCTGACCCACCTACCCCCACTTCTAAACTAAAACATTACCCCGACCCACCTGCCCCCAATTCTAAACTAACACATTACCTCAACCCACCTGCCCCCACTTCTAAACTAACACATTACCTCAACCCACCTGCCCCCACTTCTAAACTAAGACATTATCCTGACCCACCTACCCCCACTTCTAAACTATCACATTACCTCAACCCACCTGCCCCCACTTCTAAACTAACACATTACCTCAACCCACCTGCCCCCACTTCTAAACTAACACATTACCTCAACCCACCTGCCCCACTTCTAAACTAGCACATTACCTCAACCCACCTGCCCCCACTTCTAAACTAAAACATTACCCCGACCCACCTGCCCCCACTTCTAAACTAACACAGTACCCCGACCCACCTGCCCCCACTTCTAAACTAAGACATTATCCTGACCCACCTGCCCCCACTTCTAAACTAACACATTACCTCAACCCACCTGCCCCCACTTCTAAACTAACACATTACCTCAACCCACCTGCCCCCACTTCTAAACTAAGACATTATCCTGACCCACCTACCCCCACTTCTAAACTATCACATTACCTCAACCCACCTGCCCCCACTTCTAAACTAAGACATTATCCTGACCCACCTGCCCCCACTTCTAAACTAACACATTACCTCAACCCACCTGCCCCCACTTCTAAACTAACTCATTACCTCAACCCACCTGCCCCCACTTCTAAACTAAGACATTATCCTGACCCACCTGCCCCCACTTCTAAACTAACACATTACCTCAACCCACCTGCCCCCACTTCTAAACTAACTCATTACCTCAACCCACCTGCCCCCACTTCTAAACTAACACATTACCTCAACCCACCTGCCCCCATTTCTAAACTAACACATTACCCCGACCCTCCTGCCCCCAAGGCCCCTACAGCCAGCTCAGGTAATGAATAATTACTCATAGAGGTCCTGACTTTTCTTCTGGCTTGTTTGCATGTTGCCCCATTGTGCAGCACTTTGGCGCTCTAATGGCATTAAATATTGATAACTTCCTTTGCCTCTGTGAACATTCTGTGTGTTTGGAGTCTAGCTGTGTACAGAGTGGGAGTGTGGGTGTGTAAGGCGGCAATAGACTGTGGCGTCATGGAGTCAATATAACTGTCTTGCACAAACGCTTTTGCGCGAGCACCTGGTTGTATGTGTAAATGTGGCTTGACAGGTGAATACACTGCAGGTGTGCGTTTGTCTGTTGCTGTTTGTGTGCATGGGTGGGTAAGTCAGGGTGTATGTGTACATGTGAGGACAGTGTGAGTGAGTGTTTGTGTTTGGATGAGAGAAGGGCTGGATACAAGACACAGTGGTTTGTTGAATTGGTGTGTGTGTAGGTTAAGGGCAGTTGGCTGTAACAATGTCTGTGTGTCTGTGTACCTCAGAGCGCGGGGGACACAGTCTGTAATGGGAGGGTGGGGGGTTGAGGGGTGTTAGGGGGGGTAAACAGCGTTCTCCTCATTTATTCATAAGGCAAATAGAAACTGCTCACTGAATAGGAAAAAGTGTTGATTATTAATTTACAGCTATTTGTTTCAGACCACCAAGACCTCCTTTTGGAGCAAAAATAATACAACTATAGTTGTCTCCTCTATGTCGATCTCTTTCACCTCGTCGTTTTCTGTTGTTATACTTTCAATATATCAGGCAAGACCAGTGTACATTCAAATAACATACAATCTCAGTCTATGGTTGTCCTGAGCTATGGTATTGTTATGTACTTTCACTCTAATAGAAATACACATAGGAAAATGACCTAAGCAATCAAATAAAATGACATTCAACCATTTCAAAATCTGTCTTGTCAAAGGTAATTAATGAGAAAGGGAAAAAGAATAACATTAGCACTCCCTTACTGTGCTGTCACCAGGACCAGTGAGATGTCATGTCAGTCAGGGCCACAGAGGCTCCAGGGAGAGAGTGGCAGGGCGAGGCAGGGCCTGACTGAGCCTTCAGCTGGCAGAGTAGGGCCCCTCTGCCCCCCAGGCTTCTCTGGCCTACTTGTTTAGACTACTGTTGCCTTGGTTTTCATCCCAGGGAAGGAAAATGTGAGTTTCACATAAACACGCCTTTTATCAAGTGTCAGGACCGATAAAGCGTCTTCTGAAGAAGAGCTTTTCTTGCTTAGGAAGGATGCGTGAAAATTACTACAAAAGTTGAAACGCATATGTTTGGAAATTGTCCTGCTCCCCAGAAGATGTTAATTGCCCAGTTTATTGGTGTGCTGTCTTTTTTTAGGCCTACACAGGCACAGAAGTGGCAGATGAAAGTAAGAACAAAAACCTTTTTTCCCCACATTGCATGCAAACCATTTGTGAAATGTTCTTTTGATCATATCCAAACAATTGGTCATTTCATGAGAACCACCAATGCATCTTTAAATGCTAAACCAACAGTTATTTTGGCAGGGAAAGAGAGACACATTTCTTATGTCTTTCACACCAGGCCACTATTCTTATTCTTCTCTTCTGTCACAATAGGGAAAATATGCTTGTGGTGGTGTCTGCTGCTCAGAGCCCGGTTTCCCAGAAGCATTTTAAGGCTAAATTCGTCGTTGGAACTTTGTGGGAGCATCGTTAAATATCTGAGCTGTTTCACAAAACCATCGTTATTAACGCTGCACTCTTAATCTAACGCCTACCTCAGACCACTCTTAATCTAACGCCTACCTCAGACCACTCTTAATCTAACGCCTACCTCAGACCACTCTTAATCTAACGCCTACATCAGACCACTCTTAATCTAACGCCTACCTCAGACCACTCTTAATCTAACGCCTACCTCAGACCACTCTTAATCTAATGCCTACCTCAGACCACTCTTAATCTAACGCCTACCTCAGACCACTCTTAATCTAACGCCTACCTCAGACCACTCTTAATCTAACGCCTACCTCAGACCACTCTTAATCTAACGCCTACCTCAGACCACTCTTAATCTAACGCCTACCTCAGACCACTCTTAATCTAACGCCTACCTCAGACCACTCTTAATCTAACGCCTACCTCAGACCACTCTTAATCTAATGCCTACCTCAGACCACTCTTAATCTAATGCCTACCTCAGACCACTCTTAATCTAATGCCTGCCTCAGACCACTCTTAATCTAATGCCTACCTCAGACCACTCTTAATCTAATGCCTAACTCAGACCACTCTTAATCTAAAGCCTACCTCAGACCACTCTTAATCTAATGCCTACCTCAGACCACTCTTAATCTAACACCTACCTCAGACCACTCTTAATCTAATGCCTACCTCAGACCACTCTTAATCTAACGTCTAACTCAGACCACTCGTAGAGCGCCAAGTGCATTGTTAGATGCTTTTTAAATGCCCTCCTGTGTCACTTCATACAGAAAAGATGTCCGCTGAACATAGAATCATATCGTTTATCCATCTTTGACTACCTATAACTTCAGAACAAAGTTGACTACAAATACAAAGTTTCCCAATAAATGACTGGGAGTTTATATATACAGTGTGGGACTCTCTTCTATTTTTATAACTTACAGTTTATTCGCCTTTAGTCAGCATCTCACCTTTACAAACTTTTACAGATGCACAATTGAGAGCATCCTGTCAGGCTGTATCATCGCCTGGTATGGCAACTGCACCGCCCGCAACCTTAGGGCTCTCCAAAGGGTGGTGTGGTCTGCCCAACGCATCATCCGGGGCAAACTACCTGATCTCCAGGACACCTACACCACCCGATGCCATAGGAAGGCCATAAAATATTATCAAGGACAACAACCACCCGAGCAACTACCTGTTCACCCCGCTATCATCCAGAAGGCGAGGTCAGTATAGGTGCATTAAAGCTGGGACTGAGAGACTGAAAAACAGCTTCTATCTCAAGGCCATCAGACTGTTAAATAGCCATCACTAGCACATTAGAAGCTGCTGCCCTATACATGGACTTGAAATCCCTGGCTACTTTAATAATTGGAACACTAGTCACTTTAATAATGTTTACATATTTTGCATTACTCATCTCATATGTATATACAGTATTCTATTCTATTCTACATTACTCATCTCATATGTATATACTGTATTCTATTCTATTCTACATTACTCATCTCATATGTATATACTGTATTCTATTCTACATGACTCATCTCATATGTATATACTGTATTCTATTCTATTCTACATTACTCATCTCATATGTATATACTGTATTCTATTCTATTCTACATTACTCATCTCATATGTATATACTGTATTCTATTCTAGTCTGCATTACTCATCTCATATGTATATACTGTATTCTATTCTAGTCTGCATTACTCATCTCATATGTATATACTGTATTCTATTCTATTCTACATTACTCATCTCATATGTATATACTGTATTCTATTCTATTCTACATTACTCATCTCATATGTATATACTGTATTCTATTCTAGTCTGCATTTCTCATCTCATATGTATATACTGTATTCTATTCTATTCTACATTACTCATCTCATATGTATATACTGTATTCTATACTATTTTACTGTATCTTAGTCTATGCCGCTCTGACATTGCTCGTCCATATATTTATATATTCTTAATTCCATTCCTTTACTTTAGATTGTGTGTATTGTTAGATATAACTTGTTAGATATTACTGCACTGTTGGAGTTAGAAACACAAACATTTCGCTACACCCGCAATAACATCTGCTAAACACATGTATGTGACAAATAACATTTGATTTGATTTGATTTTCTACACAAAATAATTTTCTCTGGGTGTGCAGCAGCTCATGCTTTTTATTACAAATACAAAGTTGCCAATGTCTTTGCAATTGATACAAACGAGTGACATATAAAAAGATGATTCAAATGAAAACCGAGGTGAATGCATTCAAATATAAACAGTAGGCTATTGGCATATTTATTCAATCATATTGAAATACATTTCATGTTAAATAATTTCAGATCTATTTTGCTACATGTAGGCTACTCTCTGTAATTTGTCTCAATACATTTCATGATGTGTAGCCAAACATGTGTGCAATGATGTGCCAAATTCGTGATTTAGTGCATTTTTATTGGGTAAGCATTAAAATAAGTCCCCTCAATATTTGCTGCTGTAGGTGGTAATATCTCTCTAGGAGATGATCCGTCGTCAGTATTGCGAAATAATTATAATGTTAAGGTCAGACTTGAATGGAGAATGCTGATCCGAGAGCAGCGCTCCCTTTCTTTTGATCCTATCAGTATCGAAACGTGCTCCAACGACGCAGTTAGCGACCATTCTCCGTGCGTGGTGCTTTGGGAAACGCATGTTAAATCTTCGGCCGTTGTAGAAAAGATGCATCGTCAAAACACTCGTAAGCCTAAGTTCTATCGCTGGGCCCTTGTCCTTCAGACAGAGGCTTAGTCCCAAATGGCGCCGCCATATTCCCTTTAGAGTGCACTACATTTGACCAGGGCCCATAAAAAGTAGTGACCTATAAAGGGAATATGGTGCTATATGGGACACATACAGAAACACCAAAGGGAACAGAACAGAGAAAACAGAACAGAACCCTGTAGGGACTGTAGAACCCTCAATCCCTTGCTGTTTTTATTAATGCTGGGTCTGGAGCATGCCTCACACAGATATTTGCTCAGACTATTAAAGGGATTTAGGGGCTCTTTCCTGACATCCAGAGAAAACAGAGGGCTGATCTCCTCCATGTCCTCTGTGGAGCTGGACCAAGCTGTGTGGCGGTGACTGTTGCACTGTGTGTGCGTGTCTGTGTGTGCGTACATATCTCTATGTGTGTGCCTCTCCCATTCAGACCACCACGACAGACTCTCCTCCATCCTTC
Source organism: Salmo trutta (assembly GCF_901001165.1). Classification (NCBI taxonomy): domain Eukaryota; kingdom Metazoa; phylum Chordata; class Actinopteri; order Salmoniformes; family Salmonidae; genus Salmo; species Salmo trutta. The sequence continues at coordinate 25,557,196 of NC_042966.1, read as the reverse complement.
AAAGGGCTGTTCTCTGATCCGCCTGTCTCATCAGTTTATGTGTGGCGGCGTGGCGTGGCATATCTGATGCCCCCGGCATGTATTTCAATGGAGCGCCACACGCAGGACCCCATTTTTCTGGGGAGCCTGGACTGTTTCTGCTCTGTTGTGTGTAAAAACAGACTGTGCGTGCGGAGAGTGGAGGGTCTGGGTGATCAGAGAGGCTGAGATGGGCGGGTGGCTTACTCCGGGTTCTGGGGGCTCTGAGGATAGAGGGAGGGTTAATTGTGCACAGGTGACTCTGTGCAGGTACTTCAACACACCAGCTGCTGCCCTGGCACGCACAGACACAGACAGATGGTGAGGAGAAGAGAGATGGTGTGTGTATTTGGAGTGTGGGGTGTGTGTTAGAGAAAGAGGAAAAGAGAACGACAGAGTGATAGTGAGAAGGTCAGAGTGAGAAGGAGAGAAGGATAGTAAAACAGAAATGTCTTTCTTTTTCGACAGCATTTCTCTTTCTGTCTGTTTTTTAATAAACCACAATGCGGTCAAACTGTGGTCTTTATTTCTCTCTGTTCGTGCTGCTATTGATGTTGAGCTGAATATTCTCTGACCGGGGTGGTCTGTCTCTGTCAGTCTGTACAGAACATGTTTACATACAAAATGGCACTCTATTCCCTACACAGTGCACTGCTTTTGACCAGGGCCCATAGATCTTTGGTCAAGAGTAGAGCACTATGTAATAGGGTGCTATTTGTTCCACAGAAGATGTTACGCTTTCATTTCCTCCTTCGTTACTCTCTCGCTCATTCAGAAAGAGACAGGAGCATGGAATATGTGTCCCAAATGGCACCCTATTCGCTATATAGGGCACTACGCTGACATATGGATCTGGTCAAAAGTAGTGCACTATGTAGGGAATAGGGTGCTACTTGGGATGCAATTCAGTTTATTTCCCTGATTATCTTCTCTGAAGAGGCTCGCTGATCCAGGAAGAGAGGAATAACAAACAACAACCAGAACGTTAATGATCTAAATCAGGGTTCCACAGCTGATGGCCCATCGGCCGAATTTGGCCTGCGGATGGTTTTATTTGGCCCCCCAAGTTTTCTTATGAAAAAAAACCTAAACAATTAGGAACATTTTCATTGTTGGACATGAAAAATGGTAAAATCACCAGGAAATGATATCCAAGTGATTTTAATTTTGGAAATCTGTTCCCAAGTATTCACAGTTATAATAGAGAGACATGTGCTAGTATCCAAATGTTACCAAGGTTTGAAATTATTATGTTTTAGTCAAACATTATATCTGTTTGAGCTTCTTGCAGTCAATTTGCAGTCTACAAATGATTTGTAATTATGTTTCGGTCCCCCGACCATCTGCTCGAAAAATAACCTGTGCCATTAGGTCTTTTAGACTTTCAGGTCTTTTTCAATGACGATCAACACAGTTTAACTTCACAACTTCAGTCATACGCTTTGATGTCGAGAATTGCTCACATCTGCTAAGTGGTTCCCACGGTATCAGACAGTGACATACTTTCATTATATATTAATCTCAATCAGAAGTGTCTTGAAGGTGTAGCTATTAAGGGGTTATTAACAATAGTAACATCTAGTAGCGCAGGAGAAGAGGTAGAAATAACACTATGATGCTGAGATTCCTTATGCATATGAAAACAAATGCATTTGGAGGAAAAATTTAAGAGAAATGGTAGCAGAGAGAGAAAGAGAGAGAGAGTGAGAGAGGGAAAGCGGGAGAAAGTGAGAAAGAGAGAGACAGAAAGAGAGAGAGAGGGAAAGTGTGAGAGAGAGGGAAAGAGAGAGAGATTGAGAGAGAAAGAGAGGGAAAGAGAGATGGGCCTAGTTTCAATCCGCATCGCAGAAGATCAGCGCTATAGTGTGATTTAAATTTCAAGGCAATGTTCCCGCCTTCGCGGAGACTGCATTCACGGTAAACACTGAATATGTCGGCTCAATCGGGAATTACCTTTATATTTCAATGGATCTTCTGCGATAACGACTGAATCAACCCCAAGGTCTAAATTCTAGAGAAACTCCAATAAGTGAGGGTACCAAGCGATATAGAGTGGCTAGTGTCTCTCTTGAGAGAAGACCAAACCTTCCTCCCCTGGAGCGTCATCTGTGGTTGCCAGTGCGCCCTCTTAACCCATACACATTAGCAACCAGTTCACACTCAGCGTTTCAGAGCCAGGGGACATGAGGAGTGCAGTCACCACACCCTTAAGGCTGTGCTCTACAAGCCCTTTGGACTAGGTCCTCAGTCCTCACCCAGCAAGGGACACCGCTGTCCAAAAATAAGGCTTTTAGATAGAAAGCATCTTTTAGCCTCCTTGAAGCCTCCTTTGACATTCTGTCCTGGAGGCTTGGTAGAGATAAGCAGAGACAACGAGAAAGTGTAATGGGGGAGATGGGAGAGGGGCTATCAGCTACTGTGTTTGTACGCACTGTATGGTGGGAGAGACAGGGAGAGATGAACAGCACTCTAATGTTCATATTATTTTTATTACATTTTGATTTAACCTTTATTTAACTAGGCAAGTCAGTTAAGAACAAATTTGTATTTACAATGACGGCCTACCAAGAGGCAAAAGGCCTCCTGTGGGGACAGGGGCTCGGATTAAAAATGAAAATGTAGGACAAAACTCACATCACGACAAGAAAGACACCACAACACTACATAAAGATAGACCTAAGACAACAACACAGCATGGCAACAACACAGCATGAACACAACATAGTAGCAACACAACATGGCAGCAGCACAACATGGTACCAGCACAAACATGGTACAAACATTTTTGGGCACAGACAACAGCACAAAGGGCAAAAAGGTAGAGACAACAACACCTCATGCGAAGCAGCCACAAGCGTCAGTAAGTGTCCATGATTGATCCTTTGAATGTAGAGATGGAGATAAAACTGTCCAGTTTGAGTGTTTTTTGCAGCTCGTTCCAGTCACTAGCTGCAGCGAACTGAAAAGAGGAACGACCCAGGGATGTGTGTGCTTTGGGGACTTTTAACAGAATGTGACTGGCAGAACAGAACATTAGCTTTGTTTTGGAGGTGTTCAGATCAAGGTTAATGGCAGAGAAAGCTTGTTGGACACAAAGAAAGCTTTGTTGTAGAGCATTTAACACAAAATCCGGGGAGGGGCCAGCTGAGTATAAGACTGTATCATCTGCATATACATGAATGAGAGAGCTATCTGAGCTATGTTGTTGATGTAAATTGAGAAGAGTGTGGGACCTATGATCGAGCCTTGGGGTAATCCCTTGGTGATAGGCAGTGGCTGAGACAGCAGATTGTCTGACTTTATATACTGCACTCTTTGAGAGAGGTAGTTAGCAAAACAGGCCAAAGACCCCTCAGAGACACCAATACTCCTTAGCCGGCCCACAAGAATGGAATGGTCTACCACATCAAAAGCTTTGGCCAAGTCAATAAAAATAGCAGCACAACATTGCTTAGAATCAAGGGCAATGGTGACATCATTTAGGACATTTAGGTTGCAGTGACACATCCATAACCTGAGCGGAAACCAGATTGCATACCAAAGAGAATACTTTAGACATCAAGAAAGCCAGTCAGTTGATTATTATTTCACAGTTGATTATAACACTTGATAAACAGGGCAAGATATAAATTGACCTACAACAGTTAGGATCAGCTTGATCTCCCACTTTAAATAAAGTACGCATCATTCTATGATCGGGAGTCATAGGACAAATAGTATAAATCACAAGAAAATAATAAAACGACTTGGAGAAGAGTCACTCGTCCCAACAAGATAACTTGAGAGAGTAGCTCTCTATGTCCAGTAGGCTATAAAAGTGAGACAAAATAAATAAATAGTAGGCCTATAGTAGTTAGTTAAAGTGCTTCTGAATAAGCTCACATAATAAGTTAACTAGCCTACACAAGTTAATTAGCCAGCATAAAATTCAATTCAGTCAAAAGTCTGCGGTGTGTGTGTATGTGCGTGTGGCTGGAGGCCAGCGTAAGCTATGGAGAGAGGGGGGAGTGTGGCGGGGGTATCTGAACCAGACAGCGGGAGACAGGCCAGGGCAGACAGGGAACAGCCCGCCGGGTGGGATCCAAGCAGCAGTGCAGCAGGCAACGGGAGTAGGTGTCACACCCGCTCGGGAGAAGCTTTTTTCGGGAGGCTGAGTAGGAGAGTAGGTGTTCAACCTTACCAGACAGGTGCGTGGTAGAGCAGATAAAAACGTCTGAAGCGAAAAGCTTGGTGCAAAACCGTGGTAAAGTGTGTTTGAGTTTCGATATTCGCCAGACATTCAGGCCTTCTAACATCACTAGTTCACGAATGATTCCCTGAGATGTGGATATTCTACACACAACATTGTAGGGGGGTTTCCAGTCATTACAATTACCTCAACTACCTCGTAACTCACTACATACACCACTCATTATTTTTTCGCCTCACACAAGTCAACAAAGTCAGGTTTTTCTAACATCTGTTAAGCCTCATTTATGCCCTCTGTATGTATGTACACAATGCAGGAACTCAATTGGCTTCACAAAATGGCAATCCTGCATGCCTACTTGTGTCAAGTTTATAATTGAATGGCTAATCACATACTGTATTTTGCTATGAATCTATGCAGGATCGCCATTTTGCGTAGCTAGTTGTAGTTCTTGTGTTGCGTACTGTGTAAATGAGGCTTTACTCCACATCACTTTGAAGTAACAGTACATTACTCTAACACTGCCACCTCACAGGAATAAATCTGCATGTACTTCAGTCCATTGAATACCTGTTCTAAAGCATAAGAACAGGCAGAATGGTGATGATAAAAAAGCAGGATCAGGATTTCACAAATGTCACTCACCAGATGTTAATATAACTGTTATCTTTTATTAAAAGTGTGCTTTATAAATCCAACATGAATTCAAATTAAATAGACAAAATCATAACAGTATGTATGTATGATAAAGACGGGTGGCAGATTGCATAAAACCTAAGGATATGTTTCCCACTGAACTCCTATAGAAAACACTGACCATGATTAAGTGTCCCTTTGAGGCACATCTGCTTTGAGAGAAGAGAGGATCTTTTGGAAGCTTACAATACAACCAGGCAGATATAAATCAGAAACACAACTTCACCATTGTGCTACAGCTCTTTTTAACACAGAGAGAGAGACCGCCATCCACGGATGCCTCCGAGGCAAGGAAGGCAGACTGACATCAACTGTATTCAGTTCACAAGGAGGCATGTCGAAGAGGAAATTTGAGGAATAATTTGGATAGGCCCACTGGAGGTCTCGTTATAACATTAGTTGAGGAGTTGCTGTTGATGATACAACAGCTGACTGATTATCCATCCAAATGGCACCCTAATCCCTATGGGCCCTGGTCAAAAGTAGTGCACTAAATAGGGAATAGGGTGCCATTGGACACATCCAGTAAGTGCTATCTTTGCTCTGTCTCTCACGCTACACTGTAATTCAATTAACTCCATTAAATGAAGTTGGGGAAACTACACTCGGAATAACAAACCCTCACAGGATTGGAATTGCAAGCTCAGCGGGAAAGGGTGTAGGAACCGCGTCAATGTAATGTAAAGAATATACAAATTAAAATGAATAACTTGATAAAGCAAAAAATATGTTGTACAGAATAAAACAAATGTAACTCTCTAGAGGCATATACAACATGATATGTAACAATATTATCAGTGATGAAAGTTATTCAAAATATGTATATTATATACTGCATGTGTACATCATCTTAAATAAATAACATGTATTTATTTTTTCAATATTTTCTAGAAAAAATGCAAAGCAGCTAGGTTTGCTTTAAAGTATGGCATAGAACCACTCAGACAAGACTTTATATGCCATTTCAAATAACATTTCAGAAACACCACTGCATATTTGTCTTTTGCAGCACTGGAAGGTTCCAAACAGAAAACACTTCACTCTGATAGTGCTGGGAAAACCTTGTAGAGATGTAGAGACAGTACCTACAGTATCTTTCTGTATTGGAACCACCACATGTTCTATGAGGGACAATCCAGCTCTATGCATTTTCTTCAACCAGCATCTTGTAGGCTGCTGATATTGGTTTTGAGGCAGTTCAGATGGAGGAATACGTAACACAGTGAAACATATTGCATATCTGGCTTGCCAGTAAGAGCAGATTAGGCTACTTTCTTCTCTCTCATACACAAATATTGATTCTAGGCTTAGTATTGTGGATGTCGCACAGTCATTTGGTAGTGTCGATAGTCCTCAGTGTTCTCCACTGAACATCCAGTACTTGAGACCCAGTCAATCGTCCCAACCAAATATCTGTCCAGTCATCTGGTAGAACTTCATGTTGAAAGGTCTGTAGAAGTCCCGTAGCCTCTGCACCACCTCTGGGTGGATGTTGGGGTGGGTCCGCCCTTTGGTTTTGCCCAGGCAGTGGGGCTTGCTGCTGCCCTCAGCCTTCTTGAGGCAGGGGAAGCCCTTGGTCTGGTTGAAGTAGAAGTGTTTGTCAGTGATGATCCTCTTGAGCCCCAGGAAGTCCTGCACCCGGCCCAGCTCTCCGGCCGGGTCGCTGATCAGTCGCTCCCCGCTCACAAACAGGATCTGACCCATGGGGAAGTACTGCAGCCAGTTGTCCAGGTGCTTGGCATAGATGCCGATCTGGATGGCGCTCCAGGACGTGTCGATGAGCCCCGTAGTCCTGTTTTTGAAGGTCAGGCTCTCGAAGGTGGGAATGTCGGGCTTCTTGGACAGCGTCTGCGTATAGTCAGAGATGGCCCTGGTGACGGGGTCCCGCACCACCACGATAAGCTTGGTGTTCCGGGACATGGCGGAGATCCGGGCCGGGGCCTCTCTTGTCACAAAGTAGCTGGGGGTCTTCTCCATGGTGATCTGGCCCTCCAGGGTCTTGGGCATCAGCTCCCTGAGGAGAGAAGTGGAGAAGAAAGGGATAGGATAAGAAGACAATTCATGACTACATATAAACTTTGACAGTGATAACACAGCTCAAAACACACCAAACGTGAGACTGAGAAAATACAAAACACATGTAACACTTTATTCTTTAGCAGGCAGCTATAGTATGTTGGCAAGCTTTACTACTATCCAGAGAAGCAGGGGTGGAATGTACAACATCACATCAGCACCTACACTCAACCACTTCTCTGAGAGTATTGACAGTTGTGTAGAGCGAGGGAACGGATGTCTCTCCAAGTGTTTCCCAATGCAGCCAAAGGGCTATGGAAACCCAGAGATCTTCTTCCTAGGGTCCATTTGAGGGAATCCCTCACTCTCACACACAACACGGAAAAGCGTTAAGAGGATCTCTGTCAATCTCCATCCATCTGACATACTAAGGATGAATATTTTCATGAAAAATTACCAACTTTCAATACCTGGAATAATTCATATTTATCCCGAGAGTCACGGGAAATACCGCAAAAATCGTAATTGCCCATTTAAAGTGTTTAAAACCAATATATGGTCATTATGCCAGGGTTCACCCCAAATAAGATTGTCGTTGCACCACCTTGCCAGCTTCATGGCGCCACTATGTAAAGATTTCAGAGAAAATACAAATATTTAGTAATGATAGAGTATCTATCTTTGATCGTAAATGTCATTGTTGTGAATTGCTAAACAGGCCGTTCATAAATTCCAAGCTTTATCATCTTCCTTAATTAATTCAGCGCATGCCTAGTTAAATAAAGGATAAATAAAATAAAAAATAAAAAGATTCAGCAGTAGGCTATCTCGACACAGAGCGCACCCCGAGTACAGCGTTGTCAAATCATACAAACTTTGTAACGTCCGTCAAACTAAAGTCAACTGACCAAAGTTGCCAAGCTTGCTAGATAACCTCCTTCAACGAATGACAGAATATCTCCTATATTTGGCAAAATCGAGTTGATGATCTATACAGATAGCTGATCAGCTCATGAAAAACTGGGATATGAAGAGAGGAAATAGTTTAAGGTATCTTAAACTAGACCAACTCTGTTTAAAAAAATATCCATATCTACTGTATTATCATCCTGTTTGTTGACCACACATTCTCTACCAAAGCTCTCATTCGGGGAGCAAATTGGCCTACGAGACATCGCAGAGAATCGGGGGAAATGTTATAGCGGTATTTTGACATGCATAGGCGAGAGACGTGCTTTGATAATGCATTGCAAACTATGGATTACAGAATAAAGTTAGGAATTTTCAAACGAGACAGGAGTCAGGATTCTGGATATCAGTGGGAATGGGACTGGACAGAAAAGTAGCATAGGCTCTAGGAAAGGAAAGTTGAATTTCCCTCATGCCTCTGAGTTGTTAACACTTAACAGATTGAATGTCTGTGACAGAGATGCCTGTGTAGTGAATTTTGCGTAGACCTATCAAATGTGTGACTGTCTGAAGAGTCACAATGACTAATCAAAGAGGCACACACTTTTATAGGCTATACTCTACATTTACATTTTCATTTACGTCATTTAGCAGACGCTCTTATCCAGAGCGACTTACAAATTGCTGCATTCACCTTATGATATCCAGTGGAACAACCACTTTACAATAGTACATCTAGATCTTTTTTGGAGGGGGGGGGGTTAGAAGGATTACTTTATCCTATCCCAGGTATTCCTTAAAGAGGTGGGGTTTCAGGTGTCTCCGGAAGGTGGTGATTGACTCCGCTGTCCTGGCGTCGTGAGGGAGCTTGTTCCACCATTGGGGTGCCAGAGCAGCGAACAGTTTTAACTGGGCTGAGCGGGAACTGTGCTTCCGCAGAGGTAGGTTTCCTTTCAGGGTTTATTAATTGCATTTGGGTCGTGCGTGCAGTCATTCAGTGTCAATTACACGTGTGCTTTGAATTAATGGTGACTTTGTGTGAAGTAAATATGCTAGGCTAAATGCTTCCATGCAAACAACCTGTTAGGATAATGTGATAACATTTTTGGCTTATCTGCTGTGCATGTTATGTATTTTGTGGAATTGCATTAGTGCGACATTGGAGGAAAACATTTGAAGGGCCTAATTTCCCAGGTCCTGTCATTTCATTTGAGAGTCCCGGGATCCGGTTACCCATGTTAATCCCAATAACGTACTGTATCGCTAGTAAAAAAAAAGAACAACATATTAAATCTCTGTTAACAACATTTCCTCAGCAGGAAAAAACTATCCTTCTTTTGTGACAAGCAGCAGTGGAACAATATGCTTATAAAGCTTACCTGAATCAGAATTTGGAACGACATCTAATAGAGTATTTTACAACCACGATTTGATTCATTGCTGCCTGGATATATTCACGCATTGTTATTCATTAGATATTGAGAAATTACAAGTGTTAGAATTGGAACGCATAATGTTGTGATAATTGTTTTGTTTTTGTTTCAATATCACATTTATTGGACACTTCATTTGGAAAAGAGAAACCTTATGTTTCAGGGCAGCTTATCAACCGTCGCAGATGAGTGAACAGAACATTTCAGAGACATAGTAATCATAGCAACAGCAGTCGTAAAGGCACATTTTCCTAAATGTGTTGGACTATAGGGGTGTGTCCAAATGGCACCCTATTCCATCATTTGGAACACATTTTCGGAAATTAAATCCCGGTGATAAAAGAATATCCATAAATTCCACCTCAAATATTTATAGCAAAAAAGTTCAACTGGGCAGGCAGCTCAGCCATAATATTTGGTTTAACGTTTTCTTTGGCAAAAATGGCATCTGTGCGGGCGCGTTTTTCACTGAGAACTCACACACACACACAAACACACTGAGGCGAGAAACAGGCTAATCTTTTCGGTCATGACACCCCACCTTTCCTGCCTCTCCCCCCTCTCCCCAATGCCCAGAGTTCCTTCAGGACAGTGACCTGAACCAAAGCAGATAAAAGCAGCCCATGAATCATTAACGTCTCCTTCTCCTCGACATTTACAGCCTCTGCAGAATACAGCTTTAAAATTCACCAAAGTACAGAATGCACACTTCAATTATTTATCCTAGCTCTCTCTATCTCTCTGCTGGTGCAATTCTGTTTAAAGCCCAGCGTATGTGTGTGTGTATGTGTGTGTGTTCGTGTGTGTGTGCTGACAAAGTCGCCTACCCGCGCTGCTCCCATAGCAGGCGCAGTTTACTGGCCGTGACAGAACTACTGAGCTGTATGAGGGGAGGGAGGAGGGCTCAGCCACTCTCAGGTCCCCTGGCTGGTCAGAATGGGGAGGAGGGGAGTAGGAGAGGAGGAGAGGGAGTATGAGAGGAGAGGAGGACAGAATGAGGGTTAGGCTACTCATCTTTTCAATCTCAGGCTCTTTATAAAGCGACACATAGCAGCAAATAGGCCTCGGCTACCACCATATTGAACAAAATAAAAAATACACAGCTGCCCTCCGCCAACAAACTTGTCCTTTTCCTAAAGAGATGGGCACCATCGTCCTTCTGCCTCACGAATACGCAGGTAAACAATCATGCTCCGTTTAACCTCCATGCAGCTAAATGAGACAAGAGGCATCTGAGATGCAACTAGAGATATGTGTTTCTCAGAGGGAGAGGGCTTCTGAGAGACGCCAACAATTTTCTACGCCATTATGCTTCTTTCGAAGATTTTCTTCTTGCACTTATACTGGAAAAGTAGATATACAGTACCAGTCAAAAGTTTGGACACACCTACTCATTCAAGGTTTTTTTAAAAATGTTGACTATTTTCTACATTGTAGAATAATAGTAAAGACATAACAACTATGAAATAACACATATGGAATCATGTAGTAACCAAAAAAGTGTTAAACAAATCAAAATAATTAGAGATTTGAGATTCTTCAAAGTAGACACCCTTTGCCTTGATGACAGCTTTGCACACTCTTAGCATTCTCTCAACCAGCTTAATGTGGAAGTCACCTGGAATGTATTTCAATTAACAGTTGATGTTGAGATATGTATGTTACTTGAACTCTGTGAGGTGCAATCTGAGGTGCAGTTAATTGCTGATTTCTGAGGCTGGTAACTCTAATGAACTCTAAAAACTCTGGGTCTTCCTTTCCTGTTGTGGTCCTCATGAGAGCCAGTTTCATCATAGCGCTTGGTGGTTTTTGCAACTGCACTTGAAGAAACTTTAAAAGTTCTTGAAATTTTCCGCATTGACTGACCTTCATGTCTTAAAGTAATGATGGACTGTCGTTTCTTTTTGCTTATTTGAGCTGTTTTTGCCATAATATGGACTTGGTCTTTTACCAAATAGGGCTATTTCTGCATACCACCCCTACCTTGTCACAACACAACTGAATGGCTCAAATGCATTGAAAAGGAAAGAAATTCCACAAATTAACTTTTAACAAGGCACAGCTGTTAATAGAAATGCATTCCAGGTGACTACCTCATGAAGCTGGTTGAGAGAATGCCAAGAGTGTGCAAAGCTGTCATCAAGGCAAAGGGTGGCTACTTTGAAGATTCTCAAATATCAAATATATTTTGATTTGTTTCTACATGATTCCATATGTGTTATTTCATAGTTGTTATGTCTTTACTGTTATCCTACAATGTAGAAAATAGTACAAATAAAGAAAAACTCTGGAACGAGTAGTTGTGTCCAAACTTTTGACTGGTACTGTATATGTAAATATCCAGTCTGAAAACAGAGGATTTGGTTTCACCCAAAACATTACCACCTTCAATTTGGGCAATGTCTTCTGGGTTCCGCCATGATACCTAAATGTGTTTAAAATTGTCTTCCAAGATCTATACAGATGTAGGAACTTAATTTGAGCCAGTTTGCTAAAGCAGGAAAATAATCCTGCAGCAAAAGGAAATGTGAATTATTATGTGGATTATAATTAATGGACATTTTTGTAGGGGTTGATACAGATTCAAAATCTATTCTGACATTTTAAAGCCAGAATATGTCACTTTTTGGATGACCTGACCAAATTCACATAGAACTGTGTATTATAGATCTGTCATTCTCATTGAAAACAAGTCTAAGAAGTGGTAGATCAGTTCTATGTGCACTATTTCTATGCTTCACATTCTTAAGTTTTGTTTTGTGTCTTTTACTTTCGGTTTTGTACACCAGCTTCAAACAGCTGAAAATACAATATTTTTTTATGGAAAATATATTTCACAGCGGTTTAGATGGTACAATGATTTTTTACATGATACTTGCTTGTTTTGTCACATAAACTGAAATTAGGCAAACTATTCGATTTTAACAACCAGGAAATGGCGTAGAGATTTCTGCAATTTTTAAAGTGGAAATCAATGGTTTATGGTGCCTCTTCTGCCTTTCTAGGCCCAGCACAGAAGTACAGCGGTGCAGATGCATCCAGGGCAAAGAGCCTGAGCATCCTGAGTGACTCTAACCTGGCAGCCTCATGTCACAAGGTCAGGGCTACCATGGTGACAGACAGAGAGACAGGAAATGGGTTGATAAGACAAGAAGTAAGCCAACACGAGAAGGAAGTGGTTGATGGGGGCAGGGGGCTACAAGGCTCTCCTGTGTTCTTACATTCGCACTGCACCCCCAACATTGACTGACACCTGACCCCAGTCCTCTCAGTGTCAGTGAGAGGCAGCACACCTACAGCTGTATCAGGGAGGAGGGGGAAGGGAAGAGGGGCTAAACTGCAGGGAACAAGCTTTCTTTCCATTCACATTATCTCTGGTCCATCTCCTTTACAGGCAGGGCTATCACCCTGGTTTATGGTCTGCTCCCCTCGGAGGTGCAGAGTACAGGAATGAGACTGTGGTTCATTGAGGTTATCCACCAGCTCCTCAACTGAAGCATCAGATATAGGTTGTGTCCATAATGGCACCCAGAGCCCTATTAGCCCTGGTCAACAGTAGTGCACAGTGTAATATAAAGGGAATAAGGGGGCATTTGGAATGCAATCTTTGTGGTGATTACAATAAGAATAGTATAGGTCCCCTAACAAATATAGCCATGTGAACTAGACACCTATTAGCCATAACCATGTTCTTCTTCTTCTACAAAGCAGAACTTTCCAGATGTTCAGCTTCCATGAATATTTCAGAGTAAGGAGGATTTCTATTTTAAATAAACTCTGCAATTCTAAAGAAATAAAGACATCTCTAAATGTATTCCCAAGGAGTGCAGACTGAGGATTGAGTGGGGAGAGAGTTTGAAGTTGAACCCAGATAGATCCATTCACAGGTCTGGGAGGACTATAAATCAAATCAAATCAAATTCTATTGGTCACATACACATGGTCAGCAGATGTTAATGCAAGTGTAGCGAAATGCTTGTGCTTCTAGTTCCGACAGTGCAGTAATATCTAACAAGTAATCTAACAAATTCACAACGACTACCTTATACACACAAACGTAAAGGGATGAATAAGAATATGTACATATAAATATATGGATGAGTGATGACTGTGCAGCATAGGCAAGGTGCAGTAGATCGTATAGAATACAGTATATACATATGAGGTGAGTAATGTAGGATATGTAGACATTATTAAAGTGCCGTTATTTAAAGTGACTAGTGATACCTTTATTAAATCCATTTATTACATTTATTAAAGTGGCCAGAGATTTGAGTCTGTATGTTGGCAGCAGCCACTCTGTGTTAGTGATGGCTGTCTAATAGTCTGATGGCCTTGAGATAGAAGTTGTTTTTCAGTCTCTCGGTCCCAGCCTTGATGCATCTGTACTGACCTCGCCTTCTGGATGATAGCGGGGTGAACAGGCAGTGGCTCGGGTAGTTGTTGCCCTTGATTATCTTTTTGGCCTTCCTGTGACATCGGGTGCTGTAGGTGTCTTGGAGGGCAGGTAGTTTGCCCCCAGTGATGCGTTGTGCAGACTGCACTACCTACTGGAGAGCCTTGCGGTTGTGGGCGGAGCAGTTGCCGTACCAGGTGGTGAAACAGCCCGACAGGATGCTCTCGATTGTGCATCTGTAAAAGTTTGAGTGTTTTAGATGACAAGACAAATTTCTTCAGCCTCCTGTGGGTGGACAATTTCAGTTGATGTGTCCGCCAAGGAACTTAAAACTTTCCACCTTCTCCACTACTGTCCCGTCGATGTGGATGGGGGGATGCTCCCTCTGCTGTTTCCTGAAGTCCACGATCATCTCCTTTGTTTTGTTGACGATGAGTGAGAGGTTAATTTCCTGACACCACACTCTGAGGGCCCTCACCTCCTTCCTGTAGGCCGTCTCGTCGTGGTTGGTAATCAAGCCACGCAGTCATGGCCCAGGAGTGTGAAGGTGAACAGAAAGGCACTGGAGAAACAAACCGCCCTTGCTGTCTCTGCCTGGCCGGTTCCCCTCTCTCCACTGGGATTCTCTGCCTCAAACCCAATTACAGGGTCTGAGTCACTGGCTTACTGGTGCTCTTCCATGCCGTCCCTAGGAGGGGTGCACCACTTGAGTGGGTTGAATCACTGACGTGATCTTCCTGTCCGGGTTGGCGCCCCCCCTTGGGTTCGTGCCATGGGGAGATCTTCATGGGCAATACTCAGCCTTGTCTCAGGTTAGTAAGTTGGTGGTTGAAGATATCCCTCTAGGGGGCTGTACTTTGGCAAAGTGGGTGGGGGTTATATCCTGCCTGTTTGGCCCTGTCCGGTGGTATCGTCAGACGAGGCCACAGTGTCTCCTGACCCCTCCTGCCTCCAGTATTTATGCTGCAATAGTTTGTGTCAGGTGGCTAGGGTTAGTCTGTTATATCTGGAGTATTTCTCCTGTCTTATCTGGTGTCCTGTGTGAATTTAAGTATGCTCGCTCTAAATATCTTTCTCTCTCTTTTCTCTCTCTTTTTCTTTCTCTCTTTATTTTAGTAATTTAGCAGACGCTCTTATCCAGAGCAACTTACAGTAGTGAATGCATACATTTCATACATTTTTTTTCTCCGTACTGGTCCCCCGTGGGAATCAAACCCACAACCCTGGCGTTGCAAAAACCATGCTCTACCAACTGAGCCACACGGGACTATGCCTCAGGGCTACCTGGCCTGATGACTCCTTGCTGTCCCCAGTCCACCTGGCCGTGCTGCTGCTCCAGTTTCAACTGTTCTGCCTGCGGCTATGGAACCCTGACCTGTTCACCAGACGTGCTATCTTGTCCCAGACCTGCTGTTTTCAACTCTCTAGAGACAGCAGGAGCGGTAGAGGTACTCTGAATGATCGGCTATGAAAAGCCAACTGACATTTACTCCTGAGGTGCTGACCTGTTGCACCCTCTACAACCACTGTGATTATTATTATTTGACCCTGCTGGTCATCTTTGAACATTTGAACATCTTGGCCATGTCTGTTATAATCTCCACCCAGCACAGCCAGAAGAGGACTGGGCATCCCTCATAGCCGGGTTCCTCTCTAAGTTTCTTCCTAGGTTTCCGGCCTTTCAAGGGAGTTTTTCCTAGCCATCGTGTTTCTACACTTGCATTGCTCGCTGTTTGGGGTTTTAGAATGGGTTTCTGTACAGCACTTTGTAACAACAGCTGATGTAAGAAGGGCTTTATAAATACATTTGATTGATGGGTGAACAGGGAGTACAAGAGAGGGCTGAGAACGCACCCTTGTGGGGCCCCAGTGTTGAGGATCAGCGGGGTGGAGATGTTGTTTCCTACCCTCACCACCTGGGTGTGGCCTGTCAGAAAGTCCAGGACCCAGTTGCACAGGGCGCGGTCGAGACCCAGGGTCTGAGGATGCGGCTAGCGATGCTGTCTGAGCCGGCAGCCTTGCGAGGGTTAACACGTTTAAATGTTTTACTCATGTTGGCCACGGCAAAGGAGAGCCCAGGGAAGAGAGCAGAGAGCGGCTCTGGTTTATGTGGACTATACAAGAGTATTTATTTCCATTCCAACAGGAACCGCATGCAGTTCTTTCTAATGAAACTTTATTGTCAACTTAGGTGATGTAACGAACGAGGCACCTTCCAAGTGCCTGAGATTTACTGCGGTTCCACAGCGCTGCTTTGATGTCTTCTTCGCGCTGCTAGAATACAACTACTCATACACACTGATGCATGACATACAGGCAGCAGGTTTCAACTCGTGAAACAACGCGACTACAGAGCAGAACTGAATAAAGATATACATTATGTAAGCCTAACCTTTTTTTTATATTTCAATTTTGATGCTAAAACTAACATAGGTATAGCGGAAAGTGGAAAGCAAATTGACGATTTATGGTGTCGCCCCAAAATCCGAAAATGTTTATGACAAAGGATGAGGGGTAAATTTATGAGAGTGCAAACAAATAACCAACATTATTTTTATGGAGAAGGTACAGTATGTGCAACAGAACATGGTATAAACTGTACTCTGAGAGAATACCCTCATATGGTTCTAGTAACTAGGCAATGTAGCCTGCCAACACTCATTGGGGGGACAATTCCCTGTTATATCAGTCAATGAGTCCTTTGTAGGTTGTCTATAAAAAGAGCACTTTGGCACAAGGAGTCTGATGCATCACGGCTTTCGTTTCCCCAATCCAATGTAACAAAACAACAAAACTAGCAAGTGAGCAAATCCCTCTGCTTTATCCCATATGAATCAGAAAGGTGCTTGGGAATGAAAGGGTCTGGGGTTGGACTGGGTCTAATGTCTGGCCCAAATGAATGTGTTTCTGGGGACCTGTGAAGAAGGGGGATCCCTCATTTACTTCTACAGATGTAGGATCTTACTTTGATTATTCTTTTGTTGCTGAGATTTACATAAATTCATTGAAAACCTGCTCTAACACACAGTTGTATTAACAGTATTACAGTTTCACGTAGCCTTATTTTGACCAGCTAATAGCCAAACCACCGATATTATGGACTTTATTTAACTAGGCAAGTCAGTGAAGAACAAATTATTTTTTACAATGACGGCCTACCCCGGATGACGCTGGGCCAATTGTGCACAGCCCTATGGGACTCCCAATCACGGCCGGATGAGATTCAGCCTGGATTCAAACCAGGGACTGTAGTGACGCCTCTTACACTGAGATGCAGTGCCTTAGACTGATGCGCCACTAGGAAGCCCTAAATGTTCAAAACCTGAAGGATTATTTTGCTGCGACAATACAGGTCAAATTAAGATCCTATATCAGTACATGTCTGTCAATGGAGGTATAATGGCCAAAAGGCTAGTGGAGTGGGCATCCCGGTCCACTTCTCCCCATGTAGAAGCCTTTGATTAATTATTCCCTTCCAGTGTGGAGCGAGGCTGACAGCCAGCCAAGCATGCTGTACATCCACTCATCCACTCCCAGAGTGTTTCCCACCCGGCCGCCGTGGCTGGTGTTGTGACCAGATAATCATCTGGTAATTGGCTGAATATTTCTGCTGTCTGCAGGGGAGGGAAGAGGAGGGGAAGCGTTTGGCTCTATGTCCGCAGCTCTGCTCAGCAGCCATTTTCCAGGTCACTGGTCTCGAGCTGAGGTCAGGAGGGGGATGGAGCTGGGGAGGGGGGGGGGGGGGGGCAGTGATTTAGAGAATTGACTGATGTGTGTGCTGGTATGTCTGCCTGCTCCTGTTCGCTGGGCCTGCTACTTTACAGCTCTGTCAACCCCTCTGGTAACAATGTAGCACCTCAACCGGCCCTGAGGCCAGCAAACGCCCCAGGCACTGGGACTGGGCTTGGCTGGCATAGGAGATGGGATGTGAGAGGGGAGTTAAAGTAGTAGGCTATGGTGTGAGATGGAGAAACAACTGTTTAACTTTATGTACTCCACTGAAACATCAGGGATTCCAACTGCAATCTCTAACGAGTGACAAAATAAAAGGACAGGCGAGCTAGCTATATAATAGAATTACTCCCCGTTTCATTCCATCCCATGGTTATCTTTATATACTGTAGCTGCACTTGGTGGCAGTGGTTGGTGTAGAAAGTAAACTGTGGTACTGGGTAACGGTTGTCACCAACAGCTCCGGTGGTGAGAGATCCAGCCGTTTATCATGGTGGTTGGGGTCAGGGGATTACAGGTGTGAGACTAACCCCAAATCCTGCTCTCCGTTTGGGCTTAGTGTCCCTCCTCCTGCCCCTGTCAGCTCCAGAGCTCCATGCCCCTGGAATCTGTCTGTTCACCTGCTCTTTATTCCCCTAGCGTATTTATAATCTCCCCTGTCCATTCCCCTCCTCTACTACTAACCCTCCTGTGATCTATATCTCAAAATCCCCCTGACTGTGTTACAAAATCCACCCTATTCACTATATGGGCCCACAGGATTCTGGTCAAAAGTAGTGCACTATATAGGGAATAGGATGCCATTTGGGACACAAACCTTAGCTTCCCCTCCCGCCCGGGGTCCACATTGCCATGCAGTGTAGCTGTCCAAGCCACATAGCTATTACTGATGTCCCCTCTGCCCTTTGGTAAACAACTTGAGGAAATCGTACGTCATTAAAGACTAATTATGTCATTAGATTGCATTAGAGAGATATATTCTGCAGGCAGATACATCTGCTTCAAGGTGTGACACCTTGATTGTGGGTGGCTCAGTTCTACCAGATACGGTCCTTATATTGCTCATTTGAAACCAAATGTATTTTTTCATGCGACTGACAGGCACTTTGAGGAAAACCAAATAATCTACAAACTGGAAGAGCACATGAGTGATTCCATACGAAACCAGGACAAAAAAATACCATGATTTGGGGGGATTTTCACGAAATGTAATCCATAGAATGGTCCTTCGGAGAAAAGATTGTTGACTTTCAGTATATTTGATATTTGTATCTAAAATCATAATTGAGAATGAATTAACGTTTTACTGCAGTTGGCTAAATCAGGGTCACACAGAGTGATTATTGGTAGCCTTAAAAATCTACTTTGAAACAAAAGTATACACCTCACACACATGGTTATGGGCTTTAAAAAAAGAAGACACCTGTACTATCTCAGATATAGAGTTGAAATGTATTCAATTTTGAGTTTGCATCCCAATATTACACTTTATATACACTAAGTATACCAAACATTAGGAACACCTTACTAATATTGAGTTGCAACCCACCCTTTTTTGCCCTAAGAACAGTCTCAACTCATCAGGGCATGGACTCTACAAGGTGTCGAAAGCATTCCACAGGAATGCTGGCCGATGTTGACTCCAATGCTTCCCATATTTGTGTCAAGTTGGCTGGATGTCCTTTGGGTAGTGGACCATTCTTGATACACACAGGAAACTATTGAGCGTGAAAAACCCAGCAGCATTGCAGTTCTTGACACAAAACGGTGCGCCTACCAGCTGCTACCATACCCCATTCAAAGGCACTTAAATCTTTTGTCTTGCCCATTCATCAAGTTGGCATATTTATGACATTTTGGCTTTACCCAGACCTCCTTTAAAACTCCATAATGTTTCATCAGTAGGTGCACTGCCAAAATACCGTATTGTCCCTTTTAAAAAATGGACAAATTCCCCCATTTTTTTTTTCATATACATGTTTATATTTTGCAATATTCATAAATTGTTCAAAACAATGTTATTGAAATCAAAATACTACTAATATTACAGAGTAAGCATTAAAGCTTAATATGACCCAATTTTTTGCTTTGTAGCACCTACAGATTATACATTATGGAGTATTAAAGGAGGCCTGGGTAAGACCAAAATGTCATAAATATGCCAACTTTGATTATTTCTCAATTATGCTTTAAGATATAAATGTCAGACATATGTCAAAAATCCTTCCTCCAAAGGACCATTCTATGGATTCAGTTTAGTAAAAATATTTTGTTTCCTGGTTTCGTATGGAATCACTCACATGGGAATTGTGGGGGGGTTGGAGTGATGCATGGGAATTTTAAGAGGTCGGAAGTCATTTTGGAGAGTGACACAATTACTAGATAAGAGACTCATCTCTTCCTGGAAAAAAGGGGAGGACAGGACCTCCGTTAGTCTTTCCTCTGAGAAAACACCAACAAGGTTTTGATAAAAACTATGTGTGGCCATGAAGGGATACCAGCAAGACTAGTGGGATAAAATGTCAACATACAGTATTAGACAGCAATAACTGCTGAGATAACTGGTAAAGGGAAACAGATTGGTACAGATGTAGGATCTTAATTTGATCACTTTTTTGTTGCTGAGACTTTTCCTGCACCACACAAAATGAAGATGAGCTTCATGATGTAGATAAATTCACTGAATATCCACACTAACACACAGTTATATTAAAAGTATTGCACTAACCAGCGATCAAGCGACACTAGGACTAAATGTTAAAATCCTATTTTGCTGTGACGATATAGGTCAAATTACCTGTAAGAGGTAGGAAGAAACAGTCTGAGCACAGTCAAGGCAATGTCCTTCACTTAAAAGCTACAGCTGAACAAGCTGAGTCGTAGAACATAATTCTTTTTTTAAACTGTTGTTAATCCCTTTGGCCTGGCTGTCTGACTGTCAAATGAGCAAAAAATAAACAATGCTCAAGTGTTTTGGCTCCGTTTGTTCAGTTTGTCACCAAATTTAGAGGCATAACATAAACACACACACAATCCAAGGCTTAAAGTACCTTCTGGTGTCTATTCCCTCAATGATGTAAACTACTGCTGTAATCAAATAAAAAGCCAAGTGAATCAGAGGTTGCAAAGCTGAACCCCTATATTTTTTTTATTTAACAAGGCAAGTCAGTTAACAACAAATTCTTATTTACAATGACGGCCTAAAGTGGGTTAACTGCCTTGTTCAGTGGAAGAACAACATTGATTCGATACAGCAACATGGATTCGATCCAGCAACCTTTCGGTTAGTGGCTCAACACTCTAACCACTAGGCTACCTGCCGCCCCTATTCAAACCACACCAGAGCAGAGAAAAGCACCATTGGAAAATCGTCATTATCAAATGGATTTCTGATTCTCTGCACCAGTTTAGCTAAACCTTTTTGGGTTGGGTTTAGTCTGGCTACCACCTGAAATAGAAGCAAGGAAAAATAAAATAAAATGTCCCACCCTAACTCATAATATTAGAAAAGTCCTAAAGTGTGGAGGGATATGGAAGAAAATAGAACCCTAGCTGTCCTTGAGCAGGGTGTTAGAATAAAACCATACACTGAAACAAAAACAACCTACACTTAGTCATTTTTCTCTCAATTCGTGTGGAAATGCATTTCCCCGCTAGACGCTCTTTGTGCTGGTGAGAGCTGAGTGCTTTTTTGTCCCCTTTTTCTTCTTCCATATCAACTACCACCATGCGGTTTAGTAAATATTTTATAGTTAGCTTTGCAGTATGTTCTTCTAAATTCATTAGAGACAGACTGAGGTGGGGAGAAATATAACCTACATTATACACTAGAGCCATCCCATTAAAAAACTGTTAGACATTGAAAAACAAGAGAGGAGAGTCCACATCCCAAATGGCACCTTATTCTCTTTCTAGTGCACTTTTTGTTGACCAGGGCTCTTGGTAGGGCTTTTGATAGGTCTCTGGTCAAAAGGTGTGCACTACATAGCGAATAGGGTGCCATTTAGGATGCAGACAGAAGAGAGGATAG
The DNA here is from genome assembly GCF_901001165.1 of Salmo trutta. Taxonomy (NCBI): domain Eukaryota; kingdom Metazoa; phylum Chordata; class Actinopteri; order Salmoniformes; family Salmonidae; genus Salmo; species Salmo trutta. The sequence goes on along the minus strand of NC_042966.1, from coordinate 25,535,777 downwards.
AAGACTCCACCCAAGTTTAGTTCCTGTGGAGCAGGTCGAGAGTTTCAAGTTCCTTGGTGTCCACATCACCAACGAACTATCATGGTCCAAACACACCAAGACAGTTGTAAAGAGGGCACGACAACACCTCAGGAAACTGAAAATATTTAGCATGGGTCCCCAGATCCTCAAAAAGTTCTAAAGCTACACCATCGAGAGCATCCTGACCGGTTGCATCACCGCCTGGTTTGGCAACTGCTCGGCATCTGACCATAAGGCGCAACAGAGGGTAGTGCACCCAGTACATCACTGTGGCCAAGGTTCCTGCCATCCAGGACCTACAGTTGAAGTCGGAAGTTTACATACACTCAGGTTGGAGTCATTAAAACTCGTTTTTCAACCCCTCCACAAATTTCTTGTTAACAAACTATAGTTTTGGCAAGTCGGTTAGGACATCTACTTTGTGCATGATGAAACAAAAATAGAACTGTTTGGCTTAATGACCATCGTTACGTTTGGAGGAAAAGGGGGATGCTTGCAAGCCGAAGAACACCTTCCCAACCGTGAAGCACAAGGGTGGCAGCATCATGTTTTGGGGTTGCTTTGCTGCAGCACGGACTGGTGCACTTCACAAAATAGATGGCATCATGAGCAAGGAAAATTATGGGGATATATTGAAGCAACATCTCAAGACATCAGTAAGGAAGTTAAAGCTTGGTCGCAAATGGGTCTTCCAAATGGACAATGACCCCAGCATACTTCCAAAGTTGTGGCAAAATGACTTATGGACAACAACGTAAAGATATTGGAGTGGCCATCACAAAGTCCTGACCTCAATCCTTTAGAAAATTTGTGGGCAGAACTGAAAAAGCACGTGCGAGCAAGGAGGCCTACAAACCTGACTCAGTTACACCAGCTCTGTAAGGAGGAATGGGCCAAAATTCACCCAACTTATTGTGGGAAGCTACCCGAAACAATTGACCCAAGTTAATTAAAGAATTTAAAGGCTATGCTACCAAATGCTAATTGAGTGTATGTAAACTTCTGACCCACTGGGAATGTGATGAAAGAAATAAAAGCTGAAATAAATCATTCTCTACAATTATTCTGACATTTCACATTATTAAAATAAATTGGTGATCCTAACTGACCTTAAACAGTGAATTTTTACTAGGATTAAATGTCAGGAATTGTGAAAAACTGAGTTTAAATGTATTTGGCTAAGGTGTATGTAAACTTCCGACTTCAACTGTATATAATAGGCGGTGCCAGAGGAAAGCCCCAAACATTGTCAAAGACTCCACTCACCCAAGTCATAGACTGTTTTCTCTGCTACCGCATGGCAACCAGTACCGGAGCGCCAAGTCTAGGACCAAAAGGCTCCTTAACAGCTTCTACCCCCAAGCCATAAGACTGCTGAGCAATTAATAAAATGGCCACCGGACTACTTACATTGACACATTTGTTTTGTACACTGCTGCTACTCACTGTTTATTATCTATGCATAGTCACTTCACCCCTACCTACATGTACAAATTACCTCAACTAACCTGTACCCCCGCACACTGACTTGTTACCGGTGCCCCCTGTATATAACCTCGTTATTGTTATTTTATTGTGTTACTTTTTATTATTTTTTTTACTTTATTTTATTTGGTAAATATATTCTTAACTCTTCTTGAACTGCACTGTTGGTTAAGGACTTGTAAGTAAGCATTTCACGATAAGGTCTACACTTGTATTCGGCGCATGTGACAAATAAAGTTTGATTTGATTTGTTTCCATTTGACTGGAGTTCAGCATCCACTGTAGAGAGAGAGTAAACTTGCCTAATGCACTGTCCAACTCAACCGAGGTCTCACACTGACCATTCTCTCCTCTCTCTCTCCTCTCTCTCATGGGGAAGCTGAACTAGGCTACAGTACATGAACTGAAAGAGCATTCAACTGAGTTCAGTGTGACTGAGGACTGACAAGATCAATCCAGGTTTCATTCCTTTCAACTGTGACCCCACAACACCCTGAAAAACAAGTGGAACAAACAGGGATTGTTTGAATGGATGTGTATAATGTCTGGGTCTGTGTGTGTGTAGTGTATGTTTTTAGCAGGATCTAAGACATGGGACGGACACACGCACACACGCACACACACACGCACGCACGCACGCACGCACCCACACACACACAACTTTTTAATAGTGCTCTGACCCACTTGTTCAGAGTTGTGGGGAGTTTAAGATGGTTGAGTGGAGGGAGGCAGCGGTACAGAGCTATGGGGATCAACTTCAGTAACAGCACTTCTCTTCTGTCTGTTTCTTTCCGCCAAGTCAGTTTTTAGGGTCTCAACGGCTTGAGAAAGATAAGACACCTAAAATGGAGGCTTAATGGCCAAGCTCATTTTCAAGGTATTGTATTTCCTCAGCGTCAGCTTCTAGGTGCTTCTTGTGCATGCGCTCAATTAAAATATAAGACGTCACTCTATGTATAGTCAGGTCTAAAATTATTGGCACCCTTGATAAAGAAAAGAAAATAATGTATAAAATAAATATTACAAATACTGAGCTATATTTTATGGTAAAAAATAATAATATTATATTTTATACTAATACATTTGCTCAGAGAATATATATATTTTTAACAAGAAATAAAAAATACTCTGAACAGTATCTGGAAAGATTCAGTATGGAACAATGGTCTAATATCTCTCCCAATGACATTTTAGAAAACGTCTGTGTTGTTATCCTCGCAAGGGGAGGGTGCTGGAGTATTGATAACAGGGGTGCCAATAATTTTGACCCTATCTTTTTTATTTATTTTTATGTATTTATTGTTGCACAAAATACATTTTTCTGAGCAATTGTATTAATATCAAATAATTGTTAGAAAAAATTACGTGGCATGCATTTAGCTATAGTTCAGTATTTGTATTATTTATTTTAGACAGTCTTTAATCTTTATCAAGGATGCCATTAATTTTGGACCTGATAGCATATCTGATTCTTTCTTTAGCCTCTGGAATAGTAGCTGACATTTTTTTGTGGAAACCTCACAGAGATTGAGTCCCTCAAATTGAGCCTGTTTCACTGAGGGAGAGTTTTAATTTTACGTGATTTTCAAATAAAGTTGTGTCAAATGCATGGGAGCATAATTAAGTGGGAATTTGTTCAGAGCCAAAATGAAGGCTTAGTAGAAAGCTGTTCCTCTATAATTACCCATGACAAAAGGACACCGCTTCTATCTCTTGGACCATTACCATGGTGATTTCCACCCCACTCAAATATTCAATCTAAACATTCCATTCCAGTCTTTGGTGAATGTATCTAACCGCCACTATAAGCTATCAGTGAAATATATCCTTTTTAAGCCAATTTTTTGCTAGCACAGATGGTCCATCCCAACCTCCATCCGTATGTTGCTGATGTTGACACTTGTGAGAGAGAGAGGAAGAAAAAGAAGCAGTAAAGCGTCGGGGAAGCCCCACAAAAAGCTTGTGATTTATAAATATTAGAGCTAACTGAAAGTCTGATAGGAGATTACGCCTCTGTGAGTCAAGCTCTGTTTTCTCTAAACCTCCCTAAGTGCATTTCTAGAATACAGCTGTAAATACAGCCGTAAAATGATGGGCTGGCAGAAAGACAATCCAATCCTCCTCCTCGTCCGTTTACAATGTGATGCACTCTGGCACTTTTACATCCACAGTAGATCTTTATATTGAGAAAACACAAGTCGTATCCAATGTATGTATGCTGCTGTTTACTTTGCTGCTGCTGGACGTTGTGTTGAATGTTGTTGGGGGTAAGACTTTCCAATCATCTCTCATAGCTTCCTGTCTGACTGTGCTGGGGTTCAGTGTTATGTTTTCAGAATGATATGCATCAGTGTGGTTCAGTATGATGTGTTTCAGTGTGGTTCAGTGTTATGTGTTTAGTGTGTTTCAGTGTGGTTCAGTGTTTTTTCAGCCTTTCAGCCTCTTTGATCATCTATGTTTTAGGAGGTTCACTGAATACATGACTGGGGCGTAAGAGAGTATAAAGGCTTGTTTGGAAGTTGAATCTCAGCCAATTCTGCTCCTTTTAATGATTCAGTAGAGGGGTTTCTACCCTGGCCACTGCTCTGTGGTTCCTCGCTCCCAATCCCTTCCTCTATGATCTAATAGGTATTCCAGCGTATAGAGGCCCTATTAAATAAGGCCTTGTAAAATCCGAGATGATCGTTTCACTGCAGTTAGCAGCGCCAGGAAACGTGAGCGGACTCTAGAAGATGTCACACACAAAGAGCATTAGACGCTAGTTAAGTCTCTGGGATGTTCTTCATCTCAAGCGCTACGGCTGTGTTGACCAGGTAAACCAACTCAAGCAGGATTTTATTAGCCTGGGTACCAGACCTGTTTGTGCTGACATTCCACTCCTTGCCACTCCTTAGAGTGGAATGTCAGAATAAACAGGTCTGGTACCCAGGCTAAGACATTATTACCAGACAAGTATCATTCTGTATAAAATGCCTCAATCAATGGTACAAAAAGGGCACACTCTTCATTGATTTGTCCATGTTCATATACAGTTGAAGTCGGAGGTTTACATACACCTCAGCCAAATTCATTTAAACTCAGTTTTTTCACAATTCCTGACATTTAATCCTAGTGAAAATTCCCTGTCTTCGGTCAGTTAGGATCACCACTTTATTTTAAGAATGTGAAATGTCAGATTAATAGTAGAGAGAATGATTTATTTCAGCTTTTATTTCTTTCATCACATTCCCAGTGGGTCAGAAGTTCACATACACTTAATTAGTATTTGGTAGCGTTGCCTTTAAATGGCTAACTTGGGTCAAACATTTCGGCTAGCCTTCCACAAGCTTCCCACAATAAGTTGGGTGAATTTTGGCCCATTCCTCCTGACAGAGCTGGTGTAACTGAGTCAGGTTTGTAGGCCTCCTTGCTCACACATGCTTTTTCAGTTCTGCCCACAACGTTTCTATAGGATGGAGGTCAGGGCTTTGTGATGGCCACTCCAATACCTTGACTTTGTGATGGCCTTAAGCCATTTTGCCACAACTTTGGAAGTATGCTTGGGGTCATTGTCCATTTGGAAGACCCATTTGCAACCAAGCTTTAACTTCCTGACTGATATCTTGAGATGTTGCTTCAATATATCCCCATAATTTTCCTTGCTCATGATGCCATCTATTTTGTGAAGTGCACCAGTCCGTCCTGCAGCAAAGCAACCCCAAAACATGATGCTTCACGGTTCGGAAGGTGTTCTTCGGCTTGCAAGCCTCCCCCTTTTTCCTCCAAACATAACGATGGTCATTATGGCCAAACAGTTCTATTTTTGTTTCATCCGACCTGGTCTGATGTCCTCCAAAGCTCCATTGTCCTGAGTCTGCACAACTCTGCCAGGACCTAGGATCAAGGGAGATACTAAAGTGTTTTAGTACTATATCTCTTGACACAATGACGAAAATAATCATGGCCTCTAAACCCTCAAGCTGCATACTGGACCCTATTCCAACTTAACTACTGAAAGAGCTGCTTCCTGTGCTTGGCCCTCCTATGTTGAACATAATAAACGGCTCTCTATCCACCGGATGTGTACCAAGCTCACTAAAAGTGGCAGTAATAAAGCCTCTCTTGAAAAAGCCGAATCTTGACCCAGAAATTATAAAACACTATCGGCCTATATCGAATCTTCCATTCCTCTCAAAAAATTTGGAAAAAGCTGTTGCGCAGCAACTCACTGCCTTCCTGAAGACAAACAATGTATACGAAACGCTTCAGTCTGGTTTTAGACTCCATCATAGCACTGAGACTGCACTTGTGAAGGTGGTAAATGACCTTTTAATGACGTCAGACCGAGGCTCTGCATCTGTCCTTGTGCTCCTAGATCTTAGTGCTGCTTTTGATACCATCGACCACCACATTCTTTTGGAGAGATTGGAAACCCAAATTGGTCTACATGGACAAGTTCTGGCCTGGTTTAGATCTTATCTGTCGGAAAGATATCAGTTTGTCTCTGTGAATGGTTTGTCCTCTGACAAATCAATTGTACATTTTGGTGTTCCTCAAGGTTCCGTTTTAGAACCACTATTGTTTCGAAAACATAAATGTTACATTTCACTGCTATGCGGACGACACACAGCTGTACATTTCAATGAAACATGGTGAAGCCCCAAAACTGCCCTCGCTAGAAGCCTGTGTTTCAGACATAAAGAAGTGGATGGCTACAAACTTTCTACTTTTAAACTCGGACAAAACAGAGATGCTTGTTCTAGGTCCCAAGAAACAAAGATATCTTCTGTTGAATCTGACAATTAATCTGGATGGTTGTACAGTCGTCTCAAATAAAACTGTGAAGGACCTCGGCGATACTCTGGACCCTGATCTCTCTTTTGAAGAACATATCAAGACTGTTTCAAGGACAGCTTTTTTCCATCTACGTAACATTGCAAAAATCAGAAACTTTCTGTCCAAAAATGATGCAGAAAAATGAATCCATGCTTTTGTTACTTCTAGGCTGGACTACTGCAATGCTCTACTTTCCGGCTACCCGGATAAAGCACTAAACAAACTTCAGTTAGTGCTTAATACGGCTGCTAGAATCCTGACTAGAACCCAAAAATTTTATCATATTACTCCAGTGCTAGCCTCCCTACACTGGCTTCCTGTTAAGGCAAGGGCTGATTTCAAGGTTTTACTGCTAACCTACAAAGCATTACATGGGCTTGCTCCTACCTATCTTTCCGAGATGATCCTGCCGTACATACCTACACGTACGCTACGGTCACAAGACGAAGGCCTCCTAATTGTCCCTAGAATTTCTAAGCAAATGGCTGGAGGTAGGGCTTTCTCCTATAGAGCTACATTTTTATGGAATGGTCTGCCTACCCATGTGAAAGACGCAGACTCAGTCTCAACCTTTAAGTCTTTACTGAAGACTTATCTCTTCAGTAGGTCCTATGATTAAGTATAGTCTGGCCCAGGAGTGTGAAGGTGAACGGAAAGGCTGGAGCAACGAACCGCCCTTGCTGTCTCTGCCTTGCCGGTTCCCCTCTCTCCACTGGGATTCTCTGCCTCTAACCCTATTACAGGGGCTGAGTCACTGGCTTACTGGTGTTCTTCCATGCCGTCCATGGGAGGGGTGCGTCACTTGAGTGGGTTGAGTCACTGACGTGGTCTCCCTGTCTGGGTTGGCGAACCCTGACCTGTTCACCGGACGTGCTTGTTGCACCCTCGACAACTACTATGATTATTATTATTTGACCATGCTGGTCATTTATGAACATTTTAACATCTTGACCATGTTCTGTTATAATATCCACCTGGCACAGCCAGAAGAGGACTGGCCACCCCTCATAGCCTGGTTCCTCTCTAGGTTTCTTCCTAGGTTTTTGGCCTTTCTAGGGAGTTTTTCCTATGGAGTTTTTCCTAGCCACTGTGCTTCTTTCACATGCATTGCTTGCTGTTTGGGGTTTTAGGCTGGGTTTCTGTACAGCACTTTGAGATATCAGCTGATGTACGAAGGGCTATATAAATACATTTGATTTGATTTGATTTGAACTTTGTCCCCATGTGCAGCTGCAAACCGCAGTCTGGCTTTCCTATGGCGGTTTCGGAGCAGTGGCTTCTTCCTTGCTGAGCGGCCTTTCAGGTTATGTCGGTATGGGACTCATTTTACTGTGGATATAGATACTTTTGTACCTGTTTCCTCCAGCATCTTCACAAGGTCCATTGCTGTTGTTCTGGGATTGATTTGCACTTTTTGCACCAAAGTACATTCATCTCTAGGAGACATACGCCCCAGAACGAGTCTCCTTCCTGAGCGGTATAATGGCTGCGTGGTTCCATGGTGTTTATACTTGCGTACTATTGTTTGTACAGAGGAACGTAGTACCTTCAGATGTTTGGAAATTGCTCCCAAGGATGAACCAGACTTGTGGAGGTCTACAAATGTTTTTCTGAGGTATTGGCTGATTTCTTTTGCTTTTCCCATGATGTCAAGCAAATCGGCACTGAGTTTAAAGGTAGGCCTTGAAATACATCCACAAGTACACCTCCAATTGACACAAATGATGTCAATTAGCCTATTAGAACTTCTAAAGCCATGACATCATTTTCTGGTATTTTCCAAGCCGTTTAAAGGCACAGTCAACTTAGTGTATGTAAACATCTGACCCACTGGAATTGTGATACAGTGAATTATAAGTGAAATAATCTGTCTGTAAACAATTGTTGGAAAAATTACTTGTGTCATGCACAAAGTAGATGTCCTAACTGACTTGCCAAAACTATAGTTTGTGAACAAGAAATTTGTGGAGTGGTTGAAAAACGAGTTTTAATGACTCCAACTTAAGTGAATGTAAACTTCCGACTTAAACTGTAGTTGCAAATGTATAAAGAGTATCCTTACAAGAGTTTATATGTTAGTAAATCCATACTATATGTGTATGGCATTCACTTCTGCACTACATTACATTATTTATTCAAAACATTATTAACCAACCATTATGTTAGCTACTGTGGTCGCTATCAAACCTTGTGCACTCTCCCCATCCCCTTATCAACAGTAAACATATAATGATAAACTGCGTATCATTCAAACCCTGGCTTACCTACAATCAACAGTACTAAACTACTTTCTAACCTTCATTGGATTCGCTTTTCACTTGCATCTGTTTGACATTCTAGAAGGACATAACAGCACCCTCGACAACTACTGTGATTATTATTATTTGATCATTTTATGAACATTTGGTCATTTATGAACATTTGAACATTTTGGCCAAGTTCTGTTATAATCTCCACCCGGCACAGCAAGAAGAGCACTGACCACCCCTCATAGCCTGGTTCCTCTCTAGGTTTCTTCCTAGGTTTCCGGCCTTTCTAGGGAGTTTTTCCTAGCCACCATGCTTCTACACCTGCATTGATTGCTGTTTGGGGTTTTAGAATGGGTTTCTGTACAGCACTTTGAGATATCAGCTGATCTAAGAAGGTCTATATAAATAAATGTGATTTGATTTGATTTGAACAGTAGAACCTGGAATAGATGGCCCGTGTCTGAAATGGCACCCTGTTCCCCATAGGGATCTGGTCAAAAGTAGTGCACTATATATAGGGAACATGTTGCCATTTGGGATGCACATCATATGTCTTTATCACATTGGAGTAAGATTCAATGAAGGTGAATTAAGAATCTCGAGATCACTCTCGCAGAATAGAGAACATTGTTACAATAGACTGTATCAACTGGGGATGACATGGATACCATGGGATGTAGTCAACCTTCCTTCTGTGAGGAATGAGAGAGAGACAGAGAAAGAGAGAGAGAGATATGTGTGCGTCCGTGTGTGTGTGTGTGTCAAATCAAATTGTATTTGTCACATGCACCGAATACAACAGGTGTAGACTTTACCGTGAAATGCCTACTTTACGAGCCCTTAACCAACAATGCAGAGTTAAAAAGTAAGAATATTGCAGAAAAAAAAGATAAAAATGAACACAATAAAATAACAATAATGAGGCTATATACAAGGAGTACCGGTATCGAGTCAATGTGCGGGGGTATGAGGTAGTTGAGGTAATTAAGGTAATATTTACATGCAGGTAAGGGTAAGAGTGACTAAACAATCAGGATAGATACTAAACAGAGTAGCAGCAGTCTGTGTGTGAAGAGTGTGAAAGTGTGTGTGTGTGTGTGTGTGTGTGTGTGTGTGTGTGTGTGTGTGTGTGTGTGTGTGTGTGTGTGTGTGTGTGTGTTGTGTGTGTGTGTGTGTGTGTGTGTGTGTGTGTGTGTGTGTGTGTGTGTGTGTGTGTGTGTGTGTGTGTGTGTGTGTGTGTGTGTGTGGCGTCAATGTGCATGTGTGTGTGAGCGTATATAGTGTGTGTGTGTGTGTGTGTGTGTGTGTGTGTGTGTGTGTGTGTGTGTGTGTGTGTGTGTGTGTGTGTGTGCAGCTCCAGGTTATAAATTAGACAGGGCTTCAGACTGCACTTTATCTGTTAGTCACATATGGTAGAAAGCTCAATACATTGACTTCATCCATCATTTGAATCCTCCTTTTCTCTGCCACAACCGTGGTTTGGGCCACAGGCAAATCTGCTCATAATAATCAAGTAGTTGAACAATAAGTGTTCAACACATACACAAACACACACACATCACTACTGTAGTTAGCTATTTATTTTATTAAAAAAATATATACTTTTACCCCTTTTTCTCCCCAATTTTTGTAGTATCCAATTGGTAGTTACGGTCTTGTCTCATCGCTGCAACTCCCGTACGGACTCAGGAGAGGTAAAGGTCTAGAGCCATGCATCCTCCGAAACATCACACAACCAAGCTGCACTGCTTCTTGACACAATGCCCACTTAACCCGGAAGCCAGCCGCACCAATGTGTCGGAGGAAACACCGTACACCTGGCGACCGTGTCAGCGTGCATGTGCCCAGGAGTCGCTAGAGCATGATGGGACAAGGACACCCAAACCCTCCCCTAATTTAGACGACGCTGGGCCAATTGTGTGCCGCACCATGGATCTCGCTGTCATGGCTGGCTGCAACATAGCCTGGTCCAGGATCTCTAGTGGCACAGCTAGCATCTGCGATGCAGTGCCTTCGACCACTGCGCCACCTGGGAGGCCCGTAGTTAGCTACTTGACAAGAGGAAAGCCCCAGGGGTCCTGGCACCCAGAGCTCTGATTGCAAAAAGCCTGGGATTCACTAAAATAGCTCGGGTCTTGTAAAAGGAACCATTGTTCTCTTCAAAAGTTAGGAGAGGAGTCCAGAATTAGTCAGGTAGCATCCCAGCCTGGAGAGGTTGAGTAAAGGAGCTGCCAAGACCCTACTGGTAAAGTAGTAGGTTACAGTTAATGGCCGATGCGTCCCAAATGGCACCCTATTCTCTATATAGTGCACTTCTTTAAAATAAGTGCACCAGATAATATATAGCAGGTCAGGGATCATAAACTAGATTCAGCCAAGGCCCAATTTTCTCTTGAGTGGATGGTCAGGGGGCCAGAACATAATTACAAATTATTTGTTGACTGCAAATTGACCTCAAGGAGCCCAAAGAGATATAATATTTGACAAAAGCAGAATAATTTCAAACCTTGTATATGATCACATATATCTCTCTGTTATGAGTGGCAATAGGTCAACTTTGGAACAGATTTTCAAAACTCAAATCACTTGGAGCTGATGTGCTGGTGTTTTTACAACCTTTTATGTCCAAAAATAACCCTCTACCATCCTATTTTTGGGAAGATTTAGACTTTCTGATAATGTATTAATAATATAAAAATATATATTTTTTGTGGCCTCAGGGCAACACTGTGCCAATAGAGTATTGAAACACCAAGGAAAATCTGATATTTTCAGAACAATCATTCAGAAAATATTTCACTGCCTCTGATTCTGGGGTCCATTCTTCCTCACTGTCACTGTCCTCAAGCTCACTGTCCTCACTATCAGAGAGTATGATCCTAACTGCTCCATTAGGCTACTTTCTCTGATAGAATGTCCATATGTCCATTGCCTGTGAATGTCAGTGGATATGTTGGCAAAAACATTGACTAAGGCCATAATCTTACATACATGTATATGTCTTTCATTGAGCACAATATTGCCCTGAAAGGTAGCCTAACTGCACAACGTTGCCTGAGGCAACAAAAAGAAAACTACATGTTTGAATATAAATAAAAACAAAATATGTTCAAAACCTATCAAGTATGCTTCTTTAAAGGTTCCTACAAGTAAATCAATTTTTTTGTCAAGTTGTCTCTATTTAAACATGCATCTCACACTATGAGTTCACGTCGCTCCGCTTCCTGAAAGAACTTCTGCACCTCATCAGATTGTCATCAAGTCATCACATATTGTCATGTGTTGGAATAAATGTAGATTTTCTTTTGCTCAGAAAACTTGATTTTTTTCTTTCAGGTTTCTGAATGTTTCAATCCCACAGCAATCACAATGCAACAACAGATTCTAGATTTGAAGATAATATGATATTGATTAGTGAGCTTTGTAGATGTAGATGCTAATATTTATCTAGCTCAACGGAAAAACTGTTGAGATAACATATTGCACATCAGCCCATAGCCCATCTGATCGAGTTAGAGTTTATTGAGAGAGAGAGGGGGGGGGGCTTAGGGATGAGAGTCAAGCATCAGGCACTGCACAGGAGTAAGGGGTGTTAAACTGATTACACTGTCTTCATGATCTCTCTGTTCTCTTTCTGTTCTCTTTCTGTTCTTTCTCTCTCTTGCTCTCCCTTTCTCCTTCCCTTTCCACCTCCATCTCTCTATCACTCTCTCTTCTTCCCCCTCCCTCCCGCTGTTTCCCTCATCCCCTCATCCCCTCTCTCTCTGCCCCCCCCCCTTCCCCCTCTCTCACTCTTGCTCCCCCTTCCCACTCTCTGAGCCCTGAGAATACAAAGAGGAACTGGCAGCATCACATCACACTCCTCATCTGTGTGCCAAAACACAGCAGGCACCGCCAGCCCTTACCATCCCTCACCCCTCTCTCTCTATCTCTCTCCCTCCATCCTCCCACTCCTCACCCTCTATCCCCCCACTCCTCACCCTCCATCCCCTCACCCTCCATCCCCTCATATTCCATCCCCCCACTCCTCACCCTCCATCCCTCCACCCTGCCATCACTCCCTCTAGAAGATGCTCTGGAGAGGGGTTCAGATTAGCATGTCTAAAACCGGCTTCTTATCGCTTCTCTCGACATAAACTCATTACACACACGACAGGCTTGTATCCTCTCTCTAGGTTTTCAACAAGCCACCGATAGAGAGAGAGAGAGAGAGAGAGAGAGAGACAGGGAGAGAGAGAGAGATGGGGTAATAAGAACGACTTACTAAAATGATTTATTCTGAGATGTAAATGTAGCTAGCATTGTATGGTGGGTTGCCAGTGGTGGGGGAGAAGAGAAGGGTTAACGACATGGTCGGATGCACGATTTCCATTCTGAGCCCCCTGCATTATCCATTAAGTAAATAGCCCGGGGAAAATGGAACTTAAAGCACCTCGTTTCTTTCTGTCGAGGCAGTGGAAGCTAACGGCGCCGGCGCTGTGCATAACGAACAGGTGATTATGAAGTAAGAGAGAGGGGACCTTGCTTGCTATCAGCACAAGTTGCCCACAATCTAATGCTAACAGTAAGTCAAGTCAATAGAGGCAGAGGACAGTGAGGAGATGAGGGAGATGGTGTTGAAAGGAGCGGAGAGAGATGAGGTGCAGAACAAGTCTACTCTAGAATGTGGGTAAAATGACTCAAATGGCTAAAGCAGGGCCAGGCCAGGCAGTGGTTGACTGGGCTCCAGCCCAACAGACAGACTCAATCGACCCTGGTAAGAACCTGGAAGCCCCAGCGCCCTGTCGGCATGCTAAACTGACCATGCATGCGTCCCAAATGGCACCCTATCCCCTATGTAGGGCCATAGGGCTATAGTCAAAAGTATGCACAATGGGCCCTGGTCAAAGTTAGTGCACTAGACAGGAAATAGGGTGCCCCTTGGGGCATAGCCAACGTAACAGGAACAACACCACCGCCTACCCAGACCAAACCTAGACTGTAGGTAACCTCAACTGGGAGTTGGGTTTGAAACTAAGAGTGTAAAATAATATGGAGTGTTAGTAACAGTGTGTGCAAATCGTCTGAGAAGCTGTTGACAATACATGCTGATGTTTCAGCCTGTCAACCCGCTGTGAGATGGATATGGAAATAGAAGTGAATTAGAGGGTAAAGCTTCATTGTTGTGTTCAGGGTTTAGGGACATAATGGGCATCGTGTAGTGCTGAGGTTTTTCTCTCTGCAAACAACAGATAGACAGGATTGTGAGTTTCCCTGCAGACCTACCACATAAAGAAGAACCCCCTGTAAAATAGCCACAAAAAACAAACCAAAAAACTTACACTTTAGCTCTCATGCCCTGCACCAGAATCTAAAGGGTTAACCCTCACAGCACAAATGAAATACAAAATGACAAGGTTCTAAACATGACCTACTAGGCTATAGGTGAACAGTTATCTGCATGAGGGATGTTTCCCTTCATTCCTATACCAGCAGTCCTGCTCTCTATTTCAGTACGGCGTTATAGAAGCAGCTAACCCCTGCAGCTGTCTGCCTGTGTTATCTGTCCAGTAACTAATGTCCTAATTCTCCCCAGGCTGTCTGATTACCAACCCAGCCCACACACACCCTGATCTCTGGTGAGCAGGTGATTGTACGTGCACGGACACACACACACACACACACACACACACACACACACACACACACACACACACACACACACACACACACACACACACGCAAACACTGCTCCCTATATGTTGCCAGGGGGATGCTTAATGAGGCGTTCAAGAAGGAGGGGGCAGCGTCTTGATGATTCATATTATCAATCAGAGTGTTAGTTTTCCATTTTCACATCGATGTAATCATCCTAAAATACATTAACATTGAGGAGAGTCATAATGTGTGAATATTTTCAGTGTTATTGAGTCAAACTCTGCCAGCCTTGAATGACTGATGCGTCTTCCATACCAAAAAGTATACTCCCATGCCATGAATAAATATGCAGCATCAAAACTGCTATAAGAAAAAAAATGGTGTAGAAAACAAATGTCTGTGGATGAGCTGGGTGGTCATTCGAGGAAAATTAGGTTACCAAGTATAGCTGGGAAAACAAGAACAGAATGCATATTACCACTAACAGTGTTCATATTCATGATAAATGAATTGACCTTATGACAAGTTGCTTTCAATCCCATTTAGATACACATTAGTGTTCCATCCTTTAAATAGTAAACACTAAACATGCAGAATGCATACACAATTGGAAGAAGTGCTTCTGGATAGTACCTTGCATGGTAGGCACCTCTCTGATTCAGAGGGGTTGGGTTAACTGCGGAAGACACATTTCAGATGAAATGTGGAAAGTCTTTGGGATTGTGTGCTTGTGTACCTGAGTGTTTACGTTTGTGCTGCTAACTAGCTGTGCATGCATGTGTTTGTATAGTATGTGCCCGAGTGTGTGCATTTGTGCAAGTGACTCAATGCATCTTTTAAAGGTCACTTCAGTTATAATGTCCATTGAGGTAATCACCAGGGAGAGATAGAAATAAACAGGGGCCCTACAACAGGAGTACCACAAAAGGTTTGTGGGATGGGGAAAGCCTGGTGGGTTTAAGCACAGCAGACTTCTGTTAAAGTAGAAGCCAGTTGGATAGCAGAAAGAGAAACACCATAAACAGAAAGGTATTACTCACTGGTGCTGGCTAAGTGGAAAATAACACTGTGTGTGAGTAGGGGGTGAAGGAGTGGCAGGTATCATGCTTTGGGTACTACTACTGCACCTGAAACTCTCTGTCTCTCTCTCTCTCTCTCTCTCTCTCTCTCTCTCTCTCTCTCATTGTGATAATAACAGGCAAACTAATCAATGGTTGGGGTGGATCCCTACAAACTAATCAACCTAATCAATACTTCTCAGGGCGGACCGTCTGTAATGAGATAATGTAGTAGTTCATGGTGAACGTTCTGAATCTAAATAAACCATTGATTGGTTAATCAAAGCTCAATTACAACTCAATAAGGTGTGAAACGATACAAACACAATATCAAGGACTGACCAACCATGATATCACAATTATAATTGAACCATTTTTTGAGGCTATACCGTATTTGTTTACATTTACATAGTTTACAAACATTGGAGTAAAACAAGCTTATATTTTGGGTTCTAAAGGGGGTATGACAGTTGAACTAACTGGTTTTAGTTCAAGTTAAAAACTTTAATTTATTGGTCCAAAAATGGATGTAGAAATTAAGGATTCTAGCTTTAAGGAGGTCCAACGAGAGGCACATTACATTTCCCAAGACCCTCACTGCTGATAAGCAATAAAAATAATCTCTCTCTCCAACCACTGTAATATAAATGTAATAACCAGCTATGAAAGAATTTGCTTCATGTCTAAAGATAACAATGCGAACTCAACAATTTGATTAAAAATATTCCATTTATTATTGCAAAATAATTGGATTTACACTTTTTTTTTACTGTAAGCAATTCTACAGTTACCAAGGAAGTGAGAATAATATATCTGACCTCGGCCAAGTGATTTCCTGGCTTTTATTCAGTTACTCACTACTCACTCACTTTTAATTTCCCTTAGTTTCCAATATGAAACAACATATTGGACTTTCATACAGTGTAACTCTATGCTGTTTGGCACATGGGGAGTGTTTGTAAGACTCTTTCACCATTTCTCTCCTCCTTCATTCAAATTCCACAGAAAGGGGTACATTCCATTTACTGTCAGAGAGAAATACTTATCTAAGAGATAAATAGACAGACAAATAATGAGATTCCTTCCCTCCTTACGTTCTTCCCTCTGTGATAGGGAGTTGGTCATTAATGATCCTAGGACAAGGCCTTGCTGAAACACCACATGAATTTCACATCAACACGTGAAGTGTTCCAAAAACATGTCTTCATGTGATCACATATGATCTCATGTGAAGTTAATGTAAAGCAACATGTGATATCATGAAACTACACATGTGAAAAAGCGATCACATGCGAAGTGAAAAAACAAAAATGTGAAATTTCATGTGAAATCATGCGATTTTCCATATGTGAAATCATGTGGTTTTTCTGTAAAGGAATGCAAGCAACAGTGCGGAATGGTGTGTGTGCGTGTGTGTCGACGTGAGGAACGACCAAGGCCCTCAACGTGTAGGAACAACATGGGAACAGCAGTGGGGAGCCCTGAACTCCCATTTGTGTTAATAAAACTTCTCTAAATTGTTTGTGTAATAAAATTAACTTCATCAGGGCCGGGGGGGGGGGCATCAATTAAACAGATAAGCAAATTAAAATAAATCACTTCTGATGGTGACCCGCCGGCCGGTTGCCGTCCAGTAAACAACAGGGAGGAAACAGGAAGCAGGAAGCCATTTTGCTGAGCGATTAGAGGGGTCATAAATCGTCATGACACCAACCAGCAGCAATAAATACTATAGTTTGTCTATAGTCTGTCCTCTCTTCAGGCCTCAGGACAAAGGGAGGACTGCTATCACTACTTCCTCATCTGAGATGAACAGGGGGGCCGTACTGTGTTGGTCTCGCACGTATCTCTACAACTTACTAGGCCTTGACTAGGCCGTGACCCATGAGGGCATGACACAATAATGAGTTTACAGTACACAACATAATTATGAGGTAATGGTCTATGGACGGATGTAAATGTGTGAGTATACAGATTGATGTCCTGTCCCCACTGTTTTCTTAAGGTTTGTCCAAGTAGAGACCAAGAGGACGGTGGCATGTTGTGACAGTGGCATGTAGTATGTGAAGTTTCCCCAAGGTATAGATCAATGATCAGTTTTCCCTCCCCCAATCCTAACCTTAACCATTAGAAGGGACAATTGTAAACTGACCCAAGATCAGTGTCTAGGACAACTTTACCCTACACTGTAGTATGTTTGCTGAGTGAGGAATTATGAGTTGTGTAGGAGGGAGTGGTGGACATGATCACAGCATCTAGTGAATGGGTCGCGTTCCACAGCTAAGGAGAGGCGACGCAACAACCTAAAGGTTGCATGCCACGTTATCGACTGTGTCATCGATTGACAGATTGCTATAAGATATGATGGGGCTAGCTGATACTTAAACAACTATCCAGGCGCTGTAAGATCTGTCAGGCATCAGCAATGTCTAAGCTCTGGAACATGGACAATAATGCAGCTAACCTAAGTGGCTGAAGTAATAATGGATGGTGGTGTGTTTGGGGAGGTGGTGGTGGGTGGAATTGTGGTGGGAGCCACCACAGATCAGAATTAGAGTTGATAGGCGGAAATATGTGAGATGAGAGAATGAATGGGACACAAGAGGGCACGTTTGCAGATTTTACTGCAAACGTGATTTATCTGTCATTCTCAAGGTGTCCAGTGTCAAGAGGATGCATAAAAACCAGCTCATAAAAACGCCCTCTCTTCCTGTCTCTAGGGGTCAGCACCTTAGAACCATTGTTGTACCATTCAAAATAATAGAATCAATATCAGCAGGGATATTCAAAGGATTTCCAGGCGGTTTAAAGCATTTGATGTCAAGACACAAGGGGACAGGAAACGATGGAGGTCGAACACAAAAGAATAACAAAACTATGTTTTATTTCATGAGTAGGCATGTGTTCTCCATGTGTTGGCATGTATTCTCCATGACAACCAACATATTATGGACCACACCAATAAGCCATGTTAGTGCTATAGTCAGTGCTTTATTAACTGGTAGCTAGTTTCAAAGGGACAACTAGCCTACACTTAATTTCGCATAATGATCATGCTCACTTGAACTATAGAATGACAATCTGTACAGAGATAACATTCCCCATATTCATTATTTTCCCTAAAGTTTTTTCTCTTCATTTCTCTGCAGTATCACAGCCAATCCAAGTCTTGCGGTCTGATCCCAGCTTCATTCATTAGCATGCAAATCCTCATCTTTAGGAGAAAGCAGAGAAGGAGAGAAGCTATAGCCCAATCACACTGGAAAAAGAACCTCTTTTGTTCTGGAACTTTGGAACATTGAAGATGTTCCTTCTCTCTATCACCGTCCAGGTACAGCTACATGCTCTTGTGACAGCAGCAATCTCCCCATGCCTCAGCCTAATGTACAGTCAGGGCTAGTTACATTAGCAATTACAGTGTTCAGGTTAAGATTAATTGAATTACTGGGTGGCTTCCCCCGTGCTTCACTGTGGGCGTATCAATCACTTCCTCGGAGCCAGATAGACCCTGAATCACCACACACACACACACACACAAACGTGCACACACACCCTCTATCCTCCGATCCTCCCTGCTTCTTTATGCAAAATGGCCGGGCAGAGCTGCTGCACTCCATCTATCAATAAAGTGGTACGGGGTGGTACACTCATTTTCTAACACTTTCATCTCTTTAATCAAGCAGCAGTACGACACCGGTGGCAGTCAGTAAAGAGCGGCCATATTTCTTTACTGTATATTGCAGAGAAATAAATAATACAAAGAATTAAGGAGAAACAGAGCTGTTGTGATTGCAATCTTGGTTGTGTGAATGAATGTATGAGATATTAATAGTAAACGTAGTCCTATACACAAAGCTCTAATATTCACTGACATACAGTGCCTTCAGAAAGTATTCATACCCCTTGACTTAGTCCACATTTTGTTGTGTTACCGCCTGAATTCAAAATGGATGAAATAGATATTTCTCTATCACCCATCTACACACATTGTAGTGGTGAAAACAGAATGTATGCTCACGAGATCAGGATGGTTCTTAAGAGGCTACACACATTATAGTGGTGAAAACAGAATGTATGCTCACGAGATCAGGATGGTTCATAAGAGGCTACACACATTATAGTGGTGAAAACAGAATGTATGCTCACGAGATCAGGATGGTTCATAAGAGGCTACACACATTATAGTGGTGAAAACAGAATGTATGCTCACGAGATCAGGATGGTTCATAAGAGGCTACACACATTATAGTGGTGAAAACAGAATGTATGCTCACGAGATCAGGATGGTTCATAAGAGGCTACATACATTATAGTGGTGAAAACAGAATGTATGCTCACGAGATCAGGATGGTTCATAAGAGGC
This sequence comes from Salmo trutta, assembly GCF_901001165.1. Classification (NCBI taxonomy): domain Eukaryota; kingdom Metazoa; phylum Chordata; class Actinopteri; order Salmoniformes; family Salmonidae; genus Salmo; species Salmo trutta. The sequence continues at coordinate 25,516,149 of NC_042966.1, read as the reverse complement.
TACACACATTATAGTGGTGAAAACAGAATGTATGCTCACGAGATCAGGATGGTTCATAAGAGGCTACACACATTATAGTGGTGAAAACAGAATGTATGCTCACGAGATCAGGATGGTTCATAAGAGGCTACATACATTATAGTGGTGAAAACAGAATGTATGCTCACGAGATCAGGATGGTTCATAAGAGGCTACACACATTATAGTGGTGAAAACAGAATGTATGCTCACGAGATCAGGATGGTTCATAAGAGGCTACACACATTATAGTGGTGAAAACAGAATGTATGCTCACGAGATCAGGATGGTTCATAAGAGGCTACACACAATACCCCATAATGGCAGTGAAAACATGTTTATATAAATGTTTGGAAATGTATTGAAAATTAAATAGAGAATCTTATTTACATACACACCCCTGAATAAATACATGTTAGAATCACCTTTGGCAGTGATTACAGCTGAGTCTTTATGGCTAAGTCTCAGAGCTTTGCACACCTGGATTGTACAATATTTTCCCATTATTCTTTTCAAAATTCTTCAAGCTCTGTCAAATTGGTTGTTCATCATTGTTAAGTATATGTTGTTAAGTAAATGTTTACTCCTGAACTTATTTAAGCTTGCCATAAGAAGGTGGCTGAATACTTATTGACTCAAGACTTTCAGCTTTTCATTTTTAATGATTTTGTAGAAATATAGAAAAACATAATTCCACTTTGATATTATGGGGTATTGTGTGTAGGCCAGTGACCAAAAATCTCAATTGAATCCATTTTAAATTCAGGCTGTAACACAACAAGATGTAGAAAAAGTCAAGGGGTGTGACTACTTTCTGAAGACAGTGTATCTCATTTTTACCTACAGTATAGTATTAGGGAAAGGGAAAGGGGGATACCTAGGCTGTTGTACAACTGAATGCATTCAACTGAAATGTGTCTCCTGCATTTAACCCAACTCCTCTGAATCAGAGAGGTGCGGGGGGCTTCCTTAATCAACATCCACATCATTGGTGCCCGGGAACAGTAAGTTAACTGCCTTGCTCAGGGGCATTATTACAAAGCACTCAATAGGGCAGGGTCCCCAACTGGTGGCCCGTGGGCAGCATTTGGTTTTATTTCTGAGCAAATGTTGGACATAAAAGACTAAAAACACCAGGAAATCTGCTCCAAGTGATTTTAACTCTGGAAATCTATTCCCAAGTATTCCCACACATAATAGAGAGACGTGATCGTATACAAATGTAAGCAAGGTTTGAAATGTTATATCTGTTTGGGCTTCTTGCTGTCAATTTGCAGTCTACAAATTATGTTCCGGCCCCCTGACCATCCGTTCAAGAACAAATCGGCCCGCGGCTGAATCTAGTTGATGAGCCCTACCATAGGGGACTTAAGACTGTCTCTTATACTAAGCAGATGTATTTTATTTCAGTTCCGTACAGTAATACAATACGTATTGTGTAAAACACATGTTTGAACAGCTGGGTTACTGCTTGAGAGAAACTCAGGTACCTCTTTTAGAAACCACAAATGTAAGGATTCTATGATGCTTCTGTTCTATGAAATGTCTTTCAGGACAGATTAAACTCCACTTCGTCTTTCTCTCCTCGTTCTCTTGCTACATTATTAGCCCATGACTGCATCCCAAATGGCACCCCTGGGATGCAGCCCGTATTAGACAATCTGCAGGGTTTCTGGCCAAGCAACGATAGCACTGCCAAACCCTGATCTCCTGCATGTTCTGTTTCTTTCACAAAAGTCCTCTCTACCGTTCTTTACTTGGCTTCTGCACATCAGACGATTGTAAATGAGACATCAATCAGTAAAACAGGCAGGATCAAAAGGTTCGCAACTGATTTGATGGTAGTCCAGGGTGAGCTGAATTTCAGTCACAATGAAAATAGGTTCATTGTCTCCCCAAGATGACACCACCAGTAGTTAGACTGATACAGCTAAGTACAGCAAGGCGAACCGGTTTGAGTGTGTCAAGAACAGATTTTTCACGCTCAACAGTTTCCCGTGTGTATCAAGAAAGGTCCACCACCCAAAGGACATCCCGGCAACTTGACACAACTGTGGGAAGCATTGGAATCAACATGGGCCAGCATCCCTGTTGAATGCTTTCAACACCTTGTAGAGTCCATGCCCCGACAAATTGAGGCTGTTCTGAGGACAAAAGGGAGGAGGGGTGCAATTCAATATTAGGAAGGTGTTCCTAATGTTTTGTACACTCAGTGTATATACCTACAGTACAGGTTCTGTGACAAGACTTACTCAACAAGAGTCTTCCTTTAAGGTATATCTCTATTTGGCTTACACAGTAGGTAGAGGTTGTGCGGTGTCTGTCTGTCTGAAGTATAGAGTGTGTTCATCTTCTCTCCATGCTCTGGCAGAGTCTGGTCTGCAGACAGGAGCAGAGGGAGATCTAGACTCTGCCAGAGAGCCTGTTTGGCTCTTCACATGCCCCTCTGGAGCAGGAGGGAAAAAGGAAGGTTGGTTTGGAAACATTCTATCGCAACATGGACGGCTGCAGATAACACACACATGGCAAGTGTGTCAGCATTCAGGCTGCCGATCGAGCAGGGAGGCTGAGAGCAGAGAGGTAGAGCGCAGGGAGGCACCAAGAAGAGAGTGTGTTGTTTTCATGTTTGAACAGATTAATAAGTAAAGTGGAGAGGAAGAGAGCAACAAGACTTCACTGCAGAGGTGGTTAAGGAACTGTGGACTTGTAACCTTTTGAGGAGTCATTATTTAACTGACCAAACCGCTGTTAATTTTGACAGGCACTCCAAAAACTGTGCCAAAAAGCTGGACATATTGGATGTGTGGCAAAGTCATTTCAGAGAAATATATTACGGTCAAAACGGAAAACAGAACACTCAAGAGTTGAGGGCTTCCTTCTTTTTATTAGTTCCCAGGCTTTCCAAAGATCTGGGTCGTCCCCCCCCCTCTCTCTCTCTCTCTCTCTCTCTCTCATCCTCTTTTTTTCTCTTTTGTGGAAAACACTGCGGACGGCTCCCTGTCCTGTGATAAAGCTGTTGCCTGTGTGATGGGAGAGAGAGATCCATCATGCTAAGGCAGAGGCTTTATTCCATCATTCCGCACCATTGAGGGCTGTAACATGCATGTACTCTGCATCACGCATCATTTAACCGGCCTTCTCTCTGCCCAAATAACACGGTTTTGACTCACCTCAATCTGCAACAATATTGTGGCTTCCATGCTAAAGCTCTAAAGAAATGATCCATCTGCATACATTTTTTCAGTACTTTAGTGATTTGTTTAGTGGAGAGACCGTAGAGACCATGCCAGTAGCCTAAAACTTGAACGCAACAGTTCTCAGTACCAAATGATAGGTTTTAGATTTCACTTTGTTTGTGGAAGAATAACACTTTACTCCCATCCCCCTTGGGCTGCCAGAAAAAACTGAAATAGCAAGTAGAAGGGGGGGCATAAATGGCAGTCAGTGAAATAACTGAAATGGGTCCTTTTCATTCAGACTCATATAAAGTGGATACACTAACTTATAAGAGAAGTGCCTTAAGGAGCAGAAGTAAAGCTCTATAATGTTAGAAAACATTACACGGCAAGTTTCCACAGAGGGAGCTCAAGGAGAATAAACAGCATTGACATTCACAAACATTCGTTGAAAACCGGTAAATCACTATCGTTCTTTTTAGGCGTTACACCTATTGCCTTACAGAGGAACAGTGGTGCAGACTTATAGGCAAAGGCTAGATAGGTCTAATGTTGGGATATTGCATATTTGGCCTTAAGACATGATCAAAATTGCTTCAGTAAATTGCTTCAACTCTATAACATTTCAAACCATAGGGGAGAGTTGCAGGCCTTGTACATTTGTAGCCCTAAACCAAATGGTTTTGTAATCTGAATCCTTGAGCGGATACTGCTTAGTACTGTTACTAATACCCCATAAAACAAGAACAACAGCTGTTTAACGGAAGTGTTCTTAAGATAAGAAAGGGACAAACAGGTTGCTGCCTGACTAGTGTGGACGCAAACCTCCAGAGCAAATAAACAACAAGCAGAATGCTGCAACAAGAGTAACTCTATCCCCAACAATACCATCTGCTGTCTGCTGTAGTGAACTCTGAACTCTTTTGGGTGGTACATTCTGTGTGAAGCCCTCTAGGTGGCCCTCGATGATCTAACCCTAACCATGATCAATTACCTTTCTTTCTACAGGCTCTCAGTAAAGCTCAGCTCACCAGACCTGGGTTCAAATACTATTTGATATAATTTTAAATACTTTATCTGTGCTTGATTGAGCTTGCCTGGCTTAATGAACCAATTGAATAGTCCCAAAATAGCAAAACCACCCATCTAGCACTTCAGGCAGGCTCAAGCAAAATATCAAATATCAGGTCTGCAGCTCACCATGGTCCCTGGTCGGTGAGGCTTCGGCCATTTGTACCAAAGATACCAACTAGACCCCCACAGGAATGAACGACAGACCGATGGACAGACGCAGGCCAACAGACAACAAACAGGTTGTTATTTTGGGTGCCTTGGTCAGTCAGGTGAAAACATCAGGTGTGAGCGTCTGGGGAATTCAGGAGGTGTCTGAGGATCACCCTGCACCTGCTGCCTGACCCCATCCTCCCATCGGGGGGGAGATTCCCTGCATGCCAGGGGGCAGCTGCTGACAGCCAGTACCGTGGCCCAACCTACCGCACCTCCTCCCTCCCCAAACTACACAGCCCTCCCCAACCTTCCCCACCTCCCCAACCTGCCCCCCCTCCCCAGCCTTCCCCACCTCCCCCTCCCCAACCTACCCCGCTTCCCTACTTCCCTGTATGGGGACCTCCTAGGGTCAGCTGCTGGGGTGTGTAAGGGTGATGGTGGGGATCAAGGGCATGTGTGTGTGTGTGTGTGTGTGTGTGTGTGTGTGTGTGTGTGTGTGTGTGTGTGTGTGTGTGTGTGTGTGTGTGTGTGTGTGTGTGTGTGTGTGTGTGTGTGTGTGTGTGTGTGTGTGTGTGTGTGTGTGTGTGTGTGTCAAGGGTGAAATGAAATCTATTCATCAAAAAAGATTTAGTAAACTGAAATATAACAATTAACAAACATGTTTTTTTAAACAACTATACTAAAACTATTATCTTTGACTCCAAAACTAAATTAAATAAATACAATACAAACCATTATGAATTATGTTTTTGATGGGCAAATCTAATAAGGTTTCAAGCTTTTATTTCTGGTGGAGTTTTCAAGCTTCTGAATCTGGCGGGTCACAGGGTCACACAGAGTGATTCTTGGTAGTCTTAAATAAATCTACTTTGAAACAAAAGTATACACCTCACACACATGGTTATGGACTTCAAAAAAAGAAGAGAGATTAAATGTATTACATAAATTACAAAACTATGAAATAACATATGGAATAACATATGGAATCATGTAGTAACCAAAAAAGAGAGAATGCCAAGAGTGTGCAAAGCTGTCATCAGGGCAAAGGGTGGCTACTTTGAAAAATCTCAAATATGTTCTTACATAGTTTTGATGTCTTTACTATTCTTCTGTAGAAAATAGTAAAAAAAAGAAAAACCTTGAATGAGTAGGTATGTCCAAAATGTTGACTGGTACTGTACATCGCAGACAACTGAAATACAAACAAACTGTTTGATATAGAAACATCGGAATTTCTGCATAATTTTAAAAAATGTTGATTAATTATGAAAATGTTAAAAATATGAATAACATTCCACCCATGAAGCCACGAGGTAATTTGACTGCAGGAAAGGGCTACAGGTAGACTCAGCGAGATGACAATGCCTCGAGCAGCACCGCAGATATTGGGCGCGTTTGAATGGTAAAGACTTTAGACTAACTCTCATGAACTGACCTCATAATACACACTCACAAACTGAAATCCTAATTATAATATGTGTGTACACAATGTACAACCAATTAGTGAGAGAGAGCCTCAAATATATAATTTACATAAGTATTCACACCCATGAGTCAATACTTTGTAGAAGCATTTGTGACTGCGATTACAGCTGTGAGTCTTTCTGGGTAAGCCTCTAAGAGTATTCCACACCTGGAACGTGCAACATTTGCCCATTATTATTTTCAAAATTCTTCAAGCTCTGTAAAATATTTTTTTGCTAGACAACCATTTTCAGGTCTTGCCATAGATTTTCAAGTAGATTTAAGTCCAAACTGTAACTCGGCCACTCAGGAACATCCACTATCTTCTTGGTAAGCAACTTCAGTGTAGATTTGGCCTTGTGTTTTAGGTTATTGTCCGACTGAAAGGTGAATTAATCTCCCAGTGTCTGTTGGAAAGCAGACTGAACAAGGTTTTCTTAGAGGATTTTACCTTAGCTTAGCTCAATTCTATTTCTTTTTTATACTGGAAAAACAGCAGTCCGATTACAAGCATACACTTAACTATGCAGCCACCACTATGCTTGAAAATACAGAGTGGTACTCATTAATGTGTTGTATTGGATTTGCCCCAAACATAACACTTTGTATTCAAGACAAAAAGTTAATTGCTTTTCCACATTTATTTGCAATATTACTTTAGTGCATTTTTGCAAACAGGATGCATGTTTTGGAATATTTTTTATTGGCCTCATGGTGAAATCCCTGAGTGGTTTTCTTCCTCTCCAGCAACTGAGTTAGGAAGGACACCTGTATTTTTGTAGTGACGGTGTATTGATACACCATCCAAAATGTAATAAATATCTTGACGATGCTCAAAGGGATATTCAATGTCTGTTTTTTTTTTACCTACAGTATCTACCAATGAGTGCCCTTCTTTGCGATGCATTGGAAAACCTCCCTGGTCTTTGTGGTTGAATCTGTGTTTGAAATTCCCTGCTCAACTTACAGATAATTGTACGTGTGTGGTACAGAGATGAGGTAGTCATTCAAAAATCATGTTAAAACACTATTATTGAGTCCATGTAACTTATTATGTGACTTGTTAAGCAAGTGTATATTCCTGAACGTATTTAGGCTTGCCATAACAAAGGGTTTGAATACTTATAGACTCAAGACATTTCAGCTTTTAATTTTTCATGAATTATTAAAAAATTCAGAAACATAATTCTACTTTGACATTATCGAGTATTGTGTGTAGGCCAGTAACCAAATATCTCAGTTGAATGCATTTTAAATGCAGGCTGTAACACAACAAGATGTGAAAAAAGTCAAGGGGCATGAATACTTTCTGAAGGCACTGTAGGTGCCAGTCTGACCATTTTTATCCCCTAAATGCAACACACTTAGAAAGGCCGTGACCAACGATGGTCACAGACTTGACAAAAGTGATCCACTTGAACGCACCCGTTGAGATGAGCATGATGCAAGACTTTGCTCTAACACAGTCACAAAGATTATATGCACAGGTGCGCTTCACGCTGCTACAACGTGGTAACTACGGGAACGAAACAGTGGAAATGTTGAGCCTCGCGCTTCAGCGCTCCTGGTTGACCCGGAAATTGACCCACTATCTACATCATCTCACCGAGTCTACCTTTAAACCTAACCTAACCTATAACCTGACCCATCACCTTATGCATTACTGACCCACAGTGACAAGAAGTGACATTCCAAAAACACAACACCTATACAACTAATAAATGGCTCCTAGCCTCCCACACATTAGGCTACTTTCTGTCCCTAACACTAAAATTGAAACTAAATAATATCAAAATGAAATAGAGATGTTTTTATAAAACTGAAACTGAATAAAACTAGTAAAGTAGATGTGAAAACTAACTAAAACTAAACATAATTTCAAATGAAAATCTTAGTCTAATAGAAATAAAAACACAAAACTATAATAACCTTGGTGTGTGTGTGTGTGTGTGTGTTTGTGTATGTGTGTGTGTGTGTGTGTGTTTGTGTATGTGTGTGGTGATGGTGGGTTACATTCCTCCAGTGGAAGGTGAGGGGCCCCTTGTGTTACAAGTACAATTATACTCCATGATAATCATTTTCACAACCCTGAGGCAGTCAGGGTCTCATGCTCAGGAGCTTTCACTCTCTCTCACCCTCTCTCTCTCTCTCTCTCTCTCTCTCTCACCCTCTCTCTCTTTCTCTTTCTTGCTCTCTCAGGGGATCGGGTTACCACCCTGTCCAGCACTGTTCTGGGTGCTTCAATGCAGCTTCATGTTTTCAGTAGTGCACCTTACAGGAAAATCTGATAAATCAATTGGGCTCAGAGAAGCGAGTGTATTAAATGTACATCAAACACCTTGGTACCAGAGAGTTAGTGTACTGTACGTATGAGAGAGAAATAAAGAGACAGACCCACTGGGCACAGAAGTCAATTCAATCAACGTCTATTTCACATTGGTTCAATGCAATTTAATTGAAATGATGTGGAAAGAACGTTGATTCAACCAGTGTGTGCCCAGTGGGGAGAGACAGTGGATTTGTTTGCCTATTTTAACTCATTCGCTCCGTTTAAAACTCTGAGAGGAAGAACATGTCATAGCTGGACTCCTGGCCAAGCCAGATCAAAGCAATGTTGACTGCCAGTGGTACACTGGGGGGATGCATACAGCGTGGACGAATGCACACACACACACACACACACACACACACAGGAGTCTCTTTGTTTGTTAGGGTTCTGCTTTCACATGACAACCAGCAGCACACACCACAATGAAGGCTAACTAATGAACTTATGGAATATGAGTAGTTGCAAAGTCATCTACTGTAAATGCATTGCTTCTGTGTGCCTGTATAGACTTTGCTATAATGGAAAAATACAGAAATTCCTCACACTACTCAAGGCATCCACAGTAATATAGCTAACTGCTGGGATGTTTCTCCTCCCTACCAATAAGCTGCCAGCCTTTCCTTTCCACGTGTCCTCCAGACCTCTTCACAGGCCCAATGACGAGTGACATGTCTGAGAGCAACAAACAAGGCAGCACTCTCAACTCTGCCACCCACTTAATTGACACCTAACCCTGCCAAAATATGAACAACTTGGAAGTGGTGCTCACGGAAAATGCTGGGAATTTAAACCACTTTTCACTAACAGTTCTGACGACTGAGTAAATTTATTTTCTTTGTGCAACTTTTCATACATGGAGCAGCATCAGCGAAGCTATTTGGCTGGACGACTAGACTCATGTAGGAAATAATGATAATCACAAAAGAGTTTGAAAAATGAATGTTTATGGTATTCATATATGGGACAAGATCCAAAATATTATTCCAAATGTTTACATCTGGATCTTGTAATGTATCCCTGGCATTTGGAGTACAGTAAAAACATACTTTGATAGTGTCTTCCCCTACATCTACATCTGACAGCCTCTCACCACAGGCTACTACAGAGACAGGGTTAGCCAGAGGAACAGAGAGCAGCACTACAGAAAATCCCCAAAGAACCGTTCTCTATGGGTCCCGACTGGGTCAATGCTTTTATTATCAGAACACTTTTAGTACCATTACTTCATTTCCTGTAAAATACAGCCAGTTCAATAAACAGGTAAAGGCCCTAATTTTACAGAAATGTCTATTTTTTGGAGCTGAGCTTTTTCATTCATAATTCACTCCCTTGTGTATTGTTTTCAGTACAACATACTTTTGACGCAAACAACTGAATCCAAAATAATAACATGTATTTTTCTTGTAAGACTTGGCTTAACAAGACAATAACATGGGTTTCTGGAAATATATTTTGTATAGGATGGATGATGACAGGCAGGGACCTCAGACTGCTAGTCTGGTACAGGTCACATGTGTTTTTATGAAGGGCAATTAACTCATTAGATGGTTTGGTCTGGTCTAATTCAGCCAGTCTGGTGATGTCAGACAGCGCACCCTCTCGGACCCCTGCAGACCCCGCTCAACCCCCCTCACCCCTCCAAATCCCCTGGCCATGACAGGTGAAGGCTGGGTTAGAGGGTAGAAGGCTGAGCTAGAGGGTAACCCTAGTAGGTCCCAGACATAACGCTAAACTACCATCAACATGGACCTTTCATTACATCAGAGTGTTGTCGGTGACCTTGTTCACTTGGAGTACATCACATTTCCACAACAATAGCGTGTCGGGTCAAGCATGATTGTCTCGGTACAAGGTAGAGAGATGGGTGGTGAAATGTAACACTGAGCCGCTGGTTTCCTGTTTAATGGCTAACAATGTAGACCTAGAACTACTTCCTGTTTAATGGCTAACAATGTAGACCTACTGTACAACTACTTACATTGTACACAGAGAGGCAGATACACACACATGTAAATGCATAAAACATACATTTTACCCAACGTATTACAAGACTAAAAGATAATGGTTTGTTATACAAAATGCATTAGTACAACTTCGGTGTGGATCAGATTTCACTTTGTCAGGGGAAGGAAGATACACTGGGTATGCTGAATTCGACACTCCAAAAACTTGGGGAAAGTTATTTACAACTGTCCAGTGGCGACCCGTCAATCAGGACAGGTAGGGCAGAGACAACAGTTTTCAGCTGTGCTAGCATAATTGCAAAAGGGTTTTCTAATGATCAATTAGCCTTTTAAAATTATAAACTTGGATTAGCTAACACAACGTGCCATTGGAACAAAGAAGTGATGGTTGCTGATAATGGGTCTCTGTACGCCTATATAGATATTCCATAAAAAATCAGTTGTTTCCAGCTACAATAGTCATTTACAACATTAACAATGTCTACATCGTATTTCTGATCAATTTGATGACATTTTAATGGACAAAAAAAATGCTTTTCTTTCAAAAACAAGGACATTTTTAAGTGACCCCAAACTTTTGAACGGTAGTGTATATATCATTGAGTTAAATAATAAAGGTGCATACGCACATGGTCTCTTTATTGTTTTCTTGAGTAAGGCAGCTCCAAAATGCAGGTGTTTCAGCCTAGCTCAGTGCCTTCTGTGGTGGTGGGGTGAGCCAGCCAAACATAGGAGCATTGCGCCGTGATTGGCTCAGTGTTCTGTCACTCATGGGGACACTACGTCATCCCAAAGTTTATGTTCTTAGTAAGGGTAGACATCCAAAATTTCAGCCCTTTGGGTCCTGCCATAGAGTTATATTACAAGTGCCCTTCCAAGAAGGCTCAAGGTCATTGGCCACAGATAAAATGACGACAAATCACGTTATATGTACAGTACCTTTGATTGGACTGATCATGTCAACATCTTATTTTCAAAGTCTTTATTTATCCTACGGTTCTGACTTGGTGTACAGGGAAAATACTGTAAGAGCCCATGTTCTGCATTCTGTCGCTGTATATTTCAAAAGTGCTGAACACATATATTGACTACTTCCGTCGTCACTCGGTCAATTAAAGTAATAAATAATAATAATAAATTACGGAATGCCTCTTATCTGCTCATCGTTCCCTTTATGCCATAGTTTGATCATCTCAATTGTCACATTTGTTTAAGCAAGTCAGCCATATCAGCTTTGTTTTTTAAAAAGGCAGTAAGCAAGGCTGAAGTAATTGTTTCGCTGCCAGACAAGGCTCCGCTGATAGCCAGGTGTAGTGGTGGTATGGATTCAATCCATTGTGCTGGAAACAAAGCTCTGCTGTTGGGACAGCTTTATGTCGGCCCTAACAATTTGTGGGCGACGCTTATCGCCGTTATACTGCAATTAATATATTGTTTAGTGTTGTGTAGTGTCTTTTTGAGATTGCCCCACCAAGATTTACATACTAAAATCGCCACTGCAACTTGGATATATTACATAGAAAATAATATGAAAAATATTATGCAAATAATGACGATATATCTTGGTAACTTCTACACAAACAGTGATAACTTTCCTTAGGGACTTGGGGGCTACAATATGTCTGTCTATGTTTCCACTGGGAAAGCAGGAAAACACAGACCGCTGGATGTTGTTGATGCCACGTCACATTAGGACTTCAAAGTGTTAAACTAATGTCCCCCACACACACATTCCCATAGACACACATAAACACACCGGAAACACACACACGTACGTACGTACGCTTGCTCGCGCACGCATGCACGTGCACACACACACACATTCCCATAGACACACACAAACACACCGGAAACACTCGCACGTACGTACGTACGCTCGCTTGCGCGCGCACACACACACACACACACACACACACACACACACACACACACACACACACACACACATTCCCACAGCGACAGACAGACAGGCCATAGTGATTCATGTTCAGTCCACATATCGGCCATTACTCTAAACAAAGACTCTAAGTCCCATGAGACGGATGCCTCTGCTCTCTCTGCCTTTAACTATTCACACACACACACACACGCACGCACGCGCACACACACACACACACACACACACTAATGAAAAGAATCACGTAATTCCAGGAAATTGGATGCAGTGATTAGCTATAGAAAACCATCGCCTTGTTTCCCTCTACCACCGAGACCGCCTTTCTAGAACCAAAACCGTTTTCTAGAATTGTGAAACAATACACAAAAATGACAAGTAGCATGAATGAATAGCGCCGGACCATTCTCTTGTTTGTTTTCTTAATGCTTAGCCATTTGCACAAATCCATCATATTGTCATGTGTGTTGTATAATCTGCAGATTTTTTTTTGCCATTCCATGCAGCAGTACAAAAGACCAAAGAAGAGAATGAAAAAAAATGTCCAGAACTTGACAGCTGAAGCCCAGATTTAGAGGGTTTTGACGTCAAGTGAATGAACTCTGAGTGCACTGCAGTTCAGAAACACCATTTCGCTTCCATTAGCGTTTGACACTTCTTGAATAGAGGGAAAAAGAAACTTCACACACTTCAATCAAACTAAGGCCTAGATTGAATCAGATCAAGCATTTACTAGCGATAGCAGACACCCGCATAGCGGTTCTGGAGGTTGAACTGCGTTGGATCCGTCAAATTGGTGAGCAGCTGCTCTTGCGATCATTGTCATGAAGCCACACCCACCCTACTCGCATTAGAAGTTCAGAACGAGAAAGTGTAGGCTATAAAGAAATGACGGTCAACTTGAAAAATCATTCAACTAAATAATGAGGGTTTCTATCATCATAATGGAGATGTAGATTACATCTCACATTCCACTGTTTTAACTTGTAAACGAGGCTGCATGGGATTTCTCTTAAATGCAACTCCGTGCAACCAATGGTAATGTCCGCTTTAGGTATAATGCCAGGAGCCACTTGTGGATTTGACAGCTCTACCACCGCCAAAACAACCAACTGAGACACCTCCGAAACAACCGCTAGGCGGATGTCGGCTGAAGAGGATGTGATTGAATAGAGCTCTAAGTCTAAATGAGAGGGCTACTTCCTATCAAAAGCATACACACACAGAGGTTATTAACAGTTCAGCAACAGCATTCCACTTCCATTTGCGTGTTCGACACTTCCTGAGTAAAACAACAAAGTTTCACACACTTCAATCAAGTTCAAGTCTAAATGACTGCGTTAAAGTGTCCACACACAAAGACTATTAATAAAGGGAGTCTCTCTCAGACTTCCTGGAACAGAGTTGACAGGAGTGGACCTCTACACAGCAGATGCACTCCTTCAGGCTGACTAGTCAGTCACGTTGTTGTAACCCTTCTTTATTTCTTCTGCTCCGGCCATTTTAATTCAAGGGCCCATTCCCCATTTTAATGGAAGGCATTAAGTGTAACAGGCCCTGAGGTTGAGTTTGTTCGGCTAGTCCTTGGAGCTCATGGACCAAATTCCATGTACAAGAATCTTGGCAACTCCTCAGGATAGATGGAACCCTCATGGATATATACTCCCACAATGGATGAATAGGTAAACAGAAGGGTGTGAAAGAGTGATGGCCAAAAGAGAGAGTGTTCACGCTCACAGAGGCACAAAGAGGGAGGTGTCTGTGTGTGGGGAGAGGGTATGAGAGCTAGGGTATGAGAGGGGGCTGAGGTTGGATGGGGGGTTTGGGGGAGTTAGAAGGAGGGGGCCCGGGTGAGAGGAGAAGTTTCTCCAAGCTTTTAGTGTGAACTGCATAGTGTTAACTCAATCAAAAGGTGAATCAAACCTCCTGAGACACTCAGGTAACCCTTCGTTATAACCCTAATCCTTCTTAAAAACAGAGCTACAGTGTCGGCAATGCCCCATTACACACAAGCCCACTGAGAGGGAGAGACATGAACCCCCGAAGAGAGAACACACGCATGGCGTACGCACAACCACACACACACAAACACATGGGCACGCATACAACCACACACAGACATGGACGCACGCACAACCACACACACGCACATGGGCGTGTGCACAACCACACACACACACAAACGTATGCACACACAACAACGTGAACCTACTGATCACAAATCCATAGGCTTGAACACAGAGAGAGAGAAAAGTGGGATAAAATATGGTAACTCCCAAAGAAGAGAGGGGATTGAGGGGGAGAGAGTGTATGTCTGTATTTATGTGTATTTAGAGTTTGTTCAGAATATTTATTTTAGGTCAGACATTGACCCTACTCCCGCTGCATTTAAAGTGCTTGTCACTCCGGAAGCAAGGCGGTACTTTGCTTGTTATCTAAATCTGGGCCTTTTCCCTATAATACGTATTTGTATCTCCCCATTCAACTATTGGTGATGTTGAATAGGCCTATGAAGAACAATTCGATTTTTTATATATGTTTTATATTTGATATTTAATAATTACAAGACAGCAATTAAGTTTATTTTTTTTACATGAAAAGTATTCACTTTATTTAATTTTAAATGCAATGGAAAGTGTCATAAATTACGCTAATACACTAATATATTTCTTTAGGATTTTGAGGAGATACATTTTATAAGGAGATATTGTGCTCTGCCATGAAATCTTGAGAGAAGCCAATTTGCCAAGATACATTTTGAGTAAATAAAATATGAACTTATTGATAAGGTTGGCTACTTAATCATGTAAACTATCGTTACAAATGAATCCCCATCATTGATCTTTGAAAAAGACAATAGCCTACATAATTGGGTAGGAAAAACATGTCGTTAGTCTAGTTCATAGGTCATAATTACGCAGTGTTAATTGTAGGCTACAGAAATACCTTTTTTAATCTTAAATGCGTATTTTCTTAATATCAAAAATTCCCCAAATATCCAAATAATCTGTAGTGAATTATAAGATATATTTAGGTGTTATGAGAGCTCTCCCACAACTTTGACACTGGTTAAACAGTTGAATAAAGTAGCCTATAGGGCACCAAGTTGTCCATGATTTACATGTAAATATCTTTGTTTATATCCTGTATATTGTAATGAAAAAATGGAACATATACTGTAATTAAAGCCCCTTCAAAGACGAAAGGCAACAAAGTAATAGAAAATAAGTGTGCTATAAAACTTGGTCCGTTGAACAAGTGTTGCCAGTGAGAGGCACTGGCGGTGCACAACTTTGAAAACAACACAACAGCACAACTTTTAAAACTTGTCACCAAACAATATTTCACTGCACTGATGAATTTGGGAAAAGTAGAGGCATAGGCTACACATAATCTAATAATAATAATACTAACAATAAGCCCACTACTAATAAAAAAATAACAATAATAATAATTTCACTTACATTTAATGTATTTATTTAAACATTTACCTGTACCACTCCAGTCCATTCTCGTAGTTGCGGTCGAAGAAGTGCGGCTCGGCTCCCACAGCTCGGATGTCTGGATGCACGCGGAGGAACTCGAGCAGCGCGCGCGTCCCTCCTTTCTTTACACCGATGATCATCGCCTGGGGCAGCTTCTTGGTCCCGTCTCCAAGCGGACTGACTTTACCTGTACTCCCCGTCTTCACCATAAACCGACGTGCTAATCTCTTCGAATAAACTATATCACCCAAAGAAGGCGGCATATAATGCGACAGTTCTCGGTTCTTTTCGCTATCACTGTCCACCTGATGTCCCGGTTCGTACAAAACCTGTCCGGTATCAGCATCGTCGAACCGGGAGTACTCGGAGGTGCGTTTAGCGTCGTCGGCGCTCTCATAGCTCAAGCCCGGCTTGGACCCCGTGGTCCATTTCTGTAACAGTCTTTTCCTCCTCAGCGACCTCAAGTCGTGTAGTTCCGAGGAGAAGAAGCCCACGACTTGGCTGGATGCTTTTACCGGCGTGGGCATGCTGCTGCAGCGGTCCGTGAGGCAGTGGAGGAGGTACAGGGAGGTGAGGAGAGAACACAGCATGACCACGAATTTCTTGAAAATGCCTCGGGACAGGGGGTCCGAATAGACTCGGCTAAAAGCCATAACGGTCCTTGGGTCTCCGGTTCAGAAGCCACAGCCATGCTAGGCAGACATTCTCAGGTCTTGCCATTAAGAAATAGAGGGGACAGCTCGTAGGCTACCGGAGCTTGCTCCGCATCCACCAGTGGATTAGACCTTGCACGCCGCTCACTCAAAAATAACCCTCACATGTGTCCCAGCGCTCGAGCTGTTAAAGTCCTTATAATAAATAATATTGTAAATCTACTTCAACGTCAGAAAACAGTTGAATACGCAGTGCAATTCTAAATGTCAATGGCTGGCTATCCCGCATTAAACCAATAATATATTGTCAAAACAGCATTGTCAGTACTCTAGCCACGATTGGAATACAACATGTAGGCTGTTTGTTGTTTAAATTAAATGACTATGCATAAATTCAGCACCTTTATTTCATTTTAAACACGTGGCAGTTGTATCAATCTTCTGTATGACTTCAGAGAGGAAGATGGGCATGTCTTCATCTAATTAGAGTGTGTAAACGTTTTGCAAAGGTATGTGAGAGGCATTTCAGGATCCAATGAAATGGCAGTAGGGAGGGAACTTAGTCCCTAACCTGCCTTGCCTGTTGTCACACACACACACACACACACACACACACACACACACACACACACACACACACACACCTGTTTGATTAACTCATTGTTCAAATATTTCTTAGTATGATTCTATTACTGTAGTTTACCCTTATTCTGAAGCTAAAATGCTTTTTCACTGAGTCAACCTCAGAGCCATCACTCTCCTTAGATATTCCGTTTCCCAACAGTCGCACATAAAGTCAACCCTCTCTCTGCCTCAGGCCACCTAAGAAGATGGCCTCCATTGTAAACATTCTTTCTCTCTGTTTTATAACACAGAGCAGAACAGCAGAAAGTAAAATAATGATAACGGGCACATTATTTCTTTACAAGTGAACAAGAACAGAACCAAATGTTTCCCATCTGCTGTCATCCTTTCTGTGTATTAGCATGAGAATGTCTGGGCAGTGCTTCAATGCTGCACAGCTCACTGGTTGAGAAAGAGGACAGAGACCACAGAGGCCTTTATCACAGGGCCGTACTGCTACTGCCAGATGTCCCCGTGTTGGGGACACAATACAGGGGGCACCCCACATTTAACAAATCACACCCAATGCCTTTCTACCTCCCTTAAAAGACTAGAGGCGATAGGAGGGTCCTCTCCAGCCCCCTGTGCTGCCCAGCGGACCCCCAAGGGTCAAATATTTCACATCGATGGAGGAATGCAACGAGAAAGAGAGTAGAAAGATATGGGTCTCTTCCTCATTCATAGCTGCATATCTGACCCAGTACAGCTGTTCCTTCCTTAGTTGGGAGTTCAGTCAAGAGTTAAACACACCGATTTTGTAGTGATTCATCAGAACAAGCAATCTAGTAGCTTTTCTAAAGTATTAGAGACTTAGTCTATGTGATCCGGGGTGTGTCTGTGTAACAGCCATTTGGAGAATGTTAAATGTTTGTGCAAGGAGTGCAGGGATACACATTTTCTTCAAGCACAAAAAACAGCATTTAGAGTTTAATTATACACCCAGACTTCGGTGCTTTAGCAAAAATGTGCAAACAGTCTAGAAGGCATGTAAAAACGAAATCCTACTTTCATCTTCGCCATTTATCCAAATTACTGTACTATGGTTACATCGACGCAGCCTTGTTGGAATCTTGGATGCAGAGTTTAAAGGTAATGCAAAACACAAAGCTGTTTATTACCCTCAGAACAGAATTACACTTTACTTTGCATACTGAATCAATTCTAAGGGCACGGTGAGGCAAAGTTAACACTGTCCACAGAGAAGACAAATACCAAAATCATAAAATAATCTGTCCTTGATTGTTGTTATAAAGTTATATTGAAATATTTTTTCTAGCGCTGTAGATTTTGACGATGTTCCACTCAAATGTACTACGTATTAACAATGAAACTTTGGTTGCTCCAACATTTCCTTGTTTGAATTATTGAATTGGCCAAGTAGTCTGGGTACATAAGGAGACTAGGGCTGTGTCCAAAATGCCACCCTATAGTACACTACTTTTGGATGAGGGACCATAGGGTTCATGGTCAAAGGTAGTGCACTTAATGGGTCTTGGTCAACAGTAGTGCACTATATAGTGAATAGGGTGCCATTTCAGATGCAGACTGGGCGTCTCAGTACTGCACTTCATTGTCAGACAGCTTTATGCTCTGAGGTTTAGGAACTATTATTGCTGCAGTTTTCTGGACTTGGAAATTCAAGGCTGTAAAACAGGAATACTAATTTCATCAAAATGTTGGGACTCCCGGGTGGGATTCGGACGTGGTCAGAAGAAGTTTCCCACTATTAGAGGTTATGTTGTGAACTTGTGATACAATATTATTGACACACAGCATCGTTTAGTCTGAGGCCAACACAGTACACACATGGTTATATGAATATACTACCTTTAAAAACTTTTACAAATGGACAAAGTTGAATTCTGATTTATAATATGTTCCCTGGGGTGAGTTATGATTAACATAAAAAACTTTCCCCACAAGCTAATTTTTTTCTCTCTGGCTGAAAACAGAGCAACTCTTTAAAAAACAGAGCAAGTCCTAAAAACGTCAAATTTTTATGTGAATTGAAGTGGCATCACCCACTTAAGAGCTCAATTAAGAGAGTAAGTAAGAGCTAAATAAAAGACAGAGTTAGATGCCACCCAGTGTGCAATGATGTCATACTCTCCTCAGCACCCAGTAAGGAACTACTTTAGATTCTCTGAGTGGTGGTTAAAGCAGACCTGGGTTAAAATACTATTTGAGATCCAGAGCGACTTACAGTAGTGAGTGCATACAGCTTTATACTTTTTTTTGTACTGGTGCCCCATGGGAATCGAATACACAACTCCGGCATTGCAAGCGCCATGCTCTACCTACTAAGCCACACGGGACGTCGCAAGCCCTGTCAAGCCCAGCTAAAGTATTCGAAATGATTTCAAATAGTACTGGAATCCAGGTCTGGATTAAAATAATAGGCTTCAAGGAATAATGAAATCCATCTTTCCTGATACAGAACATATTTAGGACGTGATATAATACCAACATATATTTCACTGTGTGTCCTTGTGGGCAAGCCTGAAACGTTGCATAGTTGAATATTGTAGGATTAATTCAATGCTTTTTCTGTAGAGACAGGGAGAAAACGTATTTGGTTGTATATACACAGCTGTGGGCCAGTCATTGAGGTGGTGTTTTTAATATCATCATCCTGGCCTGAAGAGGAGGAAGGGTTCCTATTAAGTAACCACGGAAACACAAATAAATCCAACTCTTAATCAGATTAATGCTCAAGTGAAGTTGGTTGTTCTGCCGTGGATTTTTCGAATGTCTAAACAAACATTTGTATCCGTGAACATTTGAACAATACATCAAAAACAATATTATTAATCTGTAAGTGAGTTAACTTGAAAGTTTGTTAATGTTTGCTGTGTGTGTGTGGGGGCAGTAGGCACTAGGCAAGGGAGTATAGAGAGGCTACTTGATCAGGAACATTCATTTTTTTAAATTTTCGCCTAAAATGACATACCCAAATCTAACTGCCTTAACTCTGGCCCCGAAGAAAGGATATGCATATTCTTGGTACCATTTGAAAGGAAACACTTTGAAGTTGGTGGAAATGTGAAAGGAATGTATGAGAATATAACACATTAGATCTGGTAAAAGATAATACAAAGAAAAAAACAACTGTTGTTTTGTATTTTTTTTGTACCATCATCTTTGAAATGCAAGAGAAAGGCCATAATGTATTATTCCAGCCCAGGTGCAATTTAGATTTTGGGCACTAGATGGCAGCAGTGTATGTGCAAAGTGTTAGACTGATCCAATGAACCATTGCATTTCTGTTCGAAATGTTGTATCAAGGCTGCCCAAATGTGCCTAATTGGTTTATTAATAACTTTTCAAGTTCAAAACTATGCACTCTCCTCAAACAATAGCAATGGTATTCTTTCACTGTAATAGCTACTGTAAATTGGACAGTGCAGTTAGATTAACAAGAATTTAAGCTTTCTGCCAATATCAGATATGTCTATGTCCTGGGAAATTTTCTTGTTACTTCCAACCACATGCTAATCGCATTAGCCTATGTTAGCTCAACCGTCCCGTGGGTGTGACACCGATCTGTAGAGATCCTTAAGGAGTTTTAAACAAGCAGCCCATTTCTGATTTTTCACTAATTGGTCTTTTGACCAATCAGTTCAGCTCTAAGAAAGATCTGATGTGGAAAGATCTGATGTGATTGGTAAAAAGACCAATAGTGGTAAAACAAATCAGAATTGGGCTGTCAGTGTAAACACAGCCTACTTCCCATGGACTATACAGGACCATAGTTCATCAATATGAAGGAGACATTGATAAAGATCTAGAATGTGTAATTTACTTGTGTTTGCATGACCTGTATCACAGTGTCACGAATGCCCAGAGGAATCAAAATAAATATTTTATGAAGCAAAGTACCCAGCAAACTTTGTCAGATGAATAAGGTTAATTCATTTTTACCCAGTGTTCTGATTGGATAATATCTGGATAATATCTACCTCACTCTTGCTTTTTCAAATCTAACATTCAAATCTCAGTGTGTGGAGTGTGTGCGTGTGTGTCACATTCCTTCCTCTAAGAGGCAGCAGGATGCAGAGAGAGAAAGAGAGAGAGAGAGAGAGAGGAGGGTGCGGCTTAGGGAGTCTTTGCAGCACGGAGGGCCTCCATATTTCCAGGAAGCAGGACACGGTTGAAAGACAGGCTGGTTTGAGTCGCAGAAGGTTAACAACACATATGGTATGTTATATATCAAAACAGGACAACAATCGTCAAAACCCATTTCCAAATGCACTCTGCAAATCACGGTCCAAACATCACGGTGACTTTGACTTTGCTGTCTCTCTCTGCAAAGTGCGAAACATAAACACATAAACTTAAAACGTTCCACGTGGGAGTTCCTAGAACATCACTGAAGCTGAATTACAATATTCTAAACAACTAGCCAATACTTAAAATAACAACCTATTACTTAGCCTCGTAGCATTGCCCCCAAAACATTCATGATCGAAATGGTATATGCACAAACCAGGGTGACTCGCCTACGTTTGGCCCCTTGTCAAAAGTAGTGTACTATATAGGGAATAGGGTGTCATTTGGGATGCATACTAGGTCACTGCCCTGCTTGGCCCAACTCAGCAGGGCTAAAGACAGAGATGCAGAGATGATTCTTGTATCATTAGATAGATTGCCCTCCTACTTAAACAAATACATCAATATAAAATGTCCACTCTAAGACTGCTAAATAGCTAATCAAATGGCTATCTTCTGCTGGTACTGAGTATTATCTATCCCGTTGCCTAGTCACTTTAACCCTACCCTACCTACAGTATATGTACATAGCTACCTTAATTACCTCGTACCCCTGCACATCAACTCGGTAATGGTACTCCATTTATATAGCCTTGTTATACGTTCACTGCATATTTATTCCTCGTGTCACTATTTCTTTATATATATGTTTTTAATCATGAGCTCTGCATTGTTGAAAAATTACCCGTAAGTAAGCATTTCACTGTTAGTCTACACCTGTTGTTTACCAAGCATGTGACAAATAACATTTTATTTGATTTTGACCCCACTTCTTTATCTGGTAGAGAGAGCCAGAACAGAACATGGCGACACTGGGGTGATGAAGTGCGGTGGTGGTGGCTGATATCAGATGGATACTGACGCCTAAATGGCGCTCATTTGATGGTGCTCTCTGATGATGCGTCACATGCTACAGTACTTCATTATAGTGAAGCTGGACAGCGCTCGCGGTTCATTAAAAAGCAATATGTGGAGGTGTGATTGGCCATTTCCTGCAGATAAGTATCTCCTCATACATTTAAAGAAGACAGCCGGACTAGACTGGACCGTGGATTCTCCTCAGCTGCAATGTTGGGGTAATAATCTAGTTGCTGCCAAACTGAATGTGAATTTGAATTAAGAATGTTTTTAACGGAGACAGGATTTTTGTGGTATTTCAAGGGCAACGGACTGACTGAAAACTAGCATATTTTCACGCTGTTTTGTCTCATAGGTAATGAATGAAGCCCAGAAATGATCAATTTAGGCAGTAATCTGTTGAATCAGGTGTCTGTCTTCCGAAATGAAATGATTGCATAGTGTCACTGTGGCTCAAGAGTAGTGTTGAATATCGCTGGTCCGGTGGGTAATACACAGCTACAGTATTCATGCTGGGTGAAGATCGTGATTTATGTAAGGTAATTTATGAAATATCATACAACATGTATGGAAATTGTATTAGTGTTAAGCCAGCTGTCTTTCCCAACCAGAACAAAAGTCTAACCCACCATGGACGACATCATGTGATTAAGCCCCATTACAATAACAGAATATATTTTGATGAACATCATGATCTTTCCTTAGTTGGACATGGTCTTCTCTCTCTTAACTGTTTTCCTATGACCTTCAACAGTGGCCTGAGGTGTTCAGGTGAAGTGTAGCTTTCACTGGTAGGCCTAAACTGAGGTGCTAGACCAGTCAATCCCAACCTTTCTGTTGATGATGGACACCTGAGAGTCCAGACAGGCGCCAAGACAAACACACTTCTCAGTCTGTGTGATTATTGCGCCACAGTACGAATAATTCCCTGTGAAAGCAAAGACGGGAGACTGAGGGAGAAGGGCCGGCTGCTGCCAAGCTGAAGGACTTGAACGTGTCAGATATGATATATGGGTAGAGGAGAGACCGGGGTCTGGTGCTGCTTTTTTTGCAGGCTCACCCACCATCCCCATCCTCCCCCTCTCTCCTCCTTAATGAACTATTTGAGCAGCATGTTGCCTGTGATAGAGATCTGTTGCTGGACATGGAGGATATTGCCTTACCTCTGGTGAGTGGTCCATTCTTAATCAAATCAATCAAAATCTCGATTTCCAATATAAGAAAAGGGAAAGAAACAGTTATTGCTCTATAAGTGAGAGTATAGGATTAGAAGTCAGACAGAGGTGTATGGGAAGAGATTACTTCCCTATACTGTTGCTTTCTTGTATGTCTCCCCAACTTCTGTTAGTCAGAACTGTATAGAAAGTCTATGAAAATACATTATACTCACATATTTTTTCTACCAGACCTTTTCCCTTTTCCTATCTCTCTATCTCACACTCCGGAGTCGGCTGTGAAACGTAGTGACCGCTCCTCGGTCATTCATTCAAGGAGGGCAGGTCTCCAGTTTGAGGGAGAACCTGGAACTCTGGAACAGAAACCCCACACTGCGAAAACACCTGAGCTCTCTCTGTCTCTGTGGACACACAGGTCATGAGAACAGGGTTGATTGGCAGTGTGTGTGTGTGTGTGTGTGTGTGTGTGTCTGAGTGTGTCTGGGGTGACGTCTGGTGGGATAGCGTTACAACTAGTGTCATCAGGCGTAAGTCAACTACTGACTGCTGACTCCTTGTTGCATCCATTCCATATATCACATGGGAATTTGCCTCCATGTCTCTAAGTCCTGTCTAATTCAAATTTGTAAAATTGTTTTGGTTAAAAATACCTTAAACGGATAGACACATATCTAACTGAAAAAACGTATAACTCCATTACTTAATTACATTAGTGAACGATGTGGCGGTTGATATGTTAGAAGCTGATGTGAAAGAAATTATGTTCCAGAGGTAATTTTTCATCATCGTCAATTGGGCAATAAACTCACTATCTCTTACTGGCTGATAAGCTTCCCCTCACCATCTGTCATGTTTAAGTGTGAAGCCCGCAAACCCCTCGCCTCTTGAATCCCACTCACAATATTTACATCCTGGAGGATCCGGCCTGGTCATTCGGAAAATATGTAATGAACACTATTTGTTAACGTCATCATCTGTGGTCTGGATATAAGCTTAGCCTTCATTTATTTACGTACTGCTAGAGACCCCAGAAGTCTAATTAAATCTCTGCCTTCAATGAATGACTTGTTAATATCATACGGAGCGTGAAAGATACCTTGTTAGCCACAGTGCATAATCAAAGGGCAGTGACAGATTATTCCAGCTATGTGTCTATGAGGCTGAATGGGGCTGCAAAGGGTAGAATATCTGTAGTCTTGTTGATTGTCTCTGTGGCCAAGTAACTGTCCAAGATGTCCCACTCCAACCAGGCTTTGAACAATGAACACATTATTACCAGTCAAAGACAAATCCCTAAGCAAATACTTACATTTGTATGCTAGAAGGAAGTGTTAAATTCATTTTTACAGCATCCACTCTACTGTACGTGTACATCTTACAGGTATATAAATCTCCTCTGTAATTGCTGCTTATACACCAATAGGGGTAATTTCGACAAGTGCAACTGTCTCAACCAGTAATCCTGACTATATAAAAAGTGGTTTGAGGTATACTGTAGACTAGATACTGTACCTCCAGTAGGCTGGGATAAGAAAGAGGCATAATTTACCCTGCCAGCCTCAACTTGTGTGTCATTACAGGAGATGAAAGCCACTTGACACTGCATTGTCATTTACAGTACATTCCCCAGTACAGTGCTGATGGGTCTCCTAGTGACTCATAGGCCACAAGGGAAAACTGTTTGGTAAATGCATAAACATTTAGACAGGGCTGTCTCCATTGAAATGTGGTGGTTGGCAAATTGATTTCTAATAATGTATTGTTATTGTTTTTAATGTAATTTCACATTCTGATCTTACTACATTAGCTTTGGTACTGTATGTTTGTTTGCTGAATGTAGGACAAATGCTGTGGATGTGTATTTGATTGTTTTAATTTAATGTTAATCCCTTATGTGTCATGTTCGTAGTAAGAATGAGACCAAGGCGCAGCGTGAGTATCGTTCCACATCTTTTATTTGAATGTGAAACTTAGCGAGACAAACAATAAACTAATAACAAACAACAAACGGTGACGACAGAGGTGCAACATGCACTAACTCAAAATAATCTCCCACACACACAGGTGGGAAAAACAACAACTTAAATATGATCCCGAATTAGAGACAACGATGACCAGCTGCCTCTCATTGGGAATCATACAAAAACCCCAACATAGAAAAAAGAAACTATAACCCAACATAGAAATAAATAAACTAGATAAACCCCCCAGTCACGCCCTGACCTACTCTACCATAGAAAATAATAGCTCTCTATGGTCAGGACGTGATAGTACCCCCCCCCCCCCCAAAGGTGCGGACTCCGGCCGCAAAACTTGAAACCAAAAGGGAGGGTTAGGGGGGGTGTCTAGTGTTGGTGGCCGCTCTGGTGCAGGACGAAGAACCTTCTCATCCCGCGGAACCTCCCGCATCGGAGGCGGTTCTGGTGCGGGACGAAGAACCCTCTCATCCTGCGGATCCGCCAACATTGGAGGCGGCTCTGGTGCAGGACGAAGAACCCTCTCATCCTGCGAATCCGCCAGCATCGGTGGAGGCTCCGGACCGCCGACCGTCGCTGGAGGCTCCGGACCGCAGACCGCCGCTGGAGGCTCCGGACCGCGGACCGCCGCTGAAGGCTCCGGACTGGGGACCATCGCTGGAGGCTCCAGACCGGGAACCGTCACTGCAGGCTGTGGACCGGGAACCGTCGCTACAGTCTCTGGACCGGGGACCCTCGCTGCAGGCTCCGTGCCATGGATCATCGCTGCAGGCTCCAGGCCATGGTTCGTTGCTGGAGGCTTTGTGTCCATGGATCATCGCTGCAGGCTCCGGGCCATGGTTCGTCGCTGGAGGCTACGTGCCATGAATTATCACCGGAGGCTCCGGGCCATGGATTATCACCGGAGGCTTCGTGCCATGGATCATCACCGCAGGCTCCGGGCCATGGATCATCACTGGAGGCTTCATGCCATGGCTCATCACTGTAGGCTTCGTGCCATGGATCATCACTGGAGGCTGGGTGCGTGGAGCAGGCACAGGGCATACCAGGCTGGAGAGACGCACTGGAGGCCGGGTGCGTGGAGCTGGCACAACACGTCCTGGCTGGATACCCACCTTAGCTCGGTAAGTGTGGAGAGCTGGCACAGGACGCACTGGGCTGTGAAGGCGCACTGGAGGCATAGTGCGTAGAGCCGGCGCAGGATACCCTGGGCCGTGGAGGCGGACTGGAGGTCTGGAGCATAGAGCTGGCACAACGAGTCCTGGCTGAATACCCCCTGTCGCACAGCAAGTGCGGGGAGCTGGCACAGGCCGCACTGGGTTGTGCTGGCGAACTGGGGATACCG
The DNA here is from genome assembly GCF_901001165.1 of Salmo trutta. NCBI lineage: Eukaryota > Metazoa > Chordata > Actinopteri > Salmoniformes > Salmonidae > Salmo > Salmo trutta. Next base: position 25,489,692 of record NC_042966.1, on the reverse strand, counting down.
GGCGTAGAGCTGGCGCAGGATATCCTGGGCCGAAGAGACGCACCGGAGACCAGGAGCGCTGAGCCGGCACAATCCGTCCTGGCTGAATGCCCACTCTAGCACGGCAAATGCGGGGCGCAGGCACAGAGCGCACCGGGCTATGAATGCGCACTGGAGACACAGTGCGCATCACCGCATAACACGGTGCCTGACTGGTCACACGCTCCCCATGGTAAGCATGGGGAGTTGGCTCAGGTCTAAACCCTGACTCCGCCAATCTCCCTGTGTGCCCCCCCCCCCCCCCCAATTATTTTTGGGAGCTGCCTCTCAGGCTTCCGTTGTTGCCGTGCTAATTCCTCTTAGCGTCGCCGTTCCTCTTTTGCTGCCTCTATCTCCTCCCTTGGACGGCGATACTCCCCAGTCTGTGTCCAGGGCCCTTCTCCATCCAGGATTTCCTCCCAGGTCCAGCTCGTCTTCCCCGTAGGCGCACGCTGCTTGGTCTTTTTGTGGTGGGAGATTCTGTCATGTTCGTCGTAAGAGTGAGACCAAGGCGCAGCGTGAGTATCGTTCCACATCTTTCATTTGAATGTGAAACTTAGCGAGACAAAACAAACCGTGACGACAGAAGTGCAACATGCACTAACTCAAAATAATCTCCCACAAACACAGGTGGGAAAAACAACAACTTAAATATGATCCCGAATTAGAGACAACGATGACCAGCTGCCTTTAATTGGGAATCATACAAAAACCCCAACATAGAAAAAAGAAACTAGAACACAACATAGAAATAAATAAACTAGATAAACCCCACAGTCACGCCCTGACCTACTCTACCATAGAAAATAATAGCTCTCTATGGTCAGGACGTGATAATTTGCTTTGAATTAATCATAAAGAAACAGTTTCTTGAAGTTCAAGAAAGCAAAAAAAAGTATTAATGGCCGGCATCCAAACCACTAATAAATGAATCCATAAAAACCAAGCTTTCAATCCAACAGCGAGGCCATTTGAATGGCTTCATTTGAGTGGTAAGACTACTGCTTCTCTTTGTGTCTGTAATAATCTTTCCCGTAGAGAAGTAATCACAATACAATGTAAATAATGACAGTCATACGTGACACTTAAAAACTCAACATTGTAATTCTGCCCGCCTTCTAAACTCCATGGAATTCTGCCCACCTTCTAAACTCCATGGAATTCTAACCGCCTTCTAAACTCCATGGAATTCTAACCGCCTTCTAAACTCCATGGAATTCTAACTGCCTTCTAAACTCCATGGAATTCTAACTGCCTTCTAAACTCCATGGAATTACAACCTCCTTCTAAAGTCCATGGAATTCTAACCACTTTCTAAACCTTGGAATTCTGTCCACCTAAACTCCATGGAATTCTGCCCACCTTCCTTCTGTTCAGGAAGACCTTGCAGAGAGTCAGGTGGACCTCGTAGAGGGTCGGGGTGTGACTGCTAAACCTATTAACGGATGGTATTCCCTTTGCCTGCAGAGCATGAAGTGAGGATGCCAGGACATGGAAACACACACACACTGTACACACACACAGACACAGACACACGCACTGCATTACTCAGGCCCTAGTCCACTAGACAGATGTGCCTCCCCTGACTGTAGAAACAGCCTCCACATCTGGACTAGCAGTTAGGTGTGTAGAGGTTTCCCAGGACCCCTCTATGCCCCAACCCTATTGCCCCCTCCACCTCCACACGCACACAAGCAAACACACACACACACACACACACACACACACACACACACACACACACACACACACACACACACACACACACACACACACACACACACATACCCCCATGCATGCACATACACAAGCACACACACACACACAACACCACACTCATGTGTGCCTGCCCTGCTTTTTCCATTCTCTGCCCTGCGACGTGGCAAACGTTATACATTCCACACACACACCTCACCATAAAGCTCCTCACTGAAACAGATATCCCTTCTCTCTCTGATGAGCTGCCAGGAGTAGAGGCAAATGGGAATTCAATATGGAATCATAACCCACCACCTCACATCAGTGCTACCTCCCACGAGACAAGAGGGTGATAAAATGTGAGTCTGGCCAAGGTGGTATAACTCTAACTCCCTTCTACATGTAATGAGAATGAGGAATGCAGATGTCCTCTTACGTGATACAGGGTTCCTCTCTCTTGGAGAGTGCTAATTACTGGAATTATTTAGTTTGAGTCCCATATGGCACCCTATTCCGTATATACTGTAGTGCACAAATTTTGTGTCAAGACAGTTCCTTCTCTTAATTGGCTTCTCTCTTTGGAGATAACCACCTTGCTACATCAGTTCGTGTGCAGGAGTAACCATACTCCCTACAGTCTACAGATGTGGCCCACAAATCTTTTTTTCTGACGTTGTTAATTGCGACCCAGGAACCCAGGAGGAAGAGAGACAGCATCCCAAATGGCACCCTATCACGTATATAGTGCACTACATTTGACCAAGACCCCATAGGACTCTGGTCAAAAGTAGTGCATTATAAAGGGAATAGGGTGCCATTTGGGATGCACATCTCTATTTTACATAGAGACCGAAAAAGCTATCATTTAATGAGAAAAAAATGTCACTTTCCCTGAGCTGAACCCTATTGGTTCTGTCTGTGACTGTGTTAGTTGAACATTCCCCATCCACCATCAACCCAGCACCCTGTCAATGCCACCTCATTTTGATGTTCAGATAGGTCCTTGCACCTCGGCCGCCGCAATTTGACACAACTAATGTAGACCAGGTCTTTAATGACACCCAGGAATATATTACCCAGCCAGGACATAATAATAATGGAGAAGCATCAATCAAAGAGGGCCTGTGCATACATTGTGTAATAAACCTTATCTCTGACTGACACAGGCAGTCTGTGACTGCGTCAGCCTGCCATGGAAAGGGAGAAGGAGAAGGAGTTCGGGTGAATTCCAAAGGGCACCCTATTCCCTATGTATTGCACTACTTTTGACCAGAGCCCTAGGAGCCCTATGGGTCCTGGTCAAAAGTAGCGCACTAAATAGAGAGTAGGGGGCCATTTGGGACAGTGGCTCTGTGTGCTGTGGAGGCTCTGCTGCCTGCCTGCCATTGCAGCCCCAGTTAGCAGTGTATAAATATGCTGTTTAAGAGTCAATGACATTTTAATAAGGTAAAGCTGACAGCTAGCTCAGACTAGGGCTCTCACAAACACCCAGTTGTTTCAGAAAACCTCGGCTTCGAAAAATAGGCTAGGAATAATACATGTTTGTAGAATGGTGGATTTAAGAACAATGATATTGTTTCTCTTTGAATATCTATGCCCCCTCCAGGGTTCACACACTCAAACATACACATACGTTCCAAACTGTCAGCCATAGACTGTTTACCCCTCACCCCCCCACCCCCTCCTAAATATTTTCCAAACAGGCGTTAACTGGGTTCAGCTGCGAAGCTGTTCTGGCTCTCATCTCCACTTTCCATATTATTTAGAGAGAGGCCTTCTTGTTGTATGTTTCTTTTCTTGTTCTGCTGACTGTTCTCACCAGCCACCAGCCACCTCTCAAAGTCCTCATTGTGCTCTTGAATGGCAGGGTGATGTCATTGGCTCCGGAACACCTGGGAAATCCTTGAGCTTATGATGTCAGAGTCTGTTTGGACAAGGCTTTTCATAGATTGTCTCCCAAATGGCACCCCAGACCCTATATACTGCACTACTTTTAACCAGAGGTCTATTCCCTATATGCTGCACTATTTTTGACCAGAGCCCAATGGACCATATGTAGTATACAGGGAATAGGGTGCCATTTGGGACACACATAGGCTGCTTGGCGGGGAGCCTGCGACAGACAGACTGGTAGAGGACCTGTTTGTTAGCTGTGATTAATGGTGGCACCAGCTGGGCATAGCCTACTGTATGGGTGCTAGTGTTAGATTACGTCCCAAATGTCACCCTATTCCCTACATAGTGCACTACTTTTGACCAACGCTCATAGGGCTTTGGTCAAAAGTAGTGCACTACATAGGGTGCCATTTGGGATGCAGCCTTGGGTTTGAGCGCCAGAGCCAGCTATGTTTAAAAGTACTGAAGTTGTTATCCACCCAATGGTTGAGTTAATGGAGCCCTATGTCACTAGAGTAGCTGCCACTTTATGGTGTTGTAGACATTCATCATCTTCATTCCGTGTTGGTAAACTCAAACAGTAACACACCAGTTATTATGACTCTACAATACAATTCAAGTGATCATTGGATTCCACTGTGCACCCCTGTAAATCATCCACCCATGCCTGTGTTTCCATTCCATTATGTCAATCAAATGTAACAGCTACTGTCACTGGGTTGGAGGAAACCAGACAAGGATTAAGTCCTATTTTTTTAATTTAACTAGGCAAGTCAGTTAAGAACAAATTCTTATTTTCAATGGCAGCCTAGGAACAGTGGGCAGAACAATAGATTTTTAACTTGTCAGCTCAGGGATTCGATCTTGCAATCTTTCAGTTACAAGTCCAACACTCTAACCACTAGGCTACCTGCTGCCCCTATGGCTCTGGTGGTGCTGGAAAAACATCAGATCCATACACACACAGACCCAACCTAGACCATTCAACTTGCAATGCCAGACAGAACAGCAATACCTCACCAACAACACTGACAGACAGTTATCTCTATTTGAGCCCTCCAGAGCCATTGAATCAACCAGGATTTGAATGATTATTAGTAGTATGTTTGTCTGGGTCCCCTGTACCTTCGGAAAGAATGTAGTCCCCACGTCACAGACTGAGCATCAGAGGAAAGAGAAAGAACTTCTAATAGACTAGTCTCCGTTTTACTCATGGGATAGGTCCCAAATGGCATCCTATAGGGCTCTGGTCATTAGTAGTGCACTATATAGGGAATAGGATGCCATTTGGGACAACGTATAATGCCTCAGATTTAGGACAGCCTTAGCACAAGCAGCTCATGAGCCTTGCGTATTCAGAAATAAAGAGGAGTAAAGATCCCCCTGACTTAAACCTGTGGTTCACTGTCTCTCTGCTGTCTCTCTGCTGTCTCTCTGCTGTCTCTCTGCTGTCTCTCTGCTGTCTCTCTGCTGTCTCTCTGCTGTCTCTCTGCTGTCTCTCTGCTCTGCTGCATTCTCTACATTAGAGAGATCAGCCTGTTGGCCTGTTGGTGTCATGGGTAGTGTCTCAAATGGCACCCTATTCCCCATAGGTCTCTGGTCAAAAGGAGTGCACTGTATGGGGAATATGGGTGCCATTTGGGTTACAGACATGTTCAATTGGCTGTATAGTATTGTGTCCTGACTTCATAGTGATGGAGATAAGCTTGGACTCAGACTTGACTGAATGTCGACTGGAGAGATGTTATGTGAGCCATTGTTTTTGAAACAAAGTTCTTCAGCATGGCATTTCACAGCGCCATGGTGTCAGACAGCTTTGGCTAATACAAACATTACACAGCTGTAGTGCTAGATAGGCCGTCACTAAAATACTGTGAGCCCACCTGTCTATACAAAAATAGAAAATCATTGGTTAGATGTATACTTGAAATTGCCCATGATGCTGCTCCTCTGTGTCTGTAACAGTAACAGAAACTCTTCCTGATTTGTAAATGTGTAGTTGCCATATCTCATTGGTAGGTGACAGTCAGTCCCCTGATAAGCCTTGACTAGACAGGACGAATCCCTGCCTAACGCTTCAGACAGACACCACACCCAAGCCAGGCATCCAGTCCACACATCCCCATACACAGCTGTCACCTTTCCTATAATGAATGTACTGTCCTGTCTCTGGGTGTGTCAGCAGCTGTAATATAACACATTCAGGAGGTGACCCTCATGGCATAGAGGCCTTTGATCCACGAAGTGAGTACAATCCTATCTATCTTCTTCAGTTTAGACAATTAGGACCATCTTTTTACAGGGATGTGTGTTACTGTGAATAGCTGTGACTACCGGCCTATAACAGTAGTAGCGTTCGACCAAAAAGGAAAACAAAACACACTTCCTGTAATACTTGGCAACATATCGTACACATAATCTCAACATATCAGTCTTTAAAAAGTTTTGCAATATAAGATAAATCAAAACAAATCTGTGACAAAAATTCCGCAGAAGACGAGACATGATATGAAATGTCTAATGAGAGGTAAATTTACCAACAATGTTGCTAGACCGCAACAGTTACATGGATACACACTGCTCCATCACTGTTTCTGGGTGGTTGTGACCCATAGCATGGTTAAACCAGACTGAACGCTGTACTCTGTGGTGAACACAACATGCAGTGTGGTTTAACCAGGCGACATGACCCAGGCAGCTTCACATTAAATGCACGTGACTGCCCGACTGCTGCTATAGGCAAACCAAACCCAGCTCATTAAAGGGGACCGGGATAACAGGGACTAATGGAGGAGGGTGTGGTGTCAGATGTGCAACCCTGAATGACCCCAGTGCATTGTGGAGTCAACTCTGTCATTCTGAAGCCCTCAATGTCCATTAAAAGGCTTTTAAGTGTGGCTGTGTTCCGTAAATGCATGTGTATGTGAGCTAATGACAATGTATACACTGTATTTATGTGTGTGCTGTAAGGGCACCACAGTGATTTAGTAGAAGTTTCCATTGTGATCTCTGTCCAAATCTTTTATTGCTTTTCTGAACCACTTTCAACACTTATCGAGCCCTATTGAAAACAGGGATATAGTACAACAGCACACAGCCGGTCCAGCTCAAAGTGTAGTGATATGGCTGCCCTCTACACATGTCAGCTCTCCCTAAACAAACGTGAAAGCTTTCCATGAAGACTGCTGCTTCGTGTCACGTACAGCTCCCACTCATCACTGCCTATCGGCCGACGGTCTTCTGTTGGGTTCTCTACTCTCCTCTTCTCCTCTTCTCCTCTTCTCCTCTTCTCCTCTCCTCTTCTCCTCTTCTCCTCTCCTCTTCTCCTCTTCTCCTCTCCTCTTCTCCTCTTCTCCTCTCCTCTTCTCCTCTTCTCCGCTTCTCCTCTTCTCCTCTCCTCTTCTCCTCTTCTCCTCTCCTCTTCTCCTCTTCTCCTCTCCTCTTCTCCTCTTCTCCTCTCCTCTTCTCCTCTTCTCCTCTCCTTTCCCTGCCATACTGGAACAAAGGTAAGCTGGTCCACTCCTCCTCCCATCTGTTAAAAATAAGGACTCCGATATTTGTCAAGGGAACATCACAAATGGCCTCCTGTTCCCTATATATTGCACTACTTTTGACCAAAGCCCTGGTCAGTAGTAGTGCACCATGAAGGGGATAAGGTGCCATTTGGGACGCAAGCAAAAATCTTTGATCAATACGCAGCATATTACATGCCAGCTTTGTGGGTCCAGAGCCAGCTAATCCCTGACATCCTAAATGAGTACCTGCTTTGTTAACCTTTGATCTGCAGCGTTAGGACACGCACCGGCCCAATTACACCCCTGGGTTTATGAGAGGGCAACAACGTGCTCATTGAGACACAGAGGGATTTGGGCTTATTTATTACAATGCAAGAGTTGTTTCGGGAGACTGTCAGCACGGCTGAAATATAAGGGGTTGAGGGATTAGAATGTTAAAGGACAAATGGGGTTATGTTAATTAATGTATAAAAGCATGTATAGGGTTTGGCTGCCCACCACAGTTTGACCCAAAACTCTGGCCCTGTAGGGCCTTAAAAACACACCACCACTACCATCACCACCACCAATACTACCACCAGCACTACTGAGATTTCAGCTACAATGTTTGTGGTTTTGGTTTCTGGTAATAGGCAACCGTATGGCCCCTGAAATTAGATGCCCTAGGATAGTACTTTGAGTACATAACAGCGCTTTTGATTGGAGTAAATTCAGATTTATGTAACAGATGGCTGTTAGTGGTCTGCTCTGCACTATGATTTGGCTTTGTCTTGTGCCTCTTCTCGAGGAGTGGCTAAGTTTCCACCCTGACAGCTAGGCTGCTATGGTACTAGGACACCCAGGGGTACATTGAGCTGTAATGGGCAGAGAAGTGATGAACTCTCCGCTCCCTGACAGCCAGCCAGCCCCAGTGTTGGGGTAGTGGATGTGGGGGAGGGGTAGAGGGTGGTTGGCATGGGGATAAATGTTCACTAGGGGCTCAGTCAGTCAGTTGGAAGGACAAGGCTGTAATAGGAAACCTCTCCAACCCACTGTTAAAAAATGTCAAACCCCCATTTATAACCAGCCACATTTGCGGGGAGATTAAAAAAGGCACAGAAGACCCAAAGCACCAATTTCGTTTCTAAAACTCAATCCACCAGCAGAGGGATTTGCATAGCTAATTAGAGACAGTGCCACTCCGTCTCTCTCCTCCTCTCATCGTCCTCCTCCGTCTCCTCCTTTTCTGATGGATCTCGGCTTTGTAGTGACAGCAAAGATAGGTTGAGACTTGCACAAAGACCTTCTGAACTTGTTTTTATCTGGCTAAATAAAACACCATGTTTCCAATGTAAAGTATTACTGTAACAGGTCTTTCTCTGTCATTGTCAGCTTATATGTTCCTGGTGTTATGTTATTGTATATGCAAATACGTTTGTGCTGGCCTACATTTGTAGCAGTGCGTGTTCGTTTTCTGTTGTCATGGATTGCCTGTTTGTGTTGTGTCGTAGAGACGTTTTAAATGTCACATTGTGTGGGTTGGAGCAGTGGGATTTGACGATGATGAGGATTATATCCCAAATGGCACCCTTTTTGCCTATTAGGTGCACTAATTGTAACCAGGGCCCAACAGTAGTGCACTATACAGGGAATGGGGTGTCATTTGGGACATAACTAAGGTCCTTCTGTCTTCTGGCCAACTACACATACTGGCTGATTAGCTGTGTTCTGAGATGAGCCTTATGAAGAAATACTGTATGAATGTCTTTAACTGTTCCTCTATCTCCTACTCTCTCACACTCTCTCTCTCTCTCTCTCTCTCTCTCTCTCTCTCTCTCTCTCTCTCCCCCTCGGGTCTCTCTCTCTCTCTTTCTCTCTCTCTCTCTCTCTCTCTCTCTCTCTCTCCCCTCGGGTCTCTCTCTCTTTCTCTCTCTCTCTCGCTCTCTCTTGATCTCTCTCTTTTGCTCCCCCTCTCTCTCTCTCTCTTCCTCTCTCTCTCTCTCTCTCTCTCTCTCTCTCTCTCTCTCTCGCTCGCTTTTGCTCTCTCTCTCTTGCGCTCTCTCTCTTTCGCTCTCTCTCTCTGTCTTTGCTTTCTCGCTTTTGCTCTCTCTCTCACACACACACTCTCGCTCTCTTGTCATGTGCCATGTACGATCAGCCTCTCCACAGTCAAATGGGTATGAGAACACACACCATTAGGAGGGGTTAAATGGACTGACAGTGTGCTGCTTTCCCAATGAGAGAGAGAGAGAGAGAGAGAGAGAGAGAGAGAGAGAGAGAGAGAGAGAGAGAGAGAGAGAGAGAGATCGAGATCCGCCAATTGCAATAACATTAAACCAAGTGCAAGAGTGGGAAATCAAATGTATATCCCCCTATATATGGAGTTTTCTGCAGACCTTCACCCCCAATTAGACTTAATTTCCATAGAGAATGATGTGGAGTCAGGGTCTCATAATAATAATAATAATAGAAACAAAAATTGCTTGAATGCATATGTACAGTAAGTGATAAACAAGAAAAATGACATTTGGATAAAATGTGATTCGGGAGAATGGGATAATGTGGGTTCAGAAGTTCAGCCTAAGCATTAGAAAGAGAAAATGGTTCATACGGCTTCTAATATCAATGCCTATGAACAATGTATTTGTTATGGAAATTATATACTGCACACTTATATAATGATTTAGTAACTATTCTTATGATTGGATTAAGATAAATATAATTATACTGATCTATTTCACCATGTTAATTGTGTTAAAGAATGAGAAGTCATTTCGTGTTGTGGACATTACTCCTTGGATTACACAGAACTTCCCGTGCCTGTAAACTTTATCTGTCGCCTATTAAGTCACTTAAACGACCCAGAATGAAACCAATGGCTGCATCTAAGAACTGTTATAGTTCCTTAGGCCAAGTTTGTAGTCTGTTCTGTCAATTCAATTCCATTTCAATTTAAGGGGCTTTATTGGCATGGGAAACATATGTTTAAATTGCCAAAGCAAGTGAAATAGATAATAAACAAAAGTGAAATAAACAATAAAAAATTAACAGTAAACATTACACTCACAGAAGTTCCAAAAGAATAAAGACATTTCAAATGTCATATTATGTCTTTATACCATGTTGTAATGATAAATAAACATAAATATAGGTTGTATTTACAATGGTGTTTATTCTTCACTGGTTGCCCTTTTCTTGTGGCAACAGGTCACAAATTGTGCTGCTGTGATGGCACACTGTGGTATTTCACCCAATAGATATGGGAGTTTATCAAAATTGGATTTGTTTTCAAATTCTTTGTGTGTAATCTGAGGGAAATTTGTGTCTCTAATATGGTCATACATTTGTCAGGAGGTTAGGAAGTGCAGCTCAGTTTCCACCTCATTTTGTGGGCAGTGTGCACATAGCCTGTCTTCTCTTGAGAGCCAGGTCTGTCTTCAGCAGCCTTTCTCAATAGCAAGGCTATGCTCAGTCTGTAGATAGTCAAAGATTTTCTTAATTTTGGGTCAGTCACAGTGATCAGGTATTCTGACACTGTGTACTCTCTGTTTAGGGCCAAAGAGCATTCTTGTTTGCTCTGTTTTTTTGTAAATTCTTTCCAATGTGTCAAGTAATTATCTTCTTGTATTCTCATGATTTGGTTGGGTCTAATTGTGTTGCTGTCCTGGGGCTCTCTGGGGTCTTTCTCTCGCTCGCTCGCTCGCTGTCTGTCTGTCTGTCTGTCTGTCTGTCTGTCTGTCTGTCTGTCTGTCTGTCTGTCTGTCTGTCTGTCTGTCTGTCTGTCTGTGTGTGTCTTCTATGGCCAACTCCAGTACTCTCTCTCTCTCTCTTTCTCTCTCTCTCTCTCTCTCTCTCTCTCTCTCTCTCTCTCTCTCTCTCTCTCTCGCCTCCTCTCAGAATATCTGTGGTGCTGAGAGACTTTGCACTGTGTGTTTTCTTAATCATGTGGAAATTAGCCCCTCGTCGCCGATAAAATCCACAAATCCCTTCGCCTTCCCTCTGTCTGTCCAGAGAGTAAGAATGGGGATTGTTCAAAAACTCTTGGAAAACGCTGCCTCACCGTGTGTTGTTTATTTTCATTGCCAGAGAGGAAATTATGCTGTCTTTATGCACTGTTTGTGTATATTAAAGATCCTCAGTGTTTGGCTTGTAAAACCTAACTCTCTAGTCCATTATTTCCAGCAGGCCCAACATTCATTCTCTGCCTTGAGTTGTTTGTCCTTACTGTAGTTTAGTACAATGCTAGTGATCTAGTGTGACTGACCGGGCATAGAACCCGGGTGTCTTGCATGGCACAATACTGTGGTATAGCCCACTGATCCTAAGCCTAGGCATTAGCTGGAGGCTCTAACTTAGGCCCTAGCTAGTTTTCAGGTCTCAGGCAAGGTCACTTATCATACAAGCGTGGTTCACCTCCAGTACACTAGGTTCTACACAGTGTGGCAAAAGTACAGTATTGGTTTCTGTGTGGGCCAGAGCCTCCTTCCTCATCCACTCCCTCTCCATTTGTCCTCTCAATCTCCCCATTCTCTCCATCTCCCTGTCGCTCACCTACTCTCTCTTCACCCTTTCTCTTTCACCACTCCCTCACTCTCCCTCTCCCACATCACATCAGAGCCATGCAGCAGCTCCCTCCAGGCAGGCGAGCAGATCCCCGATCCTGAGCCACGCTGAAATAAATCACAGGCTGTTTTAATCAGAGTGAAACAGAGCAGGCCTATAAACGATGGCCGAAACTTAGGTCAACTTCCTCTCCTTGCCCTCTATCCCTCTCTCCCTCCGTCTCTCTCTCTCTCCCTATGAGTCTTGCTCTCGCTCGCTTTCCCTCCCTCGATTTGTCCCTTTCCCTCTCTCGCTCTCTAACTCTTTTCTTCCCTATCTCTCTTTATCTCTTTTTCCGTGTCCTTGACTATGGGACGGACTCCTCCTGTAAACAAGCCAGGAATCCCATTTTGGCATTCCTGAAACCACTCTGGATTTGATTTTACAACCCAATTAAAGCATGGCTGTAAATCAGCGGTGCAGCGTTCCATTTAGTTTCTCTCTCTCCTCTCCTTTTTTCTTCCTGTTTTCAGCGGGCACCTCGAGCAGAATTTAGTACTCCCCCGGGCCACAAACCAATATCTGAACAGGTCCCTTTAAAACCAATAAGGCAGAGAATGGGAGGCGCCTGACGAGGCTGTTTACAGGCCAGGGTAGACGCCACCCCGGGTGTCTCCTCTCCTCCCAGCTTGGTATGCCACATGCACACGCACATGCACACACTGTTGTGATAGCCTACCACAGATCCCCTCAGTAGATCTACCTGCCAACAAAAAGTAGGCTTTTGATTCATAAGTAAAATCAATAGAGGAATACTCTGCCAGGCCAGCCTCACATTAATCTGAGGGGAGATTAATATGTCACGCAGAGTAGCAGAGGCGGCGACCGCCCGGCAACGGGAGGATTGTTTTTCATACCCATCGTACGTCCCAGACAGTAATTGCATAAGCTAATCAATCAAAAGGGATGGCACGGTTTTCATTTTTCATTAACGGGACAACATGTTACTGGGGCCTGTCAGATGAGAGAGAAATGTGTGTTAATGACTTATCAATAACTGGAGGCTGTATCTATGACGCACGGTGACTTAACAATGAATGACTGAATGGTTGACTCTCAAATGGCACCCTATTCCGTATATAGTGCACTACTTTAGTCCGGAGCTCAAAGAGCTCTGGTCTAATATAGTGCACTACATAGGGAATAAGGTGCCATTTGGAATGCACACAGGGACTGTCATTAAGCAGAGTTCCAGGCCTATTTTCCCTATAATTTTCCCTCTTTGAACCTAGAGCAAAGACTCCACTCATCTCTATAGGAAAGCCTGACACAATGAAATGACTGGAAATTAGATTTTTTTTCCCGAAGGCATTCAGTAGGCCGTCATTGTAAATAAGAATTTGTTCTTAACTGACTTGCCTAGTTAAATAAAGGTTAAATAAAATAAATAAATAAAATGTTTATTGTAACGTTTAGGCAGAAGTCAGAAATCAGTTGAAGGAAGTTGGATAGCTTTTGAAGTGGCAGTAGAAACAGAATTCTGACTCAAAAACTAAACAGAGATGCAACAATTATGACTAGACTGACAGTGAAATTCCTATTCTGTTTCTCCCTTTGTTGATGGGCAGCGTAAACGGCAGTGGGATGTTAAAGTTATAGCACACACACCCACACACACAGTTTTATGTACATACAGTATCTGGGATTCTTTTATTAAGTGATTAATGTGGCAGGCACCTTACAAAGACTGGATGACAAAGTTAATTTGGCCCCGGTAGACGTGTCAGAGAAATTATCTTCCAAATTGTTACAGTGGCCTCCATTATGCAGGACTACGTCGTTCATCTCTCTCTCTCTCTCTCACTCTCACACACACACACTGTATTTCAGGAATTTTTGTCGTAATGTTGGAGGCGTCACCGACGGAGGCATGAGACTAATCAACCTTCAACTCAACTCTGAATGCCAAACAACTGCCAAAGCACTTTGACAAATAAAGGACACAACCTTAAAAACCTATGGGTGAATTTGTGCTGTATCCATGTTATTGCTTTGTTTTGGTTTGAATAGTGAGAGTTACAAGGATGAAATTAGAAATGGCAATTAGCAAAACATAGAATGAGGAGGTCTGTAATGCATCAGAATTTCCGCACCCCCCATAGCAAATGAGCAAATCACTTAGAATATGAATAGATTTATTTTTTCCCTCGTTTTGTAAGAGTTGCGTGTTAGATTGGAATGCCTCGCTTTAAGGTCAATTAGACAGTTCCAGGGACCAGGTTTTTCAAATAGCCATTATGAAAAGCTTTATTAAATACTAACCGGATGAACCTCAAGTCAAAGTAGGCCACCTTTTTTGATGCAGTGATGGACATCCATCTCATTCAATGACTGATTCAGAGACCTAGGCCTACTCCTCTGGGTTAACATGTCATTGTTGATAACCTGCCCATGAGACGTATTGTTGACTTTACAATTCTACTGTTTTCAGTGGGGTGTGAAACACCAGATTTGTTCTGTTTGTGACATGTTGTTTCAGCTATGTCCTCACCAGAATACAATGTTTCTGTAGAGCGGCGTTTGAGACGAGCGTCCTTATCTGTGCATATATGGAAAGCTCCCTGAATAGTGTTAGATACATAGTTTCACAATAGTTTCTAACACAGTCTCTCATGCATAGCAAGGTCAGCACTCTTGGCCTGAGTTGTCGTCATTATTTGGCAAGTCTTGATGACCTTTTCAGTGAGTGAGTAATTAAGGTGAGAAGGTCCGTCAGAATGCCACTGGCAGTATGTTTAGCCATTGGTTTGTATTGGTCACATCAGTTCTGCGCGCACACACACACACACACAAACACACACACACACACACGTCCTGCTGTTAACACAGATCAGTCTTCCTATAACTGCTCTTCGCCCCCCTGTCACGCAGATGTCCTGTTATAATCATCCCCACTCAACAGAACCGGTGGTTAAGTGAGGAACAGTAAAAACAGATTGGGGGGGGGGGGAGATGAGGGAGACAAAAAGACAGAGGAGAGAGAGAGAGAGAAGGAGAGAGTGGGAGAAAGAAGAAAAAAGTGTGTGAGAGAGAGGGGAGAGGAGGAGAGGGATCCCAACAGAAACATGCCCTATAATGAACAGTAATAAACCAGACAGTGGGTTGCTGCATGGGCCCTTATTGGATACATATGGTGACCGTAAATGTGTCCTTAGGTCTCCCTGATGCCTTCCCCAGCTGGCTGTGTGGCTCTGCTCTGCCACTCTACTGTACCTGCTGGGTGATGGGACGCTCGCTGCCGGCCCTGCCGCAAGATGATTGGCGTAATGGCAACTCATTGCTCAGATGGGCGTCCTGGCCCGTGTTGTCATTATCTATGGGTATTATGGGTAATGAGTCGGTAGTGGTTACAAGGATACCTCCATCAGTGGCACTATAGATCCCCATGTAAGAGACCAGAGCTGGGTTCAAATACTATTCCAAATCTTTCAAATGCTTTGAGGGCTTGGTCTTGCCTGTTTTCAGACTATATTATTGGTCCATTAAGCCAGACAAGCTCAATCAATCACAGATACAGTATATCAGATGATTTTCGAATAGTATTTGAACCCAGGTCTGTAAGAGGGGTTGTCCGGTGAAACGTAATGGCCTCCTCTGGTGAAAGCAGCGTTAAACTGTGTGGTAGTATGAGACAAACTCAGTCAAACTGTGTGGTAGAAATACTGTACTGGATGGATGAGGTACAGCCCACAGAGGTAGACTCCGGGGCCTAGGTGGGTTTGATGTGGTCTTTCCGGGATTAAGGACCAGACAGGCTATTTTTATCATGATGTATGCCCACCCAAACCCTCATCGGCTACAGTACACACACACACACACACACACACACACATTCCCTTTAACAGGCAGACAATCTCTTTTACATTCAAATATAGTGGAGGCATGAAGGCTACTTAAATAGTAAAATGAAAGGACTGTAAAGGAGGTTTTAATCTTTATGGGAGTAATTCCTCTCTGTAAACGACCCATCTGTTTCCCTGTTGATTTGAATATGGGTCCTTGTTTAACTTGTTACATGTTCTAGATAGGGCAAGAGGAGAACTAAAGGCCCTGTGGTCCTGTGGGGGTTGTTTTGGGCATGACAGTGAAAGGACTTCTGCTGGACTGTGTTTTACAGTATGGCTAGCATCTGCATCAGAGACCAATTCAGTGGCAGACCACATTTTCTCTCTCATCTCATGCCATGTGTTGGTTTATTTACTTGTCAATGAAGCTAATTTGAATGGGATTGGACAGCAATGTAACAGAAGGGTAACTACAGTATATTACTTCTATAGCACCTACATTGGGTAATTAACACTAGATAAACAACTTTAAAGCCCTTAAGCCCTGTATTAACACGTCACAAATCCCTCTTCCCTCTTTCTATTCTCTAATCCTTTGCTTAGTTTGTGTACGAGACGCCAGTTTAGAAGAACAAGACCACTGGTTAGTTGAACATGGGATTAAAGTAGGTGTGAAGTTGTGCGGCTCTGGATTTGAGAGTTTTACTTGATTTCATTCTCAATGATTTAAATAGGGGATAATGGGTTTGACTTGTGTAAAAGAAATCTGAGGGGCTGAACGCAAGAATGTATATGACTTTAAAGAGAGTATATTGTTGCCTGAGAGAAGCCAACAACACTATAACTCCTGACCTTGTATAATTTGTACTGAATCCTCACTAAGCAATACCTTATGATGACTAGTCAGTGGATATCTGATCATGGAAATATGTTTTAAATATATACTGTATATTTGCAGTCTTTAATTTAAGTAGTAGAACTATTTTGACCTGGCAAAAGGAAGACACAATCCATGCCCTTTTTACAGCAAGATAAAAATATGCAATGTCTTGGATTCTGTTTTTCACGCCTGAAATAGCTCCATTCATTCATTCTTAAATTGTTTTAACAAACAGATGACATATCACCTACCAGGAATCCCAGTTCATGCCTAGACTGTCATGGAAGACTCAACGAGGAATTAGGTCAACAATGGGAAAGATCTAAAACTCACCATCAAAAGCATTTGCTGTCTGTAATTATTCTTTGGTCAAGCACTGTAAGGACATTCTTTCTGTTTCAAGGTCTCACCGCAGAATCCTGGTTGTCACACGACACAGAGAGACACATGTCATTTTCTGCTGCAGAAATTAGAAGAATGCATGGGAAAAGAAAGAAAGGCTGACCTGAGTACTTTCCAAAAACAAAATGTGTTACAATGACAACAGAAAAACACATTGCCTGCCACAGTAAAGAGATGGGGAACGCATTGTAAATATTATGCTATCTGCTAGCAACTCCTCTGTGACATTTTTTTCGAAATAGCCTCTATATGGTGTTATGAAAACAATGGTCTCATGTGGGATTATGTTCACTACTAATCCACAACATTATCCTTTACACTGACACTAGATAGTAATACCTGCACTAGTGAGGGGAATTCCACATCATAACCATCATTTCTTTTTTGTTGCCATTAAATATTGCTGCCATCAAATGGTGAGAGGTGTATTTTATATACTCTCTTGTTCGCTGTTTGACTTTCTGAACACTTCCATAATTGCCAGACATTATCATGGCTAAGCAGACGAGCATGTACCCAGGGGGGCATTCAAATGATCCTCTATCTACCCCCTACCCGGCCACACTGCAGGGCTGGGCACCATGCCAACCCCCTGGGGTGCCAGAGAGGCATAGTGCACCTTGACCAGGACAGACGCACTTAACACCTCCCCCTAGTAGTAGAAACATCCCCAAACAAAAGAGAAAAAAGGAGACCTGACAACCTCTCCTCCATCTCTATCTACTTCTATCTCCCTGTCTCCTCCTCCGATCTCTCTTTCTCTGTTCTGCTTTTTAAACAGAACAAATCATGATTCATGTTGCTTTAATTAATATACAGCCACTAGATTAGAAAACGGGTGGTACAATTTTGTCCCTGAGCAGAGGTTTGGAGGGGAGGAGTGTGTGTGTATGCGTTCATGTGTGTGCGTTCATGTGTATGTGTGTGCATGCATGTGTGTGCGTGTGTGTGTGTGTGTGTGTGTGTGTGTGTGTGTGTGTGTGTGTGTGTGTGTGTGTGTGTGCGTGCGTGCGTGCGTGTGTGTGTGTGTGTGTGTGTGTGTGTGTGTGTGTGTGCGCACGTGCGTGCGCGTGCATGTGCACGTGCGTGTGTGTACAGTGAGTGTGTGTCTAGACCGGAGCTGTGTGAGGCAGACAGGTGGTGCTGATGAAGGCTGTGTGATTCACTCTGGTCCTTATTTGCATACATATGACAACCATCTGTGCTAAAAGCCCCCTACGATGTCTCTATTAGGCTAAGCGCCACATGGCATCTCCCTCCCAGCCAGGGACATTACAGCAGCGTTGTAGCCACGTAGTAACTGCAACCGTAGCCTACCGGCAGCTTTACGTTACGAGCCAGCTGATGCCATCACCATCTAGTGAGAGGAGCTGGGCCAGGCTAGGGTTTGCTGTGATGGGCTGGGCTTGGCTGGGCTTGGCTGGGCTAGGGTGTGCTGTGCTGGGCTGGGCTGGGCTAGAGTGCGCTGTGCTGTGCTGGGCTGGGCTAGGGTGTGCTGGGATGTGCTGGGATAGGCTAGAGTGTGCTGTGCTGGGCTAGGGTGTGCTGGGCTGAGCTGGCCTGGGCTAGAGTGTGCTGTGCTGGGCTGGGGTGTGCTGTGCTGGCTGGGCTGGGGTGTGTTGGGCTGTGCTAGGCTAGGGTGTGCTGGACTGTGCTAGGCTAGGGTGTGCTGGGCTAGGCTGGGCTAGGGTGTGCAGGGCTGGGGTGTGCTGTGCTGGCTGGGCTAGGCTAGGGTGTGCTGGGCTGGGCTAGGCTAGGGTGTGCTGGGCTGTACTAGGCTAGGGTGTGCTGGGCTGGGCTGGGCTGGGCTGGGCTGGGCTGTGCTGGGCTAGGGTGTGCTGGGCTGTACTAGGCTAGGCTAGGGTGTGCTGGGCTGGGCTGGGCTGTGCTGGGCTAGGGTGTGCTGGGCTGGGTTGGGCTCCTCCTATAGATGTGATAGGGTAACATGGGGCTCCATACCAGTTCCACTGATGTCATACACAGAAACAGAGGCTCATGCATGGTCAGGATTGACAGGGTGAAGGGATGATTTCAGGAAAAGTAGCACACACACTTGTATAGAACGTACTGTTCTTCAACAGCACACTCAAACTGAAACAAAATCTGGTCCTACAATGTTTGACACTGACAAGCTCATGTACTGCATTTTCCACTACAGACCACCTTTCATAATACGGCACCTGTTAACTCAGTGGTAATCCACTAAGTGGCTGACTGTCAAGCCCCACTGGAGATCTCCTCAGGCAACTGAAAAATCACCCAAACGGCCCTTTTAGGTCCAATCACCAACCTGGTAAAATAGACGTCATAATAAATAAACAGCCAAAACAAAGAGCAATACCACTCAGGGGGAAACTGATGGGAAATTACCCATAATGGTGTTTTAGAAAACTCTAGGTGGAATGCCTTAACTGCAATGACAGTTCGATGCATGGGGATGCATAAAAAGGACTGTTGTTTTAAAACGTTCTTTCCCAAAGCAAAATATTATTTTGTGCTTGACAGGGGCCTGGGAAAGGCACTGAGGGGGATGTACTCAGTCCATAAGGAATAGACTGGTGGGCTCAGGGGGGCAGCAGGTGCTCATAGTCCAGTTTTACATAGCCTGCATCTCAAATAGCACCCTATTCTCTATGTAGTGAACTACTTTTGACCAGGGCCCTTGAGGCTCTGGATGAAAGTAGTGCACTATGTAGGGAATAGGATTCCATTTGGGATGCAGGCATTGTCCAGTCTTACATAGTAAATGTTAGGGAAGAACAGGGCATAATACCAGGCCTTGTCAAAGAGGACTGAGTACTGGAGGTCCAAAACACAATTATCTGCTGGTAGTGAAGATAGTGAAGATAGTGATGGCCATTAATACCAGGGTTGATGTTTTCACCAGGAATTACCCACTCCACTAGCCGCTTGAATCTGCTGTTTTGTCATTGCCTTGTTATTTCATACATTGCACCAGAATCAGTTTCAAGGTAGATGATATCTTCTTTGTTATCAGTGCTGTCTTTCTCTTCAAGTTGTTGAAGTGTCTTGTGTTGTTGTATGACTTTGAAGTTGTTGTTCGACAGTTGGTGGTCGATTTCGCAAATCAATTTATTTCAAAACTATGGTGGTCGCCAGACCTCCGGTGATAACATCACAACGTCAGACTGTGAGGTTAAGGACAACACTCCACAGAAATCTAGCAGACCTTTACTGTAAAGTAAGGTGTTAGGCTGGATGGGGGGGGGGGGGAATCCTACACCTATGGGGAAGGTGGGGTGAACTGATACTATTGAGACACAGAGCGTAACCAGACCCGTGAGAGTATCAGACACAGAAAGAGATAGACAGGGGAAAAAGAGAAAGTTTAATAAATGCCTCCTTTAAGGGAGAACTGCCAACATCAGCACTCTCTCTTTACTGCAGAGACCTCACTATTATACTCACATTTCCCTCAACTATGTATAAAGAAAACAATTTCTAACTGTATGTCTTGGAGATACATTAAAGTCCCTAAAGTGATCGAGTCTGAAGTGGGATGCGTCCCAAATGGCGCTCTATTGCCTATGTACAGTAGTGCTTTTGACTAGTGCCGATAGAATTCTGTTCAAAAGCAGGGCCCTACATATGGAATAAGGTAACATTTTGGACACAACCCTGAACTATGCACCACTGTCTGCTGCTAGCCTTATAACTCTCTCATGTAACCGACTGGAAGGGCTGATAAAAACACTCTCTCTGTCCTTTATTTCCCTCAGGGATTCCCTTCATTCCCCTCATCACCCAGTCAAAGGGACACGCGAGATACCACGGTTGTGTCTCATATGGCATCCTATTTTTTAGTTCCCTACTATTGACCAGGGACTATAGGGCTCTGGTCAAAAGTACTGGACTAAAGGGGAAATAGGCCAGGGTGCCATTTGGGATGCACCTCACCCCTTTCCATTCCTTTGGCCCTCTATTGCTTTCTCACCATAGAACGCATCTGTAAGCCTCATGGTGCATCTTGCCCAAGGTTGTTTAAAATGATGGGCCCCGAAGAGCACTTTGAGCCTGAGGAGGTCACTGTGAGTTGTTTTGGTTTGTTTTGGGACAGGGAGAGTGTTGAGGCAGATTCATTATTGGACGGCCATGCAGGTCTTCCCATTCTCCCTCACATCACCTTAACTTCCTCTGCTAATATCCTGGTGGGGGGCAGGACTCCCTTAATAAGCACTGAGCAGAAGAAAGGCTTTTATAGGAGATAGAGACGAGGAGAGGAGGGAGGGAGGGAGTCAAATGTAGTGCTGCAATGACTGCACAGGGATGATGGGTCAGAACGGGCTCAAGAGTAGAGAGGAAGGTAACGTTCTGTTCTGTGGAGAGACAGAGAGTGAGAGAGAGTGAGAGAGAGTGAGAGAGACAGAATAAAACACAGTTCCAGTGAATGTTCCCACCCTTAAACTTTGTAGATGCCCTTTTATTTTCTGTATTAGAAACTTTCTCAGCCATAATGTAAGTATATATATATATATGTTTTATTTTATTTCACTAGGCAAGTCAGTTAAGAACAAATTCTTATTTACAGTGACGGCCTACCCCGGCCAAACCCGGACGATGCTGGGCCAATTGTGCGGCGCCCTATTGGACTCCCAATCACGGCCGGATGTGATACCGCCTGGATTCGAACCAGGGATTGTAGTGACGCCTCTTGCACTGAGATGCAGTGCCTCAGACCGCTGCACAACTCAGGAGTCCTAGTATAAAGTATAAAGTTGTGTATAGAACGTACCAAACATTAACTCAACACTACAGTAACATTTCAGTGACAGTCCTAGCCAGGTAGGGTGGTGGAGATTTAATTCAAGGTCTCCCCACCTATAGCACAGGCACCCCCCAGGCCTCTCATTGGCCCCCTCCCCAGGCCCGTCATTGGCCCTAATCCCGTTACGTAATGTTTTCTTGATGGTGTGCCCAGCTGAAAATCAATTAACAAGTACTGTAATCACCAAGTGCAGGAAGACTCCTGGACGCCATCCAAGCCACTTAATTTGTTCCTGAATGGAGGAGAATTATACTCTCCTTACACTTTCACTCTCCTCTCTGTTGATTTTTCTTGCAAGTCCATTGAAAAGACATACTGTGCTGATACTG
This sequence comes from Salmo trutta, assembly GCF_901001165.1. NCBI lineage: Eukaryota > Metazoa > Chordata > Actinopteri > Salmoniformes > Salmonidae > Salmo > Salmo trutta. Next base: position 25,467,802 of record NC_042966.1, on the reverse strand, counting down.
GTCAAACATGAAGCCATTCCAAAAATGTTTTCAAAACCCCCTGACCCTCGTATGATCTAATCATTGATTTTCTCGGGTCTTGGGTGTCTCGTCTGGGGTGTCTACGCAATATGCTGCTAACTCTCAAAACACCTTCGTACATTCTCCCCTTCCCTACTCCCCCTCATCAAACTACTCCTCCTTTGTCTCTTTCTTTGGCCTACAGGTTTCCGAATGGGTTCTGTGGCTGTCCCCATAGGAGAACCCTTTTTTGTTCCAGATAGAACCCTTTTTCCTTCCAGGTAGAACTCTTTTGAGTTTCATGTAGAACCATCTGTGGAAAAAGGATTCTACCCAGAACCAAAAGGGTTCTACCAGGAACCAAAGGGGTTCTTTAAAGGGTTCTCCTATGGGGACAGCAAAATAACCCTTTTTGGTTCTCGATAGCACCTTTTTTCTAAGAGCGTACAGGCAGCTAAAAGCTATTTTCTGTCCAAAATCTGTTGGTCACTTACAGTAAAAGGAAGGAAGGAAGGACAGACAGACGGGCAGTAGATAAATCACACACATTTAACAGACATATCCCCCTCGGATTAATCAGCCTGTCTGAATGAAGGCGAGAACAAGCTGCAAGGACATACAGAAGTTGTCCTTAAATTTCCTAACATTGGCGTCTCGAGAGAATACTAATGGTTTGCAAATATGACAAATTGAGGATGTGTGTTTTTTTGCTAATTAACAATTAAGGCAAAGATGAGCAGTAACTAAAACATTATAATACGGAACAGTTAAACCAACCAATATCAAAAGCCAGAAAGGCCAACACACACATAGACATACTGGACAGGCAGACAGATGCACACATACAGTACACACAGTGCTGCTGATGAGTTAAATGACCTCGCTGCCTCCAAGGATGCTTTACTTGGAAGTGTCATTTTTATTGGCCAAGAGATACATGCATTAATAAAGGCTAGTGCCAGAGACTCATAACACCGTTCACTCCCAGTGCCAACTACACAGACTGAGTTACAGACAGACTGAGGGTTCACTCCCCGTGCCAACTACACAGACTGAGTTACAGACAGACTGAGGGTTCACTCCCAGTGCCAACTACACAGACTGAGTTACAGACAGACTGAGGGTTCACTCACACTGCCAACTACACAGACTGAGTTACAGACAGACTGAGGGTTCACTCACACTGCCAACTACACAGACTGAGTTACAGACAGACTGAGGGTTCACTACCCGTGCCAACTACACAGACTGAGTTACAGACAGACTGAGGGTTCACTCCCAGTGCCAACTACACAGACTGAGTTACAGACAGAATGAGGGTTCACTCACACTGCCAACTACACAGACTGACTACAGACAGACTGAGGGTTCACTCCCAGTGCCAACTACACAGACTGAGTTACAGACAGACTGAGGGTTCACTCACACTGCCAACTACACAGACTGAGTTACAGACAGACTGAGGGTTCACTACCACTGCCAACTACACAGACTGAGTTACAGACAGACTGAGGGTTCACTCCCAGTGCCAACTACACAGACTGAGTTACAGACAGACTGAGGGTTCACTCACACTGCCAACTACACAGACTGACTACAGACAGACTGAGGGTTCACTACCACTGCCAACTACACAGACTGAGTTACAGACAGACTGAGGGTCTGAGGGTTCATTCACACTGCCAACTACACAGACTGACTACAGACATTACAACAATGGGGGGTGGTGGGGGGGCAAGTAGTCAGAGGGAGAGAAGGAGAGGTCAGTCAAGTAATCAGAGGCAGAGAAGGAAAGGTAAAGAGAGACCAGTGCCAACTACACAGACAGGGTGAAGCTCTGCATAAGATTTAACTAACAGGGTCGTCAAACCACAGGAGAACACAACCCTGACTGAACCAACCCATTAAATGAAATACATTTTTAGGGACCGAACATTTCAACTCTAAACCACTGAAGATGTGTTGAAACACATTATATTAGTAACGGTCATCAAAATTCTTAAATGGTAACAGTTAGACAATGGAAGAAGATACTCAGATATTGATTTAATTATAACACATAAACATTTTACTAGAACGGACAAATAATGAACAGAGTTGGTGGTAATTCAAGTATTACATTTATTGTCAAATGTCCCACCCAAAGAAATGTGAATTCACTTCTTGTATCAGGTATTAAAAAAAAAATAATTGTGCAGAAATGTGCATAAATATGTGATATGTATTTGCATATATGAATAAATGAACATAACAAGGTGGAACAGGGCTGCAACCACCACATACTGTCTCTGAGCTGTATAGACTGCCTCATTAATTACTGTTGTTGTCACGTTCTCTTGCATAATTCAACAAGTGTGTCAATAGCAGGATACCCTCAGATTAAAAATCAACACCATTGACTCTAGATTACACATATATAAATATACTTTAGATTGTTTGCGAGATTAGATATTTGTATTTGTATATATTATGCAGCTACTCTTCCTGGGGTCCAGCAAAATTAAGGCAGTGTATAGAATTTTAAAACCTTACAATACATTCACAGATTTCACAACACACTGTGTGCCCTCAGGCCGCTACTCCACCACTACCACATATCTACAGTACTAAATCCATGTGTATGTATAGTGCGTATGTTATCGTATGTGTATGTGTGTGTGTGTGTGTGTGTGTGTGTGTGTGTGTGTGTATGTGCCCTCAGGCCCCTACTCCACCACTACCACATATCTACAGTACTAAATCCATGTGTATGTATAGTGTGTATGTTATCGTGTGTGTGTGTGTGTGTGTGTGCCCTCAGGCCCCTACTCCACCACTACCACATATCTACATTACTAAATCCATGTGTATGTATAGTGTGTATGTTATCGTGTGTGTGTGTGTGTGTGTGTGCCCTCAGGCCCCTACTCCACCACTACCACATATCTACATTACTAATCCATGTGTATGTATAGTACGTATGTTATCGTGTGTGTGTGTGTGTGTGTGTGTGTGTGTGTGTGTGTGTGTGTGTGTGTGTGTGTGTGTGTGTGTCGGTGACGGCAGCCACCCTCCCTTCCCTCCCTTTAGATTTGGGATTTATTTTTTGGGGGTTATTTTTGGTTATTTGTGTGAGGTGCATCCGGGGTCTGCACTTTGGGGGGGGGGGGGGTACTGTCACGTCCTGACCAGTAATAGGGGTTACTTGTTATTATAGTTCGGTCAGGGGTAGTTTGTTTCATGTGCTTTGGGCTATGTATTTAGGTAGAGGGGTATTTGTTTTATATGGTTCGGGGTGTGTGTGTATGTAGAGGGTGTTGGATTTATGTGTTCCGGGGTTTTTGGTTTATGTTCTTGTTTTGTTTCTAGGGTTTCTATGTTGTGTATTTCTTTGTTGGCCTGGTGTGGCTCTCAATCAGGAACAGCTGTACATCGTTGTTTCCGATTGAGAGTCATACTTAGGGAGCCTGTTTTCCACCTGTCCCTTTGTGGGAGATTGTTTTTGCACTGCTGTTAGTATAGCATGTGAAACTGTTGTACTGTCGTTCTTTGTTTATTGTTTTTTTGTGTTCACTTATAAATAAAATAATGATGAGCACGCAACCCGCTGCGCCTTGGTCTAATCCCTTCGACTTACGTGACAGGTATGACGCTACAAGCTTGGCACACCTGTAACGACGGTCCTCAGGAATGGACCAAGGTGCAGCGGGTTGAGTGCTCATAATTCACTTTTTAATGAAAACACTTCTACAAACAAAACAAAACGATGGACGACGAATACAGACTTGACGGCAAAAGACAGCAATTCAAGTGACAACCTCCCACAAATTACAAACACAAACACACCCTAATATATAGGACTCTCAATCAAAGGCAACTAGACAACACCTGCCTTCAATTGAGAGTCCACACCCCAATTAACTAAACATAGAAACAGACTAACTAGAAAGAACATTGACTAACAGAGCAGTGACCAAAAACCCCGGAATACATAAATCAACTACCCTCTACATAATACACACACCCCGAACCACATAAACCAAATACCCTCTGCCACGTCCTGACCAGCCTACACTAACAAAATAACCCTCATACTGGTCAGAACGTGACATTACCCCCCAAAGGTGCAGACCCCGGATGCACCTCACACACAAAAGAAAACAACAACAAATAACCCCCAAAACACTAATAAATCCCCAAAAGTACATGGGAGGGAAGGGAGGGTGGCCACCGTCACCGACGGTGCTCCTGCAACACCCCCCCCTAACCCCAATACTCCCCCCCTCAGGAGGTGGCTCAGGAGCCGGACGCAGACCCCACTCCACCCCTGGCTCACTCCCCTCATAAACTGTCTCTACAGTGATGTCCCTCTCTGTCGACCCCGGACTGTAGGGTGACTCTAGGAGCTCTGGACTGTAGGGTGACTCTAGGAGCTCTGGACTGTAGGACGACTCTAGGAGCTCTGGACTGTAGGAAGACTCTAGGAGCTCTGGACTGTAGCCAGACTCACTCGGCTCTGAACAGTAGGCCGTCTCACCTGGTTCCGAACAGTGGGCCGTCTCTCTCCGGGGCACTGTCGCCGGAAGCTCTGGACGAGGCACTGTTGCCGGAAGTTCTGGACGAGGCACTGTTGCCGGAAGTTCTGGACTGTAGCCAGACTCACTCGGCTCTGAACAGTGGGCTGTCTCACCTGGTTCCGAACAGTGGGCCGTCTCTCTCCGGGGCACTGTCGCCGGAAGCTCTGGACGAGGCACTGTTGCCGGAAGTTCTGGACGAGGCACTGTTGCCGGAAGTTCTGGACGAGGCACTGTTGCCGGAAGGCCTGGTGCATGGGGCTGGCTTAGGACATGCCAGACTAAGGACACGCATCACATGGCTTGTACGAGGAACATGGACAGGACGTGCTGGACTGGGCTGACGCACTCAAGCCTGGGGCGTGGTGCTGGTAATGGAGGTACCATACTGGAGACACGCACCTTAGGGCTAGTGCGTGGAGTGGGAACAGGACGTACTGGATTGGGCTGACGCACTGGAAGCCTGGTGCGTGGTGCTGGTACTGGATATGCCAGCCTGGAAACACACACCTTAGGGCTAGTGCGTGGAGCGGGAACAGGACGTACTGGACTGGGCTGACGCACTGGAAGCCTGGTGCGTGTTGCTGGTACTGGACATGCCAGCCTGGAAACACACACCTTAGGGCTAGTGCGTGGAGCGGGAACAGGACGTACTGGACTGGGCTGACGCACTGGAAGCCTGGTGCGTGGTGCTGGATATGCCAGCCTGGAAACACACACCTTAGGGCTAGTGCGTGGAGCGGGAACAGGACGTACTGGACTGGGCTGACGCACTGGAAGCCTGGTGCATGGTGCTGGTACTGGATATGCCAGCCTGGAAACACACACCTTAGGGCTAGTGCGTGGAGCGGGAACAGGACGTACTGGACTGGGCTGACGCACTGGAAGCCTAGTGCGTGGTGCTGGTACTGGATATGCCAGCTTTGAAACACACACCTTAGGGCTAGTGCGTGGAGCGGGAACAGGATATATTGGACCGTGAAGGCGCACTGGCGGTCTCGAGCGCAGTACTGGCTCCACCCTTCCTGGCTGGATGCCCGCTTTCCCCTGACAAATGCGGGGCGCAGGTACTGCGCACACCGGCCTGTGAATACTAGGCCTCAACGCCGTGCACCTCACTCCAACGCACGGGACCTGACTAATACTAGGCTGCCCCCAATAAGCACAGGGATTTGTCTTGCGGCTCAATCCTGGCCCTGCCAAACTACCCGTGTGCCCCCCCAAAAAAAATTATTGGGGCTGCCTCTCCGGTTTAATAGCCAGTCATGTTCCCCTGTAGCATTCCCGGTCTTCGCTCCATTTTTTCCATGGGCCCTCTCCGGCCATAATCTGTTCCCATGTCCATTTCTCCCGTTGGTCCAACTCAAATTCCCTTTTCTCCTCAACGTCCACCTGTTGCTCCTTCCTTCACTGCTTGGTCCGGATTTGGTGGGAGGTTCTGTAATGACGGTCATCAGGAATGGACCAAGGCGCAGTGGGTTGAGTGCTCATAATTAACTTTTTAATGAAAACACTTCTACAAACAAAACAAAACGATGGACGACGAATACACACTTGACGGCAAAAGACAGCAATTCAAGTGACAACCTTCCACAAATTACAAACACAAACACACCCTAATATATAGGACTCTCAATCAAAGGCAACTAGACAACACCTGCCTTCAATTGAGAGTCCACACCCCAATTAACTAAACATAGAAACAGACTAACTAGAAAGAACATAGACTAACAGAGCAGTGACCAAAAACCCCGGAATACATAAATCAACTACCCTCTACATAATGCACACACCCCGAACCACATAAACCAAATACCCTCTGCCACGTCCTGACCAGCCTACACTAACAAAATAACCCTCATACTGGTCAGAACGTGACAACACCTCTATTTGGGGAGTTTCTCCCATTCTTCTCTGCAAATGCTCTCAAGCTCTGTCAGGTTTGATGGGGAGCGTTGCTGCACAGCTATTTTCAGGTCTCTCCAGAGATGTTCGATCGGGTTCAAGTCCGGGCTCTGGCTGGGCCACTCAAGGACATTCAGAGACTTGTCCCGAAGCCATTCCTGTGTAGTCTTGGCTGTGTGCTTAGGGTCGTTGTCCTGTTGGAAAGTGAACCTTCCCCCCAGTCTGAGGTCCTGAGTGCTCTGGAGCAGGTTTTCATCAAGGATCTCTCTGTGCATTTCTCTGTTAATCTTTGCCTCGATCCTGACTAGTCTCCCAGTCCCTGCTGCTGAAAACATCCCCACAGCATGATGCTGCCACCACCATGCTTCACCATAGGGATCGTGCCAGGTTTCTCCAGACGTGACGCTTGGCATTCAGGCGAAAGAGTTCAATCTTGGTTTCATCAGACGAGAGAATCTTGTTTCTCATGGTCTGAGAGTCCTTTAGGTGCCTTTTGGCAAACTCCAAGCGGGCTGTCATGTGCCTTTTACTGAGGAGTGGCTTCCGTCTGGCCACTCTACCATAAAGGACTGATTGGTGGAGTGCTGCAGAGATGGATGTCCTTCTGGAAGGTTCGCCTTCCTCCACAGAGGAACTCTAGAGCTCTGTCAGAGTGACCATCATGTTCTTGGTCACCTCCCTGACCAAGGCCCTTCTTCCCCGATTGCTCAGTTTGGCGAGGCGACCAGCTCTAGGAAGAGTCTTGGTTGTTCCAAACATCTTATATTTAAGAATGATGGAGGCCACTGTGTTCTTGGGGACCTTCAATGCTGCAGACATGTTTTGGTGCCCTTCCCCAATTCTGTGCCTCGACACAATCCTGTCTCGGAGCTGTATAGACAATTCCTTTGACCTCATGGCTTGGTTTTTGCTCTTACATGCACTGTCAACTGTGGGACCTTATACAGACAGGTATGTGCATTTCAAAATCATGTCCAATCAATTGATTGTACCACAGATGGACTCCAATCAAGTTGTAGAAACATCTCAAGGATGATCAATGGAAACAGGATGCACCTGAGCTCAATTTCAAGTCTCATAGCAAAGGGTCTGAATATTTATGTAAATAAGGTATTTCTGTTTTTTAATAGAATAGCAAAAATGTATAATAAAAAAATATATATATTTTAGTATGAGGTTGTAACGTAACAAAATGTTTTAAAAGTCAAGGGGTATTGAATACTTTTTGAAGGCACTATAAGTGTTGAGATGGTGAGTTAAATCCCCTTTGAAGCTTTAGCGTTCTTTCAACGGAAAGACAATGTATTCCATTGAGCCCATTTCAGCCATTACCAGAGTCATTACAAACATTTCTGTGGTCGTAACGCTAACGGGAAAAAACTACAGGCAGAAGCAAGAGTATGAAAGCGTCGTAAGAGTTAAATGAAATCAATCCAGCAATATTGAAGTGACAAGTGGATTTTGCACCCCTAAAACACAGGCAATAGACGGCTGAAAAAGACTGATCCAGAGATGGTCGGGGCATGTGCGTTGCTACATTATATAGGCTAAACATGATACAAACATCTAAATTAATCATAAATTGATCTGTCTCTTAACTGCCCATTGAGTAGCCTACCATCTATGAGTTTAGTGTGCTAACACGTGGATATGTGACAGTGCGTGAGTGTGTGTACTGTACATGTGGGATTCTCCAGCCCAGCCTGCCAAGCCAAATCAAATGTTATTGGTCACATTCACATATTTAGCAGATGTTATTGCGGGTGTAGCGAAATGCTTGTGTTCCTAGCGCCAACATTGTAGTAAGTTTTTGTATTCATTAGGTTTCCTCATCCCCCAGTGTCCTCTAGGAGGATGCTATCTCTCTTTATTACTCCAGCCCTGTCTGTTTACCAAAGCAGACTAAACCAATCAATTCATAAGAAAAATGCAAGGGATGAATGTTTATCTTTCCAGTTTTTCTTTTCCTTTCTCTCTCTCTTCTCGTCCCGTGCCCTCACCAATGTAATTGAGAAATTAAAAGTAATTAATTCATTGCGGAGAGTGAGAGGGGTAAAATCCGTCTGGGGATTTCGTCGGGAATCTGTACAGTAGCTTCAAATTAGTGGAGAGAAAATGGCCAGCATGACAGAGGCTTAGACGTCTTACTGCAGAGTGGAAGGAAAGGGGAGGGGAGGCTCTGGGCTGACTACAGCGAAGTAAAAGACTGATAACACAAATAATGCAGTGAGTTTACGTAATACTACTCTCGATCTCTGTGTGTGTGTGTGTGTGTGTGTGTGTGTGTGTGTGTGTGTGTGTGTGTGTGTGTGTGTGTGTGTGTGTGACTGACTGTCTGGAACAGGGCTGAGGGGAGATGGATGTGCAGTAAAGGGGAGGAGAGGAGAGGTGGAAGAAGAGAGAAAATGTAATTCATGTCTGTGTGATAGCAAAGCTGTGTCCGTAGCCCGTAATGTCTTCCAATTACGACAGGTAATAATGTATATTCCTTATGTTAGATGCCACTACCAGGCCCTTAGGGCTCCACTGCAATTAAACACATTGTGATGTCATATCATTGACTCCTACACATCCACCGCATGTGACCTCATCATGACCTCATTGTTTCTTGAACATCATGACAGCAGAGCTCAGCAGCACTGACGAACGGCTACAGAGATTCCACTACTGTTATATCTAGGAAATGAAACAAACCTCCTGCCACCACCAGTAAAAAAGTCAAATGTCCAATTTAAATGTTCTATATCTGTCAGTATCACACATGATAGGACCTTCCATGAATGTGGAGTCCCATGTAATGTTAATGTTAAACCAACTGTATCGATTCTCTCTAGTTTTACATTTATGGGTATGGAAGGAAGACATGAAGAAGTCCACAGTTTAAGAGCATCTCGTCCTTAATTTTATTACCATTATCCACAATCCACCTCATTTTGCAGTGAGTTTAGGGGTCATATAGTAATACATAATCTCATTGACCTTATGGTGTGCACGAAATATCCCAATTTAGAGAAGGAGGGCGGGGCTGCAGTAACAATGGCCACTTTATTGTAGCTGACCAATGATAAATGGGCCTTTAAATGGGCCTCATAAGCCTCTGAGTAAAGCAATAAAAACTATCAGGAATCCCAGAAAAGTGCGAAAAATAGCCTAAGAAACAAGGTTCATGAAGTCGATAACTTGCCAGCAACAGAAAGCGTTCATATACTGGCTATCTCTGAAACTCACTTAGATGATTCCTTTGATGATACAGTGGTAGCAATATATGGTTATAACATCTACATTGCTGTTTATATTCAGAGTAATACAAGTGACTCGTTTCAGGAAACTAGGTATATGTCGCACATCACTACTTCACAGGAGAGGTATTTGAACATAAACATTAATTTATCAAAATGTGTTTATGGCAGAAATGCCTTCTGGAACATGTGAACTTTCATATACCTTAATAACCAACCTGTATGCTGTCTGTAAATATGAATAAAACAGTTAAATTACCAGCCTAGTTGGTTTAGCCACAGAAAAAGACAGGAACCTTCCCGCTAGCCATGATTGGCTGAGATAATGTATGGGCTGGACATACCGAGAGAAGAGTGCTTCTGTCTATAACATGAGCTTCTCAGTATGTGTAGGTAATCCTTTCTAACACAGCTTTTTTTAAAGATATCACAAAGAACTGCAAAATTGTTGCTAATACTCTCCCCCTTCTGGAGGTGACGATCGTGCCATGCTGACTCTCTCTAACTCTGAAAATGAATCAGACGATGTGGAAATCCTTGATTTAGGTAAAAATATTTTCATTGAACCAGACATTGTAGAGTCTTCTGAATTGGTGCTCAACAGTGTTGTTGTCACGGAAGAAGTTGACAGAGTTTTAAAATCAGTGGAATCCTTGGTGGAAGCAGAGTATGATAGCTAAGGAGACAGAGAAAATTCTGCCGTTTGATTGCAAATATGAGAAGGGAGTCAAAAAGAGAACACATAGAAGGCTGTTGTATAAAACACCTGTCTCCGGATTACATCTTCAAACTAAGGGCAACCATGGCATCTGTGACAGAGAGGGAGAAGCGTTCATCCATGTATATGGGTAAGAGAGTCTACCTAGCTACATTTTCAGATATTATATGTTTTTAATTTTGTCAGAAAGTCGTTTTCATTGAAAGTTAAAGCATAGTAATTTAGCTAGCTAAATGTAGCTGGCTGGCTTGCTAGGCTAACGTTATGTGTATGATCTGTGTAGTAATATTATTTGTATCTCAGAAATCCATTTGCATTGCTAGTTATAGCTTAATGATTACATGATGGCGCTGATGGGTAGGGCTGCCGTCTTATCGGCCCTCAACCAATCATGCTATTTTGTTTGTTTGTTCGTAACTTGTTTTGTACATAATGTTGCTGCTACTGTCTCCTATGACTGAGAAGAGCTTCTAAACATCAGAACTGGGATTGCTCACCTCAAACTGGATAAAGAGTTTTTCTTCAATGAGTCGGATGCGAGGGATACACTGTTGACACCTGACCAGGCCCCGATCCCCATGAATCGCAGGAGAAGGAAATGTCGATTCCAAGGCAAAAGTTAAGGGTGCCTTGTGAGGACCAGGCTACGAGTGGCTAATCTGCCCTTGCCCTCGGTTCTGCTAGCTAAAGTTCAATTGCTAGAAAATAAATGGGATGAACTGAAAGCACATATATCCTACCAACGGGACATTAAAAACGTTAATATTTTATGCTTCACCGAGTCATGGATGAATGACGACATTAAGAACATAGAGCTTGCGGGTTATACACTCTCTCAGCAAGACAGAATAGCAGCCTCTGGTAAGACATGGTGCGTGGGCCTTTGCATTTATGTAAACAACAGTTGGTGCACGATATGTAAGGAAGTCTCAAAGTTTTGCTCGCCTGAGGGGTAGTTTCTTATGATAAGCTGTCACAGGTGTCGTAGGGTTTAGACCAAGATGCAGCGGGAAAATGTATACTCATCTTCTTTTATTAAAGGACAAAGAAGGTAAACCAAAACAAACACGTATACAAAAAAACACGGTGACAACGAACAGGCCGGTAAGGCACAAAGCTATACACAGAAACACTCTCCCACAAAATCCCATGACAAAAACATTCCTAAATATAGGACCTTCAATCAGAGGCAACGATAGACAGCTGCCTCCAATTGAAGGCCCCAATCCCCATTACCAAAACATAGAAATACAAACACCTAGACAGAACATGGAAAACTAACATAGAACAATAACCAAAACCCTGGACTAATAAATCAAATACCCCTCTACCTAAATACATAGCCCGAACCATATAAACCAAATACCCCTTGCCACGTCCTGACCAAACTATAATAACAAATAACCCCTATACTGGTCAGGACGTGACATAAGCTGCAGACCTCACTATTTACCCAGAGAGTTTTCATCAGTTTTTTTCATAGCTGTCTATATACCAACACAGAGCGAGGTTGGAACTAAAACCTCACTAAATGAGCTGTATTCCGCAATAAGCAAACAGGAAAACGCTCATCCAGAGGCGGCGTTCCTAGTGGCCGGTGACTTTAATGCAGGGAAACTTAAATCAGTTTTACTGAATTTCTATCATCATCTTGAATGTGCAACGAGGGGTAAACAAATTCTAGACCACCTCTACTCCACACACAGATACACGTACAAAGCTCTCCCTCGCCCTGCTTACAAGCAAAAATTAAAGCAGGAAGCACCAGTGACTCGGTCTATAAAAAAAGTGCTCAGATGAAGCAGATGCTAAACTACAGGACAGTTTTGCTAGCACAGACTGGAATACGTTCCAGGATTCTTCCGATGGCATTGAGGAGTACACCACATCAGTCACTGGCTTTATCAATAAGTGCATCGAGGATGTCATCTCCACAGTGACTTTACGTACATACCCCAAACAGAAGCCATGGATTACAGGCAACATCTGCACTGAGCTAAAGGGTAGAGCTGCCGCTTTCAAGGAGCAGGACTCAAACCCGGAAGCTTATAAGAAATCCCACTATGCCCTCGGACGAACCATCAAACAGGCAAAGCATCAATACAGGACTAAGATGGAATCGTACTACACCGGCTCCGACGCTTGCCGGATGTGGCAGGACTTGCAAACTATTACAGACCACAAAGGGAAGCACAGCCGAGAGCTGCCCAGTGACACGAGCCTACCAGACGAGCTAAATAATTTCTATGCTCGCTTTGAGGCAAGTAACACTGAAACATGCATGAGAGCACCAACTGTTCCGGATGACTGTGTGATCACGCTCTCTGCAGCCGATGTGAGTAAGACCTTCAAACAGGTCAGCATTCACAAGGCCGCTGGGCCAGACGGATTACCAGGATGTGTACACCGAGCATGCGCTGACCAACTGGCAAGTGTCTTCACTGACATTTTCAACCTCTCCCTGTCTGAGTCTGTAATACCAACATGTTTCAAGCAGACCACAAGAGTCCCTGTGCCCAAGAACATCAAGGTAACCTGCCTAAATGACTACTGACCCGTAGCACTCATGTCTGTAGCCATGAAATGCTTTGAAAGATTGGTCATGGCTCACATCAACACCATTATCCCAGGAAACCCTAGACCCACTCCAATTTGCATACTGCCCAAACAGATCCACAGACGATGCAATCTCTATTGCACTCCACACTGCCCTTTCCCACATTGACAAAAGGAACACCTATGTGAGAATGCTTTTCATTGACTACAGCTCAGCGTTCAACACCATAGCACCTTCAAAACTCATCACTAAGCTAAGGACCCTGGGACTACACAGCTCCCTCTGCAACTGGATCCTAGACTTCCTGACGGGCCACCCCCAGGTGGTAAGGGTAGGTAACAACACATCCGCCACGCTGATCCTCAACACGGGGGCCTCTCAGGGGTGTGTGCTCAGTCCCCTCCTGTTATCCCTGTTCACTCATGACTGCATGGCCAGGCACAACTCCAACACCATCATTAAGTTTGATGATGACACAACAGTGGTAGGCCTGATCACTGACAACGATGAGACAGCCTATAGGGAGGAGGTCAATGACCTAACCATGTGGTGCAAGGACAACAACCTCTCCCTCAACGTGATCAAGACAATAGAGATGATTGTGGACTACAGGAAAAAGAGGACCGAGCAGGCCCCCATTCTCATCGACAGGGCTGTAGTGGAGCAGGTTGAGAGCTTCAAGTTCCTTGGTGTCCACATCAACAACAAACTAACATGGTCCAAGCACACCAAGACAGTCGTGAAGAGGGCACGACAAAACCTATTCCCCTCAGGACACTGAAAATATTTGGCATGAGTCCTTAGATCCTCAAAAGATTTTACAGCTGCACCATCGAGAGCATCCTGACGGGTTGCATCACTGCCTGGTTTGGCAACTGCTTGGCCTCTGACTTCAAGGCAATACAGAGGGTAGTGCGTACGGTCCAGTACATCACCGAGGCCAGGCTTCCTGCCATCCAGGACCTCTATACCAGGCGGTGTCAGGGGAAGGCCCTAAAAATCGTCAACGACTCCAGCCACCCTAGTCATAGACTGTTCTCTCTGCTACCGCACGGCAAGCGGTACTGGAGCTCCAAGTCTAGGTTCAAGAGGCTTCTAAACAGCTTCTACCCCAAGCCATAAGACTCCTGAACAGCTAAATAAATGGCTACCCAGACTATTTGCATCCCCCCACGCTGCTACTCTCTGTTATTATCTATGCATAGCCACTTTAACAACCCTACCTGCATGTAGATAATTATCTCAATTACCTCGACACCGGTGCCTCTGCACATTGACACATTGACTCTGTACCGTATTGTCAGTAAATGCTAGGAGTGGTGGTAGGAGTCAGGCGCAGAGAGCAGAGGTAAGGAAATAATGTGTTTATTCCGTAACACAACAAAAACGGTTGACGCCAACACAACCGGCGTGAAATGCGAAGTGCCCAAAACAACAGGTACACAGCACGCACATAAAACAACACCAGTCGATCGCCAGCACATCCAATAACAAAACACACTTTGACGCAAATAATCCCGCACAAACCTGGGCGTGCTACACAGGCTTAAATAACCAAAAATCAAGAGAACCAAATGAGGAACAGGTGCAAACAATCAGACATAACAAACAAAAAGGAAAAAGGGATCAGCGGCGGCTAGTAGCCCGGCGACGACGACCGCCGAGCGCCGTCCGAGCAGGCAGGGGAGCCACCTTCGGTGGGATTCGTGACAGGTATCCCCTGTATATAGCCCTGCTATTGTTATTTACTGCTGCTCTTTAATTATTTGTTTTTCTTATCTTACTTTTTTCGTAATAATTTTTTGATGTTGAATTTTATTAAAACTGCATCGTTGGTTAAGGGCTTGTAAGTAAGCATTTCACTGTAAGGTTGTATTCTGTTGTTGTATTCGGCGAATGTGACAAATAAAATTTGATTTGATTTGATGTTAGCTAGCTGGCAAACATTAAACCTAGTATCCAAAGCTAACCTAGTTGGTTAGCTTTGGATACCTGCAGATTCATGCATGGTAGTAACGTTATGAGTTGGGATTATGGTTCATTATTTAGCTAGCTAGCAAATGCCTTAACAAAAAACTCCACTATGTAAGTAACCATTTCACTGTACCGTTTACACTTTCTGTATCCTGTACATGTGACAAATAAACTTTGATTTTATTTGATATGGTAAGTTTTTACCAGAGACAATAATGTGAATAACAACATGACCTGCACCAAAGTCTAATTAAGATATAACGTTAGGCTGAGATAGTGTCCAAGTTTTAAAATTCTCCGGTAGAATGCCCTCCTTTCATTTAATCACAATCTCAACCGTAAACTGTTTTACGTAATTAGCTTAACATTAACTTGTAAATAATGATCTTGTTGTGAGTTTATTTTCCTGTAATAATGAATAAAAATGAGCTAAAGTTAAGATGTTGTCAGCTATGATATGATCATTATTTAAACTGGCGAGCCAGCTAACTTAATTTTAGCTAGCTAGCTAACAAGCTAGAAATGAACCAAAACATTGCTTAGAAAGTTGCTTTTAGTTGCCTGGCTTGCTAGATTGACATATTAAATTCATTTTTATTGTTGTTAAAATACACCAGTTATGCTATTTTGGAACACCAGGCTGCTGATGTCATGCAGCCTGTCGTTTTTGTGTTTATACTTTTTCATAACGACAATGGCAAGTTTGATGTTCATGATGTCACTACAACAACTGTCTACAGACATGTCGACAGACGTAGTATAAACCAGCCTTTAGTCTTGAAATCTTTGGTTGTTTAGTACACTACCATTCTCACTCTGTTTAGCACACGGCCTCACATCTGAATCCCTAAAGAGATGGGTGGGGCTAAGGCTTAAGAGGGTGTGAACGATGCTGAATGGGTGTAGACAAAGAAGAGCTCTCTAGTAGGTGTACGAAAACATTCAAGGGCCAACTTTCAAAGCAGAATGAGTTTCCCATTGTTCCTGTGTGTGATATACCATTTTCTACTTTTATCCAATGTAAAAAACACAATTTCAAATTTTGCTACATAAGACCAAATCGAGCCGGTCGGTCACGTATTCCTGTAAAGCTTAGAGAGGATCTCATGTCAAATGCTGTTGAAGTAATATGGCTACAGGTTCACCTGCCTCACCTAAAGCCTATTCTTGTGGAAGTTGCTATAGACCACCAAGTGCAAACAGTCAGTATTAGGATAATATGTTCGAAAGGCTTGATAATGTATGTGATATCAACAGAGAGGTATATTTTCTGGGTGACCTAAATATTGATTGGCTTTCATCAAGCTGTCCGCTCAAGAAAAATCTTCAAACTGTAACCAGTGCCTGCAACCTGGTTCAGGTTATCAGTCTACCTACCAGGGTATTTACAAACAGAACAGGAATGAAATCATCCACTTTGTATTCACCACATCTTTACTGATGAAATCTGCTCTAAAGCAGTATCCACACCCATCGGATGAAATGATCATAATATAATAGCCATGTCTAGGAAAAACAAAGTTTCAAAGTCTGGACCTAAAATATTGTATTAGTGATCATACAAGAGGTTTTGCAATGATTCCCATGTTGAAGATGTGAAAAATATTTGTTAGTCTGGTGTGTGTAATGAGGAACATCCTGACGCTGCACATTCTTACAGGTATTGACAGGCATGTGCCCATAAAGAAACTGACTGTTAAAACTGCCAAATCCCCATGGATAGATGAGGAATTTAAAAACTGTATGGCTGAGAGGAATGAAGCTAAGGGAATGGCAAATAAGTCTGGCAACACAGCAGATTTGCAAACATACTGTAAACTGAGACATCACGTAACTAAACTTAACAAAAAAAAAGAAACTATAAAATCAAATCACATTTCATTAGTCACATGCGCCGAATACAACAGGTGTAGACCTTACAGTGAAATGCTTACTTACGAGCCCCTAACCAACAGTGCAGTTTCAAAAAATATGGATAAGAATAAGAGAAAAGTAACAAGTAATTAAAGAGCAGCAGTAAAAAATAACAATATATACAGGGGGGTGCCGGTACAGAGTCATTGTGCGGGGGCACTGGTTAGTTGAAGTAGTATGTACATGTGGGTAGAGTTAATTAAAGTGACTGTGCATAGATGACAACAGAGAGTAGCAGTGGTGTGTGTGGGGGGGGGGGGGGCAATGCAAATAGTCTGGGTAGCCATTTGACTAGATGTTCAGGAGTCTTATGGCTTGGAGGTAGAAGCTGTTTAGAAGCCTCTTGGAAACAATATACTATGGAACAAAGATAAATGATATAAAGAATGATAGCAAAAATGCTCTGGAGTACCTTCAATTAAATTCTAGGCAGAAAATCTAACAACTCCATCCTTCAATGAGGCTGATGGCTCATTAATAACAAACCCTTTGATATTGCCAACCCCTTTAAAAACCTTTCTGTTGACAAGATTAGCAAACTCAGGCATGACATGCAAACAACAAATGCTGAGCCTTCTTATTGATGCCTAACATACCAAATAATGAAAGACAAGCACTGTAGCTTTGAATTCCGCAAAGTTAGTGTGGAAGAGGTGAAACAATAATGGCTATCTATAAATAAGGACAACCCACCTGGAACCAACAAACTGGATGGTAAATTATTGAGGTTGGTAGCGGAATACATTGCGACTCCCTATTTGCTGCATCGTCAATCTAAGCCTAGAAGACAGAGACGGAGTGTGCCCTCAGGCCTGGAGGGAGGCAAAGATCATTCAGTTGCCCAAAAATAGTAAAGCACACTTTAATGGTTCAAACAGCAGACCAATCAGCCTGTTACCGGTGCTTAGTAAACTTTTGGGAAAAATTGTGTTCGACCAAATACAATGTTATTTTACAGAAAACAAATTAACAACATATTTTCAGCTTGCTTATAGGCAAGGGCACTCAACATGCTCGGCACTGACACAAATGACTGATGATTGGCTGAATGAAATTGATAATAAGAAGATTGAGAGATGGTTTGTTAGACTTTAATGCAGCCTTTGATATCATTGATCATAACATATTGCTGAAAATACCTAGGTGTTATGGATTAACATCCTCTGCCTTATCATATATGGACAGTTACCTATCCAATAGAACACAGAGGGTTTTCTTTAATGGAAGCCTCTTTAATGCAATTTTGGTTGAGTGTGGTGTACCGCAGGGCAGCCAGCTCGGACCATTATTGTTTTCGGTGTTTACTAATGACCTTCAACTGACCTTGAATACAGCCTATGTGTCCATGTATGCTGACCACTCAACAGTATACACATCGTCTGCAACAGTAAAACAAATAACTGACACCCTTAACATAGAGCCCCAGTCAGTTTAAGAATAGTTAACTATCAATAGGTTGGTGCTAAACATCTCAAAAACTAAAAGCATAATTTTTAGGACAAATCACTTGCTCAACCCTAAACCTCATCTAGATCTACACTGAGTATACCAAATATTAGGAAGCCCTCCCACCTCTTTTGCCTTCAGAACAACCTCAATTTGTTGGGGCATGGACTCTACAAGGTGTCAAAAGCGTTCTACAGGGATGCTGGCCCATGTTGACTCCAATGCTTTCAACAGTTGTGTCAAGTTGGCCACCTAATACCATACCCTGTTAAAAGGCGCTTAAATATTTTGTCTTGCCTATTCACATCTCTGAATGGCACACATACACAGTCCATGCCTCAATTGTCTCAAGGCTTAAAAAATATTGTTTAAGTTGTCTCCTCCCGTTCATCTACATTGATTGAAGCGGATTTAACAAGTGACATCAATAAGGGATCATAGCTTTCACATATATTCACCTAGTCAGTCCATGTCATGGAAAGATGAGTTCTTAATGTTTTGTATACTCAGTGTATTATAGAATAATGTGGCTATTGAGCAAGTTGAAGAACCTAAACTGCTGGGTGCAACCCTAGATAGCAAGCTGTCATGGTCAAAACATATAGACTCAATGGTTGCTTAAATGGGAAGAGGTCTGTCCATGATAAGCCATTGCTTTGCTTTCTTGATATCTCTGTCAACCAGACAGGTCCTACAGGCCGTAGTTTTGTCACGCCTGGACTACTGGCCAGTTGTGTGGTCAAGTGCGGCAAAGAGGGAAATAGGTACATTTCAGTTGGTCCAGTACAAAGCAGCACGTATCGCACTTAGATGTACATGGAGGGCAAGTGTCAATGACACGCATGTCAATCTATGCTGGCTCAAAGTTGAGGAGAAATGGACTACATCACTATTGGTGTTTGTGCGAGGTGTTGATGGTACCGAATTCTCTGTTCAAGCAGTTGGCACACAGTTCGCACACTCATCAGTATCACACAAGACATGTAACCAGAGGTCTCTTCACAGTCTCCAGGTCCAGAACAGAAGCTGGGAAACACACAGTATTAAATAGAGCCATGACTACATGGAACTCTCTACCACCCCAGGTAACTCAAGCTAGCAATAATAACAGATTCAAAAACCATATAAAAGAGCACCTGACGGCATGAAGAGACACACACATGTTTTAAAGCATTTTGCATTGTATTTTGCATTGTATTATGTATTGTACTATGTATGCGATACGTGGTTGGGATACGACTGTGATATGTGGTTGTCTCGCCTGGTTATCTCCAGATGAATGTACTAGCTGTGGGTCACTCTGGATGGGAGCGTCTGCTGAATGGCTAAAGTGTAATGTAAATGTAGTGCTGTGTATATTATGTATGTTATTTGTTATGTTGTTTCCTGTTTGGACCCCAGGAAGAGTATCCCTGCCTTGGCAGCAGATCATTGGGGATCCTAATAAATACTAAAATACTAAATACTAAAAGGAACACAGCAATTGTCCAGGAGGCCTTGTCTGTGTCTGGGTTCTCCCCGGGGATATATGGCACTCTTCCCTTTTATTTCTTCCCTCATAATGATATATGAAAGATATTAAACATGACACCTGTGTCAGGCAAATCCCCTCGCCACCTGAAGGCGTTTAACTAACGTTTAAACAATGATTTCTGTCCACTGCAGAGATAATATCCTGAGGTCCCAGCCCACCCAGGCAGAACAATATCTTTACAATAATTGTTCCTCTCCTCGCTGATGTGACACATTTACACACACACACAAATACAGAAACACACACACACACACACAATTGATAATTGGATCCAAGAAGAGGCTACTATGAAAAAGAAGCGTCTAGAGAAGCAACATTAAAATAGTTTAAATGAAGAAGCATCTTCATGCTGACAGTTTTTTTGTAATAGCTGTGTTGTACTGAAGCTTTATTCTCACTCAGAGAAACAATAAAAGAGTAATAAAAAGCAATGCCATGGCATCTGGTCTGCTGGCTGGATCCCTGCAAATCGACTCGGTACTGATACTCCCTGTGTATATCCCTGTTATTTTCTACTCCCTATATATAGCCAGGTTATTTTTACTCATTATTTGTAATTGTTATTCACTCTGTATTTATTCTTCGTGTCACTTTTATATTTCAATTTAAAAAATGGTATATTATCTTTAACTCTGCACTGTTGGACCCGTAAGTAAGCATTTCACTGTTAGTCTTCACCTGTTGTTTACGAAACATGTGCAATTCTTTTTTATTTGGATGGTGTAAAACATGTGAGACTCCATGGCTGTGTTTACACATGCAGCCCAATTCTGATCTTTTTTTTCAGTAATTGGCCTTTTAAAATTATATTTAAAAATGTTTGTGAAGCACAGCTGAGTGAGCATACATTTAAATAATTAGCTTTTCATTTTAATGGGCTGATGGTGCCTGCATCTGATGGTCAGTCTCAGCAGAGGGAGAGAGCAGCAGACTGAGGGTCTGCCTCTCAACATCCCTCCACTCCCCCTTTCCTCCACTGACACTGACCAAAAAGGGACAGTCTTCCAGCTGATGGTGAAACTCGAGTCGCACCGCATTATTTCTGCCTCATGCACAAATTCATGTTGTTACTACTATGACCAGAGAAAGTGAAATATTCCTTGATATTGAAAAAGACCCAACAACACAAGCTTATCGATACACTTTCCTACTCACTCGTTTTTTATGTTATTTTTTATTTCACCTTTATTTAACCAGGTAGGCTAGTTGAGAACAAGTTCTCATTTACAACTGCGACCTGTCCAAGATAAAGCAAAGCAGTGCGACACATACAACAACACAGAGTTACACATGAAATAAACAAACATACAGTCAATAATACAGTAGAAAAAGTCTATATACAGTGTGTGCAAAGGAGGTAGGATAAGGGAGGTAAGGCAATAAATAGGCCATAGTGGCGAAGTAAATATAATATAGTAATTAAACACTGGAATGGTAGATGTAAAGAAGATGAATGTGCAAGTAGAGATACTGGGGTGCAAAGGAGCAGGATAAATAAATACAGTATGGGGATGAGGTAGTTGGATGGGCTATTTACAGATGGGCTATGTACATTACAGCTGCAGTGTTTGTTGTAGCGCTGAGTGGAAATAGGAAGAACGTGCATTGTATGGCTTATAAAAGTGTTGAATAAAAAGTACTGTCAGTGCTTAAACATTAACACACTCATAAAATCATCAGCTCTTTGCTGTATTCGTTGAGTCTGTCTCTAGTCATGGTTTTACAAGTTTTGAAAAGTTTTGAAATCTCACAGTATCAACTTTGACGTAACTTTCTTTTACACCTGCAACGTTACTACAGACACAGTAATCTGAGCCATCCGATTGGCCAGCAGTTGGCCAATAGTGCACTGTATTTGCTCTCTGGGCCCGCCAGGAAGGCAGAGTTTGTACCTTCAGACACATGAAATTGTTCAAAATGGCAACACTTCGCCTAACCACCACGCAGGGCAGCTGAATCAGGTGCACCTACCGCCAACTGCACGAGACAAATAAAATTAAAAAAGAACGCAAGGCTTTATCGTTGTTGTTTTTTCACAGAAATGTTTGGCGATCGACTAGGAATGCCTCACCGGTTGGTGACCACTGCGCTAGATGGATATAAAGAATATGGTTTTATGATAAATGTGCTGCTCTAGTGAATATATACAGTAGTTCATATAAGAACTAAAATGATATGTAATACATTTCCTCTAAAGGGCAAACAGAGGATGGCTGTGGAGAGGGCAACTGGGGATCTTTGTCCGGTACTGCATGAAGAAGGATGAGACACACACTTCCTGGTCGTGTAGTCCAGTGAGGGAGAAGTGGAAAACAGAATGTCACGTGTAGAATCTTCAAGTAGCTTTGAAATCAGAGAGCGGTAGTGAGATGTCAAAGAAAGAGGGTAGACTGATCCAACGTGCCACTACATCAAGTGTTTGAGAAGACGGACAAGGCCATCATTGATCCTGTCAAGTTCTCATTTCTCTTGAATAGCTGTCCATTGAACGAAGTTAGAATAAAACTGTCCTGTGTAGCCTCATAATGGCCCATCTCCTCTTGAGAGGAGAGATGAAGAGACTTGATTGATGCTAAGAGGCCTAGTCTCAATCATATTGTTGACCTCCATCTCTTACCAGTCTCCCTGACACAGTCTCACTCCTTTCTGAGACAAAGCTCTCTCTACCTCCCCAAACCCCAGCCAATTGATTGGCCCGCCAACTCCAGAAGGCCCCATTTGAATGAGCTCCAACCCACTGGCACAGCCTCCTGTAATGCCTAATGATGGACTAATTCCGCAACCCTGTGGATTTCCAGAATCCCAATCATGCTCCAAAGAACCATATTGGCCAATTAAAATGTCTAAGCTTGTTCAGAGCCAAAGATAGCCATTCATGGTAATGGAGAGAAGGGTTGCGTTCGGTTGGACCTGTCTCTATGTTCTATTCATGCACCCCATCCATTACTGAACTCCACCAAACAGATTTGCTTTTGGCACAAATGTCGGTGCTGGATGGATGGATTTTAGTTATGTGGTTCTGGTAGTCAATGCTTATATGGGACTGTTTTGTTTCAATGCGTTTGTGCTCTGTCTGTAGCCTAGAACATGCAATCACTCTCAGCTCTGTTCTCAGAATTGGAGGTGAGACATTGGGAGTCAGTTTCCATGAATGTTTAAAGCTTGAAACACTGCCAGTAAACATTGTATTTGTGTACAGATATCTAAGAAAAAGTTTGACCAACCAGAATGTCTTATTGAGCAGTTGAAACTGTTTAACATGATTAAGTTATTTTGTTAACAAAGATTAATAGAAAAATATTGTCATGCCTGGGAGCATCACAGTGAAAACTATGTTTGTTTACACATTCATATATTCAGGAACAAGCCTCACCTTACCCTTCTGTGAAGGAGGAGGAAAAATGGCCCTAGGTTAAAAACACAATCAGTGATTTCTGATTCCTTTTAGACAGTTGAATAGGTTGAATTGCCCTGAAGAAGAGAGCTGATACTCTATGTGGGTGAGAGCAGTGAGCCACACTTACACATGGGTGTCGTGAGAACACCATTCCTCCATACTGATAAATCAATCAGAGAGACAGGCAGTTGATGGACGCCCCTCACACGGTGAGCAGAGGTCGAAACGCTACGGTGGCAAAACATGAACAATCCTCTCCAATTCCCTCCTGTCTCCTGAGGCTCAGGCTCCTGGGATTGGTGCAGGGGGCAGGAGAGGGAGTCCATGGAGGGGGGTTTCCCTGGTGATGTGCCCCAGTAGACCACACAAACAGAGAGCATCTGCGGAGGTCTTCTTCTACTTCTACTGTTGTTATCTCACGTCATCTCAAAAAAGAGCAAACAGAGTATGAAGAACAACTGAGCACATAACATATTGTATGCCCAGGCACACACAACCTGTACGGAAAATTCTTCCAGGCAACATTCTTTCTATCTCATAACAAGCTAATAAATAATTAGATTAATTACACAAATAAATCATACAGTAGGAAAATAAAGGAAGGAAAAAATACCCATCTGAAAGCGCCATCTAAAACATTCTTTGTTCATTATAGAACAGAGAGCACTGAAGCAAAATGGAGCTGAGGGGAACAGAACACAGGTGTTCCAAACCTGCTAACAATTTCTCCAAATCCAGACTGTAGCCTGATGAGCTGCAAGTGTAACAAAATGGCCAGACTATCAAAGAGCGCTGCTGTATCCTGCTAAAAGCAAAACAGCTGGACGTGATGGACCACTGCAGTAAAAAACCCTACAGTACTCAACCTGGCTACCAGGCCCCGCAAACAGCCGTTTGTAATTCACAGAGGTCACAACATGTTTCCATTTCAGTTTAAATCAAATTAACCCTCCACTGTTTATAGGAGGCTTCTTGTTGTATGTGCTAACATATGGGCTTCCCTTACAGAAAAATCATATGAATTCACTTGAAATTTCACGTGAAATCATGTTTTTCGAACATTTCACATGTGAGCATGTTTTAAAACATGTGTAGTTTAATGTTACCATGTTGCTTTACATGTTGTCACATGTTATCACATTAACTTCACATAAGACCACGTGATCACATGAAAACATGTATTTGTGGAACACTCTACAAGTGATCACGTGATATTCATATAGCAAAGTCTCCTCACTTTGTTATTTTATTTGTTATCATTTAAGGCTCTCTGAGTCCAAAGGCCTCCGGGCCTCCCCCTCACATCGATAATCAGCACCACCTTGATAGAAAAAATCCAGGGGAGAACACCGGAGATATCCTAGGTCCCCTCCTCCTATGACCCAGTGATAGAGGATACATACCAAATGGCACTCTATTCCCTACAGAGTGCACTACTTTTGATCAAGACTCCGTCAAATATAGAGCATATGCCATTTGTGACACAGAAATCATTTGTGAGGCAGTAGTAAGGAACATTTGTGGGCATCTTTACCTTCTCAGCTTGGTGTACCCTTGTGGAGAGCATCCGACCCGATACAGATATTGACAGACGTAGGGTGTTGCTGATGTTCCAGAGGGGGACGGATGGTTAGGTTATAGGGCTCTTATTCACTGACCGTCCGAGACACTGTCACAGGAGAACCACAGCCCTATAAAATATCCCTGCATTCCTGAGTATATGGAATGTCCGTCGGTATCCCTCTCGTTTTCCTCCCTTCCAAATATCTGTCTAGCCGGCTGAGACTCCACATAATGACAAATCCACCTGGAACTTTTAGTTCTAAACAGAAACAGAATAAAGTTTGAGAACCTATAAAAACAAAATGAATCCAATTTGTTCTGCTGATGTCAACATCCATCTATGCCTTATGAAATCTCCTCACAGGTCTCTCTACTTCAGCTATGAGAAACTGGTCTTCAGTGAGGAAAGGGCAACGTAGTCAGAGAGAGGGTCATTTAGGTAGGAAGGAGAAACACATCATGACACTGGGACTATTTTCTCTTGAAAGCCGCAGGTGTTTGAGTGACACCTTCATATATACATACACTCACACACGATAAAATGTCTTCACCCAACACTGAGAGGCTTGTTTCATTTTCTTAAGTAGTAGGTAAACACTTTGGCATAAGGAAGCACTTGATTCAGGCTGGACAAGTCAGGCAGGTGTCCCAAATGACAACCCTATTCCCTTTAAAGTGCACTACCTAATTATAATAGTATATGCCATTTAACTGATGCTTTTATCCAAAGCAGCTTACAGTCATGAATGCATACATTTTATGTATGGGCAACCCCGGGAAACGAACCCACTATCCTGGTGTTGCAAGCGGCATGCTCTATCAACTGAGCTACAGAGGACCCTATGGGCCCTGGTCAAAAGTAGTGCACTCCATTTGGGACAAAGTCTGGAAGGGTACAGGACATGAAAGAGTGCCTTTATAAGGATCTAATTGGTCCCTGCAGCATCACGTTTCAAACAACCACTTCTAACCTCCATCCACATACATGCACAAACACACGCACACACCATGTGTAAAACGAAGTGGACAGCCAGACCATGGTCAGTTTATTGTAATAAGCAGGGGAATTCAGCCTAATGAAACGTTTAAATGAGCTGTAAATGAGGTAAAATGAACCCAGAGG
Organism: Salmo trutta; assembly: GCF_901001165.1. Taxonomy (NCBI): domain Eukaryota; kingdom Metazoa; phylum Chordata; class Actinopteri; order Salmoniformes; family Salmonidae; genus Salmo; species Salmo trutta. Next base: position 25,441,879 of record NC_042966.1, on the reverse strand, counting down.
TCTTCTGAAAGACACTTAGCAAGAGAGGTATAAACATAGATACATAGGTCACTGGCTAAAATACATTTTGAAACCAGCTCATAAAGTAGGCCTAAATAAGCAACTTTTCTGACCAAAAAAATCTTCATGAAATGTTGAACATCTGATGTCAGATCGCTGACCCTTATTAAGAAATTGTGCAGGACAAACAACATATATTATTAGCTACTTTGAAAAACAATATGTTGTATGTTGTTTGTCCTGCACTAATTTCTTATGTGTGCATGTATGGGGATGTTTGAAAAACTGTCAAACAAAAAAAAATGTTGGTGCTTTAATCTAACACCACATTTGGGTTTCATTCTAAAACTAATCCAGAACTGTTGGTCCCTGGTCCTCTTCAAAGCGTAGAAGCAATGCTGGGCTCGAGCCCACAGCCTTCAAGCCACGAATCTGGAGGAAGGACAGGAAACTAACTACAGTGCAGTGCCACTTTGCGATCCATTACTACAGAAGAAAAGATCAACTAGGTGCAGAGGAAGAGAACACAACATAAAGCTGATTTCAACCACCTGTGCTGTGCTCCCTCCCGGGCCGAGGCCTGCACATTCCATCTCAGTGACGCACGGCACGCAGATCATTCCCTATATAAAAACATTTTCTCTTACAAATAAATGATTGACCATAGTTCAGAGAAATGTAGTGTCATATAAAAAAGAAAGGAAAGGGAGTGAGGAGGAGGGAGGGAAGGAGGCGGAAGAGGGTGGGGTAAAGAGAGAAGTTTAAATGAGAAAAAGTGCAATGAATGAATTATGCGATACCATTATATATCTACGTTTTCATCATTATCCCAAACCGTTGGAGGGGTAATTCAATTCATGCACTGATAGGATCCTCTTGTTTTCTGCCCCTTTGGTGTACTCTGTCATTCTGTCACTTTCTCCTCTGAACGAAGAGGGGGTCGAGGCGACTGGAGGAACTGGAGTAACAAAAGGGGTAGTGGTTATGGAACGGGGTGATGAATGATGTAGCTACAGTACATTCAGTAGACCATCAGTGGATCAGGGGTGAGGGTCGGGGTCATGGTCGAGGTCGTGGTCAGGGTGTCACGCCTGCTCCCGCTCTTCCCCCCTGGTGCTCGAGGGCGCCAGGCTGCCCTGCATTACGCACTCCTGCTACCATCATTACGCATACCTGCCTTCCCTTATCACTCGCATCAGCGATATTGGACTCAATCACCTGTTTATTACCTTCCCTATATTTGTCAGTTCCCCAGCTCTATTCCCTGCTGCTGCATTGATTGTCATCTGTCTTTGTGTTTATCAGTTCTTACGCTGTTCCTGTCCTGTTGCATGTCCATTCCAAATGAAATGTCAACTCCCCAGCCGGATCATCGGGCTCCCACGCCTCAGCGGGATTGACAGGCTTTCATGCCTCAGCCAGATCATGCTCCTATGCCTCAGCCAGCTCGCCAGGCTCCCACGCCTCTTACCGGTTCATCGGGATTTCACGCCCAGCCGGCATGTCCAGCGCCTGTACCTCGGCCGGCCCGTCAGGATCGCCCAGGTGGGACGATCCCGATGCCCCTAGAGGGGGGGGGGGGGGGGGTGTCCTGTCACGCCTGCTCCCGCTCTTCCCCTCTGGCGATCGAGGGCGCCAGGCTGCCCTGCATTACACCCTCCTGCCACCATCATTATGTACACCTGCCTTCCCTCATCACGTGCATCAGCGATATTCGGCTCACCTGGACTCAGTCACCTGTTTATTACCTCCCCTATATTTGTCAGTTCCCCAGCTCTGTTCCCCGCTGCTGCATTGATTGTCGTCTGTCTTTGTGTTTCCCAGTTCTGACGCTGTTCCTGTCCTGTTGCATGTCCGTTCCATATTAAATGTCAACTCCCTGTACCTGCTTCTCTTCTGCATCTTCATTCCTTACACAGGGTTGGGTTGGTTACTTTCTAAATCTTATCCTTTACAGTTACTAGTTTCCTGTCCAAAATTGTAATCAGTAACATTACTTTTGGATTACTTACCCCTTAAGAGGCAATATCATTATAGTGGTCTCTGACTTGTGGTCAGACTCACTCAGGTGGAACAAACTTAAACTTCAATGCTGAATTGAATGTCATTGAGAAAACAAAAATGTGTCATAATGAATTTTTCCACAAACATCCTTTCTGAATTTAAAAATGAATCCAAGAAGAAATCATCTAGTTTTTCAAAAGTACCTGTAATCTTATTGTGATATTTTAGCTGGTAACATAACCATTTTTTTTTTGTAATCAGATTACATGTAATCAGTTACTCCCCAACCCTGGTATTGGTAAATTAAAGGATGTAGACTTCAGTCAGTAGAACAACAGTGGATGAGGGATGAGGCTGGGTGGGTATCATTGGTAATGTAGAGTACAGCCAGTGCACCACCATTGAATCAGGGTGGAGTGGGGGTCAGTGGTACCTGATGTACAATACAGTCCTTACACCATCAGTACAGGGGGTGCTGTGCAGTCACTCTGTGAGGCAGAGAGGGAGTTCTGTAATGTAATGTGTGAAACAGCTTGGTCCCTGTTGAATGAGAGCAGAATCCAGGAATGCTCCCTAGCTGTCACACTCCAACAGACAGGACTCCATGGACCACAGCTGCTCAGACTAAACCTTCATAAGGCTAACCATGCACACTGACCTGGGGTCACAGTGGTGTTGACTCCCAAATTACACCCTATTCCCTATGTAGTGCACTACTTGTGTGCAAAATTGTGCACTATAAAGGGAATACGGTGCCATTTGGTACACAGCCACAATGGTGGTCTATACAATACTCAAACCTCTTCATAGGAAACGTGCTGGTACAAGACCAGCATGAAGGATCAGGTGGATTGCATCAATACTGAAATCAAGCCACATATTTGTCCAACTATCAAATAGAGCTGAACCTCACCTATCTGTTGTACAGGGGAATATTCTGCAAACAATATGCTTGATATTGATATTATGCAGAAAAGCTTGGTTTCATGTAGCCTATATCTAGCGTCCCCAAATGAATAAATGTTATCATATAAAATGGACATTTAGTTTACCCAGGGATGTAAAACTGGGTTATGGAGACATCCACAGCTGTTTCTGAAATCCAATCTGAAAACTGCATGGATTAGGTTATGGTTTTATTGATGGGAAATTATCTCACTCTTAAACCAATAAACATCAGACAAACTGGGGACAGACTTCTATAAAAATGACGTTTTACTACAGGATCTGTTTTTGTTTTTCGTCAATTCTCCATGTCTGTGAATTCTGTTTGTTTTACCTAAGAGGGATAAAAAAAGGACAAGCAGTAAGACAGATATGTTTTCCATATATGTGAATGAAAGCTTTAGTTGTTATTAAGTTTACTATTGTGGTAGAGACATTGGTCGAGTCCTATAATCAGAACTATTTAGCTACGTTTATAGACTAAAACTCATTTCATTTAAAAAAGTAAGCTTAAAAATGAAATGTACAGAATGCAGTAATTGAAAGCATGCATGTTGTTCTCATCATTTTCTATTGTTGTGATTCCAGCGACAGTACAGGGCCCAAGCTTTGGAATCTGCATTAAATCGCACACCAACATCGCCTCAAAAATCCAATTTTATTTCAGCAGCTAGGAAGAGAATATAGTCATAGTCCATTTTGCTTATTGACTCTTTCAGGAGGAGACTGCGGTCTTGCAATATCCTTGCTTATTCCCGCATCCCTCTGGTCGTTCAGGAGAAATACACAGCACAGAAAACAGATTCTGTTATAGATGGTTGTGGATTTATGACATGGAGGAGAGTACGAGTGAAGAGAGCTCATTCCCATCTGGGCCGGGAGCCACCGCTGGTCAGACGAGATTTATGACAAGGATGACACAGTTGATTACTCTCGGACACTGAGGAGAATTGGACATGGGACCAGTTTCAGCTTTGTCCTCTTTTTTAACAGGATGAATATACCAGGGGCGACAGTGTTGCAGAGACTGCTCTCCTCTCATCCTCTCCACATCCTCACCTTATACTCCAGAGAGAGGTGGCTTCACCCCTCCCACTCCCCCACCCAACTTCCACCGAACCCCCACCACGCCCCCTGAAGCAGCAAGGCTCCGTTGTTGGACAAATACAAGCCAATTTGAACTTGTTAGGGTAGATAAATAACATGTGTACAGACTGATGGGAAAGCCACATTGAAGCAAGCCAGGGGTTACAGTACGCATGCAGGCAATCTCTCTGGACGGAAGTGGAGAAATATGGAGACATTGCTGTGACCCCAGCAGAAACCTCATGTGCTGTGGTACTTTTCCCTCTCTTCCTTTTGACAAATTTGTGGGCCCTTCGTTGCAACGTTTCCCTGTGCGTGGCCTCAAACCCTGGACTGACAGTGAGAGTTCAGCCAAACCAAATAGACCACGAACAGAATAGTGGCTCTGGGGTAACCCTTTTAGACCCAGTATGGAGTATGGTTCTGGCTTATGGGCTGGACTCGTTGATCCTAGAGGTCCACAGGCTGTCACCTTCTCCAGCACCACATGGAACTGCCCTCAAGGCCCTCCACCCAGTTACAGCCACAGGTCCAGCTAGCATCCAAACCAAGATAATAAAGTGAAATGAAAGAAAACAGTCTCGTTCTCACCCAGTTCATAAAACAGAAGAGAAACCATTTCAAGTGAAAACAGCCAAATAAAGGACTAGTAGATTGGAGACAGATGGACAATTAATTTTCCTCTGAATGACCATTTCAGAGACATTATGATGAGATTCATTCAAGAGATCCAAATCACAGGAGTATGCTAATACAGGAGTAATAGAGGCCTAGTTCCCTAATTTTGTGGGGGGGGGGGAATAAATAAAATATATATACAGTACAGTCAAACGTTTTGACACACCTACTCATTCAAGGGTTTTTCTTAATTTTTTACTATTATCTACATTGTAGAATAATAGGGAAGACATCAAAACTACGAAATAACACATATGGAATCATGTAGTAACAAAAAAAGTGTTAAACAAATGAAAATATATTTTATATTTGAGATTCTTCAAAGAAGCCAACCTTCGCCCCGATGACAGCTTTGCCCACTCTTGGCATTCGCTCAACCAGCTTCACCTGGAATGCTTTCCAATAGTTTTGAAGGAGTTCCCACATATGCTGAGCACTTGTTGACTGCTTTTCCTTCACCATGCGGTCCAACTCATCCAAACCATCTCAAATGGGTTGAGGTCAGGGGATTGTGGAGGCCAGGTCATCTGATGCAGCACTCCATCATCCTTCTTGGTCAAATAGCCCTTACACAGCCTGGAGGTGATAGTCCCACTAAGCGCAAACCAGATGGGATGGCGTATTGCTGCAGAATGCTGTGGTAGCCATGCTGGTTAAGTGTGCCTTGAATTATAAATAAATCACAGACAGTGTCACGAGCAAAGCACCCCCACACCATCACACCTCCTCCTCCATGCTTCACGGTGGGAACCGCACATGCGGAAATCATCCATTCACCTACTCTGCTTGGTTGGAACCAAAAATCTCAAATTTGGACTCATCAGACCAAAGGACAGATTTCCATCAGTTTAATGTCCATTGCTCGTGTTTCTTGGACCAAGCAAGTCTCTTCTTATTATTGGTGTCCTTTAGTAGTGGTTTCTTGGCAGCAATTCAACCATGAAGGCCTGATTCACACAGTCTCCTCTGAACAGTTGATGTTGAGATGTGTCTGTTACTTGAACTCTGTGAAGCATTTATTTGGGCTGCAATTTTTGAAGCTGGTAACTGTAATGAACTTTTTTTTAAACTTTATTTAACTAGGCAAGTCAGTTAAGAACAAATTCTTATTTACAATGACTGCCTACCCTGGCCAAACCCGGACGACGCTGGGCCAATTGTGCGCCGCCCTATGGGACTCCCAATCACAGCCGTTTGTGATGCAGCCTGGATTCAAACCAGGGTGTCTGTAGTGACACCTCAAGCACTGAGATGCAGTGCCTTAGACCGCTGCGCCACTCGGGAACTGCAGCAACGGTAACTCTGGGTCTTCCTTTCCTGTGGCGGTCCTCATGAGAGCCAGTTTCATTATAGCGCTTGACGGTTTTTGCGACTATTTTAAGTTCTTGAAATGTTACGGATTGACTGACCTTCATGTCTTAAAGTAATGATGGACTGTCGTTTCTCTTTGCTTATTTGAGCGGTTCTTTCCATAATATTGTCACGCCCTGATCTGTTCACCTGTCCTTGTGATTGTCTCCACCCCCTCCAGGTGTCGCTTATTTCCCTGGTGTATTTATCCCTGTGTTTCCTGTCTCTCTGTGCCAGTTCGTCTTGTATGTTCAAGTCAACCAGCATGTTTTTCCCATGGTCCTGCTTTTCTATTCTCTTTTACTAGTCCTCCCGGTTTTGACCTTTGCCTGTTTTTCTGAAGCTACTTCAGGACCTTCTGGAAGGGCTTTGTTCCCTGACGGAACGCCACGACCAGGGGTTTAAGACTATTATGCAGCAAATCAGGGAGTTAGCTCATAGGCAGCCTAAAACCTCCGAAAACCCCCAACCACTCAGAAACTTTTTCCCTGTGAGTGGTGAGGTTGTACAGCCTACCCCGGCTCCCCGAGTACCCTGCTTACCTCCTCTGGAACGATGCTCTGGGGATCCTGGTACCTGCCGGGGTTTTCTTTCTCAATACTCACTTATTTTTGAGCTACAGCCATCTTCGTTTCCTTCAGACCGATCTAAGATAGCATATATTATTACGCTAATGTCGGGAGGGGGCTCTCCTGGGTGACAGCTGTTTGTGAGCAACAATACGCCATTTGTCATAATCTGGAGGACTTTATGGCAGAGGTGAGAAAGGTTATCGATTCTCCGGTATCCGGGAGAGAGGCGGCCCATAAACTGCTGGATCTACGTCAAAATTCTCATAGTGTGGTAGACTACGCTGTTGACCTTCGCACGCTGGCCGCCGAGAGTGCCTGGAACCCGGAGTCCCTTTTTGATACCTTCCTTCACGGACTATCTGAGGAGATAAAGGATAAGCTAGCCGCCGGTGGACCTTGAATTGCCGGTGGACCTCAGTTCCCTCATCGCCCTCACCATTAAAATTGATGGGCGGCTAAGGGAACGCAGGAGTGAGAGGAGGTCTGGCCTGGGTCACACTCGTTCATCTGCAGTGGCTCGCTCATCTTCAAAGGAATCCAGAAGTCCCTGAAGGCTATTTTTCCAAGAGGATCTGAAGCCACCCAAGCTCCCTCGAGAATCATCAGCGACGGGTGAGTCAGATACTCCGGAATCTATGCAACTGGGCAGAGCTAGATTATGGCCTAAGGATCGTTCACATAGGCTGAGTTCCAACAGCTGTCTGTACTGTGGGGCTGCAGGACATTATATAGCCACCTGCCCAGTTAAGAGACCTATCTCTATAGTAGGCACAAGTACTCTGGTGAGCCAAACTAGGAATCTACTTAATCCCATTAACCGTACTCCCTCCTTTGTTACACTGCTGAGGCTTTACAGCTGCTTCTCATTGAGTCGCCCCAGGTTCCAGTTGTTTTGGTATTTTTTTGGCTTAAAAAAACACAACCCCGTTATTGATTGGACCACAAGTTCAATCGTGGGTTGGAGTCTGTTTTTCCATTCCCATTGCCTCAAAGCAGGTTAGTCTTCCCCGAGACAACCTCCTCAGGACTTAAGTCAAGTCTCGGATTTCTCCACCGTCCCCACAGAGTACCACGACCCCCTGGAGGTTTTCAGCAAGGCACGGGTTACTTCTCTTCCCACGCATCGTCCTTTTGATTGTGCCATTGATATCCTCCCAGGCACCATACCAACTCGTGGTAGGTTATATTCTCTATCTGGGCCAGAGACCAAGGCCATGGAGGAGTACATAGAGGAGTCTCTGGCTACTTTCCAAGCTAGACCTTCGGAATGCCTACCACCTGGTTCGAATTACGCGAAGCGAAGGCGATGAGTGGAAGACAGCATTCAACACAGCCAGTGGACATTATGAGTACCAGGTCATGCCGTTTGGACGCACCAATGCCCCTGCTGTCTTCCAGGCCCTGGTAAACTATGTGCTCCAGGACATGCTAAACCAGTTTGTGTTCATATACCTTGATGACATCCTGTTTTTTTCCCGGTCTGCCCAAGAACATGTTCTGCATATCAGACAGGTCCTTCAGCGCCTCCTGGAGAACCAATTGTTTGTAAAAGCTGAGAAGTGTGAGTTTCACCGCTCTACCATCTCCTTTCTGGGATATGTCATTGCTGAGGGAAATGTCCCGATGGATCCTGGAAAGGTGAAAGCAGCGGTGGATTGGCCTCAACCCACGTCCAGGGTGCAGTTGCAACGTTTCCCAGGTTTTGCTAACTTCTACCACCATTTCATTCGGGGTTACAGCACCCTGGCGGCCCCCCTCTCTGCACTCACCTCTCCCAAAGTTACGTTTACATGGTCTCCAGCTGTCAACAAAGCCTTGGTGGACCTGAAGCATCGGTTCACAACAGAACCCATCCTCATCCATCCGGACCTGTCCCGTCAATTTGTGGTTGAGGTTGATGCTTCTGATGTTGGAGTGGGGCCCATCCTGTCCCAGCTATCTGCCCAGGAACAAAACCTTCATCCCTGTGCCTTCCTGTTCCATCGACACAACTCTGTAGAAAGAAACTATGACGTAGGTAACCGAGAACTCCTGGCGGTCAAGACGGCACTGGAGGAGTGGAGACACTGGTTGGAGGGAGCTGAACATTTGTTTTTGGTCTGGACTGACCACAAGAATTTGGAATATCTCTGCACAGCCAAGCGCCTTAATTCCGGGCAGGCCCAGTGGGCTCTGTTATTTACTAGGTTTAATTTCACCATCTCCTACCGCCCAGGGTCCAAAAATGTGAAGCCGGACGCTCTCTCCCGTCTCTACTGTTCCACTGCCACTCCCTCTGAATCTGAGACCATCCTCCCTGCCTCTTGTTTGGCGGCTTCTGTTGTTTGGGGAATTGAGGCTCTGGTCCACAAGGCTCAGCATAATAATTATGGTTTGATTTATCACGGGGTGCTGCAGCACTCTCAGCACCCCTACTTCCTGCGGATATGTGTTCTTCTGGGATATAAAGCAGAATTGAGAGACAAGACACACAAGCACACAGGCACACTTTATCGATGTGTAAAACAACAGAAGCCCTGTTTGGAGGTTTCAAATACTTCATTGCCTCAAAATACTTTGGCCAAATGTCATCATGCCTCCCTTTTCCCTCCTCCATAAGATGAAACCAAGACAAGAGACAATCCCAGCCTCAGACTAATTCCATGGCTGATTCCGGAACGGTGCCATCATCTCCAACAGAAGAAAAGGGGGGTGGAGGGTGGGATAGCCGTTCCATTTGACACCCTGTAGTTGACGAGCTCCAGCGGCGCCAGCCGGGAGGCTTGTTAGACAAACTCTGACAACAAGATGCTGCCCTTGAAAATCAATTATAAACAGGGGAGCTTCCCTCCCTCCCTGGCCTGACCTGGCTGCATCTGTTTCTGCTTGGGACTTTAGTAGCAGCCAGTCACTGTCTGTCTGTCTCTGTCTTCTAACCCCTTTTTTAAAGATCAGACTCCACATAACAGCAGTTGAAATGGCCATCCCCAAGGGATTAGTGATGGCACTTAAGCCTGTGGGACAGTGCTTGTAAATCAGGCAGGATGAACTGGGGCGATGACAGGTCCAGGAGGCCAATGTTACTTCACTGGGCCATTTATTAGAGGGGTTTACATGCACATACACACGCACACACATAGCGGGGGGGGGTCCTCCTCATTATCTGTGCTCAGTGCTTTCTCTGCTGCATTGGACGTGTAAAACAAAAAACACCAAATAAGTTGGACTGTTGGGCGTTGTAGAATGCCATATGGGGTGCTGCTCTGGACTGGAGTTAGACTTAGAGAGGCCCCTAAGTATTGAAGTCTATTAATGGCCCTTCAGCACTTTGCTTACACAACCTGGGGCCAAAGTTACCTTCAATTGATTCAACATGTCACCTTTTCACCGCAGAGCACCAGGGATCTGTGTTTAAATTAACAAGCTGGGTAAATTCCTCTGCCATTTGAAATTCGCTATAGAGACCCCCTTTTCCCGTTGGCCGCATCGATTTCACAGCAACCCAGACAACTGAAGAGACCCTAACATAGTCCTGGCCCATCAGTCTTCCTAACGACTGCTTTCCCATGTTTGTTCACCTTTAATCTCAATGGTGCTGCACATTTGGGCAAGGTTGGTCTCCTGCTAGGGAGAAATTAGTCCCCCCCACAAAATAACTCAAACCAAGATATTAGGCTATAGCCGTCTCAGCAATAGCATGCAGAGTATAGGCCTACGCAGCCCTGCCCAGACATATTACTTTGTTTGTCATAAATTAATAGAAGTTAATCAGAGGTTATCCGATGACCAATAGAGGATTATTTTATTTTTTACATTAGATTTTCCAAATGTGCTTATAGTTATTTTCCAACACACACTATCTTAGTGCTTTCATTTGTTTTCATAAGAGCTGAGCGGGTAAATATTTCTTTATGAATATTCTCTGAGAGCTGCAATGTTTGTCACGATCGTCGTAATAATTGGACCAAGGCGCAGCGTGAGTAGCGTTCCACATCTTTATTATAATGTGAAACTTAGCAAAATACAAAAACAAACGAACCGTGAAGACAGTGAAGCGCAAATAGGCACCTACACAAAAACAAGATCCCACAAACACAGGTGGGAAAAATAACTACTTAAATATGATCCCCAATTAGAGACAACGATTACCAGCTGCCTCTAATTGGGAATCATACAAATCACCAACATAGAAATAATAACCTAGAACCCAACATAGCAATAATAAACTAGAATACCCCCCAGTCACGCCCTGACCTACTTCACCATGGAGAAACAATGGCTCTCTATGGTCAGGGCATGACAATGCTCCAGTCTTGTTTACCCCGAAGACGCCAACCTGGCAAATTCGTCTTGCAAAGAAAATATGTACCGCCTGCACCAGATGTGTTTTCCGCTTTCACTGACATAGCCTACAGTACATCCCCTCAGCAAACTGTTAAATTACGGTGGTGAAAGACTGATCCGTCACCACTCCGAAATGTCCAAATCTCAATACATGCTATAACACTTTACGGGCAACTCTTGTTTCATTGTCTCCCAAAGAGGATGTTTACAGTCTTTTTCAAGACGCTAAAGTGGCGTGATAAAAGAGCTGCACATTGAGACCACCGTCAGCTGTGGATGAAATCATTGTATAGGCCTTTTGAGAGACTCCTTGTGTTGAGCAGACCTTTCCAATTCAACCTATTGTTCTTGGGCTTGTGGGCATTGTTTTTCCACACGGTGCCCATCTGTTCTTGAGGTCCTGGAACTGCCTCGCTGTCGACCCAACAGCTTGAAGAGAAGAGGAGGAGAAGAGGAGACCCCACATCACAGAAAGGAGAGGAGGAGAGACCCCACATGACCCTACATCACAGAGAGGAGAAGAGGAAAAGGGAGGAGAGAGGAGGAGGCGAGGAGACCCTACATCACAGAGAGGAGAGAAGAGGAGGAAAAGGGAGGAGAGAGGAGGAGGCGAGGAGACCATACATCACGGAGAGGAGAGGAGGAAAATGGAGGAGAGAGGTGGAGATGAGGACAACCTACATCACAGAGAGGAGGAAAGGGGAGGAGAGAGGAGGAGGCGAGGAGACCCTACATTATGGAGAGGAGGAAAGGGGAGGAGAGAGGAGGAGGCGAGGAGACCCTACATCACAGAGAGGAGGAAAGCGGAGGAGAGAGGAGGAGGCGAGGAGACCCTACATTACGGAGAGGAGGAAAGGGGAGGAGAGAGGAGGAGGCGAGGAGACCCTACATCACAGAGAGGAGGAAAGCGGAGGAGAGAGGAGGAGGCGAGGAGACCCTACATTACGGAGAGGAGGAAAGGGGAGGAGAGAGGAGGAGGCGAGGAGACCCTACATCACAGAGAGGAGGAAAGCGGAGGAGAGAGGAGGAGGCGAGGAGACCCTACATACCGGAGAGGAGGAAAGGGGAGGAGAGAGGAGGAGGCGAGGAGACCCTACATTATGGAGAGGAGGAAAGGGGAGGAGAGAGGAGGAGGCGAGGAGACCCTACATTACGGAGAGGAGGAAAGGGGAGGAGAGAGGAGGAGGCGAGGAGACCCTACATTATGGAGAGGAGGAAAGGGGAGGAGAGAGGAGGAGGCGAGGAGACCCTACATCACAGAGAGGAGGAAACGGTATGAGAGAGGAGGCAAGGACACCCTACATCGTGGAGAGGAAGAGAGGGTCTCACAGAGGAGAGGATGAGAGGAGGAAGAGAGGGTAAGAGAATAGAGTACAGCAGGAGGAGAGGAGACCCCACAACACAGAGAGGAGAGGAGGAAGGGGGAGAGGAGGAAGTGGAGGCATGTCTGGGTTTCTGACCTCTACAGAGCTTCTGTCTTCCCTCTGTCGAGCATCTCATGCAATTATCCAATCTTTGTTAGACAATTAGAGCCATTACTCTTCAAATGTTGAGAAAATAAAGGGTTGCTAGAATGTGTCTCTTTATCATGTAAAGCTATATAAATTGTCCCTGTGCTCCACATAAGTATGCCATGAAGACTGACATTATAGCCATATTTGTCACCAAGGGAAGATATTATCACCTGAATAAATTAGAATGAAATCTCCACAAAGTACCTTAAATCTAAACCATTCAGGTCAACAACATAGACCATAGTACTACCTCTCCTTTTGCCCTCATGGCCAGCCAGGGAAATGGGGAGATCTGAATGCTGGAAATCATTTCCCTATGGCTCCTCTCCTCTATCCAAACCTTCGTATTGCATTGGACCAGTATGAATTATTCCTAAATGATATAAACAAATATTATTCCCATCATGGGCTGGGGGAGGCGGAACAGCCAGCTCTGCTCCTCATGGTTATGAATGAGTCTGGTTGTTAATGTTAATGTGAGAGGCCCGATAACGTTCTACTGGGGCTGTATGTCACTCATCACATCTGGGGGGGCGGCTATACTGAAACTCCAGGGTCTGAGGTTACAGCTCAACACACATCCACAGCATGCAGATATGGTTTAAACTTTGGACACTCCACAACTTTATTCCAGACATCATTAGAGAGGTAATATGAAACAAGACAGGAGACAATATGAATTCCACTGCAAAAAAAAAAGTGGTGTATAACAAAGTAATAAAACATTTTATCAAACATATCAAAATCACACAAAAGAGGTTGACCGGTTCAGAGCCAAATCAAATCTTGTAGTACAGCACATAATCATTATCTCCTGTAATAAAGGTTGTGTGAAGCTGGGTCTGGGATGGCTGTGTCCCAAATGGCACCCTATTCCCAATGTAGTGCACTACTTTTGACCAGGACCCATAGAGCTCTGGTCAAAAGTGCCTGGTCAAAAGCGGGAATAGGGTGACATTTGGAATGCAACTCTAGTGTGTATTGTTGGCATTCATCAGTCCCCTGCATCTTGATGGAGCAACCAGATTACATGGTGTAATCTTGCCAGGGAAAGAGGAGAGGAGAGGAGGGGCCATGCAGCAGGAAGCTGTAATGAATGAGATGAATCAGGGAAATGGGATGGCTGGATTGGGATGGGATGCCCGGATCTGATTGGATTACAGCACAGTGCCTTTTGTGCTCAATGAAACCATCTACGATCATATAAAAGATCCACAGCATGATGGTGTAAGATACAAGATGGTTGATACTGGACATTTCAGCAAAACAATTTGATAATGAAATAAACAAATAGGATCATACCTAAGTACATGTATACAAAAAGTAGCCTATTTACTGTAGGCCTAGCTATACATTGGCTGAAATAAATACATAATTTAGGATAGATTCCAATGGTAACAACTCTGTAGTAACAGTATGCTCAGTTGGAACCTATTGATTATTACAACACTTTTCCTTTAAGACTACTTTCACTGAGTCTACTTTCTGCTATCATAATCATGTTGATAACCCAGCCAAATAGGCTATTTCTCATAACAACACATGGAAACATTGCAACGTCAGCAAAGACTAGCCTACACTTTTATACTAGCCTACACTTTATATACTAGCCTACACTTTATATACAGTGTGTATCAGAAGTATTTACCCTCCTTGGATTTCTTCACATTTTATTGTGTTACAAAGTGGGATTAAAATAGATTTAATAATTTACTGATATACCTTGATTAGATAAGTATTCACCCCCGAGTCAATACATGTTAGCAACACCTTTGGCAGCGATTACAGCTGTCAGTCTTCTTGGGTAAATCTCTAAGAGCTTTGCAAACCTTGATTGTGAAATATTGGCCTATTATTATTTTCTAAATTCTTCAAGCTCTGTCAAGGTGTTGGGGATCTACTCTTGCCATAGATTTTCGAGCAGATTTAAGTTAAAAGTGTAATTTAGAAACTCCAGTGTAGATTTGGCCTTGTGTCGTGGGTTAATGTCCTGCTGAAAGGTGAATTTACCTCTAGGATTTTGCCTGTGCTTAGATTAATCTTGTTTCTTTTTATCTTGAAAAGCTCTCCAGTCTTTGTTGATGTCAAGCATACCATACCATGATGCAGCCACCACCATGCTTGAAAATAAGGATGTAGTTACTCAGTGATGTGTTGTGTTGGATTTGCCACAAACATAAGGCCTTGCATTTAGGCCAAAAGGTGTATTCCTTTGCAATGATTTGCAGTATTGCTTTAGTAATACTATTTAACTTTAGGATGCATGTTTTGGAATATTTTTTATTCTGTATATTTGTATTCTTCTTTTCACTTTCATTTAGGTCATTATTATGGATTCACTTCAATATTGTTGATCCATCCTCAGTTTTCTCCCGTCAAAGCCATTGAACTCTGTAGCTGTTTTAAAATCACCAATGTCCTCATGGTGAAATCCCTGAGCAGTTTGCTTCCTGTCCTGCAGCTCAGGTCAGAAGGACGACTGTATATTTTCTGTGTCTGAGTGGTTTAATACATCGTCCACAGGATAATTATTAACTTGACCATGCTTAAAGAGATATTCAATGTTTGATTTGTTCTTGTTGCCCATCCACCAATCACTGCCCTTCTTTAAGAGGCTTCATGAGACAAGTTGGTGCCGAAGATGGATGCCCTATTGCTAGCTAGCTCCCAGCCAACTTAGCAGTCTTTTGTTTCTTTTAGTGTTATTGTGTACTTTATTTGAGTAGACAGTTTCTACACTCAGAAAAAAGGTGCTAGAACCTAAAAGGGTTATTCGACTGTCCCCATAGGAGAACCCTTTGAAGAACCCTTTTTGTTCCAGGTAAAACCTTTTTGGTTCCATGTAGAATCCTTTCCACAGAGAGTTCTACATGTAACCCAAAAGAGTTCTACCTGGAGCAAAAAAGGGTTTTAGCTGAAACCAAAAAGGGTTATCCTGTGGGGACAGCCGGAGAACCGTTTTATTCTAATGAGTGTAGTATTATTTCCTATGACCTACAAGCTTGTTTCTTTTGTATTTTTTGATTACATTTTGTTTATTTGTGTACTTTTTTGATATGTAACTGCATTGTTAGGAGCTAGTAACATAAGAATTCGCTGCACGCGCTATAACACCTGCTAAACTGTGTACGCGACCAAAAAAATTAGATTTGAAAAGCTTCCTGGTCTTGTAGTTGGATCTTTGCTTGAAATTCAATACATGACTGAGGGACCTTACAGATGTATGGGGCACAGAGGAAGGGGCAGCCTTTCAGAAATCATGTCAACCCCTATTATTTCACACAGAGTGAGTCCATGTAATTTATTATGTGATTTGTAAAGCCAAATTTTACTCCTGAACTTATTTAGGCTTGCCTAAACAAAGGGGGTGAATACTTATGGAACAACTTTATCTTAGTTAATTCATTTTTATTCATTTGAAAAAATGTGGAGCAGTCTCTTTTGTCACGTCCTGACCATGGTAAGCTGTTATTTTCTATGGTAGGTTAGGTCAGGGCGTGACAGGGGGGTTTATTCTATGTGTTCTATTTCTATGTTCTTAGGTTCTAGTTATTGTATTTCTATGTTGATTTGTTTGGGATCATCTCCAATTAGAGGCAGCTGGTCCTCGTTGTCTCTAATTGGAGATCATACTTAAGTAGGGGTTTTTCTTCCTGGGTTTTGTGGGTGATTAATTTTTGAGTAGTGTTTGTTTCTCCTCTGTGTCACGGTTTGTTGTTTTGTCTATTCAGTTATTTTGATGTATTGCATAGTTTCACAGAGTAAATAAAATGTGGAACTAGACACACGCTGCACTTTGGTCCTCTCCTTTTGACAGCCGTGACATCTTTTCACTTTGACATTATGAAGTATTTTGTGTAGACTAATGACCAAAAGAAAATCACGTATGTTGAGGGAGCTCGCAAATAAGCATTTCATTGCACCATTTTCACTGTATCCTGTGCATATGGCAAATAAACTTGATTTTCACCTACACAGTATATTAGGCTTTATTGTTATGTTTTCTGCCCGAACCCTTGTGTTACTATAGAAGTTAACTGAGGCTGCAAAGTCAAGGCAGGAAAGGAGAGAGCTGAGGATATTAATCAGGCAGCCACCATTGGCAGCCCAGGCCATCAGGATGATCACACACATAAATAACAGGCCAAGCAGTGGGGCTACACAGAGGACATGCAAGGGCAGGGAGGCAAAAGGCCAGCCATTGAATTAGAAGGCAATTTAGAGTTAAACGAATCCCATCTGCAACTCAGATTTATTGGACAGCGACAGGGTTTGCCTGGTTGGTAAGCCACTAGTTCAGTTCCAACAAAATGAAAAACCAACTGATATATCTAAATAAACAGGTGAACTTGCTGCAACAAATATGTTGTTTGATCTGGAACAAACAGTAGATGTGTTACCTTTGATCGGTTGAGTAAATCCATCAAACTCATCAGCCCTCAAACTCAACTCTGGACCTCGAAGCCAGTTACACTGCATTTTTTAATTGTTCCCCTCTAATCAGGGACAGATTTAGTCCTGGGACACCAGGAGGGTGCAATTAATTATCAGGTAGAACAGAAAACCCTCGTAAGTTAATAGTTGAATAGCCCTGATCTACAGTAACGGACGGGATAAGACTCGAAGTTATCATGACTATAGGAATTTATATGATTGGCTTGATGGCTAAACAAGGGATTCAAGTGATCATGTTCAATAATAATATCTGGAATATTTGTCAAATAAATAGACTGAATTAAAAACGACCGGTTCTGACTTTTGAGAGTATAGAGCAGGGTTTCCGAACTGGCGGCACGTGGACCGAATTTGTCCCGCAGGTGGTTTTATTTGCCCCCCAAGTTTTCTGAGCAAAACAATTCAAATAGAAATCTTTTTTATTAATATAATTTTTTATTGTTGGACATAAAAGACTGTAGAAACACCAGGAAATCAGCTCTAATTGATTTTAATTTAAGAAATCTGTTCAAGTATTCCCACACATAATTTTTTTTTTTAAACTTTCAAATCAGTTAAAAACAAATTGTTATTTACAATGGTGGCCTACAGTACACCGGCCAAACCCGGAAGACGCTGGGTTGGGAGCCCTATGGGACTCCCAATCACGGCCAGTTGTGATACAACCTGGATTCAAACCAGGGTGTCTGTAGTGACGCCTCAAGCACTGAGATGCAGTGCCTTAGACCGCTGTACCACTCAGGAGTGTAATAATAGAGAGACACGTGATAGCATACAAATGTAAGCAAGGTTTGAAATGATTATGTTTTAGTCAAATATTATATCTGTTTGGGCTTCTTGCGGTCAATTTGCAGTCTACAAATGATTTGTAATTATGTTCCGGCCCCCCGACCATTTGCTTAAGAAAAAATCAGCACGCAGCTGAATCTAGTTGATGATCCCTGGTATAGAGAAGAAGAAAAAAAACGAATAATTTTGAAATACAGTGCATTTGGAAAGTGTTCAGACCCATTGCCTTTTTCCACATTTTGTTCATTCACAGCCTAAAATTGATTAAATCGTCCCCCCCATCAATCTACACATGTTACTCCCGAATGACAAAGCAAACATTTTTTTTTTGAAATTTTAGCAAAAAAATAACACAGAAAATATATCACATTTACATAAGTATTCAGACCCTTTAATCAGTACTTTGTTGAAGCACCATTGGCAGAAATTACAGCCTCGAGTCTTCTTGGGTATGACGCTACAAGCTTGGCATACCTGTGTTTGGGGAGTTTCTCCCATTCTTCTTTGCAGATCCTCTCAAGCTGTGTCATATTGGATGGGGAGTGTCGCTGCACAGCTTTTTTCAGGTCTCTAGAAATGTTTGATCAGGTTCAAGTCCGGGCTCTGGCTGGGCCACTTCAGGACATTCAGAGACTTGTCCCGAAAACACTACTGCGTTGTCTTGGCTGTGTGCTTAGGGTCATTGTCCTGTTGGAAGGTGAACCTTCACACCAGTCTGAGGTCCTGATCACTCTGGAGCAGGTTTTCTTTAAGGATCTCTCTGTACTTTCCTCTGTTCATCTTTCCCTCGATCCTGACTAGTCTCGCAGTCCCTGCCACTGAAAAAAATCCCCACCGCATGATGCTACCACCACCATGCTTCACTTTAAGGATGGTGCCAGGTTTCCTCCAGACGTGACGAACATTCAGGCCAAAGAGTTCAATCTTGGATTCACCTGACCAGAGAATCTTGTTTCTCAGAGTCTGAGAGTCTTTCGGTGCCTTTTGGCAAACTGCTGTCATGTGCCTTTTACTGAGAAGTGGCTTCCGTCTGGCCACTTTACCATAAAGGCCTCATTGGTGGAGTGCAGCAGAGATGGTTGTCCTTCTGGAATGTTCTCCCATCTCCACAAAGGAACTCCGGAGCTCTGTCAGAGTGACCATTGGTTTCTTGGTCACCTCCCTGACCAAGGCCCTTCTCTTCCGATTGCTCAGTTTGGCCGGGCGGCAAGCTCTAGGAAGAGTCTTGGTGGTTCCAAACTTCCTCCATTTAAGAATGAGGGAGGCCACTGTGTTCTTGGGGACCTTCAATGCTGCAGAATTCTGTCTTGGTGCTCTACGAACAATTCCTTCGACCTCATCACTTGGTTTTTGCTCTGACATGCATTCTCAACTGTGGGACCTTATAAACACAGGTTTGTACTTTCCAAATCATGTCCAATCAATTGAATTTACCACAGGTGGACTTGAATCAAGTTGTAGAAACATCTCAATGATGATCAATGGAAACAGGGTGAACCTGAGCTCAAATTAGTGTGTCATAGCAAAGGGTCTGAATACTTATATAAATAAGGTATTTCTGTTTCAGATTTTTTATAAATTTGCAAAAATGTTTTAAAAAAACTGTTTTCGCTTTGTCATTATGGGGTATTGTGTGTAAATTGATGACAAAAATATATAAACTCAGCAATAAAAGAAACGTCCTCTCACTGTCAACTGCGTTTATTTTCAGCAAACCTAACGTGTAAATATTTGTATAAACATAACAAAATTCAACAACTGAGACATGAACTGAACAAGTCCCACAGACATGTGACTAACAGAAAATGAATAATGTGTCCCTGAACAAAGGGGGGGTCAAAATCAAAAGTAACAGCCGGTATTTGGTGTAGCCACCAGCTGCATTAAGTACTGCAGTGCATCTCCTCCTCATGGACTGCACCAGATTTGCCAGTTCTTGCTGTGAGATGTTACCCCACTCTTCCACCAAGGCACCTGCAAGTTCCCGGACATTTCTGTGGGGAATGGCCCTAGGCCTCACCCTCTGATCCAACAGGTCCCAGACGTGCTCAATGGGATTGAGATCCGTGCTCTTCACTGGCCATGGCAGAACGCTGACATTCCTGTCTTGCAGGAAATCACGCACAGAACGAGCAGTATGGCTGATGGCATTGTCATGCTGGAGGGTCATGTCAGGATGAGCCTACAGGAAGGGTACCACATGAGGGAGGAGGATGTCTTCCCTGCAACGCACAGCGTTGAGATTGCCTGCAATGACAACAAGCTCAGTCCAATGATGCTGTAACACACCGCCCCAGACCATGGCGGACCCTCCACCTCCAAATCGATCCCACTCCAGAGTACAGGCCTCGGTGTAACGTTCATTCCTTCGACGATAAACGCGAATCCGACCATCACCCCTGGTGAGACAAAACCTTGACTTGTCAGTGAAGAGCACTTTTTGCCAGTCCTGTCTGTTCTAGTGATGTGGGTTTGTGCCCATAGGCGACGTTGTTGCCAGTGATGTCTGGTGAAGACATCACCTTACAACAGGCCTGTAAGCCCTCAGTCCAGCTTCTCTCAGCCTATTGCGGATAGTCTGAGCACTGATGGAGGGATTGTGCGTTCCTGGTGTAATGTTTGGATGTACCAATCCTGTGCAGGTGTTGTTACACGTGATCTGCTACTGCGAGGACGATCAGCTGTCCGTCCTGTCTCCTTGTAGAGCTGTCTTAGGTGTCATTGCAATTTATTACCCTGGCCACATCTGCAGTCCTCATGCCTCATTGCAGCATGCCTAAGGCATATTCACGCAGATGAGCAGGGACCCTGGGCATCTTTCTTTTGGTGTTTTTCAGAGTCAGTAGAAAGGCCTCTTTAGTGTTCTAAGTTTTCATAACTGTGACCTTAATTGCCTACCGTCTGTAAGCTGATAGTGTCTTAACAACCGTTCCACAGGTGCATGTTCATTAATTGTTTATGGTTCATTGAACAAGCATGGGAAACAGTGTTTAAACCCTTTACATTGAAGACCTGTGAAGTTATTTGGATTTTTACAAAATATCTTTGAAAGACAGGGTCCTGAAAAAGGGACGTTTCTTTTTTCGCTGAGTTTTATATTTAAGCAATTTTAGAATAAGGCTGTAATTTAACAAAATGTGGAAAAAGTCAAGGGGTCTGAGTACTTTCCGAATGCACTGTATTAAGAAAAGTAAAGTGTATCGTTATCAACTTGGAATATAAAAATAGAGCAGAAAATAGGCTTATCAATAAGTGATAGGTCTGCAATCTACTTTGTTGAACGCAAAATCTAAAGTAAAGAAACATTTTTACTATAAGTTTATGGCAGTGTGCTCCAAGTATATACAGTGCCTTGCAAAAGTATTCACCCCCCTTGGCATTTTTCCTATTTTGTTGCCTTACAACCTGGATTTAAAATAGATTCTTGTGGGGTTTATATCATTTGATTTACACAACATGCCTACCACGTTGAAGATGAAAAATATTTTGCATTGTGAAACAAACAAGATATAAGACAAAAAAAATGAAAACATGAGTGTGCATAACTATTCACCCCCCCAATGTCAATACTTTGTAGAGCCACCTTTTGCAGCAATTACAGCTGCAAGTCTCTTGGGATATGTCTCTATAAGCTTGGCACATCTATCCACTGGGATTTTTGCCCATTCTTCAAGGAGAAACTGCTCCAGCTCCTTCAAGTTGGATGGGTTCCTGCTGGTGTACAGCAATCTTTAAGTCCTACCACAGATTCTCAATTGGATTGAGGTCTGGGCTTTGACTAGGCCATTCCAAGACATTTAAATGTTTCCCCTTAAACCACGCACGTGTTGCTTTAGCAGTATGCTTAGGGTCATTGTCCTGCTGGAAGGTGAACCTCCATCCCAGTCTCAAATCGCTGGATGACTGAAATCGCTGGATGACTTACCTCAAGAATTTCCCCGTATTTTTCTGCCATCCATCATTCCTTCAATTCTGACAAGTTTCCCAGTGTCTGCCGATGAAAAACGTCCCCACGTCATGATGCTGCCACCACTATGCTTCACTGTGGGGATGGTATTCTCGGGGTGATGAGAGGTCTTGGGTTTGTGCCAGACATAGCGTTTTCCTTGATGGCCCAAAAAATGTATTTTAGTCTCATCTGACCAGAATACCTTCTTCCATATGTTTGGGGAGGCTCCCACATGCCTTTTGGCGAACACCAAACGTGGCTTGCTTATTTATTTCTTTAAGCAATGGCTTTTTTCTGGCCACTCTTCCGTAAAGCCCATCTCTGTGGATTGTATGGCTTAAAGTGGTCCTATGGACAGATACTCAAAACTCCGCTGTGGAGCTTTGCAGCTCCTTCAGGGTTATCTTTGATCTCTTTGTTGCCGCTCTGATTAATGCCCTCCTTGCTTGGTCTGTGAGTTTTGGTGAGTGGCCCTGTCTTGGCAGGGTTGTTGTGGTGCCATATTCTTTCCATTTTTTAATTATGGATTTAATGGTGCGTGGGATGTTCAAAGTTTCTGATATTTTTTTGTAACCCAACCCTGATTTGTACTTCTCCACAACTTTGTCCCTGACCTGTTTGGAGAGCTCCTTGGTCTTCATGGTGCCGCTTGCTTGGTGGTGCCCCTTGCTTAGTGATGTTGCAGACTCGGGGGCCTTTCAGAACAGGTGTATATATACTGAGATCATGTGACAGATCATGTGACACTTAGATTGCACACAGGTGGACTTTATTTAATTAATTATATGACTTCTGAAGGTAATTGGTTGCAACAGATCTTATTTAGGAGCTTCATAGCAAAGGGGTGAATACATATGCACGCACCATTTTTCAATTTTTTATTTTTAGAATTTTTTTAAACATTTCACCAATTTGGACTATTTTTTGTATGTCCATTACATGAAATCCAAATAAAAATCTATTTAATTTACAGGTTGTAATACAACAAAATAGGAAAAACCCAAGGGGGTGAATATTTTTGCAAGGCATTGTATAAGGAGGAGTTGGCAAAAGAGCAGAAACAAACAACAGTAGACTTCATTGAAATCAGGACCATCAAGTTTCACATGAATTGAAGGGATACTGCAAGATTCTGGCAATTAAGATGATCTACTTGCCCAGAGTCAGATGAACTCGTGGATACCATTTTTATGTTTCTGTATGGAGTATGAAGGAAGTTAGAGGTAGTTTCGCAAGCCAATGCTAACTTGGAATTAGCGCAATGAGTGGAAGTCTACAGGTACGCTTTTTTGTTTTCTTCTAGGACATCAGGCATGTGATCTACATTGGCATGTATTCATGGATGCCAAGGCAAGCCAGGCTTCCCCAAAATGTATTTAAAAAAAAATACATACAATAATTTATCTTTCATCTCTCTATGTTTCATAATTGTCCTTCAATTCGTAAGAGGCTGAATGTATCTCACCGGAGAAAGCATCCCAGCGAGTAAAACAGAGCCCATCTGTCTCTGTATGTACAGCCCATCTATCTGATGCTGTCTGGTCAAAAAGAGTATTACATTGTTCCCGCCGTAATATTGAAAAATTGAAATAATGTGTATTGTTGCATCTCCTTGTGTTGTTGTCCTCGTCATGTAGGCTATACATGCACTCCAGCGGACAGATAGCGCTGTTGGCTAGAGCGCACCTGACAATACTAAAGTGGGCACACTCACTGTATTACGCATCACTTTTTGTGAGAAAATCATCAGTAGAGTTGAAAATTCAATGGAAACAAATGGGGATTTAAGTGCAAAAGGTATTTTTTTGTGCACTGCATCACGACACACAGCCTTTTATCAGCAACAGGTCAATTTGATGGAAACATCTCTGGTGGGAAAATGTGCATAATGTTTCATTGCAGATTTTTGAATATTTGCATTAAAATCTGTCGCCAATTGGATGGAAACCTAGCTACTGTGTCTTCTTATTGTCTCGGCCTTAGGCCTATATCACGGTGGCAAGGCATATGAACTAACAGGATTTATAGTGCAAACAATGCAATAAGGCTTTTTTTCTGGCTCGGCTTCCCCAGTGATTTTACCCATGCACCGCTACCGGACGTCAGGACCGGAAGATTTTAAAACTTTAAACAAACTAAACTTTAGGTTTCCCCTTTTTCCCTGTGTTGGAATTTCTGTTTCTTGTTGTCAATGGTGTGCTCTTTTTCAGGCAAGGCCCATGTAACCTAGTGGGCACATAATTTCACTAACTCAATAGCACTAACTCAAAAAAGTTCTGGGACACTGTAAAGTCCATGGAGAATAAGGGCATCTCCTCCCAGCTACCCACTGCTCTGAGGCTAGGAAACACTGTTACCACCAATAAATCCACTATAATTGAGAATTTCAATAAGCATTTCTCTACGGCTGGCCATGCTTTCCACCTGGCTACCTCTACCCCGGTCAACTGCCCGGCACCCTCCACAGCAACCCGCCAAAGCCCCCAACATTTCTCCTTCACCCAAATCCAGATAGCTGATGTTCTGAAAGAGGTGCAAAATCTGGACCCCTACAAATCAGCCAGGCTAGACAATCTGGACCCTTTCTTTCTAAAATGATCTGCAGAAATTGTTGCAACCCCTATTACTAGCCTGTTCAACCTCTCTTTCTTATCGTTTAAGATTCCCAAAGACTGGAAAGCTGCCGCAGTCATCCCCCTCTTCAAAGGGGGTGACACTCTAGACACAAACTGCTACAGACCTATATCTATCCTACCCTGTTTTTCTAAGGTCTTCGAAAGCCAAGTTAACAAACAGATTACCGACCATTTCGAATCCCACCGTACCTTCTCCTCTATGCAATCTGGTTTCAGAGCTGGTCATGGGTGCACCTCAGCCATGCTCAAGGTCCTAAACGACATCATAACCGCCATCGATAAGAGACATTACTGTGCAGCCGTATTCATCGACCTGGCCAAGGCTTTCGACTCTGTCAATCACCACATTCTTATTGGCAGACTCGACAGCCTTGGTTTCTCAAATGATTTCCCCGCCTGGTTTACCAACTACTTCTCTGATAGAGTTCAGTGTGTCAAATCGGAGGGCCTGTTGTTCGGACCTCTGGCAGTCTCTATGGGGGTGCCACAGGGTTAAATTCTCGGGCCGACTCTCTTCTCTGTATACATCAATGATGTTGCTCTTGCTGCTGGTGATTCTCTGATCCACCTCTACGCAGACGACACCATTCTGTATACTTCTGGCCCCTCTTTGGACACTGTGTTAACTAACCTCCAGACGAGCTTCAATGCCATACAACTCTTCTTCCGTGGCCTCCAACTGCTCTTAAACGCAAGTAAAACTAAATGCATGCTATTCAATCGATCACTGCCCGCACCTGCTCGCCCGTCCAGCATCACTACTCTCGACGGCTCTGACTTAGAATACGTGGACAACTACAAATATCTAGGTGTCTGGTTAGACTGTAAACTCTCCTTCCAGACTCACATTAAGTATCTCCAATCCAAAATTAAATCTAGAATCGGCTTCCTATATCGCAACATTCATCAGACCACAGAATCTTGTTTTTCATGGTCAGTGTCTTTCGGTGCCTTCATGCTGCCAAACATACCCTCGTAAACTGACCATCCTACCGATCCTCGACTTCGGTGATGTCATCTATAAAATAGCCTCCAACTCTCTACTCAACAAATTGGATGCAGTCTATCACAGTGCCATCCGTTTTGTCACCAAAGCCCCATACACTACCCACCATTGCGACCTGTACGCTCTCGTTGGTTGGCCCTCGCTTCATACTCGTCGCCAAACCCACTGGCTACAGGTTATCTACAAGTTTCTGCTAGGTAAAGCCCCGCCTTATCTCAGCTCACTGGTCACCATAGCAGCACCTACTTGTAGCACGCGCTCCAGCAGGTATATCTCACTCGTCACCCCCAAAGCCAATTCCTCCTTTGGTCGTCTTTCCTTCCAGTTCTCTGCTGCCAATGACTGGAACGAACTGCAAAAATCTCTGAAGCTGGAGACTCATATCTCCCTCACTAGCTTTAAGCACCAGCTGTCAGAGCAGCTCACAGATCACTGCACCTGTACATAGCCCATCTGTAAACAGCCCATTTATCTACCTACCTCATCCCCATAATGTATTTATTTATTTATCTTGCTCCTTTGCACCCCAGTATCCCTACTTGCACATTCATCTTCTGCATATCTACCATTCCAGTGTTTAATTGCTATATTGTAATTACTTCGCCACCATGGCCTATTTATTGCCTTAACTCCCTTATCTTACCTCATTTGCACTCACTGTATATATACTTTTTTTATGTTTTGTTTTTTCCATGTAACTCTGTGTTGTATGTGTCGAATTGCTATGCTCTATCTTGGCCAGGTCGCAGTTGCAAATGAGAACTTGTTCTCAACTAGCCTACCTGGTTAAATAAAGGTTTAATAAAAAATAAATAAAAAAATGCTACATCATGAGCTGTCACTACTTACTAATAAAAAAGAAAAGGACTAGATGTGCTACATGAGTGTTTGTCTCTGTTCAGCGTTATAACACCTGCCAGTGTCACATGTGTTGTGTGTTAAGGTGCACGTATGACTTTAAATGATTATGACTAAATTATGCGTTCAAATGAGGTGTCTGAAGTCATCTGAAATGCGCTTGCGCAGTCTGTCTCACCGGAAGGGATTCCCACGCTCAGACGAGGTCAAAATGGCGACTTGCTACATGTGAAGAGGACATAAGGGAGCCGGCTTTATGCTACAAAAACATGTACAAATCGACATGTAGCAGACTCACAGGTGAACACATAGATAATGTGCTTATCATTCTGATGCACCCGAATAAAATGTTACTTATTCTGCTTTTGTGGGTCGAAAATACCCACGTTTGCTCGGTTAGGTAAGCTTGCTAACATAAAACTGTTAGCTATGTGTACCGGTATGTTATGTAGATGTCTGTCAGTTAGCAATGCTGTATGACCTTCGATTTAATCCAGCCAATGTGTGCCAATCTATTCTCGAATAAATCTCGATTCATCTAGTCATTTGACTTATCGCTAGACACATCGTGTGGTGTTGCAGTGCCAGCAACAAACCCGTCAATTATGCTTTGCGTTGAAGAGTTATCTAGCTGCCTGGCTAGTTAATGCTAGCACCATACAAGTTGCTGACGTTAGCTGGGCTATCTGTAACTCGATACCCCATTAACGATATCTTCTGCCCATAGGTATTTTGTTAAGCGCCCCGACGCTTGGTCTAAACATTAACACGCATCGTTTGCGGTACGGTTTGGGAAATATAAGGAGCATATCTTTAATATCAGCAGAAATAATAATAAAGTAACATTACTACACACCTTTTTATAATGTTAGTGTTCCCACACGGCATATTTCCATTTTAGTGTTTGTTTAGGAAACAAAGACGGTAGACTGAGTGGCCTACAGTACCTGTGCAAATTACAGTGCCTTCGGAAAGTATTCAGACCCCTTGACTTTTTCCACATTTTGTGTAGTTACAGCCTTCTAATATAACCGATTAAGTCAAGTAATCCTCGTCGATCTGCACACAATGCCACATAATGACAAAGCGAAAACAGGTTTTTAGAAATGTTTGCTGATTTGTTAAATAAAAAACAGATACCTAATTTACATAAGAATTCAGACCCTTTGCTATGAGACTCGAAATAGAGCTCAGGTGCATCCTGTTTTCATTGATCATCCTTGATGTTTCTACAACTTGACTGGATTCCACCTTTACAATTCAATTGATTGGACATGATTTGGAAAGGCACACACCTGTCTATATAAAGGTCCCACAGTGCATGTCAGTGCAACAACCAAGCCATGAGGTCAGGGAGATGACCAAAAACCTGATGGAAACTCTGACAGAGCTCTAGAGTTTTTCTGTGGAGATGGGAGAACCTTCCAGAAGGGCAACCATCTCTACAACACTCCACCAATCAGGCCTTTATGGTAGAGTGGCCAGACGGAAGCCACTCCTCAATAAAAGGCACATGACCGCCTGCTTTGAGTTTGCCAAAAGGCACCGAAAGACACTGACCATGAAAAACAAGATTCTGTGGTCTGATGAAACCAAGCTCGAACTCTTTGGCATGAATGCAAAGCGTCACGTCTGGAGGAAACCTGGCACCATCTCTTCGGTGAAGCGTGGTGGCAGTATCATGCTGTGGGGATGTTTTTCAGTGGCAGGGATTGGGAGACTAGTTAGGATCGAGGGAAAGATGAACGGAGCAAAGTACAGTGAGATCCTTGATGAAAACCTGCTCAGGACCTCAGACTGGGGTGAAGGTTCACCTTCCAACAGGACAACGACCCTAAGCACAAAGGCAAGAGACCTAGAGGCACCTTTTCATTATAATGTTGAAGAAAATGTGTTCCTATCGTGTGAGGAATGTGATTGCTTGCCTAATAAATGTTAGCCAGCTAGCTAATGTTTAGAATTATAATATTTTTTTGGGCTAGACTTATGCTAACCCGTTTGCAGTCCTTTTAGCGTTGCTTGCTGGCTAGTTAGCTACAGTATTTGGCTACTGCCGTCAGTGTTTATCATATTTTGCCTATTCCACCATTTGTAGAATGCATACTGGCATTTGAATATAGCGCGGGAAAAGGGAATCTGGACACGGTAGACACATTTAAATGTAGGTGTAGAGGCATTACTCGTTCGGAATTCTATGATCAGAATACTAAAGCTGCATGAACTGTTAAGTCTAGACACGGCTTGAGGTGTGGCTAAGGTGTCTGGTTCTGGAATTATTTCAGCCTCCTGAGTTTGAAAAGGCACTGTTGTGCCTTCACCACACTTTGTAAAGGGACCATTTCAGGTCATCAGTGATGTGCACACCAAGGAACTTTAATCTTCTGACCCACTCCTCTGTGGCCCCATCGATGTGGATGGGGCGCGCGCTGTCTCCTGTAGGTGTATAGATTGATGCTATACATCGTTTGACATGTTTCTACAAACCAAACTATAGTATAACTTTTTGGACTTTTCGTCTCAACAAAATGCGCGAGCATGGCACATTTGGATAACTCGTCTGAATGCGTGAACAAAACAGACGTATTTGGATATTAATATGGACGTTATCGAAACAAAACAAACATTTATGGCGGAACTGGGATGCCTGGGAGTGCATTCCGACGGAGATTATCAAAGGTAAGTGAATATTTATAACACTATTTCTGACTTTTTTTGACTCCAACATGGCACCTTTCTATAATGGCGGTTGTTGTTCTCTGAGCACTGTACTCAGATTATTGCAAAGTGTGCTTTCTCCGTGAAGCTTTTTTCAAATCTGACACAGCGGTTGCATTAAGGAGAGGTGTATCTATAATTCTTTCAATAACTGTTCTATATTTTATCAACGTTTATGATGAGTATTTCTGTAAATTGATGTTCTCATTCACCGGAAGTTTTGGGAGGCAAAACATTTCTGAACATTACACGCCAATGTAAAATGGGGTTTTTGGATATGAACTTGATCGAGCAAAACATACATGAAGTCCTATGAGTGCCATCTGATGAAGATCATCAAAGGTTAGTGATTAATTTTAGCTGTATTTCTGGTTTTTGTGACGCCTCTCCTTGCTTGGAAAATGGCTGTGGTTTTTCTCGTTTACGTGCTGTCCTAACATAATCTAATATTATGCTTTCGCCGTAAAGCCTTTTTGAAATCGGACACTGGTTAGATTAAGGAGAATTTTATCTTTAAAATGGTGTATAATAGTTCTATGTTTGAGAAATTTGAATTATGAGATTTGTTGTTTTAAATTTGGCGCTCTGCTATTTCACTGGCTATTGAATAGTGTGTCCCACAGGTGGGATGGTCACATCCCACATACCCAAGAGAGGTTAACTGACTTGCCTAGTTAACCTTTAATTAATAAATAAATAAAAAATAACAGCTGTGCATATGTCCTTCCACAGAGGCGTGACATGCTGGAGTGACGCTTCTCTATGCAACTGTTGATCAGTAGGCTGTAACTCTCGAACGGAAGGCAAACAGTTTGTCATCTGTAGCACCATAGACTCCACTGATCAGCCAAAACAAGCTCAATAACTCAATGCATACACATACTCCTATTGAATATGCATTCACATGTATTGGGAGTAAGCCTATGCCATCTAAATTTCCCTAGTTTATCAAGAGATTTGCAACTCAAACAAAAGTATTACCGTTATGTAATTTTGGTAAAAACAAAGTCAAATGTATTGTTTGATTTAAAAATGTATGTAATACATACAAGGCTGTCTGGGAAATGTTTGTCTTCAACATTGTCAAATGTAATATTGAATTTCGTCCTAAAATATTGTCCATCAGTTTCCTAGACCCCCGAGGGTCAGCGTGGCGGAGGTGTTGTTGCCTACGTTCATCACATGGGCTTGGCCTGTCAGGAAGTCCAGGATCCAGTTGCACAGGGAGGGGTTCAAGCCCTGAGCTTAGTGATGAGCTTGAAGGGCACTATGGTGTTGAAGGCTGAACTGCATTCTTACATGGGTATTCCTCTTGTCCAGGTGGGTTAGGGCATTGTGTAGTGCAATGGCGGTTGCGTTGTATGTGGACCTGTTGGGGCAGTATGCAAATTGTAGTGGATCTAGGGTGTCAGGTAGAATGGAGGTGATATGGTCCTTAACTAGCCTCTCAAAGCACTTCATGATTACAGAAGTGAGTCCTACAGGGTGATAGTCATTTAGTTAATTTACCTTCGCTTTCATGGGTACAGGAACGATGGTGGACATCTTGAAGTGGGACAACGGACTGAGAGATTGAAAATCCCTAAACATTCCAGCCAGCTGGTCTGCACATGCTCTGAGGACAATGCTTGGGATGCCTTCTGGGCCGGCAGCCTTGCGAGGGTTAACATTCTTAAATGTCTGATTTACTGTACGTCGCCTACAGAGATCGGGAGCACACAATCCTCGTGAGTGGCGGACCACGTCAGCGGCTCAGTGTTTAACTCGAAGCGGGCGACGGCGTTTCGCTTGTCCGGAAGCGAAGCTTTGGTGTTTGATGTGGCTGGATTTCCCTTTTATAATCCGGGATTGTCTGGAGTTCCTGCCACATGCGTCTCATGTTTGAGCTGTTGAATTGTGACTCCACTTTGTCTCTATACTGACGTTTTGCCACTTTGATTGCCTTACACAGGTCATAGTTCTTCCAGAGCCAATTCGCTTTTAAACAAAACCATGTAAGGTCCTTGGACTATAAGGAGAAACGTTAGGCTCCTTTAGTCCATTGTTGGGCTAACCTCTGTTATAGCAGAGAAGCATAACTTACTTTTCTAGCAAGTCCTCAACAGTGGACATTTTGGCCAGATGATGCATATTCATGTCATGAACAGGTTTGTTTTGTGTTTATAGGTGTGGTTGGTGTGAGTGTGAACCAGAAACTACTAGGTCGAAATGCCATTAGAAATCACAAGAGTGCTCGCAGCCTCATCCAGATGTCCAGGAGAGACCCATCACAATGGATCACGTTTCAGCACCTCAACTTCTTGAAGCGCCAAGTAAGTCACATGCCGCCCATTTTAGCAGGCAACAACAACACTGTTTTGTAAGTGATAGGGCACAATCTAAGGACAGAATGTTGTCTATCATACCAATTGACTTTTCAGTCCATGCTCATGTAACCTAGTTGGCCTATATGTACCAGGTAATGTCAGGACATGTACACAGGATTAGCTCTATTATAATTGCAGCTGTATAGGCTATGTCATGGGCAGCCGCCACTTATTGATCAAAAAATAAGAGGACGACTAGCTCTGTGTTACATGTTTTTGTCAGCTGCATGTTGTGCCAATGTACAAGTATGACTTTCACTGCTTGTACTTTCAATGGAGGAATATGTGCCAATGACAGACCACCTTTATCTTCACACACACTATCTGCTTTACCTCCCTCTTCCCAGTATGTGATGAGGAGTAACAATGCCCTCTATCAGAGAGCTAAACCTAAGCAGACAGCCATCTTGACCGTCCTCGAGGACCATCGTGATGACGGCATGGACAGTCAGATCCAGCAGGTCCCAACCATCGACCTTGTGCCTGTGGTCACCGATGTCACACCACAGCCAGATACCACAACCACAAATATGACTGCAACACCTGTCTCAAGTCCTGTCTCGACTGTGGCAGCACAGGAGAAACTTGCTGTGTTGAAACCTCCCTCCAGCAAGACTGTGTCACCACCACAGCCGAAGGCTGTGTCCAGTGCAGCTGAGTCTGGGACTGACATGTTAGAGGTGCCCCATGTGCAGGTGGAGTCTGATGAAGCCAGGGAGGCTCGGCTGGAGAGGCAGTGGAAGGAGCTCAAGGTGGACCTGGCTGAGCTTCCAGATGTGTACGCCAAACTTTCCAAAATCAAACTCACAGGTATGTTAAGGACTAGGCTAAGCACGCCAGACTACTTGGTAACCAAAATCAAGTCTTAATTGCTTAGTGATCAAACTTTAGCAAGCATTGACAGTGTTATGATTTGAGGCTTTTTTTTAAATTGTCCGTAAAACCGAAGGAACACGTATGAAAGCATTTCTTATTTTTAATCAAGCATATGCACAATTCGGTCTAGAGTATTACTTCACCTTTCACAAAGATGGGAACTTTTGGCATTCGCATATACTCGGGGATGCAAACTCATCACTTTCCAGTGATATTCGCCATTTTGATTCCAAAATGGGTTGTCCACATGAATCGTGTAGATCCTAAGAAAAACAGTTTGGTGTGGGGGGGTATGTTTCTCGTATTGAAATTGACTGAGCACAGAATGAATCCTCACGCGTCCTTCAATGAGAATATCAAAGAGTTCAGAGCGGGATGGCCTGTCAGAATGAGTGCTTTATCCAATATCTTCAAATTTAGCATGCAGTTGCCTGATCAATCTTTTTCTGGTGTTCCTTAAATTTGGTTTGGTGCCTAACTTTTGGGAGCTGTGTGTGAGATGGGGAGGGGGGAGTGTGTAAAGTTGTCTGAAGAGTAGGCTAGTAATGTGGGGGGGGTCGATACAGTTACATAACGGATATTATTTTTGACGATGTATGGTTTTGACTATTGCAACATACTTTTTTCACTAGTTGGCTGTACCTGCACCAAAACTCCAGTATTTTTCCTTCATAGATTGTTCTCCATCTTTTTAAATAGGAGCCGATTTTTGTTTTCAGCACTTATTTCCATTACTTTTTTTTCTAATGGCGCTTTCTTGATTTTCTGCAGCAGACATATGGTGAGCAATATGTTTGGAACATCGAATCGCAATTCATATCGCATCGGCAGCCAAGTATCGTGATAATATCGTATCGTGAGGTTCCTGGCAATTCCGGGCCCTACTAAACATGGTTTCATATAGTGTTTTCTTCCCCTTACTGCCACAATGAAATTGCAGATCAATATGTGTTTATATTTTGATTACATTCCTCCTGCCAAATCACAGGTAGGCCTTTGGATATGAGCAAATCAGCCATTTTCTGCAGTAGCCCATTCAATGTGTTGTATTGAGTAGAGGTGTGAATATCAGGGACAGTTTTTTTGTGTAGCACAGGTGCAGAATGTATAGAAAACTCTATCGTGATACTTGACCTTGTATCACATCGTTAGTAAAATGTTGTTATCGTGACAACCCACTCCGAAATTAACCAAACTTTCTAGCAGTTTACACAGAATTTTCTTGTGTTTCCGTGTCACCTTTTTCTGGCACTCATCAGTTTGCATTCCTGATCCTGTTTTGCCAGTAATTGCCTAAAGCTGTAGTCCTATAATTGATATGGAAATGATGGTGGGTATTCAAGTATGATAAGCATGCATGTTGCTTGTGTGTGATGTTGATATTGTTGTCTGGTTGTTTCAGCATTAGTAGTGTGGACGGCAGCAGCTGGTTTTGCCATGGCTCCAGTGCCCTTTGACCCTGCCACCTTCTTCCTGGCATCCCTCGGGACAGGGCTCGCCTCCTGCACCGCCAACTCCATCAACCAGGTCAGTTGCGTCACAGCTGTGTGCGCGTGTGTCAAAATTGTCATGCAGAGTAGCCTGCCTGGGCAGTCTTGGTTTGGTTTCAGACATTGTCTTGTTATTGCAGTGAGATATGACCATCGGTAAAGGACTGTGAAGAAAAGCACAATTAGCTGTGTATATTGGCCTGCTGTATTATTAATGCATGTATTATTGTGGACTATATCCCCTCCCCGTGATGAACTTTGTTTTACATGGAGAACAAAAGCCAAATCTTTGGTTTTTGGCACTGTATGGGTGGTTAATAGCTCAAAACTTTAATGATTCTGCTTTTAACATCTTCCCCTGGTCAACCCCAGACTTACAAAACATTAAAATCACTGTAATCGGTCCCGAGTGGTCAAATTTTTTTCCCTTTTTCTCCCACTTAAGTTGTTTCTCTGAAAGATGGATGAGGTCTCATTTCAACGGCTGGCAAGATTACAGTTGGGTTCTGAAACGCGTAATAGATTTTCATTGCACTTTACACAAACATGAACTCACTGGCTGACAGACATGCACACACACAGTACTGTCCCCTCGTCGTGCACTTCTTGTTGTTCTACAAAACATTGCGGGAGCCATTGACAGCACCTTTGAACTTTAGTTAAATTCCTCTCTCGCTGCGTATCTAAAAAATGCATTAACAGGCGACTCAAACTACAATACTGTTATTTTCCTGCTGAAAGCTTTTTTGTAACAAAAAATAAAGTGACTGCTGCGCCTGGACACTTAAAATGCCTGGAATAATCAGACCTCGCTGAGTGTTGACGCTGTGCGCTGGAATGCACTCCATGACTTAAGAATATTAGTTTAATGGACAACCTCTCCCTCAGCCCTGGGTTGAACCCCAATTAGCTGTGGCCTTCTGCCTGTAATTTGTCCAGGGCCCTGATTACACTGCAGGTTCCTGCCCTAGGGGCCAGGCAGTAGGGTTATGTTCACTAGGTAGGCTCCAACCTGAAGAAAACCAACTAAAACTGGGAGGGACTAACTGGGAGGGACTAACCTGAACTAGTCCAATGAGAAATGCTTGTTTTTGTTGCAAAATGTGTTTGGTTGTAAAACCCTCCCTTAGCCCTAACACTAGCCCAGCCTTCAACAGCCAAGTTCCAGGCAGTGTCCTCTCTCTCATTTAGAGCTGGAATGAGGTTATTTTCTCAACGGGGTCACAATGAACGGAACTTATTTGTCCCAACAATCCAAAGCTCTTGGACCTGACCTTTCCGTGCAGGCATGTAGTATTTTCTCTAGTCTAGCGTGTCATTGTCAGGGTGACATCTGTAGAATTATGAATAGCGTCAATCCATCAAACAAAACATTTACATTTAAGTCATTTAGCAGACGCTCTTATCCAGAGCGACTTACAAATTGGTGCATTCACCTTATGATATCCAGTGGAACAACCACTTTACAATAGTACATCTATATCTTTATTGGTGGGGGGGGGGGTTAGAAGGATTACTTTATCCTATCCCAGGTATTCCTTAAAGAGGTGGGGTTTCAGGTGTCTCCGGAAGGTGGTGATTGACTCCGCTGTCCTGGCGTCGTGAGGGAGCTTGTTCCACCATTGGGGTGCCAGAGCAGCGAACAGTTTTGACTGGGCTGAGCGGGAACTGTGCTTCCTCAGAGGTAGGGAGGCGAGCAGGCCAGAGGTGGATGAACGCAGTGCCCTTGTTTGGGTGTAGGGCCTGATCAGAGCCTGAAGGTACGGAGGTGCCGTTCCCCTCACAGCTCCGTAGGCAAGCACCATGGACTTGTAGCAGATGCGAGCTTCAACTGGAAGCCAGTGGAGAGAGCGGAGGAGCGGGGTGACATAAATGGCATTGTCCCGTCAATGACTCCTTGGAACTAAACTCTGCCTGCCTTTCCCCTTCAATTTACCTCTTCACGCATCTACCTTACACTGGAGCAGGAGTGGAAAATATCCTACAGGTGTGACAGTTATGTCTCCTTCTCTAAAAGCAGGGGCAGGTTGGTAGTCTCTAATCCCCAGCTGTAGGGCTCCAGGGCCCCAGCCCTGAGGAGTTCAGTGCTGAGAGATGGGAGAGGCGGTAGCTACATCATGTCCGGCCCTGTATGTCCGTCCCTATCTGTATCAAGTCAGCCGCTGTCATTCTTAATTTTCTCTATATTAATTTGTTCGGGGCAAGGAAGGACATGATGATTCATCTTTCATTTAGAGTACTAGATCTTTCTCCTTTCATCTCCTCTTTATCTCCTCCCAGCACAGCAGGCACCAGCCAGGCCTAGTCAGAACAGAAGCCTGGGGCTTGGGTGAATGTGAAGTCCAGGGAGCCACCCACTAAGACCGGGTTTAGGTGATGGGTCTGGGGCCCTACAAATCAGTTAAATTAGTCTGATTTGGTTTTATTTTTCAGGTTTCTGTTTTTCGCTCTAAAAATCATTAGACCTCTGTTAGCAATGTTTCTGTAGTGCTCATCTGATTGCAGTGTTTGCACGACAAATGGCCACTGGATTGACGCAAATAATCATCATTCTAGTGGTAGACCAACACGCACACAGACGCGGGCATTCCTGTGCCATTTCAGAAAGTTGAAGGAAAATATGAATCACTGATGCATTTTGTTCATGTCTTATGATAATCTTGGGCAAATGAATGCATTTTTTAATAAATTCAAAACATTTTAGTTGATTTCCTACTAAGTTCAATCCATTTTTAAATGTTGTTTTAATGTCTGGATTCTTTGATTCTGTCCGCCTTCTCCGTAACTCAGTTTTTATCGGGTCCTAGAGGGGAGTGTGTGGCTGTAGTTTGGGTATGCTTTAGGTGTGGGTTGGCTGCTGTTCTGAAGTGGGCAGAGTGGAACATGTAGACTACCTTCAACCGGACATGAAGGGTAGTAGTCTAAGTTGTAGAGTTGGGAGGTAGTATTACAGTAGAGCAGGACCAATGGAATTCATGTTGATTTGTTTTGTTTGATGTGTCTCCGCTTTGAAGTCTTAATGGGCCCGCCAGCCAGGCCAGTGCATTATGGGTGGGTGGTAGCGGCGTGCACTTGGCCAACTGACAGTCATTTATTCACGCTGGCAAGGAGACACACAGGAAGAAAATTGTGGATGAGGTAAAAATGCCATTGTCATTGGATCGCAGTAAATTGTCTTTGAAAGTAAATACAGAGCTCTTGTAGGACTGTCTTACCTCAACATGTTTTCCTCCCTTTTTTTATGTGGATGGCCTTGTTTTTCTCAGACCTTATGTAAGCAGAGCCCGAGTCTCCTCACGGTTCTGTCTGGAATCTGAGGGCATTAAATCTTTAGGCCAGGGCTTCTCTTTCTTGTGGCCAGCACCAGTTGTCAGACAGACCAGGGCTTCACTCCACACAAGGCAGCCCCTGTCTGCCTCCATGTTTCTTGTCTTTCTCAATGTCCCTCTGTGGTGACAGATCCCTGTGATGTCATCAGTTTTAATTGGCAATATTGAGGGATTGAATTAAATGTAGTTTAAAGGGAAAAGAGCCACCTGGTTCAAGGAGGCCATTTCCTCCAGTTGGTGTCCCAAATGGGGCCTTGTTACCCTACATAATGCTCTACTTTTGACTATATAAGGAATAGGGTGCCATTTGGGATGCAGCCCTAACCTTACCTATGCTGGTAGTATGCCTGCTCAATGATACCGGCTGGCCAGCAATACTTTCATAAAAAAAATATCCAATGAGCCCATAGAGATTAGTGTTTTACAGTATTAGTATTTGGTTCTCTAATAGGGTAACACAATTCTTAGACAAAAAAGGCAGTTAATTACAAGTTGGTAGTTGCTCCCCCCTTTTTATATATTTATACTGTACGTGTGTCTATGCACGTGACTGCTAAGTAGTCGTTTTTGCTTTGTTTGGAAAATAATGTAATTTTCTTGTGTAATTACACACAAAGGCCTCGGGGTTGTCGTGTGACACGTAACACTGCGGTGCGCTGCCACACACACTTTGCTTCCGTGGCGACTCTCTGATCCTCCACTGTGTCGGCTTGACACACCGGATCATCTGTCAAGGTTTTGTCTCGTAAAAGAAACACACCCTCACCTGGGTGTAATTGATCTAAACACTTTGGTCGTCCATTTGGTTTTATTATGAAAACCAAAAGAAAGGGAGGGGTACGAAGAAAATATGACACTTTTTTTTTTATTTTTTTTTTAGATGTGGTGCCAAGTGTTTTTTTTCTTTAAAAGCAGTGCTACAGCGTCAGTACTGTGGTTGGGCTTGATCAAAGCACGCACTTATTTTCTTGATTTGACAAATAAAACTACAGCTTCAAATCAAAGTAAGCAGACGGTAGATCCCCCACTAAAGATCCACTTCCTATGAATTCCCCCGCCGCCCTTTAATCCTTTAATGTTTTGGGCCCTGAAGACTGAAGTGTCGGCAGCGGACGGAGTGTGTGCTCCTGAGTGTGTGTGTGTGTGTGTGTGTGTGCTCCTGAGTGTGTGTGTGAGACCACATAAAACAACTGTGGTTGAATTACCTTCAGGAAAGGGAGAAAAGAAAATGTCTTTGGGGAAGAAGAATGCCTGACTTGGGTTTTTATCCCAAATAGCACCATATTCCCTGTATAGTACTACATTTGACCAGAGCTCTATGGGCCCTGGTCAAAAGTAGTGCACTATATAGGGAATAGGGTGTAATTTGGGATTTAACCTGTCTATGAAGCCAGCAAAGGGAAGCCAGACCTTCAGTAGTGCAGCTATCAAAGCCAAGGCTGCTGTTCTTCCCATGGGGGAAGTGCCCGAAGGCAGGCGCTCTCACAGACCGAAATGTTGTGGTTTCTTTTCTTAAACATCCCCGTTTCGGGAAACTGACGCAAGGGTGTAAGCGCCTGGAGTCACGTAACAATGGCATGGCACCGTCTGGAGTTTCTCACTGCACTGAAAAGACACAATGACAGTCATATGATTTGAGCCAGAGAAGGATAGTGGGCTTTTGCAGGTCTTTTTATTTTTTTTCCTCTTCCACAAGAGTAACCAACAAAACTAAACAGCTGGCTTGACAGTTGGATCACTAGCTTTGCTGAACCGGGTATCCAAGATTGTTTGTCTGTGTGCTTTTCTTGCGGACACAATTTGACGTGGTTCACGACAAACTTTCTGACTACCTCACCAGATGAAATGTGCCCAATTGATTTCACAGACGGTGGTAGTTAGGGTTGAATAGCGGGAACTTGGTTACCCAGATTTCTCGCCCAAACCCGCTCCCTTTTCCCAGGATAAATAACTGCAAAAAACTGTTAAATTCTAATATATTATTTCTATAAACAGCATTACGTGAAATGGAACTGTTAAATGTCTGAATCAGGCTTCTCTACGGCTTTCTCTCTGTATGATCAATCATCAACTCTCAGGGTGGGGACAGACGGCACATCTCAGTATGGACCGCAGTTCACAATGCATGTATCCTCATGGTAGCTTTTTTCTTGTGACGGGAAGGCCTACATTTGCTGCAGCTTAGCCTATACTATAGCAATATAAGGACTGAATGTGTGTCTGGCTTTCGGGGGACACCATTTTTTTTCATATTTTTATTGTGAAGATGATTTTCTTTTAATTACAGCTGCAGAGTTCTAAAACAGCCTATCACTGGAATATCGTTGCTTTAAATCAGTGAGCAGTCTTTCCATCCGTTACATTCAAATGTCATCAGTAGATAATCCTGTTCAAGATAATACAGTGTGTATATATAGATCTCCTACCCTTCCTCTTTCAGGTAATACATTCTATGCAGTATTAGCCTTATATTTAGCTAATGAATGATGGCTTATGCATACACTTCTAACTTATAGCCTCTGTTTCTTGTGCAATATGCACCTGCACTTCGCCGGCCCCTCTAACTAAAAAACACTTCTTAGCTCTTGGAGTCCCAGGAAAAGGTAGACTAGAATAGCTAGATGGACACATTTTTTTGCATTTCTTATACTAATTGACTATTCGATAATTCAACATTCATCTTATTTGACGAATGTTAAATACAGCAGCCAATAGGAGTTTGAAAGAAGAGGATAGGCTATGGCGGTAGGCTATGGCGGTAGGCTATGGCGGTTATTTATTCACACTCATAACCATTCCATCTGCATCTTATTCTAGTCCAACTATTATTCAAGAATGTCATGACAATGAAGATAAGGACAAAGACACTCATTTCATTTAACTGTTGAAAGCGAGGAAGGAATGAAGCAACACTAGAGAAAGTAATACACACATTAGGGTAAATATGAAGGTATATATCCGTCAGCTTACTAAATGGAAAATGGGTCCTATTATAATCAAAGTTGCTAGCCCAGAATTGTAACTTTGTAGGCCGCATGTACTGCACCAGAATTGCATGTTTTCTCCTAGCTTCATGGTTGGACCGTGGTGTATAATTCCAGTATATAATACAGTTCACGCTCAAAGAGGAATTTATTTACCCAGAACATATAGCTACATCTATTTGTTTCTGTAGATGAAATGTGCTGGATAACAGCACAATAATTTAGGATTTTTTGTGCTTGGGCTCAAATGTCTTTAGCTCTTACATTAAAGATATTTTATGCCTCATCAGGCTCAGGTAGCATTGGGCTTGAATTTTCATGCCGATCAAAACTCTAATCCAATCCAAAAATGCATATGCTTTAGAATGATACTTCCGGTTTTTGGTGGGAAATACCGGGTTACCTGGGAAAAGTGTTTTATTCTCGGGATGAAACATTTTGTGAAATACCGGAGAATATTCAAACCTAGTGGTAGTGTTATGTGGTATTGGAACCTGCTTGTGGGATGAGGTGGTGAGTCTTTGGCCTCGTCTGAGGGCTGAGCTTGTGGTTTTCCCTCAGAGCTCCATGTGTCCTTGCAAACCTGCCAGATGGTTGAACAGCTCTGTAATGGGTCTGGAGACAGGGCCTTGAGTGTTGGAGTGACCTGGAGGTGGTCTGGCCTTCCAAGCCCCTGGGGTCACAGCAGGGAAGGACTCCCCGGGTGTTCCAGCCATCAGAAGGCCAGTCGGGGCCCATCTCCCCCCATCACTGACTCCCCACTCTCCGGCCCTAATTTAAGCAAATTGAGTAATTGGGCCTGAAGACTTTCAAGCTGGGTTTGGTGGTCCTAAAGACCCTGGGTGTAACCTGAGGTACTCAGCTAAACAAACAGGACCTGGCCTGTACTGTCAAATCAGGAGGAAAAGTGCAGTCTACTAGTGTATTGCTCTGTCCTAAATGGCACCCTCTTCCCTGTATAGTGCCCTAGTACAGCTGGTGTACGATGTCTTGAGGTTTTGCTCGCCTGAGGTAGAGTACCTTACAAGCTGTAGACCACACTATCTACCAAGAGTTTATCTATTTTTTTGTAGCTGTCTATTTACTACCACAAACCGACGCTGGCATTAAGGCCGCACTCAACGAGCTGTATAAGGCCATAAGCAAACAGGAAAATGCTCATCCAGTAGGGGTGCTCCATGTGGCCGGGGACTTTAATGCAGGCAAACTTAAATCCAATTAACCTCATTTTTACCGGCATGTCATGTGCAACCAGAGGGGGAAAAAAACTCTTGACCACCTTTATTCCACACACACACACACACACACACACACACACACACACAACCGTACAAAGCTCTCCCTCACCCGCCATTTGTCACATCTGACCATAATTCTATCCTCCTGATTCCTGCTTACAAGCAAAAAACGAAAGCAGGAAATACCAGTGACTCGCTCAATATGGAAGGGGTCAGATGACGCGGATGCTAAGCTACAGGACTGTTTTGCTAGCACAGACTGGAATATGTTCCGGGATTCGTCAGATGGCATTGAAGAGTATACCACCTCAGTCACCAGCTTCATCAATAAGTGCATTGATGATGTTGTCCCCACAGTGACCGTGCGTACATATCCCAATCAGAAGCCATGGATTACAGGCAACATCTGCACCGAGCTAATGGCTAAAGCTGCCGCTTTCAAGGAGCGGGACACTAATCCAGACTTTTTTTTTATTTTTATTTTTTTAAATAAGAAATCCCGCTATGCCCTCAGATGAACGATCAAACAAGGCAAAGCGTCAATACAGGACGAAGAAGGAACCCTTCAACACCGGCTCTGACACTTGTCGGATGTGGCAGTATTTGCAAACTATTACGGATTAGGAAGGGAAACCCATCCTAGTGACGCGAGCCTACCGGACGGGCTAAATTCCTTTTTTATGCTTGATTTGAGGCAAGCAACACTGAAGCATGCACGAGAGCACCAGCTGTTCCGGACGACTGTGTGATCATGCTCTCCGTAGCTGATGTGAGCAAGACCTTTTTTAAACGGGTCAACATTCACAACGCCGCAGGTTTTTCTTTTTTACGCTGCTGCTACTGTTTATTATCTATGCATAGTCCCTTTCCTCCTACCTACATGTACGTATTACCTCGACTAACCTGTACCCCCGCACATTAACTCGGTACCGGTACCCCCTGTATATAGCCTCATTTTTTTGGGGGGGGGGGGGGGGGTAAATATTTTAATGTTTATTTAAACTG
This sequence comes from Salmo trutta, assembly GCF_901001165.1. NCBI lineage: Eukaryota > Metazoa > Chordata > Actinopteri > Salmoniformes > Salmonidae > Salmo > Salmo trutta. Next base: position 25,399,711 of record NC_042966.1, on the reverse strand, counting down.
CATTGTTGGTTAAGGGCTTATAAGTAAACATTTCACTGTAAGGTCTACACCTGTTGTATTCGGCACGTGTCAAACTATTTTATTTTGACCAGGGCCCATAGCTATCTGGTCAAAAGTGGTGCTCTACATAGGGAAGGGTACTATTTGGGACTCAGCCTTCTAGCGTGTGAATGAAGTCTCTCAGTCTAGTATGTGTGTGAAGTGTAACACACACCAAGGGCTTCCGAGTGGTGCAGCAGTCTAAGGCACTGCATCTCAGTGCAAGAGGCGTCACTGCAGTCCCCGGTTCGAATCAAGGCTGAATCACATCCGGTCGTGATTGGGAGTCCCATAGGGCGGCGCACAATTGTCCGGGTTTGGCTGGGGTAGGCAGTCATTGTAAATAGGAATTTGTTCTTAACTGACTTGCCTAGTTACATAAAAATGTGAGTGACTGAGTCATAAAGATTGTGTGATTTTAGTTTTTTGTTGTGGAAAAAAAGTATTTTGTGGCTGTCTGGCGTGTCATTTTCCCTGTAGTGTTGAAGGGCGGCTGAGTGCTCCTTTGTGCCTGCCTGTCTAGTTTGTTTTTGTCTCCTGCGAAGTGCTGTCTAAGGATGGTGGCACGCGAGTGGCGAGCCCCCACAAGCCCCCCCGGCAGCTATTACCGCCGCTGTGAGCGACGCCCTTCGCTCTTGTCTTGTGGAGGCATGTATTATTAACCCTCCTACAGTATCTCTGGCTTCTAACTCCTCTTAGTGGGCTCCTTCAAGCTTTATTGTAATGGTGAGAGGTTAGCATGTCTTGGGGGTATGATATTTGTGTGTATGTGACTTTCTCACTCATCATTATATGTGATTCATTCAGGACTGTGTGTAATCATGGTAGCATCCACAATCATGTAGAAGTGTTTATGAACATTCTATTCTCATTTACAATATAAGTGACAAAAAAATACACCAATACATTATTTACCGTTAATTTCTATCGGTAATCTTTGGAAACAACCAAAACAAACATCAAATGCATCCAACAAGTTTGTATATTCACAAGCTTGATGTAAACATTGCGTACTAGGAATATGGAACACAATTTTTGACTACTTTAATACACATGTAAGTGAATTTGTCCCAATACTTTTAGTCCCCCCATTTTTAAGGGACCATGTACAAAAAGTGCTGTAGTCTCAACGGTTCACCCTATATGAATGAAAATACCCTCAAGTTAAAGCTGACAGTCTGACTATGATGGAATGTATCATTTCAACACCAAAGTGCTGGAGTTCTGGCTCTAACCAGAATATAAATAGTGGGAGGCCCTGGTGCACAACTGAGCAAGAGGATAAGTACATTAGGGTCTACTTTGAGAAACAGTCGCCTCACAAGTCCTCAACTGGCAGCTTCATTAAATAGTACCCGCAAAACACCAGTCTCGATGTCAACAGTGAACAGGTGACTCCGGGATGCTGGCCTTCTAGGCAGAGTTGCAAAGAAAAATCTGTATCTCAGACTGGCCAATAAAATAAAAGATTGAGATGGGCAAAATAACAGACACTGGACAGAGGAAGATTGGGAAAATTGTTATTGACAGGCGAAAATAAGTTTGAGGTGTTCGGATCACAAAGGAACATTCGTGAGACATAGAAAAATGAAAAGATGCTGGAAGGGTGCTTGCCTCCACCATGCTTGACAGATGGCGTCAATGTGGTGGTCTGGGGATGCTTTGGTGTTAAAGTGGGAGATTTGTACAGGGTATAAGGGATCTTTAAGAACGAAGTCTATCACTCCATTTTGCAACGCCATGCCATACCCTGTGGATGGTGCTTAATTGGAGCCAATTTCCTCCTACAGCAGGACAATGACCCAAAGCACAGCTTCAAACTATTTAGGGAAGAAGCAGTCAGCTGGTATTGTGTATAATGGAGTGGGCAGCACAGTCACCGGATCTCAACCCTATTGAGCTGTTGTGGGAGCAGCTTGACCGTATGGTACGTAAGAAGTGCCAATCCAACTTGTGGGAGGTGCTTCAGGAAGCATGGGGTGAAATCTCAACAAATTGACAACTAAACTCAGCAATAAAACAAATGTCTCTTTTTCAGGACCCTGTATTTCAAAGATAATCCAAAAAACTTCACAGTTCTTCATTGTAAAGGGTTTAAAGTGTTTCCCATGTTCAATGAACCATAAACAATTAATGAACACTATCAGCTTACAGACGGTAGGCAATTAAGGTCACAGTTATGAAAACACTAAAGAGGCCTTTCTACTGACTCTGAAAAACACAAAGAAAGATACCCAGGGTCCCTGCTCATCAGTGTTAACGTGCCCTAGGCATGCTGCAAGGAGGCATGAGGACTGCAGATGTGGCCAGGGAAATAAATTGCAATGTCCGTACTGTGAGACACCTAAGACAGGGAGCAGGACGGACAGCTGATTTTCCTTGATGTGGCAGACCACGTGTAACAACACCTGCACAGGATCGGTACATCCGAACATCACACCTGCGGGACAGGTACAGGATGGCAACAACTACTGCCTGAGAACAACTGCCTGAGATAGGACTGGCAAAAAGTGCTCTTCGCTAACGAGTTGCGGTTTTGTCTCACCAGGAGTGATGGTCGGATTCGCGTTTATTGTCGAAGGAATGAGCATTACACCGAGGCCTGTACTCTGGAGCGGGATCGAGGTGGAGGGTCCATCATGGTCTGGGGCGGTGTGTCACAGCATCATCGGACTGAGCTTGTTGTCATTGCAGGCAATCTCAACGCTGTGCGTTACAGAGAAGACTCATGTGTTACCCTTCCTGCAGGCTCATCCTGACATGACCCTCCAGCATGACAATGCCACCAGCCATACTGCTCGTTCTGTGCGTGATTTCCTGCAAGACAGGAATGTCAGTGTTCTGCCATGGCCAGCGAAGAGCCCGGATCTCAATCCCATTGAGCACGTCTGGGACCTGTTGGATCAGAGGGTAAAGGCTAGGGCTATTACCCCCACTTACAGGTGCCTTGATGGAAGAGTGGGGTAACATATCACAGCAAATCTGGTGCAGTCCATGAGGAGGAGATGCACTGCAGTACTTAATGCAGCTGGTGGCCAGTTACTTTTGATTTCCCCCCCCCCTTTGTTCAGGTACACATTATTCCATTTGTGTTAGTCACATGTCTGTGGAACTTCTTCAGTGTATGTCTGTTGAATTTTGTTATGTTTATACAAATATTTACACATGTTAAGTTTGCAGAAAATAAAGGCAGTTGACAGTGAGAGGAAGTTTCTTTATTTGCTGAGTTTAGAATGCCAAAGTTCTGTTAGGCTGTAATTGCTGCAAATGGATGATTCTTTGACAGACAGTTATTTCAATAAAAAATCATTACTTATAATCTTGTCAATGTCTTGACTATATTTCCTATTCATTTTGCAACTCCTTTCATGTATGTTTTCATGGAAAACAAGGATATTTCTAAGTGACCCCAAACTTTTGAAGGCTAGTGTGTGTGTGTGTGTGTGTGTGTGTGTGTGTGTGTGTATATATATATATATATATATATATATATATATATATATATAATCTATATATATATATATATATATATATATATATATATATATATATATATATAATCTATATATATAGATATATCTATCTATCTATATGCTGACATTTCTCCCAAATTAAAAATATTGTAATTTAGAACTGGTCAAAATAACCAAAAAGATAGTGTTGTCAGACCTCGAATAATGCAAAGAAAATAAGTTCATATTCATTTTTAAACAACACAATACTAATGTTTTAACTTGGGAAGAGTTCAGAAATCAATATTTGGTGCAATAACCCTGATTTTTCAGTCACAGCTATCATGCCTCTTGGCATGCTCTCTGCCAGTCTTTCACATTGATGTTGGGTGACTTTTTGCCACTTCTGGCGCAATAATTTAAGCAGCTCGGCTTTGTTTGATGGCTTGTGACCTTCGATCCTCCAGCAAATTTTTCAGTGGGTGTGAGACCTGGAGAGACCTACAAGCCACAGTGTCTCGCACCCACTGTGAAATTTGGTGGAGGATCGGTGAGGATCTGGGTGTGCTTCAGCAAGGCTGGAATTTGGCAGATTTGTCTTTGAAGGACGCATGAATCAAGCCACGTACAAGGTTGTCCTGGAAGAGAACTTGCTTCCTTCTGCCCTGACAATGTTCCCTAACTCTGAGGATTGGTTTTTCCAGCAGGACAATGCTCTATGCCTCACAGCCAGGTCAATCAAGCTGTTGATGGAGGACCACCAGATCAAGACCCTGTCATGGCCAGCCCAATCTCCAGACCTGAACCCCATTGAAAATTGCTGGAATGTGATCAAGAGGAAGATGCATGGTCACAAGCCATCAAACAAAGCCGAGCTGCATGAATTTTTGGGGGAAAATATCGGGTATCGGCCAAAATTGCCATATTAGTATATCCAATGTGCGAGAATCACTGCACAGCTATTTTCAAGTCCGGACTCTGGCTGGGCCACTCAAGGACATTCAGAGACCACTCCTGCGTTGTCTTGGCTGTGTGCTTAGGGTTATTGTCCTGTTGGGAGGTGAACCTTCACCCCAGTCTGAGGTCCTGAGCACTCTGGGCAGGTTTTCATCAAGGATCTCTCTGTACTTTGCTCTGTTAATCTTTCCATCAATTCTGACTAGCCCCTGAAAGAAATCCCCACAGCAGGATTCTGCCACCACCGTGCTTCACCGTAGGGATGGTGCCAGGTTTCCACCAGACGTGACGCTTGGCATTCAGGCCAAATTGTTCAATCTTGGTTTCATCAGACCATAGAATCTTGTTTCGCATGAGTCCTTTAGGTGCTTTTTGGAAAACCCCAAGCAGGCTGTCATGTGCCTTTTTTTTTACTGAGTTTTATCAATCTGTCTGGCCACTCTACCATAAAGACCTGATTTGGTGGAGTGCTGCAGAAATGGTTGTCCTTCTGGAAGGTTCTCCCATCTCCACAGAGGAACTCTAGAGCTTTGTCAGAATGACCATCGGCCCTTCTCCCCTGATTTCTCAGTTTAGCAGAGCGGCCAGCTCTAGGAAGAGTCGTGGTAGTTCCAAACTTCCTCCATTTAATAATGATGGAGGCCACTGTGTGTTTGTGGACTTTCAATGCTGCAGAAATGTTTCGGTACTCTACCCCAAATCTGTGCCTCGACACAATCCTGTCTCGGAGCTCTATGGACAATTCCTTCGACCTCATGGCTTGGTTTTTGCTCTGACATGCACTGTCAACTGTGGGACCTTCATAAGACAGGTGTGTGTGCCTTTCCAAATCATGTCCAATCAATTGAATTGACCACAGGTGGACTCCAAGTTGTAGAAACAGCTCAAGGATGATCAATGGAAACAGAATGCATCTGACCTCAATTTCGAGTCTCATAGCAAGGGGTCTGAATACTTTCCGAATGCTGTCTGTCTATTCCGGATTATGACATTGCTCGTTGTGATAGTTCTTAATTTCTCTCTTTTGGATTTATGTGTCTTCAAGGTATTGTTGGAGCAAGAAACACACATTTCATTGCACCTGCGATTAAAATCTGTGTACGTGATTTTAGAGCGAGATTACACAAGCATCCGGAACAACGGGTTTTCATGCAAGACTCTGTTTTGTTCCTCGACGCGAGCATAAAAGGCATTTAGCTCGTTTTGGGAGTTCTGCATCACTGTGTATAACATGGCTGAGTTTCCTTTTGTAATCTGTTATCGTCTGCAAGCCCTGCCACATGCAACGAACGTTGGAGCCGGTGTAATAGGATTCCACCTTGTCCTATGTAGAGGATATACTTTACATGTAATTGGGCCTGAAAGTGACTGGTTGCAGGAATAGTAAATACTTATATTAACATACTAATGCTTATACATGTAATAGTGACCAGTAGCAGGACACATACTAATGGTAATCAATGGACAGTAGTGTATAGGAGTAATACATCAAATCAATAGTAATTTTAGCAGCAGCGTGGGTTGAGACTTGTGGATTGGTGTATATAATCAATGTAGATACTCTGGGAGTGGGAGAGCAGTAGTTATTTGCCATTTAAGTCTTATGGCCAATGGGATAGAAGCTGTTTAGGGGTCTGTTTGTCTTAGCCTTGATGCCTGGTACCGCTTGCCGGACGCCATCAATCATCTGTTTTAATCATATTTATCCAAACGCTTGGAGGTCAGATTGAGGTGCAAGCTAGTTGGAATGAATGGGCCCTGAAATGAGTCAGAAAATTCCCCACTGGGATACAATGTCTTGAACCCTCCTTTGGGCACCCCACCTCTAACTTGTGAGGCTGTAAGGGCATTTCAAGAGCTGTACTGGTGTAAATGTTAAATCTTGTCCGAAGGAAAGCCATTTCAAATCATACTTTCTAGTAATTTGCTTTAACCGAAAACAACAAATCATTATAGGATAAATTATTGTGATTTATTTTTTATTTGTCTGGTTATGCCCTACTTCAAAAGTGCATTTTTGAAGAAATCCCTCTACATGCGAGGAGCCTACATTTGTCTTTGGTTTTCTGGTTATATTCCCCTCGTTTGAACTGAGCAGATCATTGTTTAATTTAGACTTGTCTGGCATGGGGGTTCTAATCATGCTATTGAGCTTGAGATGCAATAATGAAGCATGCTAAGGCTTGCATTTTTAATGTGGCCCATTTTACCGCAATTTCTCTCATTGCAAAACCTTGAAAATCAGCTTGTTGCTGATGCTGGTTCTAGAACACCTGTGGATCTGATAATGAGCTGATTGGTGATTAGACGACAGTGACTAATTTACTTATGAGGTTTCCCATGGTAACGTAGACGGGGGTAGGCACCCTCTCTCCACAGGCAATTTCCCCACACCCACACGCTTTGTGTCGCCTGTCATTTGGTTGGAGAATGAGTGGCTCATGCATGTTTCCCATGCATTTTTTAAAATCCACATTTGCATGCATAGGGAGCATCATCAGAGGCAATGTACTGTGACTCAGAGATATGGCGTGTGAGAGAGATTACAGAAACAGCCTAGTTGTGTACTAGAAATTAAGATCTTATAAAATAGATGGAGTCATTTATTTTGCTTTATTTGAATTACTATGTTACATTTAGGTCATTTAGCAGCATACACTCTTATCTAGAGCAACTTATACAGTCAGTAAATGTTCATACTTTCATTTAAAAATGTACTTTTTTCTCAGACATTTTCTAAATGGATAGCCTAATGCTTTATATAATGGTGAAAATAACATCCACATAGCAGGCTTATTCTATGCATGTTACCATTCATCTTTGAAGGTGGTGGAATGTTTTTCTCCATTGTAATATCCACTGTCAATTTCAAATGACTTCCTGAGTGCTTTTCAATTGTTGCTGCTATTTGCTTTTCCTTCAGGTGTTGTATTGACACAGAATGGTAGATAAGGTTAGGCTATTGAAGGTCATATCAGGCACTGAATAGCCCACAGTTTGTGTTCACTGAAGTTGGATACCTTGCTGTCATATCTTCTGAGATACAATCAGTTGGATGTCACCACCGTTCTAAATCTCAACTGTCAAACTAGGTGTCGTCTTCCAGTATTGGTGCCAGCCACATACTGGGCATTCTACCCTCCCTCGGGTAGGCCTACTCAACTACCCAGTCGGTTACAACTGTCAAGTCCTCTCCCAGGGTTGCCCATACACTCCGAGGTTTTAATGTGTTTTGGGGTACCCTTTGTGACATTCTACCTCCAGAAGAGGGACCATTAGTAGTAACAGAACCTCTCAACCTCACCAACAAGAACACTCCTCTTCAAAGACCATGAAAATGCTCTACTCTAATAGTTTTATCTGTCCCCTGGTGAGCAGTAGTGACAGAAGATACGCTTTCAAACAGAGCATGAATACCACTAGCGTGACAACATCCCCACACACCAGGGTTTCTGTTAGGGAAATGTGGTCCGGCAGCATTTTAATTTAACGGAGATTTTGATAAATTTACTGGACCCATATGCATTGGGTGTGTAACCCAATTAGGGCGTTCACCCACGGTGCTCAGAATGACAGCATTACATTTAGATTATGGTTATTCTTAACAGAACATGAGACTGCCGATTTCAGATGCACACTTTGAAGATGTTAGAATAACTGCCACATTTGTTTATCCTCAGCAACAAGATGAGTAACGAATGGCAATCTACTATCCCCATAGTAGAAAAGTGTACCCATTCAATTGGTCAGCTTGTCATTCTGTGCGAGAAAGAAATGGCCTATTCCACATGGACTCTGGGACAGTTGTGGGATGATAGATCCCAGATTCATACAACCCAGTAGCCCTAGGCTACCAAAAAACAACCCAGTAGCCCTAGGCTACCAAAAAACAACCCAGTAGCCCTAGGCTACCAAAAAACAGAAGGCAGATGCAACAGATCAGAAGATTTATCTTAAAATGTTAAACTATTTATTGCTTCACACAAGGCAGTAGGCTACGTGCACATGTTCGTTCCATTTTGCAGTTAGCGGGAAAACGCCATTGTTAAAAGCCCACCGCTCATGTGAGTGGTTTCATGTGACTAAGATTAAAATATCTATTTGAAATTTAGAAAGTGCCAATCCTAAAGATGCAACAACTAGCACGGGTTGCTAATATGACTAGGAGTGTCTACTGGAAAATCAAAGAAAGTTGATTTGAAAACCAATAGAACAAAAGAAAATAGGCTACTGGTTTCAATGATTGCTTCCACGTTTCTATGGTCGGATTTTACTTTGAAGCAAGGTAAGACATGCCTCATAATATGAAGTAAAATGTTCAGGTTTCAAGCAATTAAGTGTATGTTTTCAAAATGCATACTGCCTCCAGCTCATAGCAAAGTCAATGGTGTGTGCCACGTTGAAGCCTGCCTCAAGTTGCCTATATGCACTTGAATGGCAAATGTGAAGTGCTCTTGAATGATTAGTTGAGAAATAAAAATAGTAGCTCTTTTTAATCTTGGCCATCAGGACTGCTTTTAACACACAATTGCATTTAGAATTGCTACACAATGAGTGGGCTTATAAAAACACGTTTCAGTCCAGCAACGAATGAGCTGTTTGAGAAGCTGTAGCAGCAGGTAGATTTTCCGCTCATAAGCTCTGTATCTGTATGCTGTGCGTGTTAATAAACACAAGTATGAAAATACACACGCCAATTTAATTCCGCTAAATTATGCAAATTAACCTAGACCGATAAGCATGACTGGTCAAATGTATTTCCATCAATGAAGAGGCAAAAAAAATCATTTTGCAATGGGACTTTTTTTCTTCTCCTGGACAATTGTCCGGCGGCTATTTTATTTATCGGCAAAAAAGATATAGCGGCCAAAAGCCAGCTATTACCATCTAACGGAAACCATGACACACTCCCTCTAAACATTAAGCTACTTTGAGATGGAATAAAACATTGAAACACCCCATGCCTCCACTCCACCACTTGGAAGAATTGCAACAGACTGTTTCAAAATAACCTCTATGCTGAGGTCAAATTGTTTATGTTTAACTAATCGTTTGTGTGGTGGGCTTCAAAGAAAGCATGAGAAAGAACGATGGACTGCTAGCTCTAGTAATCAATCCATCATTTGGTCATCATATTAGTTCCACTCTGACTGTGTAATGACTGAGTATTTTGTCTGCATCACATGCTTTTTGGGGGGGGGGGGTATTTTTCTCTTTTGTGTTTTGATGGTAAAGGTCAGATACATCAGTAGGCTGCCTAAGGAGAGGTTTAACACTACCCTGATCCCTTTGCACAGACGCTGCTGCTGCTGTGTGTGTGAGAGCTCTTGTTTTCCACCAGCTTTGTTAAAACAATAGAGCTAACTGGCCTTTGCCTTTGCCACTTTTTTAGATGTTTGTATTCTCTCTCTCCTTTTCCACCAAGCTGTGAGTAGAATTCACTGGGGAGCCTTATTATGAGGAAGGAAAGTCCCTTGTTTAATCGCTTGGTCGGATCAGGATGGCACGAGAGCAGCCCCGATGGGTTTCTTTCATTCTGTGTTGGATTAAAATGAATATTTAACTAGGCGGCACTGTTTAATAGTTAATTTCCTTAAATCCTGTCTGTGTGAGCTGCGGGGTGCCAATCCATGTCAAACTGTACACGACTGGATCTTCTGCAGCTTGAGAAAGACCGGAGGAGACCGACGCTTGCCTTTGATAATGCTGTAAAGGAGACCATAGATCTGTGTCCTCAAGAGAAACGCCTGGGGAAAAAGAGGGGCCTTGGCTAGATATTGGGCTAGTTCAATTATTAGCTTTGTAATCACTGGTGTGGAGGGCTGTTTCTGGTATCCATTGACTTGGTCCTTTAATGTAAGTCCATAGTCCAGGCCTTCTTTGGGAGAAGCTGAACTGATGAAGCTTCATATCCTCACAAGTGGCGCAGCGGTCTAAGGCACCATCTCCGTGCTAGAGGCGTCACTACAGACACCCTGGTTCAAATCCAGGCTGTATCACAACCGGCCGTGATTGGGTGTCCCATAGGGCGGCGCACAATTGGCCCAGCGTCATCCGGGTTTGGCCGGTGTAGGCCGTCATTGTAAATAAGAAATTGTTCTTAACTGACTTGCCTAGTTAAATAAAGGTTAAATATATATATTTTTAAACCCTGAACTACCCCTGATATTTTCACTCATGCCACTTGACTTCCTTCCTTACATTCTTTGCCCTATACACTTGAGTCCAGCCTATTGGTCTTTTTCAGCTCTATGCTGCCTGCAACACTACAGCGCCAGAGTGGTGTTTTTGACAACTGCTTAAACATTTTGGATGTCAAAATTGGCTGGTTTTGTTGTGAAGACAAGTGGATGATTAGTGGTTTCATGTAAATCAGCTTTTCAGGCAGCCTAAAGCACTGTAACCTTAACATGGGTCAAGGGTTTGTGGTTTTCCCTCAATTGGACCATTTCAAGAGGTCTTGTTGCATTAGTTTGCCCTTTTAACCTCATGAGCTCTTGTAGCCTAATCTAACCTATATGACTACAATATTACAGTAGCCTAGCCTATATGACTACAATATTACAGTAGCCTAGCCTATACGACATGACCAAAAGTATATATGAACATCTGCTCGTCGAACATCTCATGCCAACATCATGGACATTAATATGCAGGTGGTCACCCAGCATTCGCTCTTCCATTCAGCAACAAAAGCATTAGTGAGGTCGGGCACTGATGTTGGGTGATTAGGTCTGGCTTACAGTCGGTGTTCCAATTCATCCCAAAGGTGTTTGATGGGGTTGTGGTCAGGGCTCTGTGCAGGCCGGTCAAGTTCTTCCATAGACCATGAAACAGGAAATGGCCTTCCCCAAACTGTTGCACAAAGTTGGAAGCACAGAATTGTCTAGAATGACATTGTACGCTGTAACGTTTTAAGATTTCCCTTCACTGGAACTAAGGGGCCTAGCCCGAACCATGAAAAAACGCCCCATACCATTATTCCTCCTCCACCAAACTTTACAGTTGGGTAGAGGTGACCCTATGCACACAGCCAAGACAAAGCAGGAGTGGTCTCTGAATGTCCTTGAGTGGCCCAGCCAGAGCCCGGACTTGAACCCAATCGAACATCTCTGGAGAAACCTGAAAATAGCTGTGCAGCGATGCTCCCCATCCAATTTGACAGAGCTTGAGCGGATCTGCAGAGAAGAATGGGAGAAACTCCCCAAATACTGGTGTGCAAAGCTTGTAGCGTCATACCCAAGAAGACTTGAGGCTATAATCGCTGCCAAAGGTGCTTCAACAAAGTACTGAGTAAAGGGTCTGTACTTTATACATTTGTAAAATTTCAAAAAATCAGTTTTTGCTTTGTCATTATGGGGTATTGTGTGTAGATGACGGGAGGTGGGGGACTATTTTAATCAATTTGAGAAAGTCTGTAACGTGGTAAAAGTCAAGGGGTCTGAATGAAGGCACTGCATATGACTACAGTAGTACAGTAGCCTAACCTATTTCAATGCAGTATTAAAGTATGGGCATCCTTTGTGTTGTGCCAGAATAAAAAGTGGCTATCCAGGTACATTTTACAACTGAGTCAGACCTCTGAGAATACCTTCATGGGAATTGCCCCAGGAGGATCCACGACGAGTCATCAGCTTCTTTGATCAAAGGCGTGTGTTTGCATCGACACACACTTCCCCCTCGCACGCAAGGTGTCTCTCCGCTCTCTCATCGCCCTGGTCTGTTTACTGTACACACACTTGTCTACAATAGAACCAGCCGTCACCCAGAGAGGAAGACTTCATGACTTACTCGCTGAATGACTGGGCAGGCAGCTCTCTGTCTTAACTCAGCCTTACAGGTTCTGACAAAGTGCTGTGATTATGGGCTTCAGTGACCAGCGAGACATGCAGCAGGCCACCAGCTACGGACCCGAGTCAGAGATGAAACGAACCACCACCCTGTATCGGTCTGTCACCAGAGAGCGAGTTATTTTCTTCCCCTCAGCGATTTTGACCAAGAAATGGCACGCGAGGCAATGCAAACGCAATTACAGCTTTGAGTGCAATCATTTCTCTTTTTCATTTTTAACATATTCCCTTGTTCCACAGCTGTTTTATTTTGAGCAGAAACAGCTGTCAATATAATTACAATTGGTCGAACAGAGAAAGACCGAAAACAATACTTCCTTCCTTATTTAAGTCTATGGTGACAAAATGACGAGACCGACCCCATACCTGTATGACAGTGCAGTTGCTTGAGTCATACAGTAAACGGATAGGGATGGTTTCCCAGACCCCGATTGAAACAAATGATTGGACTAAAAAGCATGCTAAATGGACAATCCTAGAAGAGGCTTCTGTTATTAATCTGGGTCTGGGAAACTGGCCCTGATTAATGTCATATACCTCATGTCTGAGTTCTCTTACACAAATGGAAATGACTGGTCAGCACCTTGGTGGTCCTCTCTGGAGGTGCCTGCTGGTGCAGCCAGTGTGGTGAAGTGGCCCCTTTCTAAAGGACACACTGGCCCTACCGTCACTCAGCACCTGAGTGTGTGTGTGTGTGTGTGGATAATGGGCTACTGCTGAGGATGCACTCCCTTTAGAAGTGTTCCTCTGACTCTCCTCATTGCACTCGGATGCACTCTCAGTCCGCAGCACTAACACGTTGAGGCCATAAGTTCACATCATGCATGTTTTAATGGGCAGCCCCTTCGCGGACCTCTTTGTTGTCGGAGGAGGTTTCTTTACTGCCCATTGTTACATTTTACATTTTAGTCATTTAGCAGACGCTCTTATCCGGAGCGACTTACAAGAGCAATTAGGTTTAAGTGCCTTACTCAGGTAGCCTTGTACAAACCATCCTGATCTCTCAAGCTCACATTCTGTGGCTCAGGGGCACATAGACAGATTTTTCACCTAATAGGCTCGGGGATTCGAAGCGGCGACCTTTCGGGTTACTGACCCAACACTCTTAACCGCTAGGCTACCTGCTGCCTTGTTGAAGGTTGTGTTACTGAAGTACTGCTGTTAAACCTTTCCCCTCTGATGGAAGGAAGGTTTTTACCATTTTATTCCCCATCAACATTTTCCACAAACTACAGCACAGAAAACTACAGTAATTTCATCCATGAGGGAGCCGTTTCTTGAACAATGCATGTGTTGCATATTTGATCTAGCAAGTCTGCATCCAAGGACAGCTCTTTGTTATTATTGAGTAGTCAGAAATTGCCGAGTTTTTACAATGAAATTACAAAATAATAACTTAAGCACTGGTGCAGAACTTTCAATTACCATGCTAGGATGGCCAATATGAGAACATGCATATCTTCTGTGTGATACTATGTTACAAGCATCAGTGAAAGTAAAATAGGATAGGAAATGAATAATATCACTTTCTAGTTCTGTCATCGTTGAAGGATTACAATTAATTAAGCCCTTTGGTCTGCTCCTAAGGTTGGTTTACCTTATTGGATCAGATTAGATGAATATCTAGCCTTGTCAGGCGCATCAGGGTAGTTGTTGCTTGTCTGTTCTAATTAACAACATTTGCGCATAGTGAAATGTGCACCAGAGTGGAAATTCAGACTAGGTGAGTGCTCACAAACAAAGCTTATGCGGGCCAAGATTTGGGTCTCAAGACTCAAGCATTGTTATATGCCTAGGGATTTCTATCTAGGCCTAAATCTTGATTGCAGTCACATCCTCTGTGCTTCTGTATTGATGAATCTCAAACCTTCCATTCAGCTCCGCCATCTTGTTTTCCGCTTGAGAAATGTTTTTATAAAGCATAGGCGTAATTGTTTACATGCTCTTATGTTTGGAAAGGATGTCGCAGAGGATTGGTTCCATTGAAACTTATCTCAAGTACCTTAGCCAAGGCATTGATGGTGAACTAGGCTAGTAGTGACACAGTTTTAAGGAATGACCAGGTAGTGGTTGCCATAAAAACAGAGACCCAATGTTTACAAATCTAGGTCATTTATTAAGCATCTACCACTTTAAGATCTGTTTTGCTACTTCCTTAGTCGTCGTCTTCTACCCATGGTTGATTTTTATCCCCATAGGGTCTAAAGTAGTGCACTATATAGGGTACCATTTGGGGGATACCACTTGTTTGTTCTCAAACTCCCCTCTCGAAGGTAGCTAACACAGCCAACGGCAAACAGGACCCCTCCATTTAATGTTGAGATGCGTGGATAATTAACAAAAGCAGCACTGTTTTATGGTGTTTCCCGCCAGCCAACACTTCATGCTAATTTTAACTCAGTCAAGCAGCTTATGGGGCAAGGGCATCACTGCTGCCTGGAAAACCAAGATGGCTGCCTGGCAGCATTGACCAAGAACTCTCCTCATGCCGTGGGCCTTGTTTGGGGCTGTCCTCGAGCTTTGTTTGCACCTGATGCCATATGAACCTTGGCTTCGTTTAGTCAGCATACTAAATGTGGCATACTCAGGATTCTTTTGGCAGGAGGCTTAATGTATTAATGACCGAGTTGTTCTTATGTCCTAATGATGGAGCTGTAACACTTCTAGATAGCACAAAGGAGATTTACAGTGATTTTGCAGTACAGCAGATGGTGAGAGAGGGATTTAGCAACAACAAAAACGAATCTAGGGTATTTTAGCATAAAGATGTGCCTTGTCAAACTGTCCCAACGCTTCAAGGCGTCTACTGACCTGTGAGGTATTAGGGCTTTGAGGTTTGGAAATATCATTGTCTGGGTGTTGCCAGCTATATTTCTGTACAGATTTGGACATCATGTTACCCACTTTTTGGAACACCCTCTACCTCTAAGAATTTTCTACAAAGCACAGTCGGAGCAGTATTGCAAGGCCCTGTTCTAGACAGGCCAGCATTATGTTGCACTTAGTCTGAATTAATTTAGTCAACAATAACTATTATGAAAAGTACTTGTCAGCTACCTATTTTTCCTGACTAAAACTATGACGAGATGCCCTGGCGGGGAAAACAATTATTGCAAATGTTCATTTTGGTCTACAAAAATGTGACGAGTATTCCATGTAAAACGAATGGGCATTTGACTTGAAGCTCCTTTTCATCTGTGTTGTCCCATCATAAGCATGCATGCAGAAACTTTCAGTTGGCTGTCTAACTGAGCAGATCTGCCCAGCTATCCCACGCAGCTACCAGGCGGTCACTTCAATCACTCATCAATCTTTTGAACTGATGCAAAGCCAGCACACTTGACTTGTAAATAACTCAATCTCTCTCTTACTTTCATGTAGGCTATTTTTGCTTTGATCACATCAGAAGCTCTATTTTTGTTGTTCATTCATCTGTGTTGACGCAGTCCGCAAAATTCGAGTTGCAGTTGCTTTTTTCCTATGGGGAAAAACAAATGCTATTTGTTGACTATTAGGAGTACACTAATACTTATTGCATTTTTGAATAGCTCAAATTCCCCCCTCTTCAAGGAAAGCACTAGTGATAAGGGAGAAATCGATACAGTTCTATATCGGGATATTATTTGTGACGATTATATTGTATAGTGTTGACAGTATTGCAATATTTGTTATTTTGAGCTAGTTGGCTGTACCTGTGCCAAAACTCCAGTATTTTTCCTTCATAGCTTGTTCTCATCTTCTTTTTGAAATAAGGAGCCAATTTTGTTTTCAGCGCTTTTATTTCCATGACTGATCAAAACTAGTTTTCTCATGGCTCTCTCTCTTGTCCCTCTGCAGCAGACACATGGTGAGCAATATGTTTGGAGCATCGAATTGCAATAAAATCACAGGATCGAATTACAGTGCCTTCAGAAAGTAGTCATGCCCCTTTTTTCCCCCAATTTTATGTTACAGACTGAGTTTAAAATTGTTTAAATTGCTATTTTTGGGTCACTGGGCAACACACAATACCCCCATAATTTCAAAGTGGAATTATGTATTTAGAAATGTTTATAAATTAAAGCTGAAATATCTTAAGTCAATTATTCAACCCTGTTTGAGCCTAAATAAATTCAGGAGTAAAAATGTGCTTAAGTCACATAATAACTTGCATGAGCTCACTCTGTGTGCAATAATATTGTTTAACCTGGTTCAGTCTTTCTACCAGACACTGGGAGATTAATTCACCTTTCAGCAGGACAATCATTTTAAACACAGGCCAAATCTACACTGGAGTTGCTTACCAAGAAGACGGTGAATGTTACTGAATGGCTGAGTTAGTTTTGACTTAACCATTTTCAGGTCTTGCAAAAGATTTGTCTATCAACAATCAATTTGACAGAGCTTGAAGAATTTTGAAAAGAATAATGGGCAAATGTTGCACGATCTTGTGGAAAGCTCTTAGATACTTACCCAGAAAAACGCATAGCTGTCATCGCTGCTAAAGGTTCTTCTACAAAGTATTGACTTCGGGGTGTAAATACATCAGGGTGTAAATTTAGATTTTTCTGTATTTCATTTTCAATAAATTTGCAAACATTTCTCAAAACATGTTTTCACTGTCATTATGGGATGTGTGTGTAGATGGCTGAGAAAAAAATTGATTCAATCAGTTAGGAATTCAGGCTGTTACACAACACAATGTGGAATAAGTCAAAGGGTATCAATACTTTCTGAAGGTACTGTATAGAATCATGACAATCACAATATATCGTATCGGCACTGAAATATCATATTGTGAGTTCCCTGGCAGTTCCCAGCCCTAGAAACCACTGTTATTTACCCCCTTGACTGTTATGACGGGGAGAACATCCGAGCCGGAAATTGTTTAGCCAAGGCTTTATAGTCTGTATATTATAGCCACAATACCAATGTTGCCGGCTAAGGTATACGAGGTCATAGTAAGCCTATTTGGAGAAGGCTTTCTGAACGTGCACATGATGGAAGGTAGACTAAATATGAATTATTTAATAGAAAATAAATATGCAGACTGCGACTAAAACTAGACATACATTTTCCAGAGTGTTTTATTTGACTGACAACTAAAAGCAGGAAATTATACAGTCTGAAAAGCGACCTTTGATACATAACTAACGTGCTGTGTCTGACATTTTTGAAGACATGATGTTCTGTGTGTGCAATGCAGACCAAAAAATGTAGTAAAACGACTGGGATGGTGTCATACAAACTAGCTCCCATCTGCTTTCTAAACAAATGTGAGATGCTTGCGTACTTGTGACAATACATGAGATGCTACTACAGTCTACCATTGATCTGTCTAGTCTTCTTGTTTTCTGATCCCAGCTGCGCTCCTCTCCCAGCCAGCTGGCTCTCACCTGGGGCAGACTTACCTGCCAGGCTGGGGCCCTGGGTGCGGCGATGTAGGGCTGGGCGGTGTGGAGGCAAGAGAGGCCCAGGTGGGGTGTCTCTGGGTAGACTGCAGGTGGTCTGGAGGAATGTCCACATGACGGGTAGTAGTGTGTGTGTGTGTAGAAGTTCCCTCTTTAATCCTTCTACTCATTACACCTCTCCCCATCTCGGGCACACAGCGTCTGTAATAACACACTTTTTGTTTTTGAAATGCAACTCTTTGTTTTTTGTGTTACTTAATCTTTCCCCCTTCCAAAAGCGTGAAATGACATTAGTTCTCCGTACACTGATGCCTAATAACCGTTTTGCGGATTCTCCATGGCTCACCTGCTGGCTCGCCTCCTCTTAGAAATCTCTCTGTCAACCAACAACAAAAGAAACCTGAAAGCCTTTGGAGTGTGGCTGGCAGGCAGGCAGGCAGGCAGGCAGGCAGGCAGCACCACTATATGCTGTTTCTTTATCTAAAGGAGCTGCTGCCATTATGTCTGTGGTGCTTCACTAAACCAATAGCTAACCAGTTAGTTGGTGTCATCTTTTTCATGATCCTTTGTTTTGTTGGCACGCGATGAAAGGGTAGTTATATAATCAAACAGGGCCTGATCCAGTAGCGCCTTTCGTTGGATCCTCTTGTCTTCGAACTCGATCTGCCTACCTGTTCCTCGTCGCTCAAAACAGACACGTGACACTCCCACAAAGAAAAATACGACTCCTGAACTTAAACACACACCACCACCACATTTAGCTAGAGATGAAAGGTTCTGTAGCCAGTCATTCAGGTAGGACACTGAGTCTCTCTGCCCATTCATTTCTTACCCTCATATTGGTAGTTGCAGGGACTCTGTGATCAGCTGTATTTTCCCCTCCTAGTAGGTGTCTGTGTATGAGAGAGAGATATGTTTTGTAATGGAGAGGATAGAACTTGAAACTGCCTTTGTTTCCCCTATCCAAATCCTGGGGATTAGCTGTTTCCGCTATGTCTGTCTGAAAGTGTCTAATAAAGTGGGTCTCTGTCGTCTTACTCTGGCTTTTTGATGCCTAGAGGCCTTTTATCTGATAGCCTACTTCCTCTTTCTAGTAAATGCTTCCTGAGTGATAGAGGGTAGGTAGTAGAAAAGCAGCTCCAGTTTCATCAGCCAACACTATCCGCAGTACATTATAACTGTAAAGTCACACATGTCAGCAAACCTGTCCTCAGCCATTTAGATGTGTCCCAGTCCTGAAGTCATGGACCCTGGCTACAGTCCTCTGGGGTCTCCTCTGACTGACTGCGCTCAGCTCACTGTCCACACACACACACACACACCCAGACAGACAGAGAGAGCCCACTCAACCTCCCCAAGGCTCTCTCTTGCACCATGTCTGTCAAAAACCATGTCGTGGCTTTACAGGGACAGACTGTTGACAACTCCGTCTCAGGAGCCATCCAAGGAGCTAACTGGAGTAGATGATGGACAGACAGAGAGCCTCTGTCTCTGGGGTGTCGCTCATGAAGTGGACACGGAGAGGCTATGACAGGGACTCACCATTCAGTTTGTCTATTCACGGAGGGACTTCCCATCTGCTTTTGTGAATATCAATTTTCAATATTATTTATCCTCAATAGTTTTACCCCCTCAGTTCAAACTCCTGTTTCCTGTTTTGGGTTTTACCAGTTAATATGCTGCCACCCCCATTGCCAGCATTAAATTAACCTTTAACTCATTCCATTTCCTGTCAAGCAAATGCATGTTGAACTAATAGCGGGTTAGTGGGGGGCATCGGATCAATGCAATCTTTCAACCCCCTCATATAGAGAGTGGGGGGAACCACAAATACATCCTGGTTCATAATTAGAGATTATAAAGATGGTGGGAGGACGTTTATTTTCTTCAACTCTCCAGCCCCAGTCTCCATGTGATGGTTGAAGGAATCTCTCCCTCCCACTCCCTCCCTATGTTGGCCATGTTCAGACACAACCCTGATATTAACCATGTGCTCTCTGGCAGGCTGACTCTGTGCTTTACACCACTATATCCTCTTGTTTTCTCTCCCATCAGCATCAAAGCTGCTCTGCTATACTGGAGGATGTGACCTATAGTATGTTGAGGACACATCCAAAAACCAGGGATGCGTCCCAAAAAGACTTGGGGCTTCTGTATAGTTCTGTACCGTGTTGGACTTGCGGCTTCTGTAACATGTGTTATCAGCTGTTTAGTTTACAGAACATGCAGGCAGGGGGAAAGGGAGGGAGAAAGAGGACAAATAAAGGAAGAGCGGGAGGCAGAAGAAAGGCAGACCTGATTGAGGAATGTGATGGAAGGCAGCGTTAGCTGGGTCTCATTGTGTGAGCGGCAGGGCTGTATGGCTGTTTTCAGAAGGAGCCCTGAGACAAGGCAGAACACTGGAGGCCTGTGACCCATGTCTCAGCATGCCAGAGCGCTTACCACAATACCCTGATGGAAATGAAAAAAATAAACACAGAAGAATTGAATAGGTTTTTCTATGAGGGATGTGTGCCGATGTGTTTGTCAGAGACTAAGTCTAACACGGAACCCAAACCGGCTGCGCGCATGCGCCATCGTGCATACATTTATTTTGTCCCCCTACACCAAACACGATCACGACACGCAGGTTAAAATATCAAAACAAACTCTGAACCAATTACATTAATTTGGGGACAGGTCGAAAAGCATTAAACCGGTATGGCAATTTAGCTAGATAGCTTGCACTTGCAAGCTCATTTGTCCGATTTAGCTAGCTTGCTGTTGCTAGCTATTTTGTCCTGGGATATAAACATTGAGTTGTTATTTTACTTGAAATGCACAAGGTCCTCTACTCTGACAACTAATCCACACACAAAACGGCCAACCGAATCGTTTCTAGTTATCTCTCCTCCTTCCAGGTTTTTTCATCTTTGAATTTATATGGTGATCGCATCTAAACTTTCATAGTATTACCACGACGACCGGCAAGACAGTTCGTCTTTCAATCACCCACGTGGGTATAACCAATGAGGAGATGGCACGTGGGTACCCGCTTCTATAAACCAATGAGGAGATAGGCGAGGCAGGACATTCAGCGCGATCTGCATCAGAAATAGAAAGAAGTTCTATTTTAGCCCTTAAAGCCTGTTAGGGCTAGGGGGCAGTATTTTCACGGCTGGATAAAAAAACTTACCCGATTTTAATCTGGTTACTAATCCTACCCAGTAACTAGAATATGCATATACTTATTATATATGGATAGAAAACACCCTAAAGTTTCTAAAACTGTTTGAATGGTGTCTGTGAGTATAACAGAACTCATTTGGCAGGCAAAACCCTGAGACAGATTCTGACAGGAAGTGGATACCTGATGTGTTGAATTGCCTTTAAGCCTATGCCATTGAAACACACAGGGGCTGATTAATGTTTTGGCACTTCCTATTGCTTCCACTAGATGTCACCAGCCTTTACAAAGTGTTTTGAGTCTTATACTGTGAGATCTGACCGAACAAGAGCCATGGAACGGTGATGGCCCATTAGACACCTGGCGCGCAAGTTCATGTTGTGTACGCTCGTTCCAATACGTTTTAAAAGAGAACGCAATCGTCCGCCTTGAATTTTATTCATGTTCTGGTTAAAAAAGACCCTAATGATTTATGCTATACAACGTTTGACATGTTTGAACGAACGTAAATATATTTTTTCCCCTCGTTCATGAAGTGAAGTCCGGCTGGCTTAGATCATGTGCTAACAACACGGAGCTTTTTGGACATAAATGATGAGCTTTTTTTGAACAAAACTACATTCGTTATGGACCTGGGATTCCTGGAAGTGACATCTGATGAAGAGAATCAAAGGTAATGGATTATTTACATAGTATTTTCGATTTTAGATCTCTCCAACATGGCGGTTAGTCTGTATCGCAAAGCGTATTTTTCTGGGCGCAGTGCTCAGATTATTGCAAAGTGTGATTTCCCAGTAAGGTTATTTTTAAATCTGGCAAGTCGATTGCGTTCAAGAGATGTAAATCTATAATTCTTTGAATGACAATATAATATTTTACCAATGTTTTCTAATATTAATTATTTAATTTGTTGTGCTGACTTGACTGCCGGTTATTGGAGGGAAACGATTTCCTGAACATCAACGCCATAGTAAAACGCTGTTTTTGGATATAAATATGAACTTGATAGAACTAAAAATGCATGCATTGTCTAACATAATGTCCTAGGAGTGTCATCTGATGGAGATTGTAAAAGGTTAGTGCATAATTTTAGCTGATTTTATGGTTTTGGTGACGCCTGTCTTTGAATTGACAATACATTACACACAGCTATTGTCAATGTACTCTCCTAATATAATCTAACTTTATGCTTTCGCCGTAAAACCTTTTTGAAATCGGACAACGTGGTTAGATTAAGGAGATGTTTATCTTTCAAAGGGTGTAAGATAGTTGTATGTTTGAAAAACTTGAATTTTGACATTTATTTGGTTTCAAATTTGCCGCTCTTGAAATGCACCTGCTGTTGATAGGGTGCGCCACGGGTGGCACGCTAGCGTCCCACATAGCCATTAACATTGCAGAAGCTCGTGAGCAGTGTGGGTGCAATAATTGCATAACCTGGATTTCTACATTCATTTTGCGACTCTCGCACACGCCATGTGTCTGGTCTGGTCAGCATGTAAGACTATAGGCTGTGTATTTCTATTGTCGGTCACTCAAAAAGATCCAATTAACTAAATAGCCTAATATGTCTAAGCCTGTTAGTTTGACATTTTTAACACAAATTCACCATCTTGTCCTGACAGGCACCTAAGAATGATAGATTTTGTTTGTTTTCTCCATTGCCTCATTGGATTTGTATCAATTTGTCCTTTTTCTTAGCCCTGTATCCAACCAAACCAAATATTATTTTCAAAGTCTGATGTCTAAAACCTTAAATGGACAGTAATTTGTGCTGTCTCCCCCCCCCCCCCAGCTGTGTTATAATAGAAATTGGGTAGTGCATCATCAATTGGAAGGGGGCTCTGAGTGACAAAGATTAGGGAACACTGTTAGTTTTCTCTGTGTTCTCTGAGAGGTCCATGATGTTCCATCAGCTTGATGAATGACCCTGTCCAGGTGAATGAGTGGATATAACTGTGGGTCGCTGGTGTCCACGGCTTCAACACAAACCTGCCAGAGGTGCTGATGGGCCCCGTCATGTTTAGAGAGATCAGGCCAGGGAGGCCCTCGTTCAGATGTTTGACACATGTCGCCTCAGACTGAATTGGTAGAACTCCCAAGAGGAGCGCCCCACCTCCCACGACCACCAAGGGCCCACCATATCTGGGTTGTATTCATTAGGGAACACCGTAGCAAAATGTTTTGTAACAGAAAACGAAATCGTTTTTCTAATTGGGCAAGTTCAAGTAGTTCCTAGTTTTATTTCTCCATCTGGTGCCGAATGAATACGACCAAGTGCAGGATTCAGGCTGAACCCTTCCTAGGAACCTCGTACTGTTCCACACAGCTGGAGGAGAAGGAGGTACTCTAAACACTCTCATTCTCTCCCCCTATACACAGTCATGCACATGCCTGTTCTCTAACCAAACTGTTGAGACGTACTATTACAAACTTGCGAAACACATGTCATCTCACTCACACACCTTCACAGTTATTGTCAAGTGATAGTAAAATCCCAGAAAGTAGTGTATATTTCCCTTCAAAACATGTGAAGTGTTTGGAACATTGGAATGTGCGAGTGTGTGTGCGCGCGCACACACACACACACACACACACCAAGTCTGGGTAAAGACTAATCTAGTGTGGAGAGTTAATGATTAACAGGAGCCTCAGTGGAATGCTCTTGTTATTAAGTGTGTGTGTGTGTTATCAGTTTGAGATAGATATGGCCGGCCAGCCAGTGCTCCAGAGAAAGGGGTTTGTCCTATTAGCACAATGTTTACAGTGGAGTGAGAATAATGGCAGGCCTATCACCTAGCTAATCTGGTTCTATACTGTGTTGTTAACTTTGCCAGGGTGTTTGGCTGCAGTGAGTCTGATTGGGAGGGAACTGGAAAGGGATTCATTGTTTTCCTTGTAGGGACATCGTACCAAATCAGGTCAGGAGGACCAGGGCACTAGCCAAGATAGAAGTTTACACCTGCGACAATGCTTGAAATTGGAACTCGTATTGTGATCATGGATTTGCTCATACAGTGCATTCTGAAAGTTTTCAGACCCCTTGACACTTACCACATTTTGTTACCTTTACTCAGTACTTTTATGAAGCACCTTTCGCAGCGATTACAGCCTCGAGTCTTCTTGGGTATGACACTGCAAGCTTGGCAACCTGTATTTGGGAGTTTCTCCCATTCTTCTCTGCAGATCCTCTCAAGCTCTGTCAGGTTGGCTGGGGAGCGTCGCTGCACAGCTATTTTCAGGTCTCCAGACATGTTCAATCGGGTTCCAGGCTCTAGCTGGGCCACTCAAGGACATTCAGAGACTTCTCCAGAAGCCACTCCTGCGTTGTCTTGGCTGTGTGCTTAGGGTTGTTGTCTTGTTGGAAGGTGAACCTTTGCCCCAGTTTGAGGTACTGAGTGCTCTGGAGCAGGTTTTCATAAAGGATCTCTCTGTACTTTGCTCTGTTCATCTTTCCCTCCATCCTGACTAGTCCCTGCTGCTGGAAAAACATCCCCACAGCATGATGCTGCCACCACCATGCTTCACCGTAGGGACGGTGCCAGGTTTCCTCCAGATGTAATGCTTGGCATTCAGGCCAAAGAGTTCAATCTTGGTTTCATCAGACCAGAGAATCTTGTTTTTCTCATGGTCTGAGAGTCCTTTAGGTGCCTTTTGGCAAACTCCAAGCGGACTGTCATGTGCCTTTTTACTGAGTGGCTTCTGTCTGGCCACTCTACCATAAAGGCCTGATTGGTGGATGGTTGTCTTTCTGGAAGGTCCGCCCATCTCCACAGAGGAACGCTGGAGCTCTGTCAGAGTGACCATCCGTTTCTTGGTCACCTCCCCGACCAAGGCCCTTCTCCCCCAATTGCTCAGTTTGTCCGGGTGGCCAGCTCTAAGTAGAGTCTTGGTGGTTTCAAACTTCTTCCATTTAAGAATGAGGCCACTGTTCTCGGGGACCTTCAATGCTGCAGAAATGTTTTGGTACCCCTTCACAGATCTGTGCCTCTATACAATGCTTATATAGACAGGTTTGTGTGCCTTTCCAAATCATGTCCAATCAATTGAATTTACCACAGGTGGACTCAATCATGTTGTAGAAACATCTCAATGATGATCAATGGAAACAGGATGCACCTGAGCTCAATTTCGAGATTCATAGCAAAGGGTCCGAATTCTTATGTAAATGCTTTGTCATTATGGGGTATTGTGTGTAGATTGAGGAAAATGTTTTATTTAATCCATTTTAGAATAAGTCTGTAACGTAACAATGTTTAAAAAGGGAAGGGGGCTGAATATGCACTGTACATTCAGACTTGTTCTCTCTGATGCCACTCAGCCATGAACTGCCTCCCAAATGGCACCCTATTCCATATTAGCCCTGGTCAAAAGTACAGCACCCGTAACTTCATGGTGGAGAGCACATTTGACTGTTTTGGGTAGTTTGTTTACAGATGGCTTGAAATATGCAGTGAGGTCAAAACAGGAAGGTATGTCTACCTGCTGCGTGAGACCCTATAAACATGACCTGTAATAGAATACCTCCCTGTGGGTGTTCTATAGCCATAGCTAACCTAATCACCGTCTCATCATCCCCACTGCTATCCACTGAGAGCTCAGTGGGTGAGACATGACACACACACACACTTACGCTCTCACACACACACTCACACTGTAGACTGTAACCGGAGCCCTTCCTCTCAGTAGGAGGCGCTGTAGCCGAGTCGTGGTGTTGCCCTAAACGCTGAGCGTAGTGATGCGATATGACATCCTGTTGCTTGTATGGTGAGGTCTCCATCACCTCAACACGGGACACTCTTCTCCCCATCCTACCCCAGGACCCCTGCCGTCTCCAACTGCCTCCAACATCCAACCAGAATTGGCAACACTCATCCATCATGAGACACCAGTGATGGAGTCGAGGACTTAGGAAATGTCCTTTATGTTTTCTTAACAAC
The DNA here is from genome assembly GCF_901001165.1 of Salmo trutta. NCBI lineage: Eukaryota > Metazoa > Chordata > Actinopteri > Salmoniformes > Salmonidae > Salmo > Salmo trutta. The sequence continues at coordinate 25,373,917 of NC_042966.1, read as the reverse complement.
GGGAGCGACAGCCGCGAAAACAGTCTGTGGTCGGGTCAGTGGGACTGGATGAAAAACAGCAGTATGCCAGGGGAAAAAAGGAATTACAATTGTGGTAGGAATTTGGGGACATGTCCTGACCTCCGTTTTCCACATCCCAATGTTATCCTCCTCGTCCTCCTCCTCCTCCTAGCCTATATCTCTTCCTCCTCATCCCTGTCCCCTCCACATCTTTATCCTCATTAATCAACCAATTAATTGAGATGGGCTGTGCCAACTCACAGCCAACTGAACCTCTGCCAACACAGTGTTACACTACGGAGAGGGAGGAAGGGCTAGAGAGAGAGCGCGCGCACACAAGTGACATGATGTAGCCTAGTACTAGGAACCGCAAAATACGATTCGTACAGCTAATCTATACCTCCATGGTTGAGGGATTTAGTAGGCGGAGAGGTGTAACCCTTACCAGCTCCATATGTCTGGTCTGAGTCCGTCTCTACAGTGGCCTACGTCATGCACATGGTGTCATGCGGACCTCAGATCTGGTTCAAATGTTTCAGTGTGTCTGAGCTCTGCGTCTTTTGTTAATGTCCCCCATAACCTCCACACACATGGGCCAGAGTGCGATACACACAAACACCCCCTTAGATTCCATTCTGGTGATCCCAGTCATGTCAGCACACCTTAGGATCAGAGGACTATGGAAACGGCTGGCTGTAGAACTTCAGGATCAGAGGACTATGGAAACGGCTGGCTGTAGTCCTCTGATCCTGAGGTTATATGGAAACGGCTGGCTGTAGAACCTCAGGATCAGAGGACTATGGAAACGGCTGGCTGTAGAACCTCAGGATCAGAGGACTATGGAAACGGCTGGCTGTAGAACCTCAGGATCAGAGGACTATGGAAACGGCTGGCTGTAGAACCTCAGGAACATCTGCCAGCCGTCCGTCTGCCGTTTTATCTCTGACCCCACGGCCGCCACTAACGGCATTGCCATCAGCCGTTGAGGAAATGCTTCCTTTGAAATCAATGACAGCTGCTTCAATGAGAAATAAAGTTGATTTTGATTGCATATGACCTCGACTAGCAACAATTTAAAGAGTAGGCTACTTGCGAATAAGTGTACCAAATCTATTGTGCTTACGCATAATTGATGAATATGCTACAGTACATGAGGCAAAATAGAATAGACACACACTTCCTCTGCTCTCTCAACAACATGCTCTGTGTAGCAGGTAAATCACATTGACGCCACGCTGATGGCAAGGCAACTTGACGAGTATAGGGGAGCTGAATAAATGTTGTCCTTTGCACAGCCTCTCTCTCGTTCTCTTGCTCAATGCCAGACAGTCCTCTTGTTAACCCCCTGCTGTGTGTTCACAGTTTAATAACCACTCTGGAAGACTGTAATCTGGTAAACAGGTTATTCAGGCCCTAGTGAGAAACCACAGCATTGCTCACATAGCTCCAACACTATACTGAGTATACAAAACATTAAGTACACCTGCTCTTTCCATGACATAGACTGACAAGGTGAAAGCTATGATCCCTTATTGAGGTCTCTTGTTACATCCACTTCAATCCATGTAGATGAAGGGGAGACAAAAGACAAAGCATTTAAGTGCCTTTTGAACAGGGTATGGTAAAAGGTGCCAGGCGCACCAGTTTAAGTGTCAAGAACTGCAACGCTACTGGATTTTTATACTCAACAGTATGTATCAAGAATGGTCCACGCCCCAAAGGATATCCAGCCAACTTGACACAACTGTGGGAAGCGTTGGAGTCGACATGGGCCAGCATCCCTGTGGAATACTTTTGACACCTTGTAGAGTCCATGCCCTGATGAATTGAAGCTGTTCTGAGGGCGAAAGGGGGTGCATCTTAATATTTGGAAAGTGTTCCTAATGTTTTGTATGCTCGGTGTACACTACTGACTCTGCCTTAATAACCTCTTACATCTAGATGTTCCGCTAGCGGAACACTGTCCAATATCCAATGATAAGGCGTGGCGCGAAATAACAACTCTCAAAAATCCGAAAACTTCCATTTTTCAAACATATGACTATTTTACACCATTTTAAAGACAAGACTCTCTCCTTTATCTAACCACACTGTCCGATTTCAAAAAGGCTTTACAACGAAAGCAAAACATTAGATTATGTCAGCAGAGTACCCAGACAGAAATAATCAGACACCCATTTTTCAAGCTAGCATATGTCACAAAAACCAAAACCACATACATGCATGTTTTGTTCAATCAAGTACATATTTATATCAAAAACCAGCTTTTTACATTAGCATGTGACGTTCAGAACTAGCATTCCCACCGAACACTTCCGGTGAATTTACTAAATTACTCACGATAAACGTTCACAAAAAACATAACAATTATTTTAAGAATTATAGATACAGAACTCCTTTATGCAATCGCGGTGTCCGATTTTAAAATAGCTTTTCGGTGAAAGCACATTTTGCAATATTCTGAGTAGATAGCTCGCCATCACGGGCTAGCTAATTTGACACTCACCAAACTCAGATTTACTATAAGAAAAATTGGATTACCTTTGCTGTTCTTCATCAGAATGCACTCCCAGGACTTCTACTTCAACAACAAATGTTGGTTTGGTTCCAAATAATCCATAGTTATATCCAAATAGCGGCGTTTTGTTAGTGCGTTCAAGACACTATCCGAAGGGTGACACGCGGACGCGTATCGTGACAAAAAATTCTAAATATTCCATTACCGTACTTCAAAGCATGTCAAACGCTGTTTATCAATTTTTATGCGATTTTTCTCGTAAAAAAGCGATAATATTCCGACCGGGAGACGTCCTTTCCGTTCAAAGACTCAAAATCTAAAATGGACTCTTCACGTGCACGCGCGCACCCGTCTCATTGTTCTCAGATCGACCACTTACCAAATGCGCTACTGTTTTTCAGCCATGGACAGCAGAGTCGTCATTCAACGTTCTGGCGCCTTCTGAGAGCCTATGGGAGCCTTAGAAAGTGTCACGTTACAGCAGAGATCCTTTGTTTTGGATAGAGATGACAAAGAAGGCCAAGAAATGGTCAGACAGTGTACTTCCTGTACAGAATCTTCTCAGGTTTTGGCCTGCCATTTGAGTTCTGTTATACTCAGACACCATTCAAACAGTTTTAGAAACTTTGGAGTGTTTTCTATCCAAAGCTACTAATTATATGCATATTCTAGTTTCTGGGCAGGAGTAATAACCAGATTAAATCGGGTACGTTTTTTTATCCGGCCGTGAAAATACTGCCCCTATCCATAACAAGTTAAGCAACTTGGGATGTGTCTGAAATGGCACCCTATTCCCTGTGTAGTGCACTAGTTTTGACTAGGGCCCATAGGTGTATATATGTTAGCAAGTGTTGGCTCGTGCTAGGTATTCTAAATCATTGAGTGTCTGGGTTTGTCCAAACAGTATATCGGAGAGAGTTCACCCTACAGGTTTAGAGGGGTTTGTGGAGAGCTATCAGGTGCTGTTTTAGAGGGCTGGCGTATGCTGGAAACCCCCTCCCCCCACGGATGTTTGTACTTGGAACAGTCTCCATTTCCATTGAGCTCCAGTGTATACTACAGTACAAACAGGTGACAGCCCCAACACGTGATGACTTGGTGTTTTTGTTGAGTTTACCGTATGTACACAGTGCACCTGGGTTTCCCTCAATACAGAGATAAAAAGAGAGAGGGGTTGATATTGTACAGCTGCGTGTGTGTGTGTAATGTTAGCAGATCTCTTCTCTTTCCCCGACCTCTGTCGCACTCCTGTTGCTTTTGTGTGGCCTGGCTGGCGGGGTGTTTGTCGTGTGGGAGGTTGGTAGGGCAACCCCTCTCCCTGCGGGAGTGAGCGGTGCACAATGGGTGTGGGCCTCATAGACACAGGTATGCGGTTACTGTTTAAACACTGTAGCACCGTGGTTATGATTGACGCCTGAGGGAGGCAGCTGCTTTGAGGTGTGTGTTGTAATAGTGTCCATTCTGACAAGACTGAATGGGTAGAGTGGGGCCCACACAGTTCACATTCACAAACAGCTTCTCGCTCGTTGCCCTTGAGGGTGTATGTGTGTGGGACTGATAGCTTTGGCGTCCACATGGTTTATCTCCTAAGTGACAGGTATATTCCATCCAGCCTTTTATTAAGCCATTATATACTCCGGCCAAGCGGCGTCCTCCAGACTCACCCACTTAGACACAATGGCACTGCAAAGTCTGTGTTCATCTCGCCAGACATGAAAGTTCTAGAAGACCCGCTGTGTTTTTACCATCACTATAAATCAGTGTGAAAAAAAAGCACATCTTTTTCCTCTAAGTCGACCACAGGAAGAGGAATTGCCACACATATACTTCACAAGGCCTGTTGTCAATTGAGACTTGGTGGTGGTTGGAGGATCACGTTTTGTCTTTGATTCCCCCAGGATCTGGCAGCTGTAGTGTCTGTATGCTACCCCATTCCCCCCCTCCCCCCGGCACCCTCCACCTCTCCCGCTCTCCATGGTCTCGCCTCTGTTTTCCGCCCTCATCATCTGGTGGATAATTGTCCCTGCAGCAGTGGGGGTGTGTGTGTGTGTGTGTGTGTGTGTGTGTGTGTGTGTGTGTGTGTGTGTGTGTGTGTGTGTGTGTGTGTAATCAAAAGCAGCACAACCCCTCCATAGCTTCCGGTGCAGCTCCCCCTCTGGACCCCCTTTCAGTTTTACACCATGTCCATCAATCAAACCACGCTGAGTATCGCTGTGAGCTCTGTCTTCTTTCTGTGAAACCTCAGAGGATGTGAATACTACAGTCTAGAGACTGACTCTGTATCATATCACAATGACAGGCTAGACATTAAACTTACAGCTTTAGAGCTGTGAGCCTCTTAATAGCTGCGTCCCAAATGGAACCCTATTCCCTTTTACACTGCAATACTTTTGACACGCACTCTATGGTATCTGATCAAAATTAGTGCACTATCAAGGGAATGGTGTCATTTGGGATGCAGACTTTTTACAGAGCACTTTATGGAGTGGTCAAAAGCCATCCAAGGACCCCCCACCCCGCGCCAATCCCACCCCAACAACCAGCATACAGTATCCGTCTATGTTGACAAGTAGTATGAAGCTGTGGCTTGGAGTATTGCTTCTTCAGCATTTGTAATATATTCTCTGTGAATCTGGTGCTGTTTTTTCCCCGTTTAGAAAAATGATCCATTTGAAGTTGCTTGCATTATTTACTGTAAATTAGTGTGACGGTACCAGGTTTTGCCCACTAGATGCCGCTGTTCCTGCTACTGCAACCATACCCTTTTATTAAATTTTTCTTCGTTTATTAAATTAATCACAACATTTTCTTTGCAACTTTGGGTAGAAAACCAATAGCTTTTTCTCATTATCAAAATAAATGAATTGTGTGGTCAAGCCAGTCCTCCATGGGATCAATTCAGTTTGTCATTCTCTTAGCAACCTAATGCTTCAACCCAACTCTTTGAATAGTCCCAACAAATGGCAGCTCTCTGAGGGCTACCTACATGGTGCAATTCTCATATGAAGACTTTTCCTACAAGCCCAAAACGTTGATGGAGAAATGGGCTCGTGAATAAATGTGACAACCCTAATAAAATAATTAAATTAAAAACCATTGCATGGCAGTCAGTTTTTTCAATCAAATAATTAGAAAACATCTCTATGTAGTGTGATTTAGTGAAATGTACCATTTAAACCCAATACCATTGCAAAACACTATGCTGTGTGTGTGTGTGTGTGTGTGTGTTTTGGGACTTTTACCATTAAAGACTATAAACAGAGATGGGACCTCAACCTTTTTTTTAGTCTTGAGTCAAGTCCCAAGTTTCACAGCTCAGGTGGAGTCAAGTCACGAGTCCATCATTTTGGGTTTTGAGTTCTCAAGTCAATGGTAGTGTTTATTGCTAATTTCATTGCAATGCATCAGTGATTTTTGGACCCACAAGTTTTATAAACTGCATCCCTTTTCCCCCCACATAGTCTTTGAATGCAACGATTTTTGGGACCGACGCAAAGGTGGCACCACAGGTCCCAGATTGGTGGGGCAAATTGTTTTCCCTGGGACCCAGAGCTTTTCCTAATCTGGTAAGAGACACAATGACTGCAATTGGACAATAGAACTCACAGGGCTGAGCTTGCTTTATGCAGGCTTGCATCATATAGGCCTATGCAACTGCAATTAAAAAGTAACTATTTCTGTAATTGAGTATTGTTTGATTAATTTCAATTAATCATTTTGGATTGAAAAGGTCAAGGTAGCCTAGCCAGCCAGCCCAAGTTTGAATGTAGCCCAAACCAAATTTGATCACATTCACATTTTCTCCAAACACAAATAAATTGGCCACATAACATTACCACTTTGTTTACTCTGGCCAGAGGACAAGAGGGGACATGGCGCATTGGCCGTAGCCTATGTAGCTGTTTGCTGCGGTTATCAGTAGCCTAGTTGATCAGACTGAGAAATCGTCTCCTTTTTTCCCCATACAGTTTAGATGTAGGCTGCTGCAGCATATCTGTCAAGAGTTTTTGCTTGTGTATGTCGGGAGTGGTGTGTTATCAAGTTTGCTAAATAATACCGGAGGACCGTTTAGCGGCGCCCACTTTGCTAGATGACGTGCTTTGTGCCCGGCCTGTGCAACCTGTGATTACTGTGAATCTGATTGGTTAAGACAGAACCGAATGTGCAGAACCTGCAGCACTCTGAAATAAAGGACAGATAGGCTTACATACTGTAGTGCGCGAGATGACAAGTCTCAAGTCATACTGCTCAAGTCCAAGTTAAGTCACGAGTCATAGATGCTCAAGTTGAAGTCAAGTGGAAAGTGTTTTTTCTCTTTGCCTAGTCAAGTCTCATTCTGCAAAATGTGCAACTCGAGTCCAAGTCACGTGACTAGAGTCCACATCTCTGACCAATAGAGGCCGTGGCTGCACTCCAAACACTTAGGGCGTGTCTTATCTCCTCAGCCCTCAAATTAAGTGGACACGACTGATGACGTCTGACGAGTATACACTTGCAGGGCAAGGGGAGAGGGAGGAAGGAATGATTTTTAAATGGAACGCCCTTACCCGGAAAGTTGTCACTCGTACATTGCGCGATGATTGTTTTCAGCCGCTGTTAGCTTTTGGGTGCTTTATATGCGCTACAGTCAATTATGAGTGCATGTCTACTTATAACTAAATTATTAATATATGCCTACTGTATGATAGCTAGTAAATTAATTAGCTAACTAACATTAGCCTACCTAGCTACTTCTGAAGAAGGAAAATGTTTCAAAAGCTAATCGATCAAAAACATAATTACTTTTACGAGACGTGTTTGTGCATTAGTTGCACAATTTCAAAGTTATTTACATTTGTTACTTACACTTGTATGTTGACTCCATATTGACGTTGAGGTTTTAAATTTTGGCTGACTTATCTTAGCGGATGTACAATCATCGCGAATTGAATTATGGGGCGTTTCAGGCCCCGAAGTGAACATAACATGTACACTCGCAAACTCCATTAAAAACAAAGGCTGAGGGGCTTACGTTGCAAACTTCCCTTGCTTGGCTAATCATTTGGACAGACGACAAATATGGCTGAGGGTTTAGGGCCGAGGGCTGTCTACTTTGAGTTTGAAACGCAGCACATAACATTGAAACCATTTAGAACTGCTGTTGCCATGTGGTTTGCTTGTTCACATAGAATGGTATGACTAATTGTAAAAAAAATTTGAAGGGGATAAATCATACACAGAGGACCGTTTCTTGCACACATTAAGCCTAAGAGAATGACAAACTAAATTGCTTTCATGGAGGGCTGGATGGAATTGTGAGGATGACCATACAATCTATTTATCATGAGCAAAAGGTATTGGTTTTCTACCCAAAGTTGCAAAGAATATTATGTGATCCATTTTTAATGAACACAAGAAACTGCAATATAGTGGGCAACACATGGTACTTGCACACTAATTTATGGTAAATATTGCAAGCGACGTATTACTTCAATGGCTAATTTCTCTGAATAGGGAGAAAAGAAAACATCACCATATTCACAGGGAATACATTAAAAAGATAAACAATACTCCAAGCAGCAGCTCCATAGTACTTGTCAACATGGAGAACTGACACTATATACTGGTTGCTGGGGTGGGATTAGCGTGGGGGTCCATGGGTGGCTTTTTTGATAATTTTGGGGGATTCCTTGTGTCTTATTGTTAGTAAGAATGAAGGTCCAAATCGGATGTTAGGTACTATATTTATTGTAGATTATGAATCCTATAAATTAAAATGGCCAATTTGGGTGCAATCAATTGGCTTAATTTATCAGAAATCAAATAATTTTTGTTGAAATATATTCAGGAATGCTAATCTTATTTTTTTTTTTGTACAAAAATGAGGTGGAATGACTTGTTCATTATGATATCAGTTTTACATTTATGGCACTGGTGATGTGATTGGTTGTGAATTAGGCCAGTAGGACGGAGTCTCTCCCTCTGAGCATTCTGTTTTACAGGAAGAGACTAGGAGAACAGGAAGTGATTAAGTTGTCAGGTGGTCATGTTTTTGTGCCAATCAGATTTAAAGAGCTGATTTGATACTCCATTACTTTAAACAGATTTGAACCGCTCCGGCCCTCTTTACCTGCACCTACACAAACGCGTGTGTTCGCACACACAGTAGAATGGAATGGCATAATTGTTTAAAGCCGTGGACCCATGTTTGTAGCATATGGGACTGTGTGGTTGTAGGGAAGTAATGACAAGAGGCTGAGAGGAGAGGGCTGGTAGTGATGTGATCCAGATGAGCCAACTTAAAAGGCAGAGAGGAGGAAGGCTAATAGAGGGGGGACACTGTGAAATGACGACACACACTGTCAGCACACAGTGGGCTCACTGAGTAGCTAGAATTTGACACCCACATCAAACCAGGGCTCCGTGGAGGACTAGCACACAGTCAAACCAGTCGGCTCATTCAGAAATGAATTGAGAATACCTCATCTATTTCAATTCTAGAATTTGAATTTAAGTAGCAAGCAGGATACAGAATTGCAATTAGTTTTAATGAAAGGAAATATAGTTGCATTCACTGAAATTCAAATGCCTCTTCTAATCTATATTAGGTGTAGTCAGTTTTGGTCATGTAGTGTACAGTTGAAGTCGGAAGTTTACATACACCGTAGCCAAATAACCTGCTCCAAAAAAATAAAGGGAACACTTAAACAACACAATGTAACTCCAAGTCAATCACACTTCTGTGAAATCAAACTGTCCACTTAGGAAGCAACACTGATTGACAATAAATTTCACATGCTGTTGTGCAAATGGAATAGACAACAGGTGGAAATTATAGGCAATTAGCAAGACACCCCCAATAAAGGAGTGGTTCTGCAGGTGGTGACCACAGACCACTTCTCAGTTCCTATGCTTCCTGGCTGATGTTTTGGTCACTTTTGAATGCTGGCGGTGCTTTCACTCTAGTGGTAGCATGAGACGGAGTCTACAACCCACACAAGTGGCTCAGGTAGTGCAGCTCATCCAGGATGGCACATCAATGCGAGCTGTGGCAAGAAGGTTTGCTGTGTCTGTCAGCGTAGTGTCCTGAGCATGGAGGTGCTACCAGGAGACAGGCCAGTACATCAGGAGACGTGGAGGAGGCCGTAGGAGGGCAACAACCCAGCAGCAGGACCGCTACCTCCGCCTTTGTGCAAGGAGGAGCAGGAGGAGCACTGCCAGAGCCCTGCAAAATGACCTCCAGCAGGCCACAAATGTGCATGTGTCTGCTCAAAATGTCAGAAACAGACTCCATGAGGGTGGTATGAGGGCCCGACGTCCACAGGTGGGGGTTGTGCTTACAGCCCAACACCGTGCAGGACGTTTGGCATTTGCCAGAGAACACCAAGATTGGCAAATTCGCCACTGGCGCCCTGTGCTCTTCACAGATGAAAGCAAGTTCACACTGAGCACGTGACAGACGTGGCAGAGTCTGGAGACGCCGTGGAGAACGTTCTGCTGCCTGCAACATCCTCCAGCATGGCCGGTTTGGCGGTGGGTCAGTCATGGTGTGGGGTGGCATTTCTTTGGGGGGCCGCACAGCCCTCCATGTGCTCGCCAGAGGTAGCCTGACTGCCATTAGGTACCGAGATGAGATCCTCAGACCCCCTGTGAGACCATATGCTGGTGCGGTTGGCCCTGGGTTCCTCCTAATGCAAGACAATGCTAGACCTCATGTGGCTGGAGTGTGTCAGCAGTTCCTGCAAGAGGAAGGCATTGATGCTATGGACTGGCCCGCCCGTTCCCCAGACCTGAATCCAATTGAGCACATCTGGGACATCATGTCTCGCTCCATCCACCAACGCCACATTGCACCACAGACTGTCCAGGAGTTGGCGGAGGCTTTAGTCCAGGTCTGGGAGGAGATCCCTCAGGAGACCATCCGCCACCTCATCAGGAGCATGCCCAGACGTTGTAGGGAGGTCATACAGGCACGTGGAGGCCACACACACTACTGAGCCTCATTTTGACTTGTTTTAAGGACATTACATCAAAGTTGGATAAGCCTGTAGTGTGGTTTTCCACTTTAATTTTGAGTGTGACTCCAAATCCAGACCTCCATGGGTTGATAAATTGGATTTCCATGGATTATTTTTGGTGTTTTGTTGTCAGCACATTCAACTATGTAAAGAAAAAAGTATTTAATAAGATTATTTATTTCATTCAGATCTAGGATGTGTTGTTTAAGTGTTCCCTTTATTTTTTTGAGAAGTGTACATTTAAAATCAGTTTTTCACAATTCCTGACATTTAAACCTAGTAAAAATTCCCTGTCTTAGGTCAGTTAGGATTACAACTTTATTTTCAGAATGTGCAAATAGTAGAGATTTATTTTAGCTTTTATTTCTTTCATCACATTCCCACTGGATCAGAAGTTTACATGCACTCAATTAGTATTTGGTAGCATTGCCTTTAAATTGTTTAACTTGGGTCAAACGTTTCGGGTAGCCTTCCACAAGCTTCCCACAATAAGTTGGGTGAATTTTGGCCCATTCCTCCTGACAGAACTGATGTAACTGAGTCAGGTTTGTAGGCCTCCTCACTCGCACATGCTTTTTCAGTTCTTCCCACAAATTTTCAATAGGATTGAGGTCAGGGCTTTGTGATAGCCAGTCCAATACCTTGACGTTGTTGTCCTTAAGCCATTTTGCCACAACTTTGGAAGTATGCTTGGGGTCATTGTTCATTTGGAAGAGCTATTTGCAACCAAGCTTTAACTTCCTGACTGATGTCTTACGATGTTGCTTCAATATATCCACATAATTTTCCTTGCTCATGATGCCATCTATTTTGTGAAGTGCACCAGTCCCTCCTGCAGTAAAGCACCCCCACAACATGATGCTGCTACACTCGTGCTTCACGGTTGGGATGGTATTCTTCGACTTGCAAGCCCCTCTCTTTCTCCTCCAAACATAACGATGGTCATTATGGCCAAACAGTTCTATTTTTGTTCCATCAGACCAGAGGACATTTCTCCAAAAAGTAATATCTTTCTCCCCATGTGCAGTTGCAAACCGTAGTCTGGCTTTTTTTATGGCGGTTTTGGAGCAGTGGCTTCTTCGTTGCTGAGTGGCCTTTCAGGTTATGATGATATAGGACTTGTTTTACTGTGGATATAGATATTTTTGGCCATGTTTCCTCCAGCATCTTCACAAGGTCCTTTGCTGCTGTTCTGGGATTGATTTGCACTTTTCACACCAAAGTACGTTCATCTCTAGGAGACAGAACGCGTTTCCTTCCTGAGCGGTATGACGGCTGCGTGGTCCCATGGTGTTTATACTTGCGTACTATTGTTTGTACAGATAAACGTGGTACCTTCAGGCGTTTGGAAATTGCTCCCAAGGATGAACCAGACTTGTGGAGGTCTACCATATTTTCTTTTTTTTTTGGTCTTGGCTGATTTTCTTTTGATTTTACCATGATATCAAGGCACTGAGTTTGAAGGTAGGCCTTGAAATATATCCACAGGTACACCTCCAATTGACTAAAATTATGTCAATTAGCCTATCAGAAGCTTCTAAAGCCATGACATCATTTTCTGGAATTTTCCAAGCAGTTTAACTTCTATGGGATAGGTGGGACGTTTGCATCCCACCCTAGTCAACTGCCAGTGGAATCGCGTGGAGCGAAATACAAATACCTCAAATGCTATTACTTCAATTTCTCAAACATATGACTATTTTTCACCATTTTAAAGACAGGACTCTCGTTAATCTAACCACATTGTCCGATTTCAAAAGGGCTATACAGCGAAAGCAAAACATTAGATTATGTCAGAGTACCCAGCCAAAAATAATCACACAGCCATTTTCAAAGCAAGCATATATGTCACAAAAACCAAAACCACAGCTAAATGCAGCCTTTGATCTTCATCAGATGACACTCCTAGGACATTGTTATACAATACATGCATGTTTTGTTCAAACAAGTTCATATTTATATCAAAAACCAGCTTTTTACATTAGCATGTGATGTTCAGAACTAGCATACCCACCGAAAACCTCCGGTGAATTTACTAAATTACTCATGATAAACGTTGAAAAAATACATAATTATTTAAACTATTATAGATACAGAACTCCTTTATGCAATCGTGGTGTCAGATTTTAAATTAGCTTTTCGGCGAAAGCACATTTTTGCAATATTCTGAGTACATAGCTCGGCAATCACGGCTAGCTATTTTGACACCCACCAAGTTTGGGGCTCATTAAACTCAGAATTACTATTAGAAGAATTTGATTACCTTTGCTGTTCTTCATCAGAATGCACTCCCAGGACTTCTACTTCAACAACAAATGTTGTTTTGGTTCCAAATAATTCATAGTTATATTCAAATAGCTCCGTTTTGTTTGTGCATTCAGGTCACTATCCGAAGGGTGACGCGCGAGCGCATTTCGTGACAAAACATTTCAAAATATTCCATTACCGTACTTAGCATGTCAAACGCTGTTTAAAATCAATTGTTATGCTATTTTTCTCGTAAAATAGCGATAATATTCCAACCGGGCAATGTTGTATTCATTCAAAGGCTGAAAGAAAAAAATGGAGTAGTCTCGTGACTGCGCATCTGTCTCACTGTCCGCAGGCTGACCACTTACGAATTCTGCTGCTGTTCTTTGCCCAGAGAGTCAGCAGACACCCCATTCCACTTTCTGGCGGCTTTAGAGAGCCAATGGAAGCCTTAGAAAATGTCACGTTACAGCACAGATGCTGTATTTTTGATAGAGATGCAACAGAAGGACAACAAATTGTCAGACAGGGCACTTCCTGTATGGAATCTTCTCAGGTTTTGGCCTGCCATATGAGTTCTGTTATACACAGACACCATTCAAACAGTTTTAGAAACTTTAGAGTGTTTTCTATCCATATCTACTAATTATATGCATATTCTCGTTTCTGGGCAAGAGTAGTAACCAGTTTAAATCGGGTACGTTTTTTTATCCTGCCGTGCAAATACTGCCCCCTAGCCCCAACAGGTTAAAGGCACAGTCAACATAGTGTATGTAAACTTCTGACCCACTGTAATTGTGATTATGTGAAATAATCTCTGTAAAAAATTGCCGGATAAATTACTTGTCTACTTGCACAAAGTAGATGTCCTAACCGACTTGCCAAAACTATAATTTGTTAACAAGAAATTTGTGGAGTGTTTGAAAATCGAGTTTTAATGACTCCAACCTTAGTGTATGTAAACTTCTGACTTCAACTGTATATTTGTATGTGGACACCTGCTCGTCGAACGTCTAATTCCAAAATCAGTTCCCCCCCCCCCATTTGCTGTTATTACAGCCTACATTCTTCTGGCAAGGCTTTCCACTAGATGTTGGAACATTGCTGCTGGGACTTGCTTCCATTCAGCCACGAGCATTAGTGAGGTTGGGCACTGATGATGGGGGGAGATGAGGCCGGGCTCGCAGTCGGCGTTCCAATTCATCCCTAAGGGGTATGATGGGGTTGAGGTCAGGGCTCTGTGCAGGCCAGTCAAGTTCTTCCACACCGATCTCGACAAACCATTTCTGTATGGACGTCGCTTTGTGCACGGGTGCATTGTCATGCTGAAACAGGAAAGGGCATTCCCCAAACCTGTTATCACAAAGTTGGAAGCACAGAATCATCTTGAATGTCATTGTATGCTGTAGCGTTAAGATTTCTCTTCACTGGAACTAAGGGGTCTAGTCCTAGCCATGGAAAAACAGCCCCAGACCATTATTCCTCCTCCACCAAACGTTACAGTTGGCACTGCATTGGGGCAGGTAGCGTTCTCTTGCTATGCGCCAAACCCAGATTCGTCCATCAGACTGCCAGATGGTGAAGCATGATTCATCATTCCAGACAACACCTTTCCACTGTTCCAGAGTCCAATGGAGGCGAGCTTTACACCACTCCAGCTGAAGCTTGGCATTGCGTATGATGATCTTAGGCTTATGTGCAGCTGCTCAGCCATGGAAACCCTTTTCATGAAGCTCCCGACTGACTGTTCTTGAGCTGACGTTGCTTCCAGAGGCAGTTTGGGACACTGTAGTGAGTGTTGCAACCGGGGACAGATGATTTTTACACCATACACGCTTCAGCACTCTGTTCCCGTTTTGTCAGCTTGTGTGGCCTACCAGTTCGCGGCTGAACGGTTGTTGCTCCTAGACGTTTCCACTTCACAGTAACAGCACTTACAGTTGACCGGGGCAGCTCTAGCAGGGTAGAAATTTGACAAACTGACTAGATGGAAAGGTGGCATCCTATGATGGTGCCATGTTGAAAGTCACTGACCTCTTCAGTAAGGCCAGTCTACTGCCAATGTTTGTCTATGGAGATTGCATGGCTGTGTGCTCGATTTTATACACCTGTTTGCAACGTGTTTGAAATATATATTTTAATATTTACTGTATCTTGTACATAATACATCAAACATGTCGCTATATATGAACTCTATATATGAACTCTATATATGAACTCTATATATATAAAAAAGAAACATCCTCTCACTGTCAACTGTTTGTTTTCAGAAAACTTAACGTGTAAATATTTGTATGAACATAATATTCAATAACTGAGACATGCACTGAACAAGTTCAGTTTGTCTAATGTGACTAACAGAAATGGAATGACGTGTCCCTGAACAAAGGGGGGGGGGGGTCAAAATCAAAAGTAACATTAAGTTTCTGGTGTGACCACCAGCTGCATTAAGTACTGCAGTGCATCTCCTCCTCATGGACTGCACCAGATTTGCCAGTTCTTGCTGTGAGATGTTACCCCACTCTTCCACCAAGGCAACTGCAAGTTCCCAGACATTTCTGTGGGGGAATGGCCCTAGCCCTCACCCTCCGATCCAACAGGTCCCAGACGTGCTCAATGGGATTGAGATCCGGGCTCTTCGCTGGCCATGGCAGAACACTGACATTCCTGTCTTGCAGGAAATCACGCACAGAACTAGCAGTATGGCTGGTGGCATTGTCATGCTGGAGGGTCATGTCAGGATGAGCCTGCAGGAAGGGTACCACATGAGGGAGGAGGATGTCTTCCCTGTAACGCACAGCGTTGAGATTGCCTGCAATGACAACAAGCTCAGTCCGATGATGCTGTGATACACCGCCCCAGACCACAAAACCTTGACTCATCAGTGAAGAGCACTTTTTGCCAGTCCGACTGGTCCAGCCTTGTCCCGTGTGGCTCAGTTGGTAGAGCATGGTGTTTGCAACGCCAGGGTTGTGGGTTCGATTCCCACGGGGGACCAATACGGAAAGAAATGTATGAAATGTATGCATTCACTACTGTAAGTCGCTCTGGATAAGAGCGTCTGCTAAATTACTAAAATGTAATGTAAAAAAATGAATGCAAGCGCATGGCCTGAAGGATAGATCTGCGCCAACTGTTTTTGATTATTTCATATTTCGGAAAAGTAACAAAATAAGCCCCACTAGCTAACATATTTGGCCTAGACAGTAACAGTTTTCATTTTGGCGCCTGTCCAGTTTTGGCACATAAGTAGCACAGATTGCTAACTAGCTAAGCTAACTACCTTGCCGGCTAGCTAGCCAGTTAGTGTTAACTAGGTGAGAATGTGATGAGGACAGGGCTGCTTGCTTGGTGATGTGTACTTTTGATTATTTACTTATTCTAATATGTTGGCTGTGGCAAGATACTCACCGTCAAATCACCATGCCTACGCTCTCTCACATTGTGACCTAGGGCTGAATGATGTTCAATGAACAGCTCGTAGAGCGCCCTCTTCAGGCTACCATTGAAAATGTCAAATTTGCCGTAATTTGTTTATTCTATGTATATAATATTGGCGCTTTATCTGGAATAAAGGGCGATACAACTGTGTCTGTGAAAGGATCAACTGATTTTTATCGGTCGGGCTCTAAAAGTGATTTATTCTTTGGTAACTGGAAGTCATAGAAACTCATGTTCTATGACTGAGTGGAATTTCTTTGAATTGCACTGAATTAAATTCTACTTCCTGTCACTCAAACACAAATTACAATTCTACATCCTGTGGGGTGTGGCCAATTTTGAATTTGAATGAGTTGAATGGGAGTGAATAAAAAAACAAAAAATCTGAATTGAGCCCAACCCTGCTCCAAACACTAGGGCTGTATTCTGTGATACACTCCTCTTCTGCACTCCTGATATTTTTGAACACAGGCCTGTAGGGAAGGGGGAGCAAAGCAGAGGTACAGTTATGTGGGTGTCAGAGTTTTATGTGCAGGTCAGAATGATGTCGTTATTGGAAACTGAAATGATTGTGATTTTATGTGACCAACGAGCAGTCCTGCATGTGAGCTTTTGGTCTGCCTGAGGGACAGTTCTGCTCTCGCCCTGGTTGCCGCTCCAACTGCAGTACAGAGCTCTCTTCTCCCACTCTCTCGCGGCCCCTGACCCCCTGACGCGTTTCCTGACCCAGGAAATAGAATTAGCACCTCTGCCTGTGTCCTGGGTCCCATAGCCACAGCTGTTCCCAACCCAGGCCAGCCCGTCATCAGCCCCAGCACAGCAGACTTCAGCTCGAGGGAAGGGGAAGACTGACTTTATATGGAGCTTAGCTTATCCCACCACTAACTTTATCTCTTTGGGTGGCTGTGGGCTTATGTTACACAACCTGCCACTGAAACAAAATTAAATGCATCAATTATCAACCCCACTCTCTGTATGGAGCCTAGGCCTGACCAGTTGCCCACCTGTTTCAAGCGTATATCGTAGTCCACAGACACTGAGACGTGATAGTCCAGCGTCCCATTGTGACATAGCTACGCGGCTCTGAGAACACCATCCGCGGGGGCTGAGGACACGAAGTCTGTCCGTGCACCTCGCCACAATTCCCTACCGACGCGGGTCCGGTACCCATCTTCTGTTTATTTGAATGTGTTGAGGGCCTCGTTAGACCTACCTGCTAGACTGGTCAGGAAGTAGTCAGGAACGTTTTAGTCATCTCTGTAGTACTAGTGATTCTTTTGAGGAACAATTCAGTGTGCCTTCCCCTTTATAACGCATTTCATAGGCAGACACAGAACACGGGTGAATCCTGCAACCTCTCGTCTATCCAAAAAGGTTTTCCTTTCCTGAGAAAGCAGCATATCAGGTCAAGATGATCCATTCCTTTAGGTCTCCAGAGGGGACACACCAACAGGCCAAGCTGACAGACTTCCCTGTCACAGTTAATGCAAAGAAGTCGTCCCCCCCCCCGCTGTGCAACTAAAGTGGTATGACCCAACTCTCCGAAGGCCTCTAGCGAAATATAAATGTACTCTATATGAAACGTATTACCCACCACGGGGGTTTTTAAATATAGAGGCTTTCCTATGTCAAAAGGACCGTAAATTAAGGAAGGGGGGCGATGGAGAAGAGAAGTGTATTATCTGTTTATTTATTTTATTCCAGCCATATTTCAGGAGTAATGGATCTTAA
Source organism: Salmo trutta (assembly GCF_901001165.1). NCBI lineage: Eukaryota > Metazoa > Chordata > Actinopteri > Salmoniformes > Salmonidae > Salmo > Salmo trutta. The sequence continues at coordinate 25,355,980 of NC_042966.1, read as the reverse complement.
TATTCTCTGGTTGTCTGGACTCTGGTCTGAGTGCTCTGTCTGTTTTCATCATTAGGGTGCTGGCTCAGATTTATGTACACACACACGTAGGCCTACACACATGTACACACGTACACATACTAGCTGGTTCCTGCATTTAAGCGCCCCATGTGTTTGCGTTTTAGTCACACATAGCTGATCTCTTGGGGCCACTTTGAAGCAGGCTCTCCCAGAGTAGATCATAAAACAGAAAAATACGTTGTTTTTCACATAATCCTCCCCCTATGTACCCTAGACCCCTCCAACCTCCTCCTAACCACATCCCACCTCAGTCCCCATTCTGTGATGTGAAGGGCCGCTGTTCTGCTCAGAGATTTGTCTTGAGCTGCTTCCCTCACTTTCTTTCACTGCAGATGTCTGACGAAGGCCTGCATTGCTGTGTATTTTCCCCTGTATGTTTTCCAACTTTTAGCCTAATTTTGGTCATGAAAAATATCAGAAAAGCTTTTCCCTAAAAGTTTTGTCGCAAAGCCTCTCATGCTCCCATAGAAGATGCTATTGGTTAAGACCCCAACTATGCCAGAGATGGTGTTATGAAAGTGCCACTGATCAGGGGTATGTGGTGATGGGTGACATAGCCAGGCAGTTTAGGCAATGGTGGGTTGACAGGATGAATGGTTACAAAGAAGAACTTGAAAGGCCTCTGAATATGAGCTGTATGTCCTTCCTACCTTCCTTCCTTCCTTCCTTCCTTGACTCCTCCATTAAACCATACTCTGTTCTTTCTCTCTCCACAGTACTTTGAGGTGCCCTTTGACTCCAACATGAACCGCACAAAGAACCGTCCCCTGGTCAGGGGACAGATAAGGTAAACTAACAATTGTTTTCTCTACCCCAAATGGCACCCTATTCCCTATATAGTGTCCTTCTTTTGGCCAGAGTTCAATGGGCCAGTGTCAAAAGGTAGTGCACTACATATGGAATAGGGTGCTATTTGGGACATCGCCTCTGTTTTTGTGTGTCTAGTTCTGTTTCTGTCTCACAACAATTTTGCATAAAATATATTTTTCATAATCATTCAACCTTTATTTCACACGGATAAAATCCCTTGACTTGAAAACCTTCTCTTTTGAGTGAGACCTTGATGCCATCACCAAATACATTGCCACTTCCCTTATCATGCTGTCTCCATATTGAGTAGGCCATCTGATCTAGTGAAGTGTATTACTAGTGGAGAAACTGGATCCTGCCACTTGGCGTAATAACAGCTCTGTGTTATTGCATGTCTCGTGATAACGGGGGAGGTAGGGAGCATCGTGGGTACACCTTCAATTAAACAATAGTGCTGCAGAGCACAGCAACACCACCCATATCACAGATCCATTTACACTCTTTTCCCAATTAGTTATGGTGCCAAGCCTGGGACAGGCTACAGGCTGTCTATACAGAGTAGCAGAGTACAGCCAGGAGCCAGGAAGGTTGCTGCCAATATCAGATCAGAAATAGTATGCCTGCAGCACCAACCAGTCCTCCCCTTCCACACCTGCCAGGTGTAACCTGATACTATTTATTGTCAGGCTGGGAGGGTGGTGTAGGCTACCTGTACCTGCTCTCTCTCCTCTCTTGCTCTAGCCAGCAAAATAAATACAACTATTTTTTCTTTGTTGGACATAAGACTGTAAAAACACCAGCAAATCAGCTCCAGTTGATTTTAATTTTGGAAATCTGTTTTGAAATATTCCCACTCATAATAGAGATGTGATCGTATACAAATCGAAGCAAGGTTTAAAATTACTATGTTTTAGTCAAATATATATGTTTGGGTCAATGTGCAGTCTAAAATTATTTCTATGTTCTGGCCCCCTGACCATTCACTCAAGGAAAAAAGGGGGGGCTGAATCTAGTTGATGATCCCTGGAACTCCAGGGTAAATGAGAAGACTCCTACCATAACAACTGTGAGATGCTGAAGCGCTGGTGTTGAACCCTGACCTGGCCTCATGTTCACAGTGGAATCCTCACGGGATGTGTTGTTTAAAGGGACACTCCTCTTGTTGAGTTGGAGATTTAGGATGTAAACTGTTCTCCAAACAGGCCCAGGGTGCTGCCACTGCCTGGCTTTGTCCGTACATCCTTGTGTTGACGTGACTGAGGACTGTGTGTGACACACACACAACCTGTGGCCCGATGTGGACCAGCTGGATGGCTACAGCAGCATTCCAAATGGCACCCCATTTCCTACGTAGGGAATATGACCATAGCCTTCGTAGTGCACTATATAGGGAATGAGGTGCCATTTGTGACGCAGACGACGCTTACAGTCCCTGTCAAGAAAGCCCTCAGCGTCTGTCTCTGTCTGTCTCTGTCTGTCTCTGTCTGTCTCTGTCTGTCTCTGTCTGTCTGTCTGTCTGTCTGTCTGTCTGTCTGTCTGTCTGTCTGTCTGTCTGTCTGTCTGTCTGTCTGTCTGTCTGGTGATTTTTAGTCTAGCTTAATCTGGGTCTTCTAGAAGACCGTCCCTAGACAGCTAGATGTATAGCAGAGCATACTGGTGGATGTCTTTTTGATAATCTGTTTGGACAACTTTGCAGAGCTCTCCCTCTAACTTCTTGTTGAAATCTCAATGAGATGAACTCATTCTCTATTGTGGTGTGAGGTTGAAGACATTGAGGTTGCAGCATGTGGCGATTTTGGACCTTAACCAATTCGGTAAGATGGATGAGAGCGAGAGAGAGGACTCGGCTCACCACCGTGTCCTCTAGCGCCTCACGCTTGTGTGGATCTTATTTCAATTCAACACTGAGCCATTCATTCGTGTAGCCCTCTTCATTGATCTAATTGGAGAAGCCATGACACTCTCTTCCAGACCCTTCTTGCCTGCCTGCCACCAACCACCCTCTCATCACGCTGAAGACACCCCTTCAACCCCCCAACTTATGCTCTTGCCTAAGTCCTCATTCTCTCTTCATTCTCTCACTCGAGCTTGAAGAACTTTTAGAGCACGTATCAAACTCATTCCACGGAGGGCCGAGTGTCTGTGGGTTTTCACTCCTCCCTTGTACTTGATTCATGAATTAAGGTCACTGATTAGTAAAGAACTCCCCTCACCTGGTTGTTTTAGGTCATAGTTGAAAGGAAAACCAAAACCCTCCTAGACTAAGCCCTCCATGAAATGAGTTTAGTACCCCTGTTTTAGACCTGGGTGAAGAACTTGTAAGCCTGGGTGAAGAACTTGTGAGCCTGGGTGAAGAACTTGTGAGCCTGGGTGAAGAACTTGTGAGCCTGGGTGAAGAACTTGTGAGCCTGGGTGAAGAACTTGTGAACCTGGGTGAAGAACTTGTGAGCCTGGGTGAAGAACTTGTGAGCCTGGGTGAAGAACTTGTGAGCCTGGGTGAAGAACTTGTGAGCCTGGGTGAAGAATCTGGGTGAAGAACTTGTGAGCCTGGGTGAAGAATCTGGGTGAAGAACTTGTAAACCTGGGTGAAGAATCTGGGTGAAGAACTTGTAAACCTGGGTGAAGAATCTGGGTGAAGAACTTGTAAACCTGGGTGAAGAACTTGTGAACCTGGGTGAAGAACCTGGGTGAAGAACTTGTAAACCTGGGTGAAGAACCTGGGTGAAGAACTTGTAAACCTGGGTGAAGAACCTGGGTGAAGAACTTTTTTTGAACTGGGTGAAACACTTGTCTTAGCCCTCAGTTGTGGAAAGTAAATTCCCTCTTATAGCCAGCCAGCCAGCTACATGGGCTTAGTGCTGACTTTACCCCCCCCCCCCCACCCCGGCTGACAGCGTTATGACTGGGACAGTGTCGAACTGTAAACTAAGGCCAGATAACCCCCCCCCCCAGTCCTCACTTCGATCCCCACAGAGATTACCCAAACTCAGCGCGCACACACACACTAACACACACACCACTGCCACATAAAACAGACATAACACACTAATCACATTAATACCCTATCTCCCAAAATAAAAGCCCATTTTCGCTTCAGAAGGCCTGCTGCGTTTGTTCAAGATTTTAATCTCCAAATCTCCTCCCTCTAATTTACAGCGTATTTACTTGAACCAGCCCTGGAGTCAGTCGCTAGCTAGCTGCTTTCAATAAAAGACAGCGGGAGGAGGAGGTCTTCACCCGGTTAAAAGCGGGAGCCTCTGTGGTTAGGGCTGAGGATGGTTTGATCTCTGGGTGTGCGTAATGCGTACAGCCTCGTAGCCACACGCTCATTGTCTTGCAGGGCCACTTTTATCCCTGACAAACGCTGATCACAAGAGCTCTCCTCTAAGCCCATGTTTTCAGACTGAGTGCCGGAACGTCACTAACTGTCTCCGAGTGTGTGGCCCGGCCGTGTGGCACTCGCTGTCTTTACATGGGGCTATTGTCATCTTCTCCTATAATCTCCACAAGTTCACATCTCAATCAGAGCATGAGAGCAATTGTTGTTCTCTTCTGTCTTTCTGTGTCTTTAAGCCAGGTGTTCAGTATTCTGTGTCTTTAAGCCAGGTGTTCAGTATTTTGAAGGAAGCTTAGCTCTCTATTGTATGCTGAATTTGTTGTTGGTGAAATAGTGTTGTATTAAGAGATTTCTTTATCTCCCTCCTGATCTCTCCCTCCTTATCCTCTCTCCCTCTCCTTCCCTCCCCTTCTTCCTCTGTCGCTCAGTCCTCTCCACGCGGTGGGCTTTGCCCTAGCCTGTGGTGTCCCTGGTATCACTGTGTTGACCCTGGCTGTGAACCCTCTAACAGGGGCCTTGGGGGCCCTCAACATCTTCCTCTACACCTGCTGTTACACACCCCTGAAGAGGCTCAGCATCATCAACACCTGGGTGGGGGCGGTGGTGGGGGCCATTCCCCCCATCATGGGCTGGACGGCCGCTACAGGTGCTCTGGACCCAGGTACTGAACTGGAGGACACACACTCACTGTACGCCTCTGTCTGCTGGGTCCTAGTGTCCTCTCCCACACACAGTCATGATACTTGGTCCTATGGGTCTACACACACACACACACACACACACACACACACACACACACACACACACACACACACACACACACACACAGCAATGATACACCCCATCTTATGTTTCACGATGAAGCAGCCGGTGTATGACGAGCTGTTCAAACTGAATATGTTGGTAAATGGGGGATTGAGGAGAGAAAAGGATACACCCATACTTGTTCTTCCAACATTGGGTCAAAGAGCAGCTGTAGTGTGTTCAAGTTCATATGTCCATATTAGACTGTGTAGACTCATGATAATACATTGGTGTTCGTTTCTACAGTTACGTATGTTAAAAACTCTGATAAAGTGGTTCAAATCTGACACTTCAGATGCGATTTTATTATTTTCCAAACTAGATATCCAGCTAGTGGGAAATGCACGGTTTATCACAGCCTAAATGAACATACTGTGTGGTCACTCCCAGGAGAGTTAGGAGCTAGGCTGCAGTGTAGACTAGAGGACATTTCTGCATGTTGTATAGCCATGTCTCCACAGAACTGCAGCTATTCTATAGGTTCAATTCTATTTCTACAGTTTGTCTTGTCATTCCAACACAATTAGTCTCTGCTTGACTCCGTGAGGCCTCTTTCACAACTGACATTCAACACAACAGAGTTTGTATGTATTTCACTGGGTTGACGAGGACCTCTGTGACCAGGCCTGACCCCCCCCCCCCCCCCCCCCCCCATTACGACCAGCCTTTTATTTACATACTCCACAACCCAGAGTCCCACGTTGCTAACACAATACTGTGTGTTTATGTTCAGCTAGCTGTGTGTGTGTGTGTGTGTGTGTGTGTGTGTGCACTTCTCTAGTGGATGAGGAAGGCAGAGCAGAGGGGGGTCTCCTCTCTCCTCTCCAGATTGTTTGGCAGACATGTTAAGTGTTCTGTTATGGCAACTGTGAACTGTGTTGCAGCTTGTCACAGGGGTCTCTCCGTAGGGTACACACACAAGTTTACACTCACCAAGCCAAGATCTTGGGACTTGCTCTCAACAAAATGTTAATCATGAATCTATGGGGCTTTTCACGTGGGAGTGAATGTGTTTTATTCCCATTGAACTTCCGCTGGGGGTTTTCTCTTCCCTTGGTGGCCCTCTTGATTCAATGACTGCTCTCATGCTATACAATGACATTCATGCCCTTTATGTAAGAAGGACCCCCTCAGTTTCAGCTAGAAGTATGACTTGGATATTGGCATTTTAACCAGGTGAATTGGGGGTCATTTAAACGTTAAAGTAATAAAATAATAGAACAGAAGTAAGTCTAAAGTGACAATTGTTACCATGATCTGTCCTGTTAGTTGCTACTACAGGCTGCACTATAGTCCTGTTTGAGATCACTGTGTTTGGTGAGACCGGAGAGGTTTGCAGTAGAGATGCCTTAAGGCCCTGTTTTCCTAGGGGATTTAGGCTTCTTTTGTGTTTACAAAATGCAAGAACAGCGGAGTGAAACAAAAGGAAACCCTGTATGTTACGCTCGGGTGCCTCTGCAGCGCTGCCGAGTGAGTCTTTGTGCCTCGGCGGCCGGGGCGGTTCTCCTGTTTCTCTCTCTGCTGCTACTTGCTCTCTGGTGGAGCGTTTACAACGCCACACCGTACACGTGGCCCCGGGCTGTTTGTTGCCCACACACACACACACACACACACACACACAATGTGCAAGGCGAGCTGATGAATGGGTCTCTTTCTCTCTGTTTAACCACAGGTCTGAGAGGAACAGAACAGACAGAATGACTGGGGGATTCCTCCTCTCTGACTAGTGTCTACAACATCCATGTTCTCGTATTCAGTTACCCATTCACTCTCTCACCTCTCCTGTATCGTGTACAGAGGCTGTGTCATAGAGGTCAGGGCAGTGAAATGTCCAGAAAGGATAAGTTGATTGAAAAAAAGACGTAGATTCAGTCAAAAAGGAAATCAGTCCCTCCAGGATTCTGCGTTGGCAAAAAAACTAATGTGCAAAATCAACATTTTCCTGCATATTATGCACCGCGCTATTTTACTTCAAATCATCCCAATTTTATCGCATACAACTGACCCATCACCGCAGCACTGAAAGAGGGGGGTAGTATGGTTCAATCAAGCCACATGTCAACAAACGTTTTCCCTCAGTGCATTTTTGTGACAAATTGGACAGAATCATTGCATATTGCTGTCCAAAATGTCAGAACTGCTGCAGCGAAATCAAGCATTTTTGCCAACAAATCACCATAAATCCCTGCGAGAGGGACTGGGAAATGCAACACCAAGAGATTTGTGAATTCTCTATCTAGTCATTGTCAATATCTTCTCTTCTCCCTCCCCCTCTCTAGGTGCTCTGTTGCTGGGTGGCTTCCTGTACTGCTGGCAGTTCCCCCACTTCAACGCTTTGAGCTGGAACCTGCGTGAGGACTACTCCCGGGGAGGCTACCGTATGATGTCCGTCACCCACCCGGGCATGTGTAAGAGGGTGGCCCTGCGCCACAGCCTGGGTCTGATCGGTCTCTCGGCCCTGGGCCCTGTGCTGGACGTCACCACTTGGACCTTTCCTCTAGTCTCCCTGCCCATCAACCTCTACATCAGTTATCTGGCCTTCCGCTTCTACCAGAAGGGAGACCGCAGCTCCGCCCGCAAGCTCTTCTTCTGCAGTCTGTGGCACCTGCCTATGTTGTTGCTGCTGGCGCTCACCTGTAAGAAGTCCCGGACCGACAAAGAGGGCGTGGCGAAGACCTCGAGCCTAGCCCCAGCACCCCTGCCCCTCGCCATGCAGAACTAGGATAGCCCGTTAGACCCCACCACCTCATCCAACCTCCAACACACTGGCCATTACTTCTCCACCCACCCTTCGTACAAATGGAGGTATTACCTTCCGATGTCTTCTTCCCTCTGCCGCTGTATCCTGAGAGAGGGGAGTACTAGGGACACACTCCATTTGATCTGTGTGTGTGTGTGTGTGTATGTCTGAGGACTTGTGGTGCTCACCGACTGCGCTCTCCATGCCCTCAAGACAAGGGGGCAGGGTGGAAGCAACATGGCTGAAATGGTTGATCAACGAAAACCACACATTGTGAATTCCTGAAATAACTTCAGGGTGTAATGAATCATTTCAGTGTGTGTGTATATATGTATTTATAAAGGAAGGCTGCCCTCTAGTCCCTGTCCATGTTGTATATGACTGTTGTTAATAAGAACGTTGTACAGTGTAACTTGCTCCTATGGATTCGCAATTGGGCCCCAATCTTGAAAGAAACCCGTGCATTGTATCAACACAAGATGACGTCAAGAAAGAATCGAGAGTCAACTGTGATGGCCATGAAGACTTGTAAGATAAATGAGAGACAACAGTACATTGAGTTACGTAAATATTTGCTCATCAATTTAAATAATTGATTAAGGAAATACGTTTTAAAGCAACCTAGACACTGCACTGAAATGCAATGATAGGTTATTACTTGCCTATATGTTACTTGACTGTAACGATTGCCTATGCCTCTTGGTTTTAGCTGTTCAGCAATCTCAGTGGAGTGTATTCTTCTGTCTGCAACACACTGCTTTAACTCGACACGGTTCACCTGCACCAAAACAAAAGAGAATAGTTGACTTGTTAAACCATTTTTGTAAGACACAAAAATCATTACAAATGTTCTCTTACAATAAACGTCTTATGATTTAACCAATTTATTTGATTTACTTTTGAGTCAGTTGATTGTCTAATTATTTCATTATACTGTGTCAAGTGTGTTTCCCATTCAAGCATAGAAATCATTGTTATCCATATTAAAGCAAATTTCGAGGGGGCTTCATTAGTGAAACCAAGTCCTTCCCACAGGGGGCGTCATTCCTGTCAGTGCGGATGATGTCACCGTGCTATCTGACATAAAAGGGATGAGTCTTACACATTTGTGTAGATATTCATCACCCACACATACACCACCACTACATGCCAGCTAGATAATTGTGTTGGCATGGGCATAAACTTTGATAATGTCAAGATTCAGGTTAATCGTAGCCTCAGTGGACACACATGTCCTGTTAGTCACATGAATATCAATATCACCAACACCTATTTAGCAAAAATCAACCCACTGCTGCACCTGTCACTTAGTCCAACACATGCTCCCCTTCCACTCTTTACTCTTAGCTTGTTTACATTAAACACCATCCACCTCCATTAAACAATGTCGGTGTCCCAAATGGCACCCTATTCCCTATACAGTGCACTACTTTTGACCAGGGCCATAGGGTTCTGGTCAACAGTTGTGCACTATTTAAGGAATAGGGTGCCATTCGGGAGGAACCGAGGGGCGAGAGGAAACCCCAGCAGGGGAAATAAGAGAGGGAAACGCAGGGGCAAGGCAGACCCCCTTGCTTTCCCGTGGATGGAATCGAGTGAGGTCCAGTCTACCACACTGCTTTCGCAGCCTCCTCTGAGCGGATGTTGTTAACGTGACAGGCAGGCAATCACACTGAAGGTTGGCAACTGACATTTCATCTACACAGAGAGTGAGACACATAGGTTGTGGTGTTTTTTCAGCCTATACAGTAACAGCTGTGCTGATATGGAACACTGTATCCATTCTGAGCCCTTTAGGAGGATATTACAGTTCTGTTCCTCTGCAGCATGCTTGGGACAAATCCCACAGCCCCCTTTAACTAAGGAAGGGGAGGTAAAGAGGATGTGTGTCCCAAATTAAACACCATTCCCTAAATAGTGCACTACTTTTGACCAAAGCCCTATGGGCCCTGGTCAAAAGTAGTGCACTATGTAGGGAATATGGTGCCATTTGGGACGCAAACACAGACCTCTACTTCGCTCTCCCTATCTCAGATGTTGTACAAACTTCATAGGCATTTAATACAGCTCTCACCTGTTGCCTCTATGACAAGTGTATAGCGACTATGACTCGTATTACCAGGCCTCCACTCTGAGATTTCCACCGTCCTGTTCCCTTCGCTGATGGACCTGGTCAGCCAGAAGCCTTGATTCCTCACCTGCTGTCTTGTTAACAGGTAAATGATATCCTCCTATGAAGATGGCAATTGTTTCATCTTTTTTTTTAAAGTAGCCTAGTTTTATATTTGAGTAACAGTCTTAAACGTAAAAGTTCTTATTTTCCTCGTGCGTGTTTTATTTCATACAAATATTTCAGCGCTATGTATTCCCTTTATTTGGAATAAGGCGGGGGAAATGTATAAAAATGTGGTTTTGCTATGATTTCATGAACTAGAAGTATTTCATCGTAAGAATAATTCCTTTATTTAATCCCAAAGTTATGCCTTCATAATCATTAATTTAAAGGAAGTATCTTCTAGTAGCGTCCCAACTGGCACCCTATTTAGTGCACTGCATAGGGAGTTGTGTGCTTTTGGAACTTAAAACCTCTATTCAGCGCAGTGACATGCAGCCTTTAAATCACCCTCAACTGAAGGAAGGCAGCAGGGCCTTTGCCAGAGTCAACAACAAAGAGTGAAATATTGATAAACACGCGGAAGGAACTTTCCATCCAGACATCCACTGTGAACGCATGCTGGCTTTTATGTCCATAGTGACCCGACATCTGGGCTCTAATCTCAGAGAATTAAACGAGAAAATGGCTCACATTCCACGACAACCTAGTTGATGGATCGTATAAAGACTTTGCCTAATAGTTGCCTTTTCTTTTCCACTTAACTATCGGAGGAGAACGAGGCTCTTCGTGTTCTATACATTTCTAACTTAGATGGGGTCGATCCCTCAATGTTATTTGGTCGATCAAGTTCACTAGCCTACGGTCGGTTGTTAGGCCTGTAGTAGCGTAGTCTAAACAGGATGTAGTGGTTCCGCATGATTTAGGGACTCTGGAATTATTAGAGTTTTTAGAATTGTATAGCCTAAATAAAAATGTGCATGTGCAAAAATATTTAAAATATTTCTTGATTTGAATATTGTCTAGTAGGGTTAGTCTATATGGCCCAATGTAAAACACATAAGAAAGAATGAATCCGAGTCCATTTAGCGTCTATAGGCTACCATTAACAGAAGATACAGCCCTACAGAGATGCACTCTCGACTCCCGAAGGAGGACGGAGTTGATTCTTGACCGTAACATCTGGCCGACTCTCCCCGCGCTGCCTTAGTGTGTCTGGTCAGTCATGTAAAGTGGCCTACCCCTGGTGTCGTGGATTTACTTCCAATGGCTCGGTAATGTAGCATCATTTCGAAGTCACTTTGGGGCCTTTTAACAGATCTTGAGCACATTACTTGATCTTCTACGAAATGTTTGTTGGGGCTTGTGAGATAGTCTCAAGACACAAAAACACTAAGTATTGCAAAGATTTCAGTGACTCGAAAGTATGAAATTGTATAGCTAGGCCTATGTATGTTTATAGTGGCCTGTAAATTATCTAGCATACTCATCTCTGAAACCCTTGCAATGTGATATGTCTTTGACAAAATTGTTCTGGCTAATGTAGGCTAGGTTTATCAGTTATTTTTCAGACTAAGAAATATAACTTATACAATAAGGTTTCCAGTACCTTCGGTGCCAGGACCTCTAATTAATGTGATTTTGGATCGAATGTAGATGTCCTTTGAAGTTCAATTGATCCATTTTAGGGTTGTCGTTGACTTGATATCTGCTGTGCAAAGTTGTTAAAATATTGCTGTAATTTAGACCTGTTAAGATCTTTTTCATATTTATCCTTTTTGATAGTTTTAAAATATTTTTGTTTTTACAAAGATCATGCTAAAAGCATGATATAGAATAGCCTAAAGTAGTTTATTGTCCTCGGAGAATGGGTTTAGTTTTCATGTACCACGCATCACAGAGTTCGGAGGCTGTTGGGCGGTGCGGCAGTTTGTGGGTTACTAGGCTACACCAGTTTCCCTTGCAATTAACGAAAAAAATACTTGATTGACCAAATATTTGTCTAATTGACTTATTTATGAAGAAAATGTTCACAAGTTCATGAGGTAGCCATATGAGTTCATATTCATTAAGAAATAACACATTATACACACAACATTCATATCCATGTGAGAGTGAAAAAGTTCTCAACTATACAAATGCGTCAATTTCCTCATGAATAGTCAGCCACCTTCAGCGCGAACAGTTTGGGGACTTGTTGTCAAACTGGTTCGAAAGTTCCAGCACACACTGTTTTCGTTTAAAGTCGACATTTTTCTGCATATTTACATTGAATTTAGGACAACGTGGTCATTTCCGATGGCATACAAATAGTTTAATATTAACAAATAATAAACGGATAGGCCAAAGTCCTCTTCAATTCAATGAAGACATATTTTTTCTTACAAGAATTGCATAACTCAAAATTCTAGTTGGCATCATTTTGTTGGTGTTTTCGATGATAATAATAATAATGATAGGCTAGTAATAATAATAATAATCATCATCTTGTCGTTTTTGTAATACAACTGCTGTGTTATTATCAATAATTAAGGTATGAATCATTATTATTAATTAATGACTACTTACGTTAACTGTAAAAAAATGAAGTAGCTAAGTCTACTATTCCTCTGATAACAACCGCTCATTTCTCCATCTAAAATGACTTGCAAGTTGATTTCGCCAACGGTTCAACTTCATTATTGTCAAGCATATAGCTAATATCTTCTCCAAGTTCTCTGCCAAAACAATTGGAAACGACATTGTTATAACTGTTTTTTGTTATGAATACTAATTTGTAGCCTATATCTCGATGTATATTTCTTGAAAAAGCAAAATCATTGAAAATATTTTTTCTCCTTGAAAATATGGAAGAAAATATTTAACTTCTAATGCAGCCTATATATCGTGCTTGGTACAATCGATGGCCCCATACGTTTGGCAACGCAGAAGATCTCTAACAGCAAAACTTATATTTGGTCATAATGAGTTTGAGATGACCAGAAAGGTTATAAATAGGCCTATAACTTCAGAGATATGCGCTTCAGTGATATGCATAATAAATCATGTATTGTCGTAGGCCTATAGGCTATATGACTCAGAAGCAGAAAAACGTCCCCTAACCAATCCATTGTGTTAGTTAGGATACACATTAAATAATGCTCAAAGATAAAAAGGGAATAGCACAGCGGGTGGACTTCGCAGCTGCCTCACCAAAAATACAGTGTTAACTATAGAATTTCCCTAGTGATTATATAGAATACCGTTCGTCTCTTCATCCAATAAGAGAGTTTCATCTCTATGGCGAGAATCCCAACGCGAGCGCCCTCCCACACTCTCCTGTGATAGGTCCGTTTCTATCAACAAACAACTGATCATTTAGCTTGCGTGAGTCAATTGGCCATGGGGATTGTCAATCAGATGTATCGGTACGCCTCCTCGTGCTGTAAAAGGTCTAGTCCTCCAGAGAAGGCTCAAAACTAGCAGTTGTTCGAAGGTTTGGCAACGGCGATGCGCGTGAAGAGAGACGGCTAGGGTGTGGAGTAGCACCACTGAAGTGCACCAGTCGTTCGTATCAATTTCCGAATTCTTTACTGTGGCTCTGGTGAATGACGATTATAGTATGCAATGACTTTGCACCAGTGGATACATCATCCGCTTTAGTTTATTTGCTTGCTTTATACATTTTTCCGTTTTAAATGAATGGCATGTGCATTTTGCGAGGCTACTTGATGTGCCATCGGGAGTGAGTGGTTTTGGCAATATGTGTCGCTGGAATATGGTATGCACTCGCAAGGCTTATGGAATATAGCCTGGTTTGTCACAATCTGTATGCGTTCTCATTCAGCCCGGTGAAAAATAAACTCTTTCTGCTCGGCATCATGTTTTTACTCTGGGCATATATGCTCTACTCCTGCGTGGGCTACTGTGCCACCATGCCAAGTTTGGTCGTGGACAATTACCGGGGAAAGGAGACAGGGTCCGTGGTCGGTAAAAGGATAGAGAATAACGGCAGAGTGGACCTCATGTCCAGACTGCTACCTAGACCCCAACCCTGGGTGGATATAGAATCCGATTACGACGAACCCTCTGTCCGGACCTCCTCCAGAGACTTGCTCAATAACGATATAGACGCTTACAGAGGAGCAGAGGACTGGGACGAGATGAGGGGCGAGGGGCAGAGAGCTCCCGAGCCCGGTGCGATGTCAAGTTTCTCCAACGGATCAGGGAGCAAGAAGCTGCCCCAGGCGATCATCATCGGTGTAAAGAAAGGAGGGACGCGCGCGCTGCTCGAGTTCCTCCGCGTGCATCCAGACATCCGAGCTGTGGGAGCCGAGCCGCACTTCTTCGACCGCAACTACGAGAATGGACTGGAGTGGTACAGGTAAATCAATCTACATTATATGCTCTCACATTCAATGTGCATTAAAGATGATGGGCTATCAGACGTACATCACTGATTCCCATAGATGATGCGCTATACAAGACACGGTGAGAGAATATGCATTACAGTCAAGTCTACTCATCCAGTTACTAGAGCTGACCTTCCAATAGTTGTCCATAGCAGCCTATTCATTTCGTTTCGTTGCCTATATCTTCCACGAACATTATATTGGATTGCAAACGGTGGAGGGTTTCTTTGCATTATAACAGTCTAAAATGCACTTAGACTAGCATAGTTGATAGTATTAAAATCACAGGAAAAGTTGTATAATCTAATTAATCATAAAGCTATAACCAGTATATAATTAAACAATGCAGTGTATGTAAAATGATTCGATAGTATAATTCAGGATAATTATATCTGTACGTTTTTATAATACGATTTGTATGAATAATTTATCAAATAAAACGAAATATGTTCAAAAAGTCATTTTAGTTAGCTCCATAATGCATAATTATAGGCCTAGATCATATCCTATTCGCTATTTGCAACACATTTATTCTGCATAAATGTTTAGAGATAACGTCAGTGATCATATTTAGGGTAAGGTCAATAGAAAATATAATATCTATAATCTACAGTACAGACTATTATTCCAATAGATTTTTAGTTATGTATATTGGTATGGTGCTTTTCCAAACTCCAAGCAGTTTTGGCGTCGACGTGGACATATAATCGAGTATTCAAACATGAGTAAAACTGTAGGGTCATTGAATAGCATTAAGAGATAACAAATGCAAACGTTTGTATTTTTATGTCTTCAGTTTATGATCCGGTAGTAGGCTAGACTATACCTGAATGAACATGCACTGTCTCAGTATCGCTTGGGCTGAGCCGTTTCCACGTCGTACAGTGGTCTCTATTGGACACAGTGCAATACTGCAAGTTAACGGGTTACTTTTCAGCGCTGTTAAACTGAGTTTAACTTTTAAATATAAATAAATAATTAGTTGATTATAAACTGAATATAAGTTGCTAATAGGTGTATTATACTACAGTCTAAAAAGGTCAGGCAATGTGCAAGTTGTGAATTCAAGATCTATTCATTATTATTTGCCTATTATTGGATGCTATATAGGCCTAATATATTAGAAATAAGATGTGCTTGATTACTTTAATTATCAATAAAACATTTTTTGTATATTTCAAACTTTCAATGTAAATAAATATGCAACGTAAGCCCATACTTACTAATATAGTTAGGCCTATTTGAGTTGGGAAAAATTATGTTAAGCTTAAATAAATTCTAAGCTAAGCGGATTTGTCCTAGCACTCTCCTTCAAAATGTATACATAATAAATGCACTCGAAAGTAACAGTAATCTACAACACAATAGCGCTGTGCTACTCGGAGAACAACAGTAAAAAAAAAAACTATTCAAACGTTTCTTATTAAGAGGGTATACTACCAACTAACCTTTATACCAGTCATTTACATTTTGAACGGATAATGAGAGGGAGGAGGACTAATATACTAGGCTAAGTAGGCTACTGTAGGATAATGAAAGAAAAACGTACCCCAGAATTAATTAAATAATAAATCAAACAAAATCCCACCAACCGCATATGAGCTATTCCTTGATCAATATTTGGAAATACATGACAAACCCCCTCCTATATTATTCATGCATAATTAAACGTTATAAACAACGTTCATATGCCTCTACCTCACGTTGGATTCTCTTAACTTAGCCTAGAAAAGTAGTAGGGCCTATTACCATAATTTAGATGTCATATTCAGTATCATATTCAGCAGGCCACTAGTCAACGACGACTGAGCAATGGCAACTCATATCGAATTAATATGAGTGGAACATTATGTAGCCTAATCCGTTTACCTGAATGAATTAGTCAAATGAAAACTTTAAAAGAATGAAGTCAGTGCATTAAATGCAGCCAGCCTATCGCAGTAAAATGCCGAAAATAGCGTAGCTGTTGAAGGTCTTTGCAGGAAAATCAGGGACCATGCATAGTGGTTGGTTTCCTCCTTGCTTAAACCCCGGGGACATTGCTTTAGTTTAAGGAGAGTTTTTCCATCTCTTGTCCCTGGACGGCGAGCAGAACTAATAGCTCATCTGACAAGTTGATAAAAACAATTGCATGCCCCTCTGAATAATCGGATTTGGTGCTGTGTGTAAAGAGCCGGGCTGTTAAATATGCGAGGCAGTTGAGGGCCCCCAACTAAAGTAGAGCAGTGAAATGAAAGAAAAGCGGAATGAGAAACCTGTGTGTATGGAGGGGGTGTCCGGCTATATGGATTTGATTCAAAATAAAGACACTGTCTTTATGCCGGATTTATTATTCAGAGATCTAACTTGAGCATTTGAATTGGCTTTGATAGCCTACAATTATTTATTAAACTTTGCACAGTTTCAAATAAGTTATCCAAATGGTAAGCGCTAATTCTAGCTAATTTTATTTAGATTTCCCATGAACCCAATTGCCTCTTCATCATTGCATACTTTTAGAAAGAACAAACACGAGCAAAACTGAACATTGAGCAGTTAATGATAATGGTAATGAGGAGAATAGCTGCGGTGGATTCATTTGGGTCGATGCTTCAACCCTCTCTCTGGCCGCTGTTTACAGAGAAAACATGAGGGGACGGTTGCCTGCTGGCGGGCACCGTGTGAGGAACGGATAGAATAAACACACATGCACCAGCGTTTTATCTGCGGTTCTGGCTGTGTGGCCCATAAACCCGTATCTGTACCTAGAATGGGTCTGGGTCTTTATTTAGTAGTCTCCAGGCTTTTCTTAGGCCTCCGGTTATCCCTCAAATCTGCTCAAGAAATCATACCCTCCAGCCAAGCCTCTCTTTTGGCTTATCATTTGATGGGACAAGAGTCACACTATTGGAACACAGTGTAGTTTGATCTGTGGACAAATGTATGTTTAATATATAGGCCAACACACACACACACACACACACACACACACACACACACACACACACACACACACACACACACACACACACACACACACACACACACACACACACACACACACACACACACACACACACACACACACACACACACACAACACACACTGTTCAACTGACTGAAAAATTCAGCTGAGCTTTTCCATCTAACCCAGTTTGTCAGAAAGCATCTCATGTTTTAGTAAGCTGTACTGACTTCCCCTCTCATGCAATCACACATATTGTGTGTCAGACACACCATGCCACGCTGAAATTCTATATCTGGGCACTGGTGTTTTTGCCCGAGACACAAACGCCACACAAACAAAGTGAAGAGTTGTTTTGTTGCTTTCCCTCTGTCTGTCCTGCACTTATAAAACTTTATGATGTGAAACTCACAGTCTGGATGCTTTAACAGTAAGATAAGCAGGGCGAATAAAACTGACCCAACCCCTACTGAAGTAAAGGAGAGTGTGTGTCAGAGCGAACCAGCTGGCTGTAGTTCTGAATGTAGTTCTCCCTGCATGCTGCTCATGGAACGTTTTGATAAGCTTTCTTTTTTGTCTTCAAGGAGAAGATTAACTAAATAGATGAAATCATACTTCATGATTAATACTCCTAACTTTCCCACTAGTGCCACATACTGGACTTTCCATACGAGAGAGAGATCATACCGGATGTATTTTGAAAGTTATATATCTTGAAAACTTGATTGCTAAACATGCAAAACATTTTGGAACTATATCAACAATGGACTAATGCAACAAATACCAAAAAATTGTTTTTGGGTGGAGTTTTCCGTTAAATCATAGTTTATTGTTGCATTATGTGTGGGCCATTTATGAAGTCTTTTGCAATAGTGTAAAGCGATCTTCTGATGCCATGATGTTTATTTGCACAATACTACTGTGCCTTCCACTCTTCTTCTCTGGCTAGTTTGCACCATCTTTGTCTCCGCGGGCCAATGGTCACACAAATTTAGCCTTGGAATTCACTAACTAAATGCAGCCCGAGAGAGAATAGAAAAGAATAGAGAGAGGGAAGGAGAGGCCGCTGCAAAAGGGAAAGAGAATAGAGCAGTGATAACAGGATTATTGTGATTCTCTGATGTACTTTGACAGTTTTTATTTGGTGTCAAAGACAAACACAAGACTTGTGCAAGGGGGCGCTTTGTATCAGGAGGTACACATTTCCACTGTGAGGTCATGCATGAACAGCCCCTACGGAGTGAGAGAGAGAGCGAGTCAGGGCAGTCTGTGCTGTGTGGACCAACCAGCTCAATTGAGAAGGAAGTTACTGTATGCCCTGTCAGTTGAAAGTATCGGTGTTATACTTTCTGGAATAGAACATGGATCACTCATTGTTGTTCTACCCATAGATATCCTTCATTCCTAATTCTATGGTTCTGCCTTATTAGTTCCAAAGGTACTGTTAGCACCTGCTACAGTGTGATCGGAATGCCGATGAGTTGGCTGGTCCTTTCAGTTGGACTGTTTTCATTAGCTACTCAATGAATTCTTCACACTTTTTCAGTCTCTATTTCTTGCCATTTTACTGCACTGAACTCCCTGTTGCTTCTGTCATGTCAACGTTTTTACATCTTTTTTATTTACAACTTAGCCTTTTTGTCGAGTTGGTTTTAAATCTCTGTCATTCTGACAGTTTGCGGTGGTGTTGCCTCTCTTTCTGTGTTCATATTCCACATAGATGTATTGGTGATGAAGGGGCTCTGATATATCATTTATGGTTCTGTGGTTTGCTGATGGGTCATGGGCTCTCGTCTCAGCTGCCTGTCAGATCCATGCAGTGCTGTACTGTGCTCTTTCACTGCTCCTCCCTAAGAGTGTTTTTATGGTTTAAGAAGTAGTTCTGAACACTTATGGTCGCAAGGCTCCTAACCTTCATGCTCTATATATGGAGTCTGTCACTCTTGTGTGAATAACTGAGGAGTGATCGATCTGTGCTTGTTCACTACATAATCATCATTCTCCCTAGAATCTCCCTATGAGAAAGATAATTGTTGAGCTTTGTTTGAACAAGATTTTCTCTTGCGTTTCTGGCAGTCAAACCTTTTGTCATGAAAAAATGTGGAGTCTTGCCTTGAACTGAAGTGCTTGGGGAAAGTTCAACACTCTTTTGTTGACATGCACTATATTTGGTTAATGATTGTGCTACATGGTCAAAAGTATGTGAACGCCCTTTCAAATTAGTGGATTCGGCTATTTCAGCCACACCCATTGCTGACAGGTGTATAAATTTGAGCACACATCCATGCAATCTCCATAGACAAACATTGGTAGTAGAATGGCCTGCAATGAAGAGCTCAGTGACTTTCAACGTGGCACCTTCATAGGATGCCACCTTTCCAACAAGTCAGTTCGTCAAATTTCTGCCCTGCTTGAGCTGCCCCGGTCAACTGTAGGTGCTGTTATTGTGAAGTGGAAATGACTAGGAGCAACAACGGCTCAGTAACGAAGTGGTGGGCCATTCAAACTTACAAAATGAGAACACAGAGTGCTGAAGCGTGTATGGTGTAAAAATCATCTGTCCTTGGTTGCAACACTCCCTACAGTGTCCCAAACTGCCTCTGGAAGCAACGTCAGCTCAAGAACAGTCAGTCGGGAGCTTCATGAAAAGGGTTTCCATGGCCGTGCAGCCGCACACAAGCCTAAGATCATCATACTCAATGCCAAGCTTCAGCTGGAGTGGTGTAAAGCTCGCCGCCATTGGAATCTGGAGCATTGGAATGGCGTTGTCTGGAATGATGAATCATGCTTCACCATCTGGCAGTCCGATGGACGAATCTGGGTTTGGCACATAGCAGGAGAACGCTACCTGCCCCAATGCAGTGCCAACTGTAACATTTGGTGGAGGAGGAATAATGGTCTGGGGGCTGTTTTTCATGGTTCGGGCTAGACCCCTTAGTTCCAGTGAAGAGAAATCTTACCACTACAGCATACAATGACATTCTAGATGATTCTGTGCTTCCAACTTTGTGATAACAGTTTGGGGATTGCCCTTTCCTGTTTCAGGATGACAATGCCCCCGTGGACAAAGCGAGGTCCATACAGAAATGGTTTGTCGAGATCAGTGTAGAAGAACTTGACTGGCTTGGACAGAGTCTTGACCTCAACATCATCGAACACCTTTGGGATGAATTGGAACGCCGACTGCGAGCCCGGCCTAATCGCCTAACATCAGTGCACGACCTCACTAATGCTCTTGTGGCTGAATGGAAGCAAGTCCCTGCAGCAATGTTCCAACATCTAGTGGAAAGCCTTCCCAGAAGAGTGAAGGCTGTTATCGCAGCAAAGGGGAACCAACTCCATATTAATGCCCATGGTTTTGGAATTAGATGTTCAACAAGCAGGTATCCACATGCTTTTGGCTATGTAGTGTGCTTGTAAAATGTCACTTTTATTATTGCACATTAGGGAATTAGGGATGTTTAATGTGATATATAAGCTGAAATAGTTTATCCTTGAGACCGCAAAAGATCACCAACATGGATGGGCTTTCTCAGCCATGCCAAAGTTAATCTGGCTGCTGTTTTGTTTGCAGTGGTTGATCAAAGGTTATGCTTCAGTCTTCTGTTAAAGGAGTAGTTGGACTGAAATGGCGCCATCCCTGAGTGGGGTGTCTTTGTGGGCCGGTGAACCTTTGTATCCCTCCACCCCGTGATAAAGAACCAAAGAAAAAAACGCACTTAATGGCAGCTAGTGTCGGTTAGCTAGCTAGGGCCTGCTTAGAAGCTCCACCACAACAAAGGGACAAGTGGAGCATTGTTCAAAAGGGGAGTTTCAGAGGGGGTAAATTTTTTTTGTTGCGCTATCAAACTGGAGATGGTTGCGAAAGGAAGTCAGTCAATGTAAAGTTGTTATCTATGGGCCTGCCGGTCCACCCCCCAGCTCCCTGCTTCCAGAGACCAGACAGGGGCTTCTGTCCGTGTCAAGGACAGTTCTGGTTGGATGCCTCTTCTTTTTAACTCCTCACCCCAGGAGCACTCCTGTTTCCATATAGGTGATGTGACCCTACACATCTTCTGCTCTCCACTGACCTCTCTCTCCTTCCTCCCCCTGGAAGCCGAATGTCAGAAAGGCCACCTGGTTGAAGTGCCACACTGGCAAAGTTCAAACTAACATCATCAACAACAACAAAATGTCAATTGAATGTGTGCTGTCCAAAAAAAATAGAGAATAAATGGAGAATGAAGGAGTCAGTGAACCAGTTTCACAAAGTCTTCTCCTGTAATGACTTACAGTAGGGCTTTTATATTCAGCTGTGAAACACACTAATTTTCTTCTCAAGTCAAAAGAATGCTCAACACACACAGTGATGGACACCATACACACACAGATGACACAGAGCCTTGTCCCTGGGTCCTTAGGGAGTAGTGTGTATTGATTAGTCAGGCCTGATTGGAGGTAAAGCGTGTGGAAGGGTTAGATGGGTTAAGGGCCTTTGACTGGAGGTCAGTGTGTCTGTGTGCTGACTGACAGGGTCAGTGTGGCTGTGTGCTGACTGACATGGTCAGTGTGGCTGTGTGCTGACTGACAGGGTCAGTGTGGCTGCTGCTGACTGACAGGGTCAGTGTGTCTGTGTGCTGACTGACAGGGTCAGTGTGGCTGTGTGCTGACTGACAGGGTCAGTGTGGCTGCTGCTGACTGACAGGGTCAGTGTGGCTGTGTGCTGACTGACAGGGTCAGTGTGGCTGTGTGCTGACTGACAGGGTCAGTGTGGCTGCTGCTGACTGACAGGGTCAGTGTGGCTGTGTGCTGACTGACAGGGTCAGTGTGGCTGTGTACTGACTGACAGGGTCAGTGTGGCTGTGTGCTGACTGACAGGGTCAGTGTGGCTGTGTGCTGACTGACAGGGTCAGTGTGGCTGTGTGCTGACTGACAGGGTCAGTGTGGCTGTGTGCTGACTGACAGGGTAAGTGTGGCTGCTGCTGACTGACAGGGTCAGTGTGGCTGTGTGCTGACTGACAGGGTCAGTGTGGCTGTGTGCTGACTGACAGGGTCAGTGTGGCTGTGTGCTGACTGACAGGGTCAGTGTGGCTGCTGCAGACTGACATGGTCAGTGTGGCTGCTGCTGACTGACAGGGTCAGTGTGGCTGTGTGCTGACTGACAGGGTCAGTGTGGCTGTGTGCTGACTGACAGGGTCAGTGTGGCTGTGTGCTGACTGACATGGTCAGTGTGGCTGCTGCTGACTGACAGGGTCTGTGTGCTGACTGACAGGGTGTGCTGACTATGTGCAGAGCAGGAAAACGCTTCTGGACCCTACAGGGCTGCTGGACCCTACAGGGCTGCTGGACTCTACAGGGCTGCTGGACCCTACAGGGCTGCTGGACTCTACAGGGCTGCTGAACCCTATAGGACTGCTGAACCCTACAGGGCTGCTGGACCCTACAGGGCTGCTGGACCCTATAGGACTGCTGAACACTGCAGGGCTGCTGGACCCTACAGGGCTGCTGAACCCTATAGGACTGCTGAACCCTATAGGGCTGCTGGACCCTACAGGGCTGCTGGACCCTATAGGACTGCTGAACCCTACAGGGCTGCTGAACCCTACATGGCTGCTGCACTCTATAGGACTGCTGAACCCTACGGGGCTGCTGGACCCTACAGGGCTGCTGAACCCTACAGGGCTGCTGAACCCTATAGGACTGCTGAACCCTACAGGGCTGCTGGACCCTACAGGGCTGCTGGACCCTACAGGACTGCTGAACCCTATAGGACTGCTGAACCCTATAGGACTGCTGGACCCTACAGGGCTGCTGAACCCTATAGGACTGCTGAACCCTACAGGGCTGCTGGACCCTATAGGACTGCTGAACCCTACAGGGCTGCTGAACCCTACAGGGCTGCTGAACCCTATAGGACTGCTGAACCCTACAGGGCTGCTGGACCCTATAGGACTGCTGAACCCTACAGGGCTGCTGAACCCTATAGGACTGCTGGACCCTACAGGGCTGCTGAACCCTATAGGACTGCTGAACCCTACAGGGCTGCTGGACCCTATAGGACTGCTGGACCCTACAGGGCTGCTGGACCCTACAGGGCTGCTGGACCCTATAGGACTGCTGAACCCTACAGGGCTGCTGGACCCTACAGGGCTGCTGAACCCTACAGGGCTGCTGGACCCTACAGGGCTGCTGGACCCTATAGGACTGCTGAACCCTACAGGGCCGCTGGACCCTACAGGGCTGCTGGACCCTACAGGGCTGCTGGACCCTATAGGACTGCTGAACCCTACAGGGCTGCTGGACCCTATAGGACTGCTGAACCCTACAGGGCTGCTGAACCCTATAGGACTGCTGGACCCTACAGGGCTGCTGAACCCTATAGGTCTGCTGAACCCTACAGGGCTGCTGGACCCTATAGGACTGCTGGACCCTACAGGGCTGCTGGACCCTACAGGGCTGCTGGACCCTATAGGACTGCTGAACCCTACAGGGCTGCTGGACCCTACAGGGCTGCTGAACCCTACAGGACTGCTGAACCCTACAGGACTGCTGGACCCTACAGGGCTGCTGGACCCTACAGGCCTGCTGGACCCTAGGTTCCATTGGGTATTCTGAGTTGTTTCACTCCCCCAGTCCACACAGGGAAATACAGTTAGTTATGTTGATTTAGAGACTAACCTACTGAGAGCATCCCCTGTCAACACAGGAAAACATGATTTGTTATGTCGATATATAAACCAACATGCTGAATTAAGGAACCCGACTTTTCAACTGTCCAACTGTGGGATAGGAAATATATTCACTATAAGAGTTTTGTCTGATAAAGTCATTGACAGACAGTACAATATCTGAAATCTTCCGTGAAAACCCCAACTGGAGATGGACGCTATTATGTTGTAGTTATAGCTAGAGAGGAATGTTGACTCTGCGGCGATCTGATACTTTGGCGCTGTGATGGCTTCCTGTATCCTTGCCCTGGCCTTCCCTCCCTCCACAGCTCCACTCTTCAGGGGCCAACATGGCCGACCAGCCAACCGTACCGCTGACAGCAGGTTGACATCCCCTCCTCAAAGAGCGGGAGCCGCAAACATAAAAACAAGTCGCTCGAAACCATTCCTCTGTGTTGGGTAAGCTTCCCCAGCGGTCCCAAATGAGAGCAGATTATTTTCTTTATGGTCAGGCTTCAACCCTCAGCCCTGGCTGCCCCCCCTCCCGTTCTTCCCCCCACCACCCCAAAACAACCTCTTTTATGAACCTCCTTTCTCCATTCTTCAGCTGTGCGCTCCGCCTATTGGCAAATAAGAATAGTGTCACATGTCGTGCTCTGTTCGCCCGATCCTGGGCGGGTCTCCCTGCAGGCCTCAGTGACCACGAGTGGTCAGCATGGAAGGGGAGAAGAGGCCCTCACTCCCCGCTGCCTAAGCTGGCATGGCCCTACCGAATGGAGGAGAGAATAGGGAGAGACTGGGGGTGGATGAGGTGGAGGTGGGGGCTGGATGCTGGAGAAAGGCAGCTTTGAGCATTCATCCCCAAATTACCACCAGCTAATTGTGAAAGGGGTGACCTGTGGAAAGGGGAGTGGCAGCTAGCTAGCGCAGCACTGTGGTGGCCTGGTGGCCCATGTGAGTGGCCCATTCAGCACTACCCACAACAGTGGGGGGAAGATGGCCGCCGCAGCAGGAACCTACTGCTAGAACTATGGATACAGGAACTCAGTGTCACACACACACACACACACACACACACACACACACACACACACACACACACACACACACACACACACTCACACACACACACACTCACACACACACACACACACACACACACACACACACACACACACACACACACACACACACACACACACACACACACACACACACACACACACAAAATTAAGTTTGAAAAACTCTGACTATTGTATGCGCTCATTCATTCACTCTGGCGGAGGAGAGGAGACACTTGTGTGTCTGTCTGTTGATGCCATTTTTGTTCTCCCTTTTGAGAAATAATTTATGTATTCCCCCCAGAGCTGGAGTCAAAGCAAGACAAGGAAGGCAATGATGAAAAGAGTTGGGAGAAGAAGAAATAATGGAAAAAGAAGAAGAAAAGAAGCTATGGTCTTCTGAGATAGTGGTGTTTTCCCCCTCTCTCTTTCTCTCTCCTATAGGCCCTTGTGTACTGACCCTCCTTCTGTGCCACTAGTGAATTGGGTCCTATTTAACGAGGTGATAATTTGGATGTGGGAACACATGTCAGAGCAATACCAGACCTCCCTCCTGAGTTAATGCTCATTCATTGCTGCTAAATAAACACTGTTTGGCACATTAAAAGAGCCCAGGGGCTTGGAATTAGAGAAAAAAGCACACACAAGCGTTCCTATGCGTTGTTAATCATTAGCCTCCTTCTTACTCAATTTTCCTTCCAACACCATGGTCAGTCAGTGTTCGGTTGGCATCGCTCCCCCAGATATTGAGAGATGAGAGAGTGGTAGGTGAGAAAGGGGTGGGCGTAAAAGTGGAGGAGGGGGAGGAGGAGTCCCAGTCCCAGGTATTAAGTCTCGGAGGTACCCATTAGGGTGTGGGTGGGTGTGGCAGTGGATGGGGCTGCGTCTGGTGCTCGAACCAGGGCTGGGGCTGTGAGAGGGAAAGTAAGAGTTAGGTAGTGGAGACTAGGAGGCCCCCTGAGGTGTTCTATTAACCCTTGGCCATAAAAGAGCACAGCTCATTAGGAGCCCTGAGTGGTCTCTCTCTCTCTCACTCCCTCACTCTCGCTCTCTCTGTGTGTGAATGGGCCTCAGCGGAGAACAGTGAGAACAGCTCAGCTCCAAGGCAACCCGGCAAGCCAAACCCAGGGGACAAACTCCCTCTGGCTCTCTCACTCTTTTCCACTCTGTCTATTTTGTCTCTATCTTTCCTACTGATCAAAAGTACTGGGTGTTTGGAGCTTGTACTCTTCACTTGTGGAATTATAAAGCTATACAATAGCGGGTGTCCAAACTGAACATTTAGTGTAAAAAGTTCAGAGAAATAATTTTACGCTGCAGCAAGTTGTGCACCTTTTCCTCCACAAATCTCCACCAGAACAATTTGATTAAAGAAATACACAAATAAGATACAGCAGGGGTATAAAACCGGGGGTCCGCTTAGATATTGCAGGGAGTCCGCAATTTATATATATATATATATATATATATATATATATATATATATATATATACAGTACCAGTTAATAGTTTGGACACACCTACTTATTCCAGGGTTTTTCTTTATTTTTACTATTTTCTAAGATAGCCCTATTTGGTAAAATACCAAGTCCGTATTATAGCAAGAACAGCTCAAATAAGCAAAGAGAAACGACAATCCATCATTACTTTAAGACATGAAGGTCAGTCAAACTGAGAAACTTCAAGAACTTTGAACGTTTCTTCAAGTGCAGTCAAGCGCTATGATGAAACTGGCTCTCATGAGGACTGCCACAGGAAAGGAAGACCCAGAGTTACCTCTGCTGCAGAGGATAAGTTCATTAGAGTTAACTGCACCTCAGATTGCAGCCCAAGTAAATGCTTCACAGAGTTCAAGTAACAGACACGTTTTAACATCAACTGTTCAGAGGAGACTGTGTGAATCAGGCCTTCATGGTCGAATTGCTGCAAAGAAACCACTACTAAAGAACACCATAAGAAGAAGAGACATGCTTGGGCCAAGAAACACAAGCAATGGACATTAGGCCGATGGAATTCTGTCCTTTGGTCTGAGGAGTCCAAATTTGAGATTTTTGGTTCCAACCGCCGTGTTTTTGGGAGACGCAGAGTAAGTGAATGGATGATCTCTGCATGTGTGATTCCCACCGTGAAGCATGGAGGAGGAGGTGTGATGGTGTGGAGGTGCTTTGCTGGTGACACTGTCAGTGATTTATTTAGAATTCAAGGCGCACTTAACCAGCATGGCTACCACAGCATTAGGCAGCGATACGCCATCGCATCTGGTTTGCGCTTAGTGGGACTATCATCATTTTTCAACAGGTCAATGACCCAAAACACACCTCCAGGCTGTGTAATCGCTATTTGACCAAGGAGAGTGATGGAGTGCTGCATCAGATGACCTGGCCTCCACAATCACCCGACCTCAACCCAATTGAAATGGTTTGGGATGAGTTGGACTGCAGAGTGAAGGAAAAGCAGCCAACAAGTGCTCAGCATATATGGGAACTCCTTCAAGACTGTTGGAAAAGCATTCCAGGTGAAGCTGGTTGAGAAAATGCAAAGAGTGGGCAATGCTGTCATCAATACAAAGGTTGGCTACTTTGAAAAATCTAAAATCTAAAATAAATGTTGATTTGTTTAACACTTTTTTGGTTACTACATGATTCCATATGTGTTATTTCATAGTTTTGATGTCTTCAATTTTATTCTACAGTGAAGAAAATGTAAAAATAAAGAAAAGCCTTTGAATGAGTAGGTGTCTCGAAACCTTTGACTGGTACTGTTTATGTATTTATTTCAATGTTTTAATAATGTAGCTAGCAACAACAGAATAAACACATTTGGATTTTCATATCTACAGTAGAAAAGAGGAGAATAACGAGGAAGTGTTCTGGCTAAGGCTGACATATTTCCCTGGCAGGGCCCATTTCTCAAATGTCTTTTTAAAATCTGCTTCTTTCTCATTTTTCTCTCGAACGACTTGTTTTTCTGGCATGGAGAGCGAGTGGATAGAGTTTCGTTGCGTACCATGAGGCCCTCGCTAGAGACAGCGGAGGGCCAAAAGAGAAAACATTTGTCATCTTGCTCCCAACGTTTCTCCGACATCCAAATTAAATAATGAAACCTTGAAATTGCACTTCACCTTGGACATCAACGCTGGGCGGTAACTTGAACTAGCCGCGGTAGAAAGGGTTAACAACGTGGGTCCCGGCTCGCTCACTGTACTTTCAGCAATTATCTTGTCTTCGAGATGCACTGAGATATCAAAGCAGACAATATCTAGGCTATCATCCAAGACGGAGCTTTAGAATTGCCTGAGGATGCAGGAGCACAACAACACTGCTGTCATTCTTCTCCTCACAAATGAACAGTTTAATTTCACTACTGGAACTATCGCTACACAATTTGGCTAATTATACGTTAGCCAGAAAGACGGCTTGTCTGGAGGATTTTGTAAACCATTAACCTACACCACAGCTGTACTGTCTGGGAATAAGGGAGGAGAGACATGTAATGGTACACACACACACACACACACACACACACACACACACACACACACACACACACACACACACACACACACACACACACACACACACACACACACACACACACACACACACACACGAATATAGATCCTTGTACACTGACTGACGGGGAGGAAATCCCCTCTTTGTAGCTCACCTGCCTTCAAAAACTGCTCAGGCAGTTACGGATGACAGGCAATTCAAACAAGATGCAAAGTAGCTTTGTGTATATATATATATATAGTAGCAGTCAAACGTTTGGACACACCTTCTCATTCAAGGGTTTTTCTTAATTTTTAACATTTTCTACATTGTACAATAATAGTGAAGACATTAAAACTATGAAATAACACAAATGGAATCATGTTGTGACCAAAAAAGTGTTAAATAAAAATATATTTTATATCTGAGATACTTCAAAGTAGCCACCCATTGCCTTGACGACAGCTTTGCACACTCTTGGCATTTTCTCAACCAGCTTCATGAGGTAGTCGCCTGGAATGCATTTCAATTAACAGGTGTGCCTTGTTAAAAGTTAATTTGTGGAATTTCTTTCCTTCTTGATGCGTTTGAGCCAATCAGTTTTGTTGTGACAAGGTAGGGTTGGTATACATAAGATAGCCCTATTTGGTAAAATACCAAGTCCATATTATGGCAAGAACAGCTCAAATAAGCAAAGAGAAACGACAGTCAATCATTACTTTAAGACATGAAGGTCAGTCAATGCGGAAAATTTCTTCAAGTGCAGTCACAAAAGCCATCAAGCGCTATGATGAAACTGGCTCTAATGAAGACCCCCACAGAATTGGAAGACCCATAGTCACTTCTGCCGCAGATGATAAGTTCATTAGAGTTACCAGCCTCAGAAATTGCAGACCAATAATTGTTTCACAGAGTTCAAGTAACAGACACATCTCACCATCAACTGTTCAGAGAATACTGCATGAATTAGGCCATGGTCGAATTCCTGCAAAGAAACCACTACTAAAGGACACCAATAATAAGAAGAGACTTGCTTGGGCCAAGAAACACGAGCAATGGTCATTAGACTGGTGGAAATCTGTCATTTGGTCTGATGAGTCCAAATTTGAGATTTTTGGTTCCAGCCACAGTGTCTTTGTGAGACACAGAGTAAGTGTACAGATGATCTCTGCATGTGTGGTTCCACCGTGAAGCATTGAGGAGGAGGTGGAATGGTGTGGGGATGCTTTACTGGTGACACGGTCAGTGATTTATTTAGAATTCAAGGCACACAACCAGAATGGCTACCACAGCATTCTGCAGCGATATGCCATCCCATCTGGTTTGTGCATAGTTGGACTATCATTTTGTTTTGCAACAGGACAATGACCCAAAACACATCTCCAGGCTGTGTAAGGGCTATTTGACCAAGAAGGAGAGTGATGGAGTGCTGCATCAGTTGACCTGTCCTCTACAATCACCTGACTTCAAACCAATTGAGATGGTTTGGGATGAGTTGGACCACAGAGTGAAGGAAAAGCAGCCAACAAGTGCTCAACATATGTGGTAACTCCTTTAAGACTGTTGGAATAGCATTCCAGGTGAAGCTGGTTGAGAGAATGCCAAGAGTGGGCAAAGCTGTCATCAAGGCAAAGGGTGGCTACTTTGAAGAATCTAAAATCTAAAATAGATTTTGATTTGTTCAACACCTTTTTGGTTACTACATGATTCCACATGTGTTATTTCATAGTTTTGATGTCTTCACTATTATTCTACAGTGTAGAACCCTTGAATCAGTAGGTGTGTCCAAACCTTTGACTGGAACTGTTTATATGTGTACTGTAAATGTGTGTGTGTGTGTCTCTAGGGGATGGTGGTGGTGACATGTATGTTCTTCTATAGTCCGTTTCATCTTTTGTTCATCCTAGCTGTATCTAGATTAGAGAGTCATATCTGTACCTAGATCAGAGAGTCATATCTGTATCTAGATCAGAGAGTCATATCTGTATCTAGATTAGAGAGTCATATCTGTACCTAGATCAGAGAGTCATATCTGTATCTAGATCAGAGAGTCATATCTGTATCTAGATCAGTGAGTCGTATCTGTATCTAGATCAGTGAGTCATATCTGTATCTAGATCAGAGAGTCATATCTGTATCTAGATCAGAGAGTCATATCTGTATCTAGATCAGAGAGTTATATGTTCTTTTGAGCATGTCAAATACCTTTAAATCACAATGTGTGTGACTACTGCTTCTGGTGCGGCACGCACGCAAACACACATCTGAATGAGCTGTATCTGAACGACACCATGATACTGATGAGGCCTGAGTCTACAAGGTGACTGGTGTGATGGCGATGCTGGAGTTTGTGGCTGCCTCAGGGGTCACCAGCGGTCTGCTAACACCTTTAACAAACACCCACAGCAAACACAACATAACACACTGATCACAGAGGATTACCAGCACTAAGCAAACTCGGGGTCGGGCTCCTGAGTGGCCGCAGCGGTCTAAGGCACTGCATCTCAGTGCAAGAGACATCACTACAGTCCCTGGTTCGAATCCAAGCTGTATCACATCTGGCCGTGATTGGGTGTCCATTAGGGCGGAGCACAATTGGCCCAGCGTCTTCCGGGGTAACCCATCATTGTATATAAGAATTTGTTCTTAACCGACTTGCCTACTTAAATAAAGGTTAAAATAAAAAATCTATAATACAGACCCAGCACTGGATTACAGCTAGTGTTTGTGTGTGTGTGTACCTGCAGTGGAACCCTGTGTGCCCAGAGTAGATTTACTTGTTGGCATGGCCCACTCCCGAAGTGTCAGGTATACCTTATGTTGTATCTCGTCAATCCAAGTGTTGAGGTGTCGCGTTGCCGTTCTAAAAGGAATTGTGAAATACAATGGCCCTTTTGGCATAGCTAGTCTTCATTCCTCCCTCTTCAGTGGAAAGTACTACTGAAAATGGCAGCAGCTCAGGGTAGGGACTAGGGTTGCATCCCAAGTGGCATCCTATTCCCAAGTGGCGTCCTATTCCCTATGTAGTTCACTACTTTTGACCAGGGCCTATAATATTTCCAATGTAGTGCAATACCTATCAAAAGAAGTGCCCTACATAGGAAATAGAATGCCAATTGGTACATAACCTCGGTGGGCAGAATGTGTAAAGCATGAGAGGAGGAAGTGAAGGCAGCACTTTCTACCCCCCGCCACCCTGTTCCCCCACCCCCCGCCACCCTGTTCCCCCACCATCCTAACTGTTTTATTTATACCACATGGAGAGCTGCCTCTCCTTGCACCATGGTCTTGTTATTAACACTCAGTAATTCTGCTCAGCCTGCATGGCCACAGGCATGTACCTCGATGCGGGCCCTCCGAGCAAAAATATGTCACATTCTCACTGTTATTTGTCCTTTCAGAGGTACTGAATAGCAACAAATAAACCCAAAACAGACCGTGTAGCAAATGGTGAGTTATAGAATTGAGTGATTTGTGTGTGTCATGCTGCGGGGATGGTAACCCATCACAAAGGAACCACTGTGGTTGTGAGAGAGGTTTTTGGAGCACTCTAACCTCATTTAAGTGTTTTCAGTTCAAAAACAGAGATTCCAAATGGCACCCTATTCCCTTTATAGTGCACTGCTTCTGAGCAGTCCATGATCAAAAGAGGTGCATTATAAAGGGAATAGGGTGCCATTTGGAACTCAACCAAGTATCTGAAGCTGGCGGTTACAGCAGTACAGTGTTGGCGTGTCTTTTTGACACTTTGCCTGACATACAATCCCCAACTCTGTATGGGTCGTTTAGTTTCTGTTTATTTACTCTTCTCTGCTGGTGTCCGATGTTCCCTCCAAGAACCAGGCTGGTCCTTAGCCTAAACTAAAACCATGGAGTTGGACCAAACCAAACCGCAGGGTCGGGCCAAACTCACACAGACACTAGCAGTAAAACATTTTTTATAAGATTGCAACTTCGTTGGCATATTTCTCCCAGTGAGTCCAGTGATGTATGGGGCCATTTAGGTAAACTGTTTGTTAACGTTGAAGCCAAAATGATATTATTTAAATAGGATGCTCTGAGAGTCTGTCTCCTGAAAGACGATAGAGGGTTGAGAGAGGCTGGGCTCAGCCAGCCAGGTCAGTGTGTCTGGGACGATTCGCCTATCTACATTATTCATCTCCCCTCTTCAGTAGACAGCTCAGACGGTCTCTTCCAGGGGCTTCCACCCTCCATCAGTGTGTGTGCCTGTGCGTTTGTGTGTGTGTATGTGTGTATCCAACCCGACATCTTACAGGGATCCAGTGGCACCATTTATTCAGTGAGGTCTATTAATGTGTAAATCCAGGCCTGGATGGAAAGCACCCTGACAATCTGAAGAGGGGCTTCTTCTCAAGGCTTACTGGTCCTTTAGTATCAAATAGGATTCATCACACAGTCAGCATGAGTTATTTACTAACAAACAGTCACACACACACACACACACACACACACACACACGTGCATAATCAAGAGAATGCATACATGCACATTCACTCCTGGCCCTTAGGTTAAGAGGAGATCCCTGGATCTTTTCATACAGGAAATGAGCTGTCAGGAAACTCTAAGTGGCCACATACCAGAACCTACCATCCACCCTTCTCCTCTACTCTCCTCTGACTCTTTCAGTATGGATCTAGTGCCTCTGCCATAAACCGTCACTTTATTATTTTGAATTTATAGCCATAGTCTTGCTCTGCGGTTAAATACTCTGGGCTCAGTGGGGTATATTTCATAACGTCTGGCTTCTGTGTGTGTGTCTCAACACTGCTTTGGGAATATGTATGTAGTGGGCCAGGAGTGTTGTGCATGCCTGCCTGTCTGCTCAGTCTGTGGCATCCACAGTGTGGGTGTGTGTGTTTATATTTCAATCCCATTTCATAGACAGACGAGCTTCTCCTGCTGGACAATTACAAACAGACTGTAGTACATTACATTCAGCACCCTATAGAGGCTTCATAATGTGCTTATTTACCAGTCAGAGATTCACAAACTGTTGAATTTGTTCACATTACACTTACAAAAACCGGTGGAATAAAATATACTTTCCATTGTTGAAGGGATCCTTCGTCATCCATGCATTGATAAATGGTGTTTATGAAAACAAGCAGTCTAACTATGCTGAATGAGTATCTCTTATGCATTCAGAACAGATAGGGGGCTCCAATAGAGGTCTCAATAGACCACTTTGAGCCCAGACTTAATTGCTAGTCAGCCACTTGTCTAGAACAGGGGTTAAACCTCCAAACTTTGTGGCCAGTCAAGGAACAAGTGGGCCTCAAGTCTATCTTACACCGCAGAAGAGTCTGTTTTTTAGCCGACGACTTTGTAGCCACATCTCTCCTCTACTCCTGTTCATCTGAAGACCTTGGGTGAGAGGTTGGAAGAGAAGAAAGAGAGTCTTTCAGTGCTTCTTTCCTTCATTTCCTCCATCTCTCCCTGTCTCCTCCTGTGAAGTGTCACTTAGCTTCTCTCAGATCTCCAGGCTGGTCTCTGAGGGGTTTGGGGACTGCTCCTGATCAATAGCCTATAGAGTATTGGGAGTTGGGAGA
Source organism: Salmo trutta (assembly GCF_901001165.1). NCBI lineage: Eukaryota > Metazoa > Chordata > Actinopteri > Salmoniformes > Salmonidae > Salmo > Salmo trutta. Next base: position 25,322,012 of record NC_042966.1, on the reverse strand, counting down.
GGAGGTAAGTGTTTGTAGTGGCTATCCAGGAAGTCTTTAATAAGTTCAGAAAGCATTACAATGAAGTATTACCAACTGGGACGACTCAGTGCTCTAAATGGGCAGAAGTTTTTCACCTGATAAGCTGCAACAGTAGAATTCTAAGAATAATTATAATTATATTATAAGAATTTGTTCTTAACTGACTTCCCTAGTTAAAAAAAATATATATATAAAAAATATGTATATATATATATATATTTTTTTTTTTAACTAGGTAAGTCAGTTAAGAACAAATTCTTATTGACAATGACGGCCTACACCGGCCAAACCCGGACGACACTGGACCAATTGTGTACCACCCTATGGGACTCCCAGTCACGGCCGGATGTGATACAGCCTGGATAGGTGACTCAGCGTTGGTGAGCCATCTTGAGGTGAATCACATGGAGAGGAGACTGTCTTTGGTTTTAGCTATCCCCTAGCGTTAGTACTCAAAGTCTGGAAATGATTGGGCGATTAGCTTTGATTTGTTTTGACTGCGGGTCTTCAGATTAATTTCAACATCTCTACAGCTACTTAGAGCCTTAGCTGTTTGTGTGTGTCTTGTGTTGGTGTTCTCTCTATGGGGAGTAGGTCTAATCAACAACTTAAGGTGTGCATCAGTCTCTCCTGTCCCTAGTGGACGAGAACAATCTCTCTTGATTTGCCTTCACACAAATGATCCTACAAGGGACAGACACCTTGAGTAACATAGACTTTACATGCAGTGGCATACAATGCCACCTGGATCATATAGACACCAAATAGGGAACACCATAACAAGGCAACTTTTCTCTCTTCTGTCTTTGAACAAACCAGTGGTCATTTTGTTACGGCTGTTACAGATGCACTCTTTCAATGGAAACAGAGGCAGCCTCTTATCGTCCAATCAAACGTGACAGAAGATAGAGAGACAGAAATAACCCCTGTCTTGTCTGCGTTTATCTGTGTGTGTGTGTGTGTGTGTGTGTGTGTGTGTGTGTGTGTGTGTGTGTGTGTGTGTGTGTGTGTGTGTGTGTGTGTGTGTGTGTGTGTGTGTGTGTGTGTGTGTGTGTGTGTGTGTGTGTGTGTGTGTGTGTGTGTGTGCGTGTGTGCGTGTGAGTGAGTGAGTGAGTGTATTTACTGTATCTATGATGGGATGCGGGCCGTTAAACACAGGCCACAGGGCCACTCCAGTCCCCCGTTTGAAGTTGGCATGCAAAGAGGGTTTCTGCTTTGTGTCTTATCGCTGTTTTTGGCGTCCCTTTCAACTTGGAAAGAAAACCCTTTGACGGAGGACAGAGAGAGAGAGAAAGGGGAGAGATAGAGAGAGGGGAGAGATAGAGAGAGGGGAGAAAAAGAGAGGGGGAGAGAGAAAGAAAGAGAGAAAGGAGTTGAACCAGCAGCTGAAATGCTTAGTAAAGTCCTGCTTTTGAACATCCTCTGTTCTAGAAGAGAAAAGCCATATAAACCTGATGTTTTGTTGTGTGTTCCGATGTGAAGAGCAAGGGCAGTTCACCCTAATGGCAAATGTCTGTCATGCAATTTTAAGATATCTAATATTTTTGGAATATCATAATGCACTCTCAAACTTTTGCATAATTTCAGCCAGTAGTTTTGAAAGTGGTGCTCACGAGCCAAAAGTGGTCCCTGTTTTTTTGTGTACTACGTCATCAAATTGTGTACTACATCATTCATTTCGTATGATATGTTTCTTTTTATTTGTATGGTATGTTACGAATCAAATTCGTACTGTATGTTACGAATGTGTTGTGCTTAAGATCCTAGAGTGCATCTTTAAGTCGTCATGTATTGTAAGGAACCAACAGCGTAGATGGATGTTGGTTGCTTAGAGTGAAGACATTTGTCCCATGTGTCATTGAGCAGAGAGAAGCGGAGGCAGTGGAAGGACCCTAGAGCTCGTGGAACCTCTGGAGTCTTTAGGGGGGGCAGCTGAGTGTTCCAGGGGACAATCTCTAGGCACACGTTCCACTCTAGAGCTCTCCAAAAGCTCTTCTCACTCAAAGCTGAGAGTGATCGAGAAGTGCTTCCAATCAGTCCTCAATAGGCACCCAGCCCCCCATCTCACCCCTCCACCCTTACCCCAGTCCTTACCCCCGATGGCCCGGCCACTGCCTCGTTCACCCCGCCGCCAAAGGACAATGCTCTCGATTTGAAAGGAAAGCAGGGAAAAAGAGGGTCTCGTTGTCACAGAATTGCCTGTTTGCTGACAGAACCTTTAAAAGCACTACCTCATAAATCAAAACAGAGCATAATAGGCATTGTTCCTCCCAGGACCTACTCTTCCCACTGAACTGAGCCCCCTCCTCCTCTTCTCTTTTATTCTACTCCCTCCCTTTTCTGCTTCTTTGGCACTCTTCTCAGAGAGAAGTGGGTAAAGTCAGAGGGGGAGGTTTTTATTGAAGGCCATCTCTTCTTCTCTTGTGGTGGATTTGGCAGGTCTGTTTAGAGGGTCTCGTCTTCCCGCTCCCTCTCTCTCTGTCCAGCTCTACCCTCCTTTTACCCTTTCCCTCCCTCCCTCCCTCCCTCCATCCCAACCCCCTACACTTGATTCACAAGAGGGATTCCCTGAGCTAGGATCACCATAATCTATCAGCATGCACATTCTACCTCGATCTCCCTCCCTATCCCTCCCTATCGCCAGGCCCCATTGTCACTTAGAAATCGGATTAGAACGAGAGCTGTGTGCTGGTTCTGTGTTGGTTAGCTTCTAGGCACTTTATGCAGCATGTTAGCACTACATAATACAAAAAGGTTGCCTGCAGTATCACCATTATTTCTAGAGAGAATTAGTGACTAATGCTTTGTATTTTAAGGCTGACATGTTTGGTTTATATTCCTTGAAGACATTCGAGAAGCCTGTATAAACACTTTAAGTGGGATCAACGCTCTTGAAGAAACAGTAGTATGTGTGTGAGCAAAGAAAGGAGTGCAATCCAAACACACACACGGACACACACACACACACACACAAGATTGCACACACACAAGCACACACACACGCAAGCAAACACACAAGCACACGCGCATACACACAGTCACGTACGCGCACATGCATGCCTGCGTGTGTTAGCATGCGTGCGTGTGTTTGTGTGCAAATGTTTGTGCATGTGTGTGTGTGCATGTGTTTGCTTGCACTGCTTTCTTCATGCATGTGTGCCTCCGTGTGTATGCATGTGTGCGTGTGTGTGTGTGTGTATAATCAGTCTGTTTGGCTTACACTCCTTTATCTAATAATGGTTTTGCTTAAGGAGAGATCTGTCATGCTCTTGCAGAGAGATTCAGTGCATCCCCCTGTTTTGATTTCAATAGGCAGTTAATGAGCTTTTGGAAGAAGCCTTGGTTCTCTTTCCTCTGCTCCCTTCTCCTCTTCTGTGTCAGCAATGAAGCTGATATGATCCTAATTAGATCACTGGCTGGCTCTTGAAAGACTCTGTTGATACTACGCATACATATCTGTCAAGAAATGTCCATGAACCATTTCATTAGTTACCTCACATCACCCTGGGCTTTCTCTCCTTCATTTCATTTCATCTCTCTCTCTCTCTCTCTCTCTCTCTCTTTCTCTCTCTCATTTTCACTCTCTCTCTCATTTTCACTCTCTCTCTCATTTTCACTCTCTCTCTCTCTCTCTCTCTCTCTCTCTCTCTCTCATTTTCACTCTCTCTCTCTCTCTCTCTCTCTCTCTCTCTCTCTCTTTCTGTTTCTCTTTCTATTTCACTCTCTCTCTCTGTATTTCTCTCTCTCCCTCCCTCTCCCAAAAAGCGATTTTTTACTCACAATTTCCACTATAAAACGTGACCACTAGTGCATTAAAGGAGAGCCAGCCAGTAGTACATGTCAATGAATTAAGCATGAGGTGCAGTAGTTTTACATGAACTAGATTCTAGAGCAGAACTGAGGAGGACATAGAACTGAAGGAACTGTAGGACAAAGAATGGTAAGCCTAGGTCTATATGGCAGCCCCAGTGCCTCTTACAGCAGACATGGTGTGTAAACACTCACGGTGGGATTACACAGTGCAGGGACAGGGTCTTTTACAATGGCTGTGTAACTCTGGCCCTGCACAACAACACAGCCTGGTACATAGAGGACAATAGGCTAACGGGAACCCTTATCTCTGTCTGCACCCTGATAGCCTCCTGCCTGCATGGGTTATCTATCTCTCTCTCTCTCTCTCTCTCTCTCTCTCTCTCTCTCGCTCTCGCTCTCGCTCTCGCTCTCGCTCTCGCTCTCTCTCTCTCTCTCTCTCTCTCTTTCTCTCTCTCACTATCTTCCTCCTTGCTTTCTCACTAACTGTCTGCCTTGTTTGCACTGGGGTTCAAGCAAGATAGTATCAGTATTCTAGTGTGTATTTATACGTATGTGTCCTGCAGGGTTGTATGTATCAAGGCTGTGTGTGCATGTGTGTGTTAAGGAGCGTGCCTAAGCACATACGAGTGCAAGTTCCTGTAATCTCCGGTTTATAATAGTACCCCTCACCTTCAGCTAGCGAGTATCACAACCAGAATCACATGAAGACATCAGAGACGTACAGGGTTTCCTGCCAGAGGCTCCAGGGGCTCTCCGCCAGGGAGGGAAAGGGGATCCGTGTCCCGGTGTCCGTCAAAGCCCCTCTTATTGCCTCGCCATAATCCACTCTCTATGATTGTCCACCATTTCTGAAACCCGAAACCATCTTGGCAGCAGAGAGCATGTTCACTTTTCATTCAAATGCCTCTTGATCATAGGTTTTGTATGTAACTTATACGTCTCACTCCCTCTACCACAGCCGTACAGGCTGGCCCTGGTCCTGTTAGAAACATTGGGTAAAGTGAAACATGTTGAGTCTCCTTTCAGACAGCTCGAGGGCTTATTGTTGAAGCACTCCGCCATGGGCATGCCACAGAGAGCTCTAGCTAAATCAGTGAAAGGCAAATTAGGCTGTGCTTTGCTGCCTAAGCGGTTAATGGTGTAAAGAGGCAGGGTGGATTAAGATTTAAGCCCAGCCTCACTGGACCATTAGGGTGGTTGGCAGAGCTAGACAGACAGACAGGAGGGATGAGACAGTGCACTTCTCTGTGTGTTGTTGATCAGATGATGAAATAGCCCAGGTTTAATAGAAAAAATGGTTCTTCATAGAATTTGATTGTAAATTCTACACTACACAACATTTTCTTGTAGATGGATATTTACTCAGGAATATAGCTGCATGACTACAAGCGATGTGAGGGCCTCTAGCCTGTGTGTGTGTTTTTAGTGAGTGGTGTTTATGCTGGAAGGCTGCCTATAGTAATAGGTTGGGAGCCCTGTAATAAGGCCAAGCGGCCTACACTAACTGACTGACTGACTCATTGATTGTAGAACACAATGCTCTCCATCTGGTTGATTACATTATGCAAGATAGATTACATTATGCAAGATTCTCCTCCTAACCACCCCCCCTCACTCCCTCCCCTCTCTCTTTCTCTCTCTCTCCTACCCCCCTCTCTCCTTCCCCCTCTCTCTTTTTCTTTCTCTCTCCTACCCCCCTCTCTCCCTCCCCTCTCTCTCTCTTTCTCTCTCTCTCTCCTAGCCCCCCCCCCCCCCTCTCTCAAGCAAAGTGTATTTCTGGCTGCTTTAAAAATGTAATAGTTCCTAGTTCTAAGAGTCATGAGTGATAGATTTTCTTCTGACACTGTCCTCTTTTCCACTCCTCAGGGAGCTGATGCCCAAGACCCTGGAGGGCCAGATCACCATGGAGAAGACCCCCAGCTACTTTGTGACCAGAGAGGCCCCTGCCCGGATCTCCGCCATGTCCCGGGACACCAAGCTTATTGTGGTGGTGCGGGACCCCGTCACCAGGGCCATCTCTGACTACACACAGACGCTGTCTAAGAATCCCGACATTCCCACCTTCGAGAGCCTGACCTTCAAAAACAGGACTACGGGGCTCATCGACACGTCCTGGAGCGCCATCCAGATCGGCATCTATGCCAAGCACCTGGACAACTGGCTGCAGTACTTCCCCATGGGTCAGATCCTGTTTGTGAGCGGGGAGCGTCTGATCAGCGACCCGGCCGGAGAGTTGGGCCGGGTGCAGGACTTCCTGGGGCTCAAGAGGATCATCACTGACAAACACTTCTACTTCAACCAGACCAAGGGCTTCCCCTGCCTCAAGAAGGCTGAGGGCAGCAGCAAGCCCCACTGCCTGGGCAAAACCAAAGGGCGGACCCACCCCAACATCCACCCAGAGGTGGTGCAGAGGCTACGGGACTTCTACAGACCTTTCAACATGAAGTTCTACCAGATGACAGGACATAACTTTGGTTGGGATTGATGGATGTGAATTTGGGAAGACACATTGTTTTTTTCTCTCTCTGTAATTCAATGAATGGCAAAAAAAAGACATGGGAGATATTGCTATATATATGTAAAATGTACAGAAATCTATTTTATAATAATTTATTTTTATTTCTAAGCAATTAATTCACTAAGCTGCCTAACCATATTGTACATACATAGCATCTGGCCCACATTTATTTCCTAGGTTTTTTTTTTACATTCCACATTTTATTTTGTTTCTTTATTCTTCCCTTAATGGTCCCTCATGTCAACTCAGCAGAGTTAAAATGGTCCCTCATGTCAACTCAGCAGAGTTAAAATGGTCCCTCATGTCAACTCAGCAGAGTTAAAGTGGTCCCTCATGTCAACTCAGCAGAGTTAAAGTGGTCCCTCATGTCAACTCAGCAGAGTTAGTGGTCCCTCATGTCAACTCAGCAGAGTTAGAATGGTCCCTCATGTAAACTCAGCAGAGTTAAAATGGCCCCTGATGTCAACTCAGCAGAGTTAGAATGGTCCCTCATGTAAACTCAGCAGAGTTAAAATGGTCCCTCATGTAAACTCAGCAGAGTTAAAATGGCCCCTGATGTCAACTCAGCAGAGTTAGAATGGTCCCTCATGTAAACTCAGCAGAGTTAAAATGGTCCCTCATGTAAACTCAGCAGAGTTAAAATGGCCCCTGATGTCAACTCAGCAGAGTTAGAATGGTCCCTCATGTAAACTCAGCAGAGTTAAAATGGTCCCTCATGTCAACTCAGCAGAGTTAAAATGGTCCCTCATGTCAACTCAGCAGAGTTAGAATGGTCCCTCATGTCAACTCAGCAGAGTTAAAATGGTCCCTCATGTCAACTCAGCAGAGCTAAAATGCAGATAAGTAATAATTGGTAACTGAAATATGAATATAAGGATATTGATAAATCACTGTTTCACAGGTGTAGTGTTCACAGAACAGTGATGAAAAACCCATTCATGTGCATTCTGATTTAAACATTCATAATCGATTTCACGTTCAATAGCCATAATCAACCCCCCCACACATTGTTCCTTGTCTAGTTACTCCTATGAGTCTCTGTTCCATCCATTCAAAATGTTGTGCTTCATATTGTGAGTTACCCCCATCCACATCCCTTATTCTAACGTCCCATTGGTCAAACCAGCTGATCTCCTGCCCTGTCATTGGCCTAACCAGCTGATCTGATGTCCCTTTCATTCAATAACAGGTGGATCAATTGGCCTAATTGCTCCTCATTGTGTCAGACATGGTTTAAGGGGCACGTCTGGCCTCCTTCTTGTAGGGCTCCTACAGCCTGTTCTAATGAATCCACCAAAGGCCTAAATCCTATTTCTGACAGCATCACTTTGATAGGGCTCCATGTTGACATGATGCTAATGGAATAACGTTACTGAGGCCCATCGATTCAGGTCTCCGCTCCACTATACTCTTGCTCTCATTACAAGACACTGTTGGCTCAGAGCCAAAGGTCATACAAAGTCCCAATTAAATTAGCTCTGAGAGACGTTTGATTTGTCGAAGAGACAGAGAGGGGAGGACACTCTGGGTCAGGGGAGGACTGTAGTATAGTCCTTGAATGCATCCCAATTGGCACACTCAATCCCTATATAGTGCACTGCTTTTGACCAGAGCGCAGTGACCCTTGCTCAAAAGTAACGCAATATACAGAAAATAGGGTGCAATATACAGGAAATAGGGTGCAATATACAGGAAATAGTGTGCCATTTGGGACACAGTGCAAGCTCTTGGCCTGAGTTGAGGTAGGAGCTAGCAGTGGCCTATACATCTGTCTGATACGGAGCATAACGATAGAGATGATAGAAAAACCACTGAGCGCTCTCCTTCCCTGGAACACATCATCCTCAAACAGGATCGTCAGGCCTCAGATCAGATCTTGAACTGCGTCCCAAATGGCACCCTATTCCCTATATAGTGCACTGCTTTTTAGCAGATGTCAAATGACAATACTTTTGGGCCTTGGTCTAAAGTAGTGGACTATGTAGGGAGTAGGGTGCCATTTGGGGCGCATACACAGATCTAAGGGAGGCGGAGAGTTTCTGAAGTTCTCTCTACGGGAATGGCCTCGGAAGAAAATACAGAACGTCACTGTTGTCATGATAAGACTTCATTATGGTATGTCTGTGGTCTATATAGTTTGCCTTATTCAACCCGTCATCCTAACATTGTTTCTTTCATAGTTTCATATTGGATCTCAATTCGCTCCTACTTGTTGCCAAAAAAAATACTTTTTCAGAGTATGGAGCTCAGATATGAAGTTGCCTAGGCTACACTCTAGCTTGAGTCACTATCTTTTCTTTTGAGCTTTTCTTTTTTTTGTTCTTTGTTTTTCTCAATGCTTCTTTCTTATTGTTTGTCTTTCTGTCTGAATTCTTGATATGCAAGAGACAGTCTGGCGTTATCATTCAGCGATGTACATGCTGGCCCATACCCTCGCATGTAGTGTCTACTTCAAAGTCATACTATGCTCTTTAGAGGATAAGAGGGCTGATTCTGCTTCTCAAATGGTACCCTACTCCCCATAGTGTATTACTTGTGACCAGGGCCCATGGTTTTTACCTCAAACTAGTGGATGGTAGCATACTGTGGTAGGTGGATGGTAGGGCTTGTCCTAACATTGTACTGTCCCTTATTCACATATAGTGGCTTTTTTCCACCAAGGAATTGACACTTATTTTCAAATATCATGCCTATATGGACAACACCTCAATGTCTCCTTCTCTCCTTATAGTGCAATGGTTGTTGAAAGCATTTAAAATGGTCTTTATATAGAGCAGGAAAACCATGTGAATACAAGCTATCACATTCTGAATTGGAATAATGTTGATCTTTCTCCCTGTAATGGCTGGATTAGGGGAGGCTGGGGCAGTTACCCCCTGTTACATTTGCCTCCGGTCTCCCCCAATGCATTGGAATTCTGATCTTGGTCATGTTACTAAGAGAAAAGGGTTGTGTCCCAAATGGCACTCTATTCCCTATTTACTGCAGTACTTTTGACCAGGGCCTTTAGGGATCTGGTCAAAAGTAGTGCACTTTTATAGGGAATAGGGTTCCATTTGGGACACATTCTATCTTAAAAATGTGCACTCATGGTCATGGTCCATGCTGCTGCATCCATTCTGGTTGAGTTTTATTCAACCCTTTTAGAGCTCTACAAATGTTACTGATGTTTGTCTTATTCCCATCCGCATATAATATGGTTAATACTTAGACGTTTAGCAGATTGTGTATGTATAAAAATGAAAAAGAACATGTAAATCAAGTATTTTGTGGTATCATGTACATCAAATGAATTAATTTTACACAGTGAAAGAGCAAAATGGAACAGATGTTTCTAGATAATTAAATACTGAACATTCATACTATTTCTTTGTATGAAGAAATAAATAAAAAATTATATATTTTACCACTTTCTAAGTTCATCTTTTGAATTTCAATGTGAAAACATGAAAATAATATGGAATTGTCAATGTCAGAGTATGAAATGTAAAATGTAAAACATTTAGAATATGGAATCTTTGCACATCAAAAGAACACACAAGAAAGTAATGATCTGTATTTCTCTCCACATGAAATGCAAAAAGTGCTCGCCTAGCTGTCTAGCAATTAGAGTAACTATGCTAGTAAATACTTGTTAGTAGTGCACTCAGACAGTAAATAGTTGTTCCTAGAGCACTCAGACATTGCACAATTGGATCAGTGGTACTTTTCCTGTGGTGTACCTTTTCTCTAAAATGGAGGCTTTCTGGGAAATGTCTCATTACTGGTAGTCAGAGGAGGTCTGAAGCAGACCAAGGGCATGCTGTGTCATCCACAATGGTTGGGAGGTGTGTGTGTGTATGTGTACGTGCATGAGCGTGTGGGGTGTGTGTACATGAGAATGTGTGTTTTTGTGTGGGTGTGAATTTGTGTGTGTATGTTATTCTGTTTTGTGGTTGTGGGTTGACACAGACCAGCGTGGGAGGTTTGGGTACAGTGGTGGGTCTTATTCCTGATGTCAGAAGTGCCCCTCTCTTCCACACCCCCACCCCCTGTGAAAGAGACACATTGTGTCCTAGTTCCTAGTGTGGACTAATGAGATACACCTCTACCTCCCTGACTGTTTATTTATGCGTGTGTGTGCGTGTGCACACGTGGATGCGTGTATATGGAACACCTCCATGTTTTAACAGAGCCCTATTTACCCTTTCAGAGGTGCTGTGTTTACCTGGCTGTGTTCTGACAGGGATGCTGACATGCTGGAACTATGTTCCAAACCAGGAGAGTTCTTTACGCTCTATCATACTTTCCTGTGAAATCCCACATAAAAAATACTGCAGCTTACTATAGAATACTACTGTACTTACTATAGAATTATGCAGTAAACTGTAGTATACTGTACTATACTGTACTACACACTGTAGTATCCCTCTAACATGTGTATAACTTACTATACAATGGTGTAATATACTGTAGAATACTATGGTAAATACTACAGTATTGTCTGCAAAAACATACTAAATAATCTGAGGAAGCTACAAATTACTTCACACTGAAGGAAGTTAAGCTACACTAAAACTACCCTTAAGAAAAATATAGTTTACTTATCTAAAGTTACATTGAAAAAGTAGTTCACTACATACATCCAAACTACTTCATGAAAAAGTGTTATATGTAAATCTGAAATGTCATGGACTACAAATTGCAAGACAGATCACTTTGGGGTCATATGTTAACAGAATGTGTTAATTAATTTAGCCCATTAAACACAAAAACAATGTTTCAAGTGAAAATTAGGTAGGTCTGATGCCAAAAAAGAAAGAACATTGCTTACTTCACCAATATTTTATTTTAGCAAAAGAAAGTAGTGTGTAGATCCAGTAGTTAGCTACACTGGTACAAAGCAAAATAAAGTAGTGTGTAGATCCAGTAGTTAGCTACACTGGTACAAAGCAAAATAAAGTAGTGTGTAGTTCCAGTAGTTAGCTACACTGGTACAAAGCAAAAGAAAGTAGTGTGTAGTTCCAGTAGTTAGCTACACTGGTACAAAGCAAAATAAAGTAGTGTGTAGTTCCAGTAGTTAGCTACACTGGTACAAAGCAAAATAAAGTAGTGTGTAGTTCCAGTAGTTAGCTACACTGGTACAAAGCAAAATAAAGTAGTGTGTAGTTCCAGTAGTTAGCTACACTGGTACAAAGCAAAATAAAGTAGTGTGTAGTTCCAGTAGTTAGCTACACTGGTACAAAGCAAAATAAAGTAGTGTGTAGTTCCAGTAGTTAGCTACACTGGTACAAAGCAAAATAAAGTAGTGTGTAGTTCCAGTAGTTAGCTACACTGGTACAAAGCAAAATAAAGTAGTGTGTAGTTCCAGTAGTTAGCTACACTGGTACAAAGCAAAATAAAGAAATTCACTACTGAAAACACTACCTCCCAACACTGTAAATAATACAGTAATGTCCGCAAAAACACGACACTTTTTTTAGCTATTACAGTATTTCATTTGCATAGACACTGCCCATTACCCTACCCCCATATCCCAATTTGTGACACCCATAAGTGAGAAACTACGTGCCAAGTATAGACCATACATATATTGTGTACCCTACAGGATGTAGAAATGAGCAAAAGCTCTAAACTATCTGTTCAGATCCCAGTCCTACCTACCAGTATTCATCGAAGCGTTTTTCTGACTTTATTCCGCAAAAACACTACAGTGAATACTACACTTAAGTATACTATAGTATACTATACTATTTTTTCATGTGGGCACCTAGAATACGTACTGTACAGGTCTAGCCTAGGGATGTGTGGATGAGTCAACCTTGCCCAAGACCTTACAGGTAGACAACGATGGTGTTCTTGTTTGGGTCAGGTGGAACATGGATGCTGTGGTAAGGAGGCCAATTCTGCATCCCAAGTGGCACCATATTCCATATTTAGTGCACTTCTTTTGACCAGCGCCCATAAGGAATAAGGTGCCATTTGGGACACAGACCAACACCGAAGAGAAGGTGGCAACAATCACAGCTCCTCTTTGCTCAGGAGAGTTGCATCGCTTCAGGCTATTGTTCCACATGGAAAGCTAAACCCAAATTGCCCACCATGGTGGAACAAAACTGTACTTTCCTCTGCACTGTTCCACTGAAGCACTTAGTCTCACTGGAAAATGTATTCAGATGAGTAGCATATAAACCATCAGTAGGTGACACAATGTAAACCAATCTAGGAGCAAAGCAGCAGCACTTCTTTCCCAACCCCTTATCCTCCTCCCCTCCTCATCTCCTCCTCCCCTCCTCCTTCTCATCCTCCTCTCCTCCTCCCCTCTCCTCCTCTCCTCCTCTCCTCCTCCCCTCTCCTCCTCACCTCCTCTCATCCTCCTCTCCTCCCCTCTTCCCCTCCTCTCCTCCTCTCGTCCTTTCCTCCCATCTTCCTCTCCTCTCCTCCTCTCCTCCTCTTCTCCTCCCCTAATCCCCTCCCCTTCTCCCCCAGTCCCCAAGTAGTGACATGTCACAAGCTGAGCTAGACCTCTCATCAACACCATCATAAACACTAACAAGTCTGGATCTGGATAATTGCTCGGGCTGACAAGGGGAGCAGTGAAAGACGTGAGAGAGAGAGGTGAGAAAGAGAAACAGGATGTGGGGGGTGTTGGAGTGGAGCAGCAATAGAGCTCTGTCTGTTTGTTGGCACGCAACCAGTATCCTCCAGCTGAATCACAGCCGTCAGTATGATTAAACGAATGGTTACTAACCTGATTAACCTGTTGTTCACAGGTGACAGAGAGAGCGAGAACTTTGGACAGGGACTTATTCCCTATATTCCCTATAGAGTCCCTTGCGGACTCTTGGACAAAAGTAGTGGACTATATAGGGAATAAAATACCAAAATTAGTGGACTATATAGGGAATAGAATACCAAAAGTAGTGGACTATATAGGGAATAGAATACCAAAAGTAGTGTACTATAAAGTGGATATTTCAGACTTGGCCTGAGACTGTCAGACGTCACCAGGGCAGGGCAGGCTGCCAGGTCATCATCTTTGTAGAGGAAACGGTTTGACTGGTGTAATTAACGATGGCGCTGGAGCAGCAGAAAGGCAGTGTGTGTAATTGCTGTGTTCCCCTGGCGGCTGATGGCTGATACTAGCTTGCTGTTGTCACCACTGCCCTCTGGGCTGTATCCCTCCAGGGTTCTGCTGATAGGCTGCTACTGCTGCTGCTGTTGTTGTTGTTGTGAGGTTTGGAGGTTTGGATTTTGAGCGCTCAGCTAGACAAGCCAAGCACCCATTGTCTCTCTACCTCTCTCCGCTGTCTTTTTTTGTCCTTTTTTCTCACTTCTCTCTAAAACACCTCCTCCCCCTTTCCCAATCCCCTCGCTCCCCCCTTCCCCCCTCCCTGTCCCCCTCCCTCAATCTCTCATCTCATCCCCTCCACACCACCCCATCTCGTCTCCAGAGCGGGTTACTATATGCTCTGTGTTTGATCTTATTAACTTCAAGCTGCAAAGCAATTGCACAATATCCAAACAGTCTTGTCACAATGGATGGAACACGGCCATGGGGCTGCAGGGGGGCCATCAATAATTTAGCCCACTGGCCCCGCTATCCTTTTAGAGCTCAACATGGAGCCACTATCCATACGAAGGGAAATGGGGGCTGGAAGGGGGATGGTTTTCCTCACACACATGCAAGGCAATCCTACCTCAACTGCTTGCTTGGCATCATTTGCGCCTCCTTTGGTAAAGAAAGAGTGGATTGGTGGTGTCTACCATTATATTTTAAATAGTTTTTCAGATATGTTATCCTGTTGAGGCCAGGGGGCAGGATCTTATCCCGGTATTGGGATTCATTGTCATGTGACCATGGCGGGGAATTCAAAACTGCAAGAGTAATCATTTCAAATAATCAAATAATCAACTATTTTCCTCCATTTGAAAGATATATCTCCTAAATCTAACCACGCTGTCCGATTTTCAGAGGCTTTACGGAGAATGCATAAAGTTAGGTTATGTTAGGAGAGTACATTGACAATAGCTGCGTGTAATGTTTAGCCAATTCAAAGAAGGGCATCAACAGACAGAAAACTAGCTAGAATTATGCACTTACCTTTGACAATCTGCATCAGATGACACTCATAGGACATTATGTTATACAATACATGCATTTTTAGTTCCATCAAGTTCATATTTATATCCAAAAACAGCATTTACAGTCGCGGTGAAATTCAGAATTTTTTTCGGCTCGAATGCTCCCAGTGAATCCAGCATTACAAATCACGGAATTACTATTCGAAAACATTGGTAAATTATAATATTGTCATTCAAAGAATAATATATTATCATCTCGTAATTGCTACCGAATGGCCAGATCTCAAAATAACTTTACTGGGAAATCACATTTTGCAATAAACTGGGTACTATGCTAACAACAACAAGCTAAGCTATAAGCTAAGCTAAGCTAAGCTATACAGTTAGCATTAGCATCATCTAATATCGATAATAACATTCTAAATATCCCCTTACCTTTGATTATCTCCATCAGAAGGCGCTGCCAGGGATCCCAGGTCCAGAACAAATGTGGTTTCTTTTGACAAAGTTCATAATTTATGTCCAAATAGTTAGCGTTCAGTAGGCTCCCACAAAATGAGGTGGGCAGTGTAAAGTCACGCCGAAAAGCTAAAAAAAACCTAGTAAATAATCTATTTACGTTTGTTCAAACATGTCAAACGTTGTTTAGCATTAATCTTTTGGTCCATTTTTAACGTGAAACATCAGTAAACATCAGTAATATTTTCACACAACCTATCAAATGTCTAGAATAAACGATTATGACAAAGACACTCTTCTCAGATTTATGCGCAGGCGCAAAAATGAAGTGATGACGTGTCAACTTACAAGCATTCTAATTCGGTCTGTATTCATCACAGATGCTTCAAACAACTTTATAAAGATCGTTGACATCTAGTGGAATCCGTAGGAGTTGCGAACTGAATCCTTTCTCACTATGGTATCTATAAAACAATGACACTAAATAGTACAGTCACAAAATTCACTTTTTTTAAAAATCTATTTTTCACAGGTTTTTGCCTGCAATATGAGTTTTATTATACTTACAGACACCATTCAAACTGTTTTAGAAAATTCAGAGTGTTTTCTATCCAAACCTGAACAATAATATGCATATTCTAGCTTCTGAGTTGGTGTAGGAGGCAGTTAAAAATGGGCACATATTTTTTTCCAAAATTCTCAATACTGCCCCCTAGATCAAACAGGTTAAACACGTTATGATTATAAATGAAAGCATTTCCATTTCAATTGCGGGAGAGTGAATGAGAGAGAAAAAAAGTAATAGAGAGGCTGTTAATGAGTGAATGGGTGAAGAGAAAGAAAGGGAGAGTCATATCCAATGAGACAGATACAGTATGATGTTAGGTTCAGCCTCTTCCTGGAAGAACTATCTTCTTGCTCTCTAGGAACAAACAGGCTGAATGATACCTGCTCACTGCTAATCTACCCACCAGCCATGCAGGCACCCATACAGACAGTGTCCTCACCATTTACTAAAACCTCCTTTATATCTGGAGGCCTCATTGGCACACTGAGCCCCCTCTACTCCTCCACCCTTCCAGTGCCCCCTTTTCAAGCTGACAGATGTCAAACATGCTGGGACAGGCTGGTCCACAGCTGTCAGAGAAACAGGTAGACTAATAGGAAAAGAGGACACGGAGGGAGCAGGAGGAGAGGAAGTCTATTTTATCATCTTATCACCGCAGGCATTGGAGGAGATTAGCTGGCACACCTGAGGGGAGGAGGGGTAATGCTACACAAGGTATTTTACACAAGGTAATGACTGATTAAGCCATGCAGGGTTAATGAACAACACCGTATCCAGTTTGGCATCTACAAGATAATTCAATTACACTTTGCCTCCGCTGGCCTCACCCCAGCTAACGCCTGGTCTTGTCCCTCTTCCAGTTATTCTCCTTCCCCCTCTGTCTGTCTGTCTGTCTGTCTGTCTGTCTGTCTGTCTGTCTGTCTGTCTGTCTGTCTGTCTGTCTGTCTGTCTGTCTGTCTGTCTGTCTGTCTGTCTGTCTGTCTGTCTGTCTGTCTGTCTGTCTGTCTGTCTGTCTGTCTGTCTGTCTGTCTGTCTGTCTGTCAGTCAGTCAGTCAGTCAGTCAGTCAGTCAGTCAGTCAGTCAGTCAGTCAGTCAGTCAGTTTGTCTGACACGTGTACTGAAAGATGTAGTGTACTGTACTGTTACTGTACCCACTGGTGCAGCCTGCTGATATGAAAGGATGTGTCTCTGTTACACTCAGACTCAGGAAGTGGCAAGCCCCATCATGCAGCTGCCTTTCACATGGTGGCAAAGTGAAGCCGTCCCATCATCTTTTAGAGGGGGACATTAGAGGAAACATAAATATACGTTTGTGGCAGGTGGGCACTGCTGAACAAAGAGAAGGCTTCAGGAGAAAAAAGGGTTTGAAGAAAAGATAGGTCGAAGTGGACACTTACAGTAGCAAGACAGGATGTCAAACTTAGCTGTTGATACACCTGCCAGTCCTGTCTTCAGCTGCTAGTGTGATCAGAACATGAGTGTTTCTTTTCATGTGTGTCTGTGTTAGTGTGTGTTTGTGTGTGTATAAGTAAGTGTGTACAGCATGTGCATGCATGTGCGTGTCTATATAATACTTTTCCATGTTTCCTCCAGTGAACCGTAAGTGTACGTCTCAGTGGTGATGGTGGGCTGAATAGATGAAGGTACTTGGTCAATGTCGAGCACAGCTTTGAGCCATCACAGGTTACTGAGATAGAAGACAGAACAAAGCTTTGAGCCATCACAGGTTACTGAGATAGAAGACAGAACAAAGCTTTGAGCCATCACAGGTTACTGAGATAGAAGACAGAACAAAGCTTTGAGCCATCACAGGTTACTGAGATAGAAGACAGAACAAAGCTTTGAGCCATCACAGGTTACTGAGATAGAAGACAGAACAAACCCAGACAATAAACACGTAGTACACACTGGAAAGAAGATAAACAGTAGGAGTCGTTGAGCCACCACTTGCCTGTGGTGTGTGTGTGTGTTTGATGAGAGTCAGCGTGGGTGAAGAGTGTGGATAAGTATGTGTATGTGTTGTGATTCCTGTGAGACCCCCCGTGGAGACACTTAAACGTGGTCAGAGACACACTGACTGACGTCCATCAATAATGTAGAATGCACAAGGATCTAGCCGCGCACACACACGCACGAGCACACACACACACACACACACACACACACACACACACACACACACACACACACACACACACACACACACACACACACACACACACACACACACACACACACACACACACACACACACACACACACACACACTATCACCAGGGATAGACAATCTACTGTCTCTCCCTGTTGGATGCCACATCTTCCACAGATGGATGGCTTCAATCTTCAATCTGATGAGAAACCCTCCCTGAGAACAGTTGATTGTAGCCTAGTCTGGCACATGAGCGAGTATCATCTAATATAATGTGTGATTATTAGCATTAGACCCCTGCATGAGTCTGTATGTGTATGTGAGGAAGAAACAGAGGGTATCTAGCCTAATGGTTAAAACATTCACATACAGATGAGGCAATATCTCATGCTTCGTCAATGGGGGTTCAGTCCAGCTGTTATGAGCACGTGTGTGAGAGACAGTCAGAGGCAAAAAACATCTCTCTCCCTCTATTTCAATTTCATCAGTTCATTTCAGCTCCAACAGTGCTTTTTGTCCAATGGTTATTACTCTGTCACCAGGCATTAGAGTATCATCAAATGTGGAAGAAGATAGACAAAAGAACATTTGGAAGTAAGGTTCCCGAAGTCTCTGGGAGTGTTTAGGCCGTACCTTCTTTCTCAATGAATTTATCTTCTTAAGCTCTCTAATCCTCTCCTGTGTGTCTGTGTGTCTATGTGTGTCCATGTGGGTGTCTATGTATGTATATGTGTGTATGCGAGTGCGTGTTCCATGATAATATTCTGTATCGAATCCCTGGGGAAATAGACCATCTTTCCTTCCATGTTTGGGTGATGTCAGAGTGAGATGAACTGCAATAAAAAACCCTCCAGTTCTCTTCTACTGCAGACCTCTTCACTGAACAGTGAACAGCCACTTTCCTCTCCTCAAGTCTGGAAATCATCACCCTGCCTTCCCACTTCCTCTAGCCCATCCAGGACCCACACTGAGTCCAATCAAGCCTGATGAGAGAAGCCCTGCCTGGCAGCTTATAGGGCCTGCCTCCCGCTGCCCCTTCCCCTGTCCCTGGGGCGAAGGTTGCGTCTGGGTCTGTTTGAGGTGGTTTAGTGCTGTAAACTCCCAAGCCCTCCTTCTACCGACCCTGGCATGGACATCAGGCCTGTTCTGGGGTTTTCTCTGAGGCAGGATGAAGATGGAGACAGACATGGCTTAGGTCCCAAATGGCACCATATTCCCTATACAGTGAGGGGAAAAAAGTATTTGATCCCCTGGTGATTTTGTACGTTTGCCCACTGACAAAGAAATGATCAGTCTATAATTTTAATGGTAGGTTTATTTGAACAGTGAGAGACAGAATAACAACAAAAAAATACAGAAAAACGCATTTAAATTTTTTTATAAATTGATTTGCATTTTAATGAGGGAAATAAGTATTTGACCCCCTCTCAATCAGAAAGATTTCTGGCTCCCAGGTGTTTTTTATACAGGTAACGAGCTGAGATTAGGAGCACACCCTTAAAGGGAGTGCTCCTAATCTCAGTTTGTTACCTGTATAAAAGACACCTGTCCACAGAAGCAATCAATCAATTAGATTCCAAACTCTCCACCATGGCCAAGACCAAAGAGCTCTCCGAGGATGTCAGGGAAAAGATTGTAGACCTACACAAGGCTGGAATGGGTTACAAGACCATCGCCAAGCAGCTTGGTGAGAAGGTGACAACAGTTGGTGCGATTATTCGCAAATGGAAGAAACACAAAAGAACTGTCAATCTCCCTCAGCCTGGGGCTCCATGCAAGATCTCACCTCGTGGAGTTGCAATGATCATGAGAACGGTGAGGAATCAGCCCAGAACTACACGGGAGGATCTTGTCAATGATCTCAAGGCAGCTGGGACCATAGTCACCAAGAAAACAATTGGTAACACACTACGCCGTGAAGGACTGAAATCCTGCAGCGCCCGCAAGATCCCCCTGCTCAAGAAAGCACATATACATGCCCATCTGAAGTTTGCCAATGAACATCTGAATGATTCAGAGGACAACTGGGTGAAAGTGTTGTGGTCAGATGAGACCAAAATGGAGCTCTTTGGCATCAACTCAACTCACCGTGTTTGGAGGAGGAGGAATGCTGCCTATGACCCTAAGAACACCATCCCCACCGTCAAACATGGAGGTGGAAACATTATGCTTTGGGGGTGTTTTTCTGCTAAGGGGACAGGACAACTTCACCGCATCAAAGGGACGATGGACGGGGCCATGTACCGTCAAATCTTGGGTGAGAACCTCCTTCCCTCAGCCAGGGCATTGAAAATGGGTCGTGGATAAGTATTCCAGCATGACAATGACCCAAAACACACGGCCAAGGCAACAAAGGAGTGGCTCAAGAAGAAGCACATTAAGGTCCTGGAGTGGCCTAGCCAGTCTCCAGAACTTAATCCCATAGAAAATCTGTGGAGGGAGCTGAAGGTTCAAGTTGCCAAACGTCAGCCTCAAAACCTTAATGACTTGATCTGATCTGCAAAGAGGAGTGGGACAAAATCCCTCCTGAGATGTGTGCAAACCTGGTGGCCGACTACAAGAAACGTCTGACCTCTGTGATTGCCAACAAGGGTTTTGCCACCAAGTACTAAGTCATGTTTTGCAGAGGGGTCAAATACTTATTTCCCTCATTAAAATGCAAATCATTTTATAACATTTTTGACATACGTTTTTCTGGATTATTTTGTTGTTATTCTGTCTCTCACTGTTCAAATAAACCTACCATTAAAATTATAGACTGATAATTTCTTTGTCAGTGGGCAAACGTACAAAATCAGCAGGGGATCAAATACTTTTTCCCCTCACTGTATAGTGCACTGCTTTTGACGAGAGCCCCATGACCCCAGTAGTGCACTATTACGGTGCATTCGGAAAGTATTCAGACCCCTTGACTTTTCCCAAATTTTGTTACGTAACAGCCTTATTCTAAAATTTATAAAATTATAATCTACACACAATATCCCATAATGACAAATCAAAAACAGGTTTTTAGAAATGTTTGCAAATGTATTAAAAATGAAATACTGAAATATCACATTTATTACAGAAATATTCAGACCCTTTATTCTGTACTTTGTTGAAGCACCTTTGGCAGCGATTACGGCCTCAAGTCTTCTTAGGTATGATAATACAAACTTGGCAAAACTGTATTTGGGGAGATTCTCACATTCTTCTCTGCAGATCCTCTCAAGCTCTGTCAGGTTGAATGGGGAGCGTAGATGCAAAGCTATTTTCAGGTCTCTCCAGAGATGTTAGAACGGGTTCAAGTCCGGACTCTGGCTGGGCCACTCAAGTACAGTAAGAGACTTGTCCCAAAGCCACTCCTGCATTGTCTTGGCTGTGTGCTTAGGCTCGTTGTCCTGTTGGAAGGCGAACCTTCACCCCAGTCTAAGGTCCTGAGCTTGTCTTCATCAAGTATCTCTCTGTACCTTGCTCCCTTCATCTTTCCTTCGATCCTGACTAGTCTCCCAGTCCCTGCCGCTGAAAAAATCCCCACAGCATGACGCTGCTACTACCATGCTTCACTGTAGGGATGGTACCAGGTTTCCTCCAGACGTGATGCTTGGCATTCAGGCCAAAGAGTTCAATCTTGGTTTCATCAGACCAGAGAATCTTGTTTCTCATGGTCTGAGAGTCTTTAGGTGCCTTTTGGCAAACTCCAAGCGGGTTGTCATGTGCCTTTTACTGAGGAGTGGCTTCCGTCTGGCCTGACTGGTGGAGTGCTGCAGAGATGGTTGTCCTTCTGGAAGGTTCTCCCATCTCCACAGAGGAACTCTGGAGCTCTGTCAGACTGACCATCGGGTTCTTGGTCACCTCCCCCGATTGCTAAGTTTGGCCGGGTGGTCAGTTCTAGGAAGTGTCTTGGTGGTTCCAAACTTATTCCAATTAAGGATGATGGAGACCACTGTGTTCTTGGGGACCATCAATGCTGCAGACATTTTTTGGTAGACTTCCCCAGATCTGTGCCTCGACACAATCCTGTCTCGGAGCTCTACGGACAATTCCTTTGACAACGTGGCTTGGTTTTTGCTCTGACATATACTGTCAACTGTGGGACCTTATATAGACAGGTGTGTGCCTTTGCAAATCATTACATTTACCACAGGTGGATTCTAATCAATTTGTAGAAACATCTCAAGGATCATCAATGGAAATAGGATGCACCTGAGCTCAATTTCGAGTCTCATAGCAAATGGTCTGAATAGTTATTTAAATAATTTATTTATGTTTTTTTATTTTTAATAAATTGGCAAAAAAATGGTCCAAAAATGTCTTCTCTTTGTCATTATGGGTTATTGTGTGTGGATTGATGAGGAGAAAAATTATTTAATACATTTCAGAATAAGGCTGCAATGTAACAAAATGTGGAAAAAGTCAAGGGGTCTGAATACTTTCCGAATGCACTGTATGTAGGGGATAGGGAGTAATTTGAGACACAACTACATCCGTGGTGGTAGCTAGTGGCTGGGTGGGTGATTCTGAATTGGGGGGGATGAATTTTTAAGACTGAGGCAAGTTTTCCAGTATTTTTAAAATTTATTTTTTAAAATCCATTGCCTGCTTCAGTGCAATGTTTGAACTGTTCAGCGTCACTTACAGTTGTAAGGTCAGTGCATTAGTGTAATAATTTTATTCATAGCCTTTCTGTAGCCCTGGGGGTTGCTGGCTGTCATCAGTAATAAGCTGCTGACATCTGTCTAGCGTATATTGCCCATCGAGACTCATCTCCCACAAATGGGGGGCAGAGACCCTGTGTGTGTGTGTGTGTGTGTCCCACACCTCACACACTGCATGTGTGTGTGTTCGCATGTGAGTGACATGCTATGAACACAACGTAAACATGGGAGTGAAATGAGCACTTTAGCTCGAGTCATTGAGCAGCCTCATGCCCATTCCTAGTCCTATCTGTCTGAAGCCATAACAATAACGTGACTGCCAATTCAGTACCATATGCTATAATGTGCCTTATATGATTGTCGTAGAGTGTCAATAATGCTTCATGAGTCAAAATTAGTCCAGTGTTTCCAAACCTGGTTCAAACGTTCATCTCAATCTTTAGGCTTGTTCTGGCTTTGTCATGCTTGTTGGAGGACAACAATCAAATCAAATCAAATCAAATCTTTTTTGTCACAAGCGCCGAAATACAACAGACCTTACAGTGAAATACTTACTTACAAGCCCTTAAACAACAATGCAGTTTTAAGAAAATACCTAAAAAATAGTAAGTGATAAGAATAACAAATAATTAAAGAGCAGCAGTAAATAACAATAGCGGGCTTTATAAAGGGGGTACCGGTACAGAGTCAATGTCAATGTGCGAGGGCACCGGTGTCGAGATAATTGAGGTAATAAATATGTACAGTTGAAGTCGGAAGTTTACATACACCTTAGCCAAATACATTTAATCTCAGTTTTTTACAATTCCTGACATTTTTATCCCAGTAGAAATTTCCTTTCTTAGGTCAGTTAGGATCACCACTTTATTTGAAGAATGTGAAATGTCAGAGTAATAGTAGAGAGAATGATTTATTTCAGCTTTGATTTCTTTCATCACATTCTCAGTGGGTCAGAAGTTTACATAATGTACACTCAATTAGTATTTAGTAGCATTGCCTTTAAATTGTTTAACTTGGGTCAAATGCTTCAGGTATCCTTCCACAAGCTTCCCACAATAAGTTGGCTGAATTTTGACCCATTCTTCCTGACAGAGCTGGTGTAACTGAGTCAGGTTTTTAGGCCTCCTTGCTCACACACGCTTTTTCAGTTCTGCCCACAAATTGTCTATGGGATTGAGGTCAGGGCTTTGTGATGGCCACTCCAATACCTTGACTTTGTTGTCCTTAAGCCATTTTGCCACAACTTTGGAAGTATGTTTGGGGTCATTGTCCATTTAGAAGACCCATTTGCGATCAAGCTTTAACTTCCTGACTGATGTCTTGAGATGTTGCTTCAGTATATCCACATAATTTTCCTCCCTCATGATGCCATCTATTTTGTGAAGTGCACTAGTCACTCCTGCTGCAAAGCACTCACACAACATGATGCTGCTACCCTCGTGCTTCACGGTTGGGATGGTGTTCCTCGGCTTGCAAGCCTCCCCCTTTTTCCTCCAAACATAACGATGGTCATTATGGCCAAACAGTTCTATTTTTGTTTCATCAGACCAGAGGACATTTCTCCAAAAAGTACGATCTTTGTCCCCATGTGCAGTTGCAAACCATAGTCTGGCTTTTTTATGGTGGTTTTGGAGCAGTGGCTTCTTCCTTGCTGAGCGGCTTTTCAGGTTATGTCGATATAGGACTCGTTTTACTGTGGATATAGATACTTTTGTACATGTTTCCTTCAGCATCTTCACAAGGTCCTTTGCTGTTGCTCTGGGATTGATTAGCATTTCTCGCACCAAAGTGCGTTCATCTCTAGGAGACAGAACACGTGTCCTTCCTGAGCGGTATGACACCTGCGTGGTCCCATGATGCTTATACTTGCGTACTATTGTTTGTACAGATGAATGTGGTAGCTTCAGGCATTTGGAAATTGCTCCCAAGGATGAACCAGACTTGTGGAGGTCTACAATATTTTGCTGAGGTCTTGGCTGATTTCTTTTGATTAACCCATGATGTCAAGCATCGAGGCACTGAGTTTGAAGGTAGGCATTGAAATACAATCACAGGTACACATCTAATTGACGCAAATTATGTCAATTAGCCTATCAGAAGCTTCTAAAGCCATGACATCAATTTCTGGAATTTTCCAAGCTGTTTAAAGGCACAGTCAACTTAGTGTATGTAAACTTCTGACCCACTGGAATTGTGATACAGTGAAATAATCTGTCTGTAAACAATTGTTGGAAAACTAGTCCTAACCGACTTGCCAAAACTATAGTGTGCTAACAAGACATTTGTGGAGTGATTGAAAAACGAGTTTTACAGATTATTTCACTTATAATTAACTCTATTACACTTCCAGTGGGTCACAAGTTTACATACACTAAGTTGACTGTTGAATGTCCTCAATGCACTTATTGATAAAGCCAGTGACTGATGTGGTGTACTCCTCAATGCCATCGGAAGAATCCCGGAACATATTCCAGTCTGTGCTAGCAAAGCAGTCATGTAGTTTAGCATCTGCTTCATCTGACCACTTTTTTATAGACCATTCACTGGTGCTTCCTGTTTTAATTTTTGCTTATAAGCAGGAATCAGGAGGATAGAATTATTGTCAGATTTGCCAAATGGAGGGTGAGGGACAGCTTTGTACGAATCTCTGTGTGTGGAGTAAAGGTGGTCTAGACATTTTTTTCTCTGGTTGCACATTCTGGGTCTTATCTTATCCTGATAGTATGAACTGGCCATGAATGACCCAGCAGACACCATCTCCTCCCAAGGAGCCACCATCGGGAGGCATGAGGAACTCCTTCGTGGCCTTATGGGTCCAAACATTGGCTGAACGCCATGACCGGGCATTGGACGGTTTGCTGGAACAATTCTGCTGGTTGTCTGGGAGGCAGCCTTCCACAGTGGTAACCCCACAGCCCCTCATTATCCCAGCTGCAAGCAGTGCCGTCTCATCGGCCACTCCACCTTCTCGGGAGCCCCGTGCCCCGTCGAGCACCTGTCGGGAGTTGCTAGTTAATCTAGGTAGATAGTGTGGTCTACAGTTTATCATGAGATACTCTACCTCAGGCGAGCAAAACCTCGAGACTTCCTTAGATATCATGCACCAGTTGTTGTTCACATATATGCATAGGCCCCTGCCCAGTATCTTACCAGAGGCTGCTGTTCTGTCCTAATGATGGAGTGTATACCCCGCCAGCTGTATGTTCTTAATGTCATTGTTCTGCCACGACTCGGTAAAACACAAGATATTACAGTTTTTAATGTCCTGTTGGTAGGATATACGTGCTTTCAGCTCGTCCAATTATTTTCCAGCGATTGAACATTAGCTAGCAGCACGGAAGGCAAGGGCAGATTAGCCACACGTCGCCTGATCCTCACAAGGCACAATGATCTTTTTCCTTCTCCATAATAATATAATAATAATCAATAATGTTTTCTTTATTTAGCCATCTTACATATAAAACCTTATTTGTTCATAAAAAATAGTGAATAACTCACCACAGGTTAATGGGAAGCGTGTGCTTGAAAGGATGCACATAACTCTGCAATGTTGGGTTGTATTGGAGAGAGTCTCAGTCTTAAATCATTTTCCACACACAGTCTGTGCCTGTATTTAGTTTTCATGCTATTGAGGGTGGAGAATCCACTGTTACAAAGGTACGTGGTTGCAAATGGCATCAGTGTTTTAACAGCGCAATTTGCCAAGGCAAGAAACACTGAGCGCAGCCCTATCCAGAAATCTGGTAGTGGCTTCTGAATAAATTCAATTTTCACAGAACCGCTTGTTGCAATTCCGATTAGGCTCTCTTGTTCGGATATCGGTGAGTGGACTGGAGGCAGGGCATGAAAGGGATAATGAATCCAGTTGTTTGTGTTGTCCGTTTCGGGAAAGTACCTGCGTAATTGCACACCCAGCTCACTCAGGTGCTTCACTATATCACATTTGACATTGTCCGTAAGCTTGAGTTCATTTGCACACAAAAAATCATACAATGATGGAAAGACCTGTGTGTTGTCCTTGTTAATGCAGACAGAAAAAAGCTCCAACTTCTTAATCATAGCCTCAATTTTGTCCAGCACATTGAATATAGTTGCTAGGGGGGTTTCTAGATAGTATATTTCTATGTTGGTGTATGTGTATGGTTCCCAATTGGAGGCAGCTGATAATCGTTGCCTCTAATTGGGGATCATACTTAGTGTGTTCCTTTTCCCACCTGCGTTGTGGGATATTGTTTTGTTTTGTATGTGTGCTTATGTGCTACGTATTTCACATTGTTATATCGTTGTTGTTTTGAGAAATGTCACTATTATTAAAATGTGGAACTCTACTCACGCTGTGCCTTGGTCCAATTATTTATATGACGAACGTGACAGTGAGAAACCTAGCATCATGCAAGCGGTCAGACAAGTTAAAATTATGGTCAGTAAAGAAAACTTTAAGCTCATCTCTCAATTTAAAAAAAAGTGTAAATACTTTGCCCCTTGAGAACCAGCACACCTCTGTATGTTGTAAAAGTGTTACATGGTCGCTGCCCATATCATTGCATAATGCAGAAAATACACGAGAGTTCAGGGGCCTTGCTTTAAAAAAGTTAACCATTTTCACTGTAGTGTCCAAAACGTCTTTCAAGCTGTCAGGCATTCCCTTGGCGGCAAGAGCCTCTCGGTGGATGCTGCAGTGTACCCAAGTGGCGTCAGGAGCAGCTGCTTGCACGCGCGTTACCATCTCATTATGTCTCACTGTCATGGCTTTTGCGCCATCAGTACAGATACCAACACATCTTGACCAACAAAGTCCATTTGATGTCACAAAGCTGTCCAGTACTTTAATAATATCCTTTCATGTTGTCCTGGTGTCCAGGGGTTTGCAGAAGAGGATGTCTTCCTTAATTGACCCCCCATAAACGTAACGGACATATACCAGGAGCTGTATCAGGTCCGCCACGTCTGTTGACTCATCCAGCTGTAACGCATATAATTCAATGGCTTGTATGCGAAGCAGTAATTGTTTCAAAACGTCGTTGTGTGTTATTAGTCTAAGCAGACTATGTTTGTCTATTGTTGTGACTTAGATGAAGATCAGATCAAATTTGATGACCAATTTATGCAGAAATCCTGGTAATTCCAAAGGGTTCACATACTTTTTCTTGCGTTGTGAAACAGTGTTGTTTGATGAAGATATTGTCTGTATAGTTTTTTTTGGCCTTTTCCCTCACCATTGTACCAGTCATATCCGTGCCATCAGGAAGAATTAAGTCCTCCACAATTGTATGAGGCGTGCCTGTCCTAGCCACTCGGTAGCTCAGTTTCTAGCCCCTTCTTATTAATGGTTTCTGTTGCTTTTATACATGTCTTACTACTCTAAAGTCATCTTTATTCTCGCTCAAAAAACTCCCGTGGCTTATTTTTAAAATTGTCATGTTTCGTTCCTAAATGTCTGTGCAAGAGTGAAGGTTTCCCGCAAGAGAGTAACGGTTAATGTGATTGGATGTTAATTATTTGACTAGGCTACCTGTATTTGACATTGTATTGTTATTTCGCTGAACACTAGATGGTTTAATTTGATTTTTGGCAGTGAAATGAGGCTACTCAGGCGAGAAAAAAACCTCACCCAAATGTATAGCCCCGTTGGAAAATAGAAATGTACTGTTTGAAAATGTGAATACATTTTTTTTTAAATATGTTATTTTATTTAAAATGTGAATCACATTTTTATTTGGCGTACCCCCGACGGCATTGTACCCCAGTTTGGGAATACCTGTATTACAGCATATACTGTATGCATGGAGAAACAGAAGTGCTGTGTCTGACAATATAAAATGGCTTTTAGATCTGATAGTGTTATGGATTGGTATGATGTAGCATTGCAAGCAACTGTCTGCACTGAGTCGACCCCTAAAGTAACATGAGCTTGACAGGGACAAACACAGACACACTGAGAGCGTAGTGTGAACATGCATGTACTCTGCATACTGAGCCATAAAAGCAAATGCACAGTCTGGTGTTACAGCATTCATCGTCCTTTAAGCCTAGGTTGATGTTTACTGTCATGAATCTTGCTCTAGATGGGCCAGCTGCAAAGTCAAAATGTTCTATATCGTAAAAATATAATTTAAGTTTAGGGTTAGGCATTAGGGTTAGCAGTACGGTTAGGTTTAAAATCAGATTTTATAACTTTGTGGCTGAGCCAGCTAGTGACCACTCTGCAGAGCTGCCTCCAGTACATGAGTCATCTCAATAAATGCCAACCTGCCCTTTAACCAGGGCTAACAAATGTGGAGGAGAGATGGGAGACAAGGTTGAGGCTTTTCATGGGTGTCAAAGGGTTGGTTGGTTAGTAACCTGTATAAAAGGATCACTGTGAGAGAAAAAAGCCACACATCAATGACTGAAGATGTGCTGCTATGCATATTTTACAGGTTGAGAGGAAAGAAGTTTACAAGAGTGTAAGTGGATGGTAGGGGGAGGACAGGGAGGTGGGGGATGGGGGAGGCAGGGGAGGACAGGGAGGTAAGGGAGGACAGGGAGGTCAGGGATGGGGAGGCAAGGGAGGACAGGGAGGTCAGGGATGGGGAGGCAAGGGAGGACAGGGAGGTCAGGGATGGGGGAGGCAAGGGAGGACAGTGAGGTCAGGGATGGGGGAGGCAAGGGAGGACAGGGAGGTCAGGGATGGGGAGGCAAGGGAGGTCAGGGAGGTGGTGGATGGGGGAGACAAGGAGGACAGGGAGGTGAGGGATGGGGGAGGCAAGGAGGACTAGGAAGGTGGGGGATGAGGGATGCAGGGGAGGACAGGAAGATGAGGGATGGGGAGGCAGGGGAGGACAGGGAGGTGAGGGATGGGGAGGCAGGAGAGGACAGAGAGGTGAGGGATGGGGGAGGCAGGGGAGGACATGGAAGTGAGGGATGGAGGGTGAGGGATGGGGGATGCAGGGGAGGACAGGCAGGTGAGTGATGGGGAGGCAGGGGAGGACAGGGAGGTGAGGGATAGGGGAGGGAGTGGAGGACAGGGAGATGAAGGATGGGAGAGGCAGGGGAGGACAGGGAGGTGAGGGATGGGAGCGGCAGGGGAGGACAGGGAGGTGAGGGATAGGGGAGGTAGTGGAGGACAGGGAGGTGAGTGTTGGGAGAGGCAGGAGAGGACAGGGAGGACAGGGAGGTGAGGGATGGGAGAGGCAGTGGAGGATGGGGAGGACAGGGATGGGAGAGGCAGGGGAGGACAGGGAGGTGAGGGATGGGAGAGGCAGGAGAGGACAGGGAGGACAGGGATGGGAGAGGCAGGGGAGGACGGGGAGGACAGGGATGGGAGAGGCAGGGGAGGACAGGGAGGTGAGGGATGGGAGAGGCAGGAGAGGACAGGGAGGACAGGGATGGGAGAGGCAGGGGTGGACAGGGAGGACAGGGATGGGAGAGGCAGGAGAGGACAGGGAGGACAGGGATGGGAGAGGCAGGGGAGGACAGGGAGGACAGGGATGGGAGAGGCAGGGGAGGACACGGATGGGAGAGGCAGGGGAGGACAGGGAGGTGTGGGTTCCACATAGAGCTGGAGCAGTCAAGGATGGGCCGAGGAGGGAGGAGAGACATAGAGAAGCAGAAAAAGAGAGAGAGAGAACACAAGATAGGGAGGGTGTAAGAGAGATTTACTGTAGATGGAGGGAGGGAGCAAGAGAGAGATAGAGGGAAAAGGTGGAACAAGGAAAAGAGAGAGCAAAAAATTGAGAGAGATAAGAAAAGAGGAAGAAGCCTTAAAAAATATCTCCCGTCCATCCATTAGTGTAAGTACTGTTCTCCTCCCTGTGGTTCAGGCCATCTTCATGTTGACTTCTCCCTAGTGAAGCACACTAGAGTGGGGAAGGAGGAGGCAGAGGAAGAGAAGGAGGTGGAGAAGGAGAAGGATTAGGTGGAGGAGGAATGGGAGGAGAAGGTGTAGGAATAAAGGAAGGTAATAAATTGTGGGTTTCTCTTGTAAACAGAGTTATCAGTCAGTCTTTGACTCCCGGCCTGCCTGACCGCCTGCCTCCCTCTCTCCCTGTCTGCCTCCCTCCCTGTCTGCCTCCCTCCCTCCCTCCTTGATACTACTGGAGTTTCGCAGAGAAATCACCCTGACAGCCAATTAAAGAGCCTTTCTCTCTCTCTCCCTGATAAGGAGGTTGTTTATACAGCCTGTTAATACTGCTACAGTGGCTGGCACTTAACGCGTGATGAATCTACGTCGATGTGCATTGAAAGTTGATCAACCCCCTCTCCCCTCTGCCCCTGCTCCTTTCTCATCAAGCCAGAGAGAATGAACAGATACGGAGGCCGGGGCCATGCCAAAGGCGCCTTATCGTCAGATTACTCACTAGAATGGTTCAGTGGGTTTTTAATCGAACTAGAAGGATTGTTTTCTATCTCGTCGCTGAAATATGAAAGAAAACTGCCGTGGGGAAAGAAGAATACCAGCACTGTCATAAAATAAATGAGCACATTGCAAAGTCATAATCTGGTTCTTCCTCCATACAAATGGCTGGTTTGAGGCGGTAGGAGTGAGTGACGAGTGTACTGTATGAAGTGTTTTTGTCTCCCTCCAATAATTTTTTACATTTTTCCCTCAGTCTCTCTCTCGCTCTCTCTCTCTCTCTCTGTCCCTCCCCACAGGCCGTGACGATTATTTTCCATTATGGCTTTCCTCTCTGTGCTGGTCGGTCCTGGCCGTGGGCAAGGCAGCTGCTTGTGTGGTATATTCTCCGGCAGGATGTGGTAGCTAGTCCTAGCTTTATGTCGCTAAATGTTAATAGCATAATCATCAAACGAGGTTTGAGGATGTCAGGGGGATCCTGCGTGAATGAACAGGACATATTGTACCATAAGACTGATTTGATCAGAATGGACAAGGAAACATGGAAACAAATGGTTGTCCTTTAGGCTCACTAACATCAAGTCTGACAGTGTAATCCAGGTCCCAGACAGACAGGCCTCACCATACTAAAATCCTTAGCCTGGAGATAGAGACAGTCAGACATCTTACATGTCTTGTTCCTTATTTTGTAATTTTGTTTAGTATTTTTTTTATGTTTAAATTGATAAAAATGTGATTAGCAGCCTGGAAACAGACAGTCATCTCCGTGACATGTGGCGGTTAGTGCTAACCTGGTTCATTGGGACGTCCCTACCCTAAACCCTAACCCTAACCTTTACCCTGTACCCTTACCCTAACCATAACCCTTACATTAACCATTTTACATTTCATCTTCAATGGGGTAGGATCCCAGATAGCACGGACCCAAGTGTGGCCCACAGGATTCCGAGGAAGAGAGAGGACAAAACAGTTCCAGAGTGATATTTCTTGTTAGTGAGTGTGGACAGCAGCTGATGTGTGTTCAACGGGTGACTTCTCCCCCACCTTCCTCCTCAACTACTGTATCCATTGACCCGTCGGCCGGAGCGGCACGTCCGCCTGGCCAGCACAGAGTCTAGAGGTGTCTCAATAAACATCAGCCCAGATGGCAGGAGGATGTACACCGTTTCATGAACTGTGTACGTGTGAGGGAATGGAGCTAGCAGAATCCTGATGGAAAGTGCTGAGAGAGAGCTGGAGACTGAGAGAGAGAAAGAAAACGAAAGTGAGAGTGAGAAGGCGAGAGAGTTCGACTGTACATTTAATAATGAAAGTTTCATGACGCTAAATCTAGACAGACTTTTAGTGTCAGTCAGGATTACTGCTGTAGCCTGAGCAGACATGAATAATAGAATAGAGAGAGAGAGATCCGTGAACACTGTGAAACCAGGAGAGGTGAGTACAGAGAGAAGAGAAGACAGGAGGGAGTGAGCGTCCCAAACGGCACACTATTCTCTACATAGTGCACTACTCTCTGGTGTAAAGTAGTGCACTATTTATTATAATAATAGGGAATAGGGTGTCATTTGTGATGCAAACATAGAGTACAGAGAGATGAGAGAAGAAATCATCAGGCCCAGATAGATAAATAAATAAGACAATAAATAAGTGAAGAGTTGCATAAAACACCAAGGCTGCAGCTCACACCCGAGAGGGAGGTGACAGAAGTCGTAGTGTAAGGTAAGCCGAGGGTGAGCGACGGAGCACGTGTCAATGTCTGTGTGTGTTGTGTTAGTGTCTCAGACTGAGATGATGATGAGGGGCATGGGAGGAGACATGTCCCTGTGTGAGTAACTTTTGGAAACCTGGCTCATATTTAAAAAATAAAACGTTAGGCTACCTGCCACCCTAACACTGTAACAGACTACACTGCGGCTGAATGGACTGTATACTAGAGGTCATTTTGGACCTGTTCCGAAATGGATCCATGGCTTTCCCACCCGACCCGACATGCATAAATTATTTAACGGAGACCCATTCCGAATGGACCCGAGGATAGTGGAAAACTGACCCAAACAGACCTGTGCTGGTTCGGATCGGAGACACCCATTCAGTTCAGAGCGAGAAAGAAACCTCCAACTGGGCGCTAACAGCTTCATCAACAAACAAGCGATATTGGCCAAATGATCCACAGTTGCGTGTCCTTAAAAACTGCCTGTAACAAATTACACACAAAAAAAGTTTTGTTTCGATGTGTAGCATCTTCAAAACTTCTGTCTACTGTTTTATTGTTTTTTACTTTCCTGAAACAATAATTGTCTACCTCACGGTTTAGCTGTTGGAGATTTGAGAACTAAATGCCTCAGGGCATTGCGTACATGTAGACCTATAGTCTTAGGTGTCCACTGTATGATATTACTATTGAAAAAATGAATATTAAGGGAGACAAGCTTAGGCCTTGCCCTAGACAGACCGAGAGGAAGATAGAGATATGACGGCGCCATGTCCCCGACATCGACTTATTTATACATGTCAGATAGGCTACTACTGCTATACATATTTTTTTTAAACACGTTTATTTAGTAAATATTTTCTTAACTCTATTTTCTCAAAACTGCATTGTTGGTTACGGGCTTGTAAGTAAGCATTTCACGGTAAGGTCTACACCTGGTGTATTCGGCGCATGTGACAAATAAAATTTGATTTGATTTTATATTACACTACAGGGCAAAAGTTTTAGAACACCTACTCATTCAAAGGTTTATCTTTATTTTTACTATTTTCTACATTGTACAATAATAGTGAAGACATAAAAACTATGAATCATGTAGTAACCAAAAAAGTGTTAAACAAATCAAATATATTTTATATTCTTTGCATTGATGACAGCATTTGGACACCCTTGACATTCTCTCAACCAGTTTCATGAGGTGTGTCACGCGGAGCGGAGCAGGTGAACCCAAGAGCAGACTCAGACGAGGAGACTGGGATGAAGAAACCAAGGTATTTATTGAAACACAGGGGGAAGATGGGGTGCAGGCCAGGGAAGCTTGGGTGGGTTGCAGGAAGCCAGGTGCGGAGGCTGATTCTGGAGCGAGGGGAGTTGGGACTGGGTAAGGTCCGGAGAGGAATCCAAGAAAGCAGTAGAGCGGGGGGTCCAGGACAGAGTAGCAGGACTGACGAGATGTGGGAATGGAAATAGGGACCAGAGTCAGAGCGGGAAGAACCGTAGAGGAGAGTTAAACAGCGTAAGGCAAGGGGAAAACGGCATAACACGAAAACAGGATCTAAGCTGGAACTAACGGCTAAAACAATGCACACTGACTGAGCAGAGATTATGATCTGGCAGCGTGGAAGTGGCAGGGCTCTGTATTTGTAGAGGTCTTGATTATAGAACAGGTTACAGCTAGTGGGGATCTGCTCTGCCTCCAGAAAGACCCAGAGTTACCACTGCTGCAGAGGATACGTTCATTAGAATTACCAACCTCAGAAATTGCAGCCCAAATAAATGCTTCACAGAGTTCAAGTAACAGACACATCTCAATGTCAATTGTTCAGAGGAGACTGTGTGAATCAGGCCTTCATGGTCGAATTACTGTAAAGAAACCACTACTAAAGGACCCCAATAATAAGAAGAGATTTGCTTGGGACAAGAAACACGAGCAATGGACATTAGACTGGTGGAAATTTGTCCTTTGGTCTGGAGTCCAAATTTAAGATTTTTGGTTCCAACCGCCGTGTCTTTGTGAGACGCGGTGTGGGTGAACGGATGATCACTGCATGTCTATTTCCCACCGTAAAGCATGGAGGAGGGGGCATTATGGTGTGGGGGTGCTTTGCTGGTGACACTGTCAGTGTTTATTTAGAATTCAAGGCACCTTTAACCAGCATGGCTACCACAGCATTCTGCAGCGATACGCCATCCCATCTGGTTTGGGCTTAGTGGCACTATCATTTGTTTTTCAACAGGACAAAGACCTCCAGGCTGTGTAAGGGCTATTTTACCAAGAAGGAGAGTGATGGAGTGCTGCATCAGATGACCTGGCCTCCACAATCACCTGACCTCAAGCAAATTGAGATGGTTTGGGATGAGTCGGACCGCCGAGTGAAGGAAAAGCAGCCAACAAGTGCTCAGCATATGTGGGAACTCCTTCAAGACTGTTGGAAAAGCATTCCAGGTGAAGCTGGTTGAGAGAATGCCAAGAGCGTGCAAAGCTGTCATCAAGGCAACGGCTGGCTATTTGAAGAATCTCAAATATAAAGTATATTTTTTATTTGTTTTACACTTTTTTGTTACTACATGATTCCATATGTGTTACTTCATAGTTTTGATGTCTTCACTATTATTCTACACTGTAGAAAATTGTAAAAATAAAGAAAAACCCTTGAATGAGTAGGTGTTATAAAACTTTTGACCGGTAGTGTAGGTGTACAGAAGGAGGATAATTCATAGGTGTTCTATCAGAATATTTTTTATAAAGATAAGTATTGCATTGTCATATTAAAGGAGTAACTCTGGTAGGTCAAGAACATTCTTCCTCACCTCAAGTTCAACTGTCAAAGTGGGTAATATCTGGGTAATATCAAAAGTAAGTTAAGTTATTGTTTATTGTGAAAATAAAAACAGGTTATTATATTGCAGCATTAAATTAAGCTTAGCATTTTGCCCTCTTTGGTTTTTTCTATTCATGGTTTGAGTGTGAGTAGCATAGTAGGACTAACTTAGATTCTATTATATTGTGGCAAACACAACATTACAGTTTTGAACAACCTTATATTGCAGCCATTACCAACAAAGACGATTGCCTATCATAGGCCTACCCAACAAATGACAGCAACAGGCTAATGCTATTTCTATTACATCAAGCCTACTTTTAACCTTAAACTAAATACGGAGCACAAAATGTAAAAGACAGTTCAAACTTAATTTAACCAACGTAAATTTCTCAACAAAATGAAACAAAACACTTTTTGCATTTGCTATTTAAAGAACTGGTTTAGATTATTAAATAGGCCTACAGTAATAATAATAGTGATGATTTACAATAATAATGACTAAGCAATTAATAATAAATACAAAAATTAACAAATTAAATTAATTTCATCAAACATGAATAGCGAGTTGCACACAGTCCAAAGTTCTTCTCATCTTTGTCTACTACTATATTAAAACTTGTCCCCGAGGACATTCCCTTTGTCGGCTTCTTTTCACTATACTCTTTCTCCATTAACTTTCATTTTACCTCTCTCTAACTCTCTCTCTCTTCAGCAGCAGGCGCACATGAGGTGAGCAGCCGGGACCAATTTCTGCTGGACTTAAGTTATACGTTTTATGGAACTGCAATTTGCTGACACAGATAACAAGCTCGCGCAGTTCTCATCACACAAACACTAAATTAACTGAGGACTGGTCCAATCGTCTCCAGGTGGTAAATACATTTTAATTGCACATACCAGAGACCCAAGGCAAAAATATAAGACCCAAGCCAGATCCGTGACAAAAGTCAACATTTAGGACCTGAACCCCCTCTGGTCCAGGTTCGGATCTCGGAATTTTGGATCTGTTGAAACCATGAAGACCTCTCTTGTATACCACCAAACCCCCAGCTAGGTCCTGGTAGCACCTGTCCCCCCATATCACTGGGGTCCCATAGCCACGGGGGGAGCAGCTGTCGAAGACCGGAGGACGTAAAGATATGGACAGAAGACCCGGGACTTCCAGACCTTCTTCCCCTTGAATGACAGCCCAGTCTGGGTCAACATTGTGATTGTACCCCCTAACATTCCTGGGGAGAGAGACGGTGGAGGGGGTGTTCTTTCTCACCTGGCTCGGCTAGCTGGCTAGCTTGGTTGGGCCAAGGGGACCTAAGCACTGTAAACTTTAGTTTAGTTTCTCTGGTCGTCAGTCACTGGTGTCATAATTGACTCCTGTGTTGACAGAGAAAGGGCTGCATGGGGACTCATCTCCAACCAAAACAACACTCCTAAAAAAACAACACTCCTTGGATGTATGTAGCAGATACACTACATTACCAAAAGTATGTGGACACTTGCATATTGAACGTCTCATTCCAATATCATGGACATTCATATGGAGTTGGTCCCTACTTTGCTGCTATAACAGCCTCCACTCTTTTGGCAAGACTTTCCTCTAGATGCAAGACTTTCCACACTGATGTTGGGAGATTAGGCCTGGCTCACAGTCAGCGTTCCAATTCATTCCAAAGGTGTGCATTGGGGTCGAGGTCAGGGCTCTGTGGAGGTCAGGGCTCTGTGGAGGCCAGTCAAGTTCTTCCACTAAGATCTCAACAATCCATTTCTGTATGGACCTTGCTTTGTGGACAGGGGAATTGTCATGCTGAAACAGGAAATGGCCTTCCCCAAACTGTTGCCACTAAGTTGGAAGCACAGAATCGTCTAGCATGTCATTGTATGCTGTAGCATTAAGATTTCCCTTCACAGGAACTAAGATTTCCCCAGACCACTTTTCCTCCTCCATCAAACTTTACAGTTGGCACTATGCATTGGGGCAGGTAACGTTTCTCCTGGCATCCGCTAGATATAGATTCGTCCCTCGGACTCATCACTCCAGAAAACGCGTTTCCACTGCTCCAGAGTCCGATCGCGGTGAGCTTTACATCACTCCAGCGGACACTTGGCATTGCGCATGGTGATCTTAGGCTTGTGTGCGGCTGCTAGGCCACAGAAACCCATTTCATGAAGCTCCCAATGAACAGTTCTTGTGTTGATGTTGCTTTTAGAGGCAGTTTGGAACTCGGTAGTGAGTGTTGCAAATGAGGACAGATTATTTTTCTAACGCTTCAGCACTCGGCGGTCCCGTTCTTTGAGCTTGTGTGGCCTACCACTTCGCAGCGGAGCCGTTGTTGCCTCTAGACGTTTCCACTTCCCAATAACAGCACTTACAGATGACCGGGGAAGCTTTAACAGAGCAGAAATTCGACAAACTGACTTGTTGGGAAGGTGACATCCTATGACAGTACCACGTTGAAAGTCACTGAGCTCTTCATTAAGGCCATTCTACTGCCAATGTTTGTCTTTGGAGAGTTTATGGCTGTGTGCTCAATTTTATACACCTGTCAGCAACGGGTGTGGCTAAAATAGCCGAATCCACTCATTTGAAGACGTGTCCACATACCTTTGTATATCTAGTATATCATCTAAATTAAACACCTTTGTTATCGAACATTTTATTTAACTTCAATTTAGTTTAACGTTTGTTTTCTAGATACACTTTTCCATACTTACAGTTCATTCTTCCAATGAGGGCCTAATACCTGAGTATCAGTGGAGGCTCCTCAGAGGAGGAAGGGGAGGACCATCCTACTAAGTTAATTTTTAATTTTTTTTAACACTGGGACATTAAAATAAGTTATCCTTTTTAGATAGAACTATATTAAATATATTAATGTCACCAAATAATTGATTAAAACACACTGTTTTGCAATGAAGGTCTACAGTTGCCTCAACAGCACCGTAGGGTAGCATCACGGTGTAGCCAGAGGACAGCTAGTTTCCGTCCTCCTCTGGGTACATTGACTTCAATACAAAACCTAGGAGGCTCATGGTTCTCACCCCCTTCCATAGACTTACACAGTAATTCTGACATCTTTCGGAGGACTTCCTCCAACATATCAGAGCTATTGCAGCATGAACTGACATGTTGTCCACCCAATCAAAGGATCAGAGAACTAATCTAGTACTGAAAGCATAAGCTACAGCTAGCTAGCACTGCAGTGCATAAAATGTAGTGAGTCGTTGACTCAAAGAGAGAGAAATAGAATAGTAAAACATTTTTCAAAAAATATATTTCCTTAAAAATGACCTCTAGGTTACAAAGAGCTGGTAGTCCCATCCACCAAACGACCAGGTGTGAAACAGGGAAGGGACTGAGGGGGTATGCTAATTTGGTATAGAGCAGACCTAACTCACTCCATTAAATTAATCAAAACAGGAACATTATACATTTGGCTAGAAATTCAAAAGGAAATGTGATCCTCCTGTGTGCTTCCTATATCCCGCCACTAGAATCCTCATACTATAATGAAGACAGCTTCTCCATCCTGGAGGGGGAATTCAATCATTTCCAGGCCCAGGGACATGTACCAGTCTGTGGTGACCTAAATGCCAGAACCAGACAAGAACCTGACACCCTCAGCACTCAGGGGGACAAACACCTGTCTGGATGTGACAGCATTCCCTCCCCCATATGCCCCCCTAGGAACAAGTATAACAACATAACCAACAAAAACGGATCAGAACTCCTGCAGCTCTGTCGCACGCTGGGTAAGTACATAGCCAATGATAGGCTTCGAGGGGACTCCTATGGTAGGTACACCTATAGCTCATCTCTTGGCAGTAGCATTGTAGACTACTTTATCTTTGACCTCAACCCAGAGTCTCTCAGAGCGTTCACAGACAGCCCACTGACACCCCTATCAGACCACAGCAAAATCACAGTCTACTTGAACAGAGCAAAACTCAATCATGAGGCATCAAAGCCTAAGGAACTGA
Source organism: Salmo trutta (assembly GCF_901001165.1). Taxonomy (NCBI): domain Eukaryota; kingdom Metazoa; phylum Chordata; class Actinopteri; order Salmoniformes; family Salmonidae; genus Salmo; species Salmo trutta. The sequence goes on along the minus strand of NC_042966.1, from coordinate 25,282,937 downwards.
GAAATATTAAGAAATGCTATAGATGGAAGAAATGTAGTTTGGAAACCTACCAAAAAACTATTAGGCAACAACAAATTCAATCCCTTTTAGACAACTTCCTGGACAAAACATTCCACTGTAATAGTGAAGGTGTAAACTTGGCAGTAGAAAATCTTAACAGTATATTTGACCTCTCAGCTTCCCTATCAAATCTAAAAATCTCAAATAGAAAACTGAAGAAAATGAACAACAATGACAAATGTTCTGATGAAGAATGCAACAATCTAAGAAAGAAATTGAGAAACCTGTCCAACCAAAAACATAGAGACACGGAAATCCTCAGTCTACGCCTTCACTATGGTGAATCACTAAAACAATACAGAAATACACTATGGAAAAGAAGAAACAGCACGTCAAAAATCAGCTCAATGTAATTAATCCATAGACTTGAAACCACTTCTGGAAAAATTTGAAATAATTAAACAAACAACAACACGAAGAATTATCTATCCAAAATGGAGATGTATGGGTAAACCACTTCTCCATTTTTTTGTCACTATAACAAAGAAAAAACAGAAAAAACATATACATGATCAAATACAAATCTTAGAATGAACTATTAAAGACTATCAGAACCCACTGTATTCTCCAATTACCTTGAATGAGCTACAGGACAAAATAAAAACCCTCCAACCCAAAAAGGCCTGTGGTGTTGATGGTATCCTCAATGAAATGATCAAATATACAGACAACAAATTACAATTGGCTATACTTAAACTCTTTAACATCATCCTTAGCTCTGGCATCTTCGCCAACATTTGGAACCAAGGATTGATCACCCCAATCCACAAAAGTGGAGACAAATTTGACCCCAAAAACTACCGTGGGATATGTGTTAACAGCAACCTTGGGAAAATCCTCTGCATTATCATTAACAGCAGACTCGTACATTTGGCTTTTTACCAAATTATCGTAAGACAGACCACGTATTCACCCAGCACACCTTAATTGACAAACAAACAAACCAAAACAAAGGCAAAGTCTTCTCATGCTTTGTTGATTTAAAAAAAGCCTTCGACTCAATTTGGCATGAGGATCTGCTATACAAATCGATGGAAAGTGGTGTTGGGGGAAAAACATACGACATTATAAAATCCATGAACACAAACAACAAGTGTGCAGTTAAAATAGGCAAAAAACACATACATTTCTTCCCACAGGGCCGTGGGGTGAGACAGGGTTGCAGCTTAAGCCCCACCCTCTTAAACATATATATCAACGAATTGGCGAGCGCACTAGAAAAGTCTGCATCACCCGGCCTCACCCTACTAGAATCTGAAGTCAAATGTCTACTGTTTGCTGATGATCTGGTGCTTCTGTCACCAACCAAGGAGAGCTTACAGCAGCACCTAGATCTTCTGCACAGATTGTGCCAGACCTGGGCCCTGACAGTAAATCTCAGTAAGACCAAAACAATGGTGTTACAAAAAAGGTCCAGTCACCAGGACCACAAATACAAATTCCATCTTGACACCGTTGCCCTAGAGCACACAAAAAACTATACATACCTTGGCCTGAACATCAGCGCCACAGGTAACTTCCACAAAGCTGTGAACAATCTGAGAGACAAGGCAAGAAGGGCATTCTATGCCATCAAAAGGAACACAAAATTCAACATACCAATTAGGATCTGGCAAAAAATACTTGAATCAGTTATAGAACTCATTGCCCTTTATGGTTGTGAGGTCTGGGATCCGCTCACCAACCAAGAATTCACAAAATGGTACAAACACCAAATTGAGACTCTGCATGCAGAATTCTGCAAAAATATCCTCTGTGTACAACGTAGAACACCAAATAATACATGCAGAGCAGAATTAGGCCGATACCTGCTAATTATCAAAATCCAGAAAAGAGCCGTTAAATTCTACAATCACCTAAAATGAAGCGATTCCCAAACCTTCCATAACAAAGCCATCACCTACAGAGAGATGAACCTGGAGAAGAGTCCCCTAAGCAAGCTGGTCCTAGGACTCTGTTCACAAACACAAACACACCCCCCAGAGCCCCAGGACAGCAACACAGTTCGACCCAACCAAATCATGGGATAACAAAAAGATAATTACTTGACAAAGAATTAACAAAAACTGAGCAAACTAGAATGCTATTTGGCCCTAAACAGAGAGTACACTGACCCAAACTTAAGGAAAGCTTTGACGATGTACAGACTCAGTGAGAATAGCCGTTGGCAGACCTGGCTCTCAAGAGAAGACAGGCTATGTGCACACTGCCCACAAAATGAGGTGGCAACTGAGCTGCACTTCCTAACCTCCTGCCAAATGTATAACCATATCAGAGATACATGTTTCCCTCAGATTACACAGATCCACAAAGAATTCGAAAACAATCCCAATTTTGATAAACTCCCATATCTACGGGGCAGTGTGCCATCACAGCAGCAATATTTGTGACCTGTTGCCACAAGAAAAGGTAAACCAGAGAAGAACAAACACAATTGTAAATACCACCCATATTTATGCTTATTTAATGTCCCTTTTGTACTTTAACCATTTGTACATCGTTACAACACTGTATATTTACATAATATGACATTTGTAATGTCTTTATTCTTTTGGAACTTCTGTGAGTGTAATGTTTACTGTTCATTTTTATTGTTTATTTCACTTTTGTATATTATCTACTTCACTTGCTTTGGCAATGTTAACATATGTTTCCCATGCCAATAAAGCCCCTTGAATTGAATTGAGAGAGAGAGAGACACAGAGAGAGAGCGACAAATGGAGAGAGACAGAGAGACAAGGAGAGAGACAAGGACACAAAGAGAGACAGAGAGAGAGACAGAGAGAGAGACAGAGAGGGAGATACAGTACTTTGTAGCATTTTTTTTCACTTTCACTTTCACTTAGCTAGCAAATACAGCTAGCTAGTTTAACCTACTCAAATACCCGGCTCAAACAGAGAGGGCAATGCTATGTTAGCTATAGTAGCTGGCTATGACTATCCAACACTGGAACTCTTCCAGGTCAAGGTAAGATTTTGATTTTATTAACTTATTGCCACCGGGGCCCGCTAAACTGCTTTTTGACTGTACACTGTACTGCATGATTGTAGCGGGTTTACCTATGCGTTCGTTCTAGTTCGTTCTAGTTGCTATGTTGACTATGACTTAGCTAATATGGTGACAATGATGTAGGCTGTGTGTTAGCGGTTATGCTATGAAGGTTTGGCATGGAATGTTTTTTTTTGCCTGGTCACAGACAGAGACCCAAGAGTGTGCATGGCGGTATTTATTGTCTCACTGTCTGTCACCTTGATTACTCAAACTGTGCACCTACGTTGTAAACTTTCATTGACAGGCTAGGTTGTAGCAACCTCATGATGTGTATAGGGAGAATTCAAGTATCATGTAGTAGCCTTAACTTATCGATGTTACATTGAGCTGGGTGAATTCTGTAATAGAAATAAGGCCATGCTCATAAAACAAATGTATCGTCCTCCCTCATCTTAAACATCACCGACCACCACTGCTGAGTATTAAGCATCCAAACAAACAACAAATAAACAGCAAAGTAATGCATCATTTACAGAGTCAGGCAGGCTTGGGATGCGCTGGGCACATATGTGTCTGTATCTCTGCCATCTGCCGCTCTGATCATTAGAAAACATTTCACACTGAGCAGCTCCCCAGCACTGGGACCTGTGTGTGTGTGTGTGTGTGTGTGTGTGTGTGTGTGTGCGCCTCCTTGCGTGCATCTCTTATTCTCTCTATCCTCACCCCTCCCTTCCTCCCCTCTCTCCTCTCCTTTCCCCCTCTCTCTCTCTGTCTCTCTCTCTCTCTCTCTCTCTCTCTCTATCCCTCTCTCTCTCTCCCCCTCTCTCTCCCTTTATGTCTCTCTATCCCTCTCTCCCTTTCTATCCCTCTCTCCCCCTATCTCCCCTGTCTTCTCTCTCCCTCTTTCTCTCCCTCTCTCTATCCCTACCCCCATATCGTTCTCTCTCTCTCTCCCTCTCTCTCTCTCTCTCTCTTTCATTTACTGATCAATATTCCTCACCTGGTGTCCTGCTGTTCAACAGGCACAGGCTGTGTGTGTTTCCGTATGTGTCTGTGTGTGGCATGTGGCACGTGTGTGTCTGTGTGTGCATCTTCACTGATTTCATCCCTGTGTTCTTCAACAGACAGAGATCCAATCAATGACCTGTGGGACGGGGGGCCTCTCTCCTATCTCCCTCCGATTCTTGCCCCTCTGGTACACGTGCGCCCCAGCAGACCTTTCCGAGTGCCTCCAGACCCCCAACAGGACCACAACAGCTTGGAAGACAAATGTCTAATCAATATACGATTGCATTTACATATAAAACAAAACCAGAAGAAAGACAATAAATCTGGTCCCCCTGCCTAGGAGAAGCTTTGAGTTGAATAGTCTTCCTTGTTAGGGCTTCTGACAAAGAAGACTCCAATTCAGGCTTTTCAGCACTGCAAAGTGCAATGTGGAATTTTCTTACATTTCAGGCATGCCATGGATTGCTTAATTCCAACCAAGCAAGCTATTCAGACTCACTGACTGTATAAGGGATGGAGAGGAAAGTGAGAAACTGTCTGTGTCAGATTAGGAGTTTCTGAGCGGTATGAGTCCTCACTGAACATGAAGAGAAGAGAGAAGAGAACAGATAAAAACGAGAGAAGAGCTGAAGGTGAATGCTGGTCAGTGATAAATAAGAAGAACAACTGTTGAAATGAGGGTGAAGTCCAGTCCAGCTAGTGTGGGACCACAGGACCAGCTCAATAAATGAATCACTATCACCACTATCACTACTACCATCACCCTGCCCTGAGGACAGGCCTGTGTAGCAATACCCTGCTGCTGACCACAGCTCCCTAATAACAGATACAGATGGAATCTCAGACAAGGAAAAGGAAATTGAACCTCAAGCCAAAAGAACATTAAAATCCCACTGGACATGAATGGACCTTTTCATGATTATAGCTGGGATTTTAGTACCTGCTGAAAACAGCTATACTGGTGGCTATTTGTCAATGTCAGTTCTATATCGACAAAACTCATCAGTGTTATTATTTGATTTGAAGATAAAGCAAAGATGAAGAAAATCTATCATTAATGTTGTGTGGTCTGCGTTCTCTACTGGTATAGTGACATGTGTGGTCTGTGCTCCTGACCCTTGGAGAGCAGGGAGAGTGGCGTTGTTGGAGGTTTTTCCAATAGAAGGTCAAGTAAGAGCACATAGCCCCACGCTACCTGTGCCACCAGGCCAATCTGTCATGTCAGACTCTGATCCTTCCTGATCCCTGATGGGTATGGATGCAACCACCAGTTCATGGCCATCAACCTTAGAACAAGAGGCAAGCAATGTGTCAGTACAGCCCCCACTCCTACTTCCTACTCCTCAACAAAGCAACATGAAGACCTCTAATTCCAAACCACGCAATACACAATATATACTTGTAAGTGAGTCATTACACTAATTTGGTGCCTTCTGAAATGTGTATCTTGGTGAAAAAAGACAACATTTGATTTCACCCAAATTTGCTATTCTGTCACATGTTCAACTTCAGCTTTCCCATCTCAAGAGGTTAACAAGAAATATGACTATAGTAAGTGCCTATTAAGTGTCAAATAAAGTAATGTAGTTTACGAAGGTTCCATCAGGAAGGCTGGTCAGAACGGCTTGTCACTTTTAAATTAATCTAGTAAGCACAATATAATTGACATCACTTCCTATCTCACAGGCATAGCAGATATCCATACGGTAGTGTTTCATGTTTCCTAATCAGCAGAGCAGGGTTTTATATGGTAGTTTTTATGTTAACCCATCAGCATAGCAGGTACATATTTACATTGTATTGTTAATAATGTTACCTCATCAGAATTGCGTGCGGAATGTCATTTACCTATTAACTTCAGCCTATGAGCATGGTACACTGAGGCAATTCCACCACGCTTGTTGATTAACCGATGGGCTCACTCGTGCAATAATCACTTCCATTTCTTCCAACCAATGGGCATAAATCTAGGGGAGTATTTATATGTCAACTCACCCCTTGTCTCTCACTTGCTGTTTTACAGCAGCAGTCTTCCAACGACCTTCCACCTCCTCACCAACAACTGAAGGCCTGTCATCGGAACCCTGCCCAGCATAGGGCAGCCTGTCATCAGCATCTGATTCCTCTGAGATGAGGCCATACCCCAAACTTTTCAATACAATTCCATATTGCATTCTGTCTTGTTGTCATTCAGTTAAGCCTGTACTCGATTCAAACAGAATTGACTGTAACAGGCTTGACAATTGCATCTTAAATCAGCCATAAATCCCCTTGTGACAGGGGGAATGGAAGCTTGTTGTGTGCAACAGGGAGGGGTAATTGAATGCAAGCAACAACCCAAAAAATGTAATTGTTAAAACATTTCTAGCCTGTCTATCTATGTTATGATCGACCCACTCAGTTTTCCACCACAAAACACCAGAAAATGGCCAAAAAGAGTAGAACCAGATCACCTGCTTTTATACTATGATTTGACTATTAGATGTTCAATGTTTCTTCTGAATAATAATAATAATAAAGAAGGAATAGTTTCACCATATTAAAACAAGCATTCAGTTCCAGTAACAGGGTCGACTGTCACACCCTGATCTGTTTCACGTGTCTTTGTCATTGTCTCCACCCCCCTCCAGGTGTCGCCCATCTTCCCCATTATCCCCTGTGTATTTATACCTGTGTTCTCTATTTGTCTTTTGCCAGTTTGTCTTGTTTGTCAAGCCAACCAGCGGTTTTGTGTCAGCTCCTGCTTTTCCCCAGTCTCTCTTTTCTCGTCCTCCTGGTTTTTGACCCTTGCCTATCCTGACCCTCTACCCCCCCACCTGACCCCTCTGCCTGACCCTGAGCCTGCCTGCCGTCCTGTACCTTTGCCTCACCTCTGGATTACCAACCTCTGCCTGACCTTTTTATTTTTTTTATTTCACCTTTATTCAACCAGGTAGGCAAGTTGAGAACAAGTTCTCATTTACAACTGCGACCTGGCCAAGATAAAGCAAAGTAGTTCAACACATATAACAACACAGAGTTACACATGGAGTAAAACAAACGTACAGTCAATAATACAGTAGAAAAATAAGTCTATATACAATGTGAGCAAATGAGGTGAGATAAGGGAGGTAAAGGCAATAAATAGGCCATGGTGTTGAAGTAAATACAATATAGCAATTAAAACACTGGAATGGTAGATTTGACAGTAGATGAGTGTGCAAAGTGGAAATACTGGGGTGCAAAGGAGCAAAATAAATAAATACATAAATAAATAAATACAGTAGGGGAAGAGGTAGTTGTTTTGGCTATTTATAGATGGGCTATGTACAGGTGCAGTGATCTGTGAGCTGCTCTGACAGCTGGTGCTTAAAGCTAGTGAGGGAGATAAGTGTTTCCAGTTTCAGAGATTTTTGTAGTTCGTTCCAGTCATTGGCAGCAGAGAACTGGAAGGAGAGGCGGCCAAAGGAGGAATTGGCTTTGGGGGTGACAAGTGACCTGAGCCTGCCTGCTGTCCTGTTTAGATTTATCACATCTAAAACATATTTACATATTCAAATGAATACAATTGACTCCATATTGTTCACAAATTTAATGAGCATTTCACCAAACAACATGTCCTATTTTTATGGTGCAGATAAAACAATTCTGCACCCATTCATTTCTAATGACCGTTCATTTTTGACCGGGAACACCACAGGTGTACAAAAGTTAAATAAAACACACAAAATTGTATGGAAATAATGAAAATGTATTTTGTGTGTTCAGATGCCCAAAGTCATGGAACCTTATGACAATCAGATGAAATGAAGTACATTTTCAGAGAGAAAATGTGTAAATCGGTCCAATTCGACCAGAGCACAACTGGAGGTTTAAAATGAATCACTAATCACATTAAATAAATAATCATTTTCAGAAATGACGTCAAAGCAACAAAATAGCTAGGGCTTTACAATAATGGTGAAAACTTTGAGAAATGTTGGGGTTAAAATCTTCCTGAATGTCACAAAGTCACTGATTGATTGAATTCTCCACATGGTGTATATTAAAGGTCACTTCATTGAATATAACATGCTTTTAAAATTCAATATTGGTGCATCGGCCACTCCCCATAGAACTAACCCATAACTAAGGTTACCACAGTGAAGCAAAAGGCACTGTAACAACTGTCTTCAAAAATGGACCAAGGCGCAGCGGGTATGTGGATACTCATATTTTAATTCCAAAAAGGAGTAAAGCATCCACCGGACAAAAACAATACAGGAACAGTCTTGCAGGCACACAAAACACAATGCAAGAACAACTACCCACAAAACACAAAGACAAACACACCCTATTATATAGGACTCTCAATCAAAGGCAACTCAACACACCTGCCTTCAATTGGGAGTCCCACCCCAATTAACAATGCATAGAAAACAAACCTAGAACCTATTCCCACAACTAACTAACTAAACATAGAAATACATAAACACAGAGCAGTACCCAAAACCCCCGGAATACATAAATAAAACGACCTACTACCTACACCACCACCCCGAACCATATAAAACAAATACCCTCTGCCACATCCTGACCAAACTACAACAACAAATAACCCTTAACTGGTCAGGACGTGACAGGCACTCATTTTGTGGAACAACCCAAGCATAGCTTCCTCTATCCCACTCTTCTTCCTCCTTTACCCAGTTTCCTCAATGGCTGTTAAAAAGGTTGCCTCCTCTTCCTCTCCTCTGTGAAGAGTAAGAATGAGGACAGGAGGAGTTAGCAGGGTTTATTTTCCGAGGCATCCCTTGATGGTGGTGTCAGACAGTGTTCGACAGGGCGCTAGAAAGAGAGAAAGAGAGGTCTGAGAGAGAGAGAAAGAGGAGAGAGAGAGATAGACAGAGAGAGAGGAGTGAGAGAGGTGAGAGTGGAGGAGAGAAGAAGTTAGAGCAGCAGGAGCACTGCAGGTGTCCCAGAGCACCTCTCTGGCACCTCACTTTACAGCTCCATCGTGCCATGCCAAAGAGCTCTTTCTCTCTCATTCTCGTTCTGTCTCTCTCTCTCTCTCTGTCCACCTGACGCTCCGTGTCACCCCGATGACAGGCGCAGGAAGAGCTGCTATCATTCCTTAAAGTGGCAGTCAGCAGTTGAAATAATAATGAGTTTTCCCCACCCCTGTTCAGAAACAGCTGAGGGATGGGTCTGGAGAAATGAATCCATTCTCAAATTTATAGACAAAGCTATGGATATCAAAATTATAGTTTTAACCATGTTTTGAGGCTATATAGTGTTTGTTTACGTTTACTTTGTTTACAAACATTGGAATTAAACAAGCTTATATTTTGGGTTCTGATCGGGTATGACAGCTGAACTTAGCTCATGAGGCATTTCTAAGTTATATTCTTCAAGAATCAATGGATACATACCATTAATATATAAGTCCAAAAATGGAAGTAGCAACTGCAGATTGCCCCTTTAAACAGACTGTGAGGAGGTTTTAATGGATACAGGGAAAAGTGATGACAGTTCTCTGCAGGACAGGAGATGGCAGCAGATAGGATGACTTCCTATGTGGTTTCCTGTTCTAACAGCAGGTAGTGGGGAGGGAAGGGAGGGGATGGAAGGAGGAGAGGAGTGGAGATAAAAGCATTGATAATTAACCAAAATCCCAAAAGCAATAGCATTTCCCCCAAACATAGTTAGTAGTTTTTTTTAATACTTTTAGGTTACACTACTTTACTTAAAGGGAAATATCACTCAAAAACGACCATTTGGTATTTTTTTAATTAGTCCACTGTTGATACAGTCCCAAAATTGTCAGCAGTCGATTTATCAAGATATTGGACTTTTAAGAAGCGAATTACCATCAGCATGATGCGTTTTGCATCATCATGATGATGTGGCGGTGACACTTTGCTTCTTAAAAGTCTAATATCTTGATAGCGTGACTGCTGACATGCAAAACATTTAGGATCTGTATCAACAGTGGACTAATAAAAACATATCAAAATATCATTTTAGAGTGAAATTTGCCTTTAAATGACTAGGTGTGTGAAAGATTGTTCTGAGATCTGGATTCTGAGGGTCATCATTACCTGCTCTTGTAACCATTAGAGCCTCCATTTATTCCATTGTAAGGCCATGCTGCATGCGCGAGGAGCCTGGTCTGGATGTGAGATATCATCATCAGGGGACTAATTCAGGGCTAATTGTAGCAGCATCTCCACCAGATCACTGCAGGCCAGGGGACAGGCCAGGGGACAGGGGTCAGGTCAGCATCAATCACTTGACACACACACACACACACACAACACACACACACACACACACACACACACACACACACACACACACACACACACACACACACACACACACACACACACACACACACACACACACACACACACACACACACATACAAAGCCTGAGCCTCTCTGGTGGCCCTCACAATGGGGCCACAATTGCCCCTGGTCAGCCTGGTCTGGCTGTCATGGAGCTGTTGGTGGTGGTGGTGTGTGTGTGTGTGTGTGTGTGTGTGTGTGTGTGTGTGTGTGTGTGTGTGTGTGTGTGTGTGTGTGTGTGTGTGTGTGTGTGTGTGTGTGTGTGAGCTAGGGCAGGGGTGAGGGGTCATCACCTCCCCTCCTGAATGGACAGTGGTCAGTAGTAGGGACTTGTGGGAAAAGTTTAGGGACTTTTATTTCCCTGAGACATATCATGATTTATTCTGAACTCATAATCACTTTTGGCACAGTGGATAATAAAGTCACGTTGCCTGTCACTTCACTGTCCAGAGACACACAAACCTTGTCCAAAGAGCAAAAAAAAGTTATGATTCGATATTTAAATTAATTCCAAATGATACATTTTCTTTTGATAAGCTCATGTTCTGCAAAGTTATCCTGGTGTGTTATCAAACGTGTAACTTTAATAGTTAAAGGTTATAGTTAAATGTTTACAGTACACTTAATGAGAATCATCTACACATTATATTTACAGTCATTGTAGTTCATTACAATTAATGTGATTAACAATTTGCGTCTTTTTTTTGTATTGGTTAAAATCTTCAACTACCAGAAGAGGCAAAGTAAGAGGTTTCACTCCGCCCAAAATCTGTCCATGTAAATAAGTCCACAAAGTGAATCATTTTTTTTTTGTATGGAGGCCAATGAGAGTGTCTAATTTGGTCAACAAAAAAGGCTTACGTGAGGCTTATTTGATCGAATTGAAGTTTCGTAATGGTTAGGTTGTTACGAATGCACTGATATAAGTGGACGCACCTGGCATTTACCTAAAAGCAACTTTATATCAGAGTTGTGCTGTTGTCATAGCAATAGATAGAGGACACATAATGGATATAACTTGTTTTAGCATGGACATTACCATTGAGGGCTTCCATCATTTTAAAGTAAAAAAAAGAAAATCTGTTTTATTGTCACATACACTGGATAGGTGCAGTGAAATGTATTGTTTTACAGGGTCAGCCATAGTAGTACGGGCCACTGGAGCAAATTAGGGTTAAGTGCCTTCTTCAGCCAATCAAATCAAATTTATTTATATAGCCCTTCGTATATCAGCTAAAATCTCAAAGTGCTGTACAGAAACACAGCCTAAAACCCCAAACAGCAAGCAATGCATGTGAAAGAAGCACGGTGGCTAGGAAAAACTCCCTAGGAAAAACTCCCTAGAAAGGCCAAAAACCTAGGAAGAAACCTAGAGAGGAACCAGGCTATGAGGGGTGGCCAGTCCTCTTCTGGCTGTGCCAGGTGGATATTATAACAGAGCATGGTCAAGATGTTAAAATGTTCATAAATGACCAGCATTGTCAAATAATAATAATCATAGTAGTTGTCGAGGGTGCAACAAGCACGTCCGGTGAACAGGTCAGGGTTCCGTAGCCGCAGGCAGAACAGTTGAAACTGGAGCAGCAGCATGGCCAGGTGGACTGGGGACAGCAAGGAGTCATCATGCCAGGTAGTCCCGAGGCATGGTCCTAGGGCTCAGGTCCTCCGAGAGAAAGAAAGAGAGAAAGAGAGAATTAGAGAGAGCATATTTAAATTCACACAGGACACCGGATAAGACAAGAGAATACTCCAGATGTAACAGACTGACCCTAGCCCCCCGACACATAAACTACTGCAGCATAAATACTGGAGGCTGAGACAGGAGGGATCAGAAGACACTGTGACCCCATCCGATGATACCCCCGGACAGGGCCAAACATGCAGGATATAACCCCACCCACTTTGCCAAAGCACAGCCCCCACACCACTAGAGGAATGTCTACAACCACCAACTTACCGTCCGAAGACAAGGCCGAGTATAGCCCACAAAAATCTCCGCCATGGCACAACCCAAGGGGGGGGGGCGCCAACCCAGAAGATGATGAAGATTGACTATTTTAAAATGGGTATAGCCTCAATGGCGCTTCCCATGCTGTCACATGCTATAATGGCACAGTCCTCTATCCAGAGGCATGTATTTATAGAGTTGGGCCAATGCGGTTTCTGTATCATGATTTACATGATACTTCAGCGTTCTATGGCAGCCATGTTAGCTCCCCATTAACATTACATGGGGAATATAAAAAAAATACTATAAATCAAATCAAATCAAATTTTATTTGTCACATGCGCTGAATACAAAAGTGAAATGCTTACTTTCAAGCCCTTAACCAACAATGCAGTTTTAAGAAAAATGCCTAAAAAAAGTAAGAGATAAGAATAACAAATAATTAAAGAGCAGCAGTAAATAACAATAGCGGGGCTATATACAGGGGGTACCAGTACAGAGTCAATGTGCGGGGGCACCGGTGTCGAGGTAATTGAGATATATGTACATGTAGGTAGAGTTATTAAAGTGACTATGCATAGATAATAACAGAGAGTAGCAGCAGCGTAGATGTCATTAACATTAGATGGGGAATATTTAAACAATGCTGTGTAACTGAATGTTTAGAATTAGAAAAATATTCAAAATGCTAAAAGTTGGCTTAACTTTCTAAATATATGGCTCTGTTGTTCACAAGCGTATCTGCCCTCTCATTGGCTAGAATGGTCCCAACGTATCTCACCTCCTCCCACCTGCCGTCCATCTTTTAGGACAATTAAACGTGAACAATTAAATTCACTAATGGAACCTTTAATATTTTAACCACCATTCATCTACAATACAAAGTTGATTCAGGTAAGTTCAAAATGAACTTTTCAGACAAAACACAGATGTGGTAGACCCACTAAGCATCCCCTTCCACAGATGGAGATGTGGTATGTTGCTAGTTGACAATCTTCCCTAAAACAGGCCCAAAACCCAAGATGCATTGATCAATCAATCAATAAACATTTGTAGTGTGTGGGAGCTCCAGCAATGCGAAAGGAAACAGCCGAGAAATATATTTTCTCCCAAAAATATTCTAAGCTTCAATGGGAATATTTTAACAGTATCTTAGACCTATCCTGAACAGTGTCCTAGACCTTTCCCATCTGTTCTCTCCCAGTCAGCCAGCGGATGCATACCAAATGGAACCCTATTCCCTATATAGTGCACTACTTTTGACCAGAGCCCCCAAAAGAAGTGCACTATATACAGAATAGGGTGCAGAGAAGAAGTTCCTAAAATATGATGGTGCTTCCTGTCCTTACCTATCAAGCATTTGTGGGCCTCTCTCTCAAAATGCTGATGGGAAAATCAACCCTTTTCACCATTCCCAGTCCTGCAGCTCCTATAATGGCTAGAACAACTCCTCCGGCCCGTTCCTTCTCTCTGGGTCTCATAGCTGTTTTTTCTTCTTGTCTTGGTCATGTTCCCGGCACTGTACAGTCTTTGTATAGCCTGTCTAGATTTCTCAGTCCTTTTGATTCCATACTCACTTCTTAAATTCACCTAATTCCACAATTCCAGACCATACCAATATCAGAATTCAGTCAACCTGAAAATAATTCAATGTCATGATATGTCTACAGTCTGTATAATTAGTTGTGACGCTGTTCAGAGTTGATTTAGGTTATACATGGTTATAGTCTAATACCCAGTCTGGGGTAGGGACTTGGGCTGTGACTTGCAGGACTTAACGGGTGCACAAAGAACCTAATTCCATAGTGTTTAAGGCTGTAGCTGGTCAGGGAGTTTTCCTTATATGTGGAGATTGGGGTGGACCCTTGGTAGTCATGGGGATCCTATATCTCCTCCCTTCATCTCTTACCAACTTTGTCTCACTCCTCACTTTCTGACTGTGATCGGACAGCCAAAACAGCAACAGCTACAGCATACCAAAACGCCTCTGTAACTCGCACTACATCTGTTCATGGTGAGGTTTACACTGTTGTGATTTTCCACCTCATTTCCCTTTGCTGATCTTACTGAGTGAGAAGTAGCTCAGCTTTGAGAGTATGCATCAAGATTTATTGGAGTGTGGATCGACATAACCCAACTATAATGTATTATTCATTCACAAGTGGCTGCATTTCCATGAAGGGTTGAAGCAGATTCTAAGTTCATTCAGTCAAACTATCTATTGTGTTCATATAAGGTGTATGTCTGGAAGACTGTAAGGACCATAGAACCATAGAATTAGATAGACTTATAGAACCGTAGAATTAGAATGACTGATTCTAATTCTATGGTAAGAACGTGGTCTGATCGTCATTCAGGCCCCTAACCCCTGGCCTATCTGGCCTTGCCCCCCTCTGGGTTGATTGCATTAAGGTTTTCATGCTTAATCTCATAAATGTGAAATGGCCGTCTTTTCCCATTAGACCAACAGACTGGTCTCAAGTTCCCACACCCTCTCTGTGACACAGACCAACAGACTGGTCTCAAGTTCCCACACCCTCTCTGTGACACAGACCAACAGACTGGTCTCAAGTTCCCACACCCTCTCTGTGACACAGACCAACAGACTGGTCTCAAGTTCCCACACCCTCTCTGTGACACAGACCAACCCAGGTACCGTTGGGAGAGCAATCTGTGTAGAAGGATGTTATGGAATTGCTGTAATACAATTGGTTGTTGGTCACGTTTTACGCACAGTGGCTGGGTGATATGACAGAACTATGCAGCAATCTGCATTAAGAATGCTATTGGCTTTCTGTGGAAAGTTGTTCTGTTTCTGATGAAACACCCTGGCTAGTTGGCTATCTGCATCAGAGGGTTGTTTGTCTTATCATATGAACCTCAAGAAAAGTTTCTTGGTCATTGGCCTCTAAAGTGATAACTGATGATACATGGGATATCTTGGAGTGAGTAGGAGGTCAGGAACAAATTAGCTTGGTTGCTCTCCTTCTCACATAGTACCCAATGATTCAGAAGTTTATTATGTGGGGGGTGTTTGTAAGAGAATGGGACCAAGTTCAGAGTAACATTGACTGTTGAGTAGGAGTCTACAGAGGACATTAACTGGACCTTTTTTTCTGATGAGCTCAGTCCCAGGCTATGTCCCAAATGGCACCCCATAGGGCTCTGATCAAAAATAGTGCACTACATAGGGAATAGAGTGTCATTTGTAATATAGCCCCAGTGAGCTCACCTTTCTCTGTGCAAGGAAGATTCTGCCATAACAGCGCTACTGGAAAAACAAGTTGCCTTATAATGTTGGTTTAATGTCCAGGAAATGCAGATCTTAAAGCAGTTGTCTTTTCAATACATTTAATTTGAATTCGTTGTTTTAAATGTGCTAAGACTGAAAAGGGACTGTCGTCAAATGAAAGATACACAGCAGTTCAGTCTCCATGAAATACCGGGGAGTTCTTTGTATATACAGTTAATTTAAGCAGAAAATCCATAATCTATTAACTACAATGGCGCCGGGGGAGATGGCTGCCATTATACGGCCTCCTAACCAATTGTGCTATTGTGTGTGTCCGTTCGTATTATTCCTAACTTATTTTCTAAATAATGTTTCTGCCACTGTCTCTTATGACCAAAAGAGCTTCTGTATACCAGGACAGCGATTACTCACCTCGTACTGGACAAAGATTTTTTTTTATTTGACGAGAAAGATGCAAAGGATTTACTTCAGACACCCGACAAGGCCCAAATCCCCTTCCTTCGCATGAGAAAGAGACAGAAATATTGGGGACGTAGGTCGGGGTACCGTGTAAGGATCCGACGGCGAGTGGGTAATCTGCCTCTACCATCAGTCCTATTAGCCAACGTACAATCATTGGATAACAAAATAGACGAGCTAAGTTCACGAATATCCCACCAACGGGACATCAAAAACTGTAATATGTTATGTTTCACGGAGTCGTGGCTGAACGACGACACGGATAATATTCATCTGGTGGGTTTTACGCTGCAATCGGCAAGATTGAACAGCTACCTACGGTAAGACAAGAGGTGGCAGTCTGTGTATTTGTAAACAACAGCTGGTGCACGAAATCTAATATTTAGGAAGTCTCATGGTTTTGCTCGCATGAGGTAGAGTATCTCATGATAAGCTGTAGACCACACTATTTACCGAGAGTTTTCATCTATATTTTTCATATTTTTCATTTTTCATAGTCACACATCTCTTGTGAAACCAAACACTTCATTCAAATCTTTTTTCCCTCTTCTCAAAATTGTGTTTTTCTACCAAAACTCTACACACAAACCATCAAATGATTAGCTCTTATAGACACCAACTACACACGGATGTGACAAATGTAAAACTCTACTATCTTGTGTCTAATGCACGTTCAGTGTGCAGTGGAGTCCACAGCAGTTTGTCATAGCACTCACACATACATGTACAGTTGAAGTCGGAAGTTTACATACACCTTAGTCAAATACATTTAAACTCAGTTTTTCACAATTCCTGACATTCAATCCTAGTAAAAATTCCCGGTCTTAGGTCAGTTAGGATCACCACTTTATTTAAGAATGTGAAATGTCAGATTAATTGTAGATAGAATTATTTCTTTCAGCTTTTATTTCTTTCATCATATTCCCAGTGGGTCAGAAGTTTACATACACTCAATTAGTATTTGGTAGCATTGCCTTTAAATTGTTTAATTTCCAGGAGACAGAACGTGTCTCCTTCCTGAGCAGTATGATGGCTGTGTGGTCCCATGGTGTTTATACTTGCGTACTATTCTTTGTACAGATGAACGTGCTACCTTCAGGCATTTGGAAATTGCTCCCAAGGATGAACCAGACCTGTGGAGGTCTAAAAAAAAATTTCTGAGGTCTTGGCTGATTTGTTTTGATATTCCCATGTCAAGCAAAGAGGCACTGAGTTTAAAGGTAGGCCTTGAAATACATTCACAGGTACACCTCCAATTGACTCAAATTATGTCAATTAGCCTATCAGAAGCTTCTAAATCCATGACATCATTTTCTGGAATTTTCCAAGCTGTTTAAAGGCACAGTCAACTTACTGTATATAAACTTCTGACCCACTGGAATTGTGATACAGTAAATTATAAGTGACATAATCTGTCTGTAAACAATTGTCGGAAAAATGACTTGTGTCATACACAAAGTAGATGTCTGAACCGACTTGCCAAAACTATAGTTTGTTAACAAGAAATTTGTGGAGTGGTTGAAAAATTTGTTTTAATGACTCCAACTTAAGTGTATGTAAACTTCCGACTTCAACTGTATGTGCACAAATATATACAGTATGTGTGCATATTCAGTATATATTTACACTATAAACAGAAACGCAAAGGGAGAAAAATAAAATGTTTTTCTTTCTCAAAACACTGTATTTTCATCCAGATTTCGGGATGAACAGTAACTGACAAAACAAATACAGTAGAAGATAAACAAATTGGCTTGTTACTATAAAGAAAAAAAACAATTGGGGTGCATCCTATCTCCTATTTGAGTCTGACCACAGCACCTCATCAACATCACAGGCCATGTTCTCTCTGGCTAAACAGCGGGGGAAGTAGTGTCTGGAGTGGCGTATCCAGCCCTGGCATGCCCCCTTGTCTATGTCACCACAGGCCTCCTCCATCGCCTGGAGAAGGGGTATGCGTTGGTGGGGTTGGTGATCGTATACCTTCCAACGTCACGCTGAAAATAACTCTTCTATTGGGTTTCTAAATGGAGAACATGGTGGCCGGTTGAGCAACAAAACTTGCGGATGGTCAATGAACCAATTGCGGACCAGAAACTTACGTTGTCTCAGATGACAACAAACCTGGACTGCTCTGGCCCATTCCTCTGGTCATTGGGAATGAGGATATTATGCAGGGTGTCAAGGAAGGTGATAATGTGGGCAGTATTGTAAGGACCAAGAGTGGCATGATGATGAAGGACACCATTCTGACTAATGGCTGCACACATTGTGATGTTGCCACCATGCTGACCAGGGACATTGACAATGGCGCAGTGTCCTATGAGTTTTGTCCCCTGCGTCTTGATTTGGCAAGGTTAAACCCGACCTCATCAACGTCGATGAAATCATGATGCTCTGCAGCAGCATCTAGTTCCATAGCTCTCTGAAACAGACAAGACATTATTATTTGACAGTATGAATAGACATAGAGCAGTCAATATATAGCACAATACACTGGAATACAATACCAATGAAAGGATAGTATAGCTTACTTGTACGTATTCATTGCGCAGCTCTGTCAGAATTTCCCTGAAATAGTACTGCTTCGTACGAATCTGATGGCGTTTCAGGAGATGGCCATGTGAGGATAAACTCCCCTTGTTAAACTCCCTTATGTCACTGAATGTTATGTTGTCAGTGATGATGTGGTGTTGCAGTTGTCGTAAGCATATGCTGTTGTTTGAAATTGCCGTATTCACCATGTGTTGTTCCTGCTCTGCTGTGAACAGCCGGTTTCTTCCTCCATTGAAGGGTCATCTAGCAATTCTGCAAAAATATAATGTGAATGGTTAGGGTGCAAGATTTCTTTCAGTATTAAATTAAATGTTACTGTAGTGCTGTAAGTGCTGTGGTGCTGTAAGTACAGTAGCATGGTATGGAGGGTAGGTTTACTTACCTGTTCTCATTTCGAAATGTCCGGATGACACTTGCTGCAGGGTAGTGGCTGAAGTTAGGCTGGACCCTCTGCCCAGCCTCCCTGAAACTCAAACCATGGTTGACCACATGGTCAACCAAAGTGGCCCGGATCTCATCTGTGATTGTTCTCGTTCCTCCTCTTCCTTGTCCCACTCATCGTCCTCTTCCCCTCCTCATCCTCCTCCTCATCCTCCTCCTCCTTATCCTCCTCCTCCTTATCCTCCTCCTCCTCCTCCTCCTCCTCCTCCTCGTCCTTGTCCTTGTCCTCCTCCTCCTCCTCCTTGTCCTCGTCCTCGTCCCCCTCTTATTCTCACTCCTCTTCCTCTAACTCTCTCTCCAAAATTGGCCTCCATTGTTATCCAAACCAAGAAAGCCAACCTGAAGCCAATTTATAGTGCTCAAGCTCTGATTTCTAAGTGAATAAATTAGCTATAAGTGTTTTCCCACGTGAGCACTGGGTGTAGGTAATCAGTACATGAGTGTGGCATTTTGAACGGCAGTGTTTTCCAACCGAAACACAAGACCTGTTCGTTTTGAATGATGTGTCTAATGTAGAGAACTGTGCTTAGGGTTTTGCAAAAAGTGTGTTTTACAATTGCAAACTGAGTGTAAAGCAGATAATGTGCTTGCAGTTTTTCAGACTTGGTCTGAAGATTATGTACATGAGTTAATGCTTTCACTGAGTGTGCCTCACATACCACTTTTAGTGTGTAAGAGATTGTAAAAAACTGTCATGTACAACCAGAGGAAAAAAAACTCTAGACCACCTTTACTTCACACACAGAGACGCGTACAAAGGTCTCCCTCACCCTCCATTTGGCAAATTCGATATTAATTCTACCCTCCTGAATCCTGCTTACAAGCAAAAACAAAAGCAGGAAGCACCAGTGACTCAGTCAATAAAGAAGTGCTCAGATGACGCAGATGCTAAGCTACAGGACTGTTTTAATAGCACAGAGTGGAGTATTTTCTGGCATTCTTCCGATGGCATTTAGGAGTACACCACATCAGTCACTGGCTTTATCAATAAGTGCATCGATGACGTCATCCCAACAGTGACCGTACGTACATACCCCAACCAGAAGCCATGGATTACAGGCAGCATCCACACTGATCTAAAGGGTAGAGCTGCCGCTTTCAAGGAGCGGGACTCTAACCTGAACACTCTAGAGCGCTTAGGACCTCAGACTGGGGCGAAGGTTCACCTTCCAACAGGACGATGACCCTAAGCACACAGCCAAGAAAACGCAGGACAAGACATTCAGGGACAAGTCTCTGAATGTCCTTGATTGGCCCAGCTAGAGCCCGGACTTGAATCCGATCTAAAATCACTGGAGAGACCGGAAAATAGCTCTTCAGCAAGACTTCCCATCCAACCTGACAGAGCTTGAAAGGATCTGCAGAGAAGAATGGGAGAATCTCCCCAAAAACAGGTGTGCCAAGCTTGTAGCATCATACTCAAGAAGACTCAATGCTGTTATTGGTGTCAAAGGTGCTTCAACAAAGTACTGAGTAAAGGGTCTGAATACTTGATATTTCAGTTTTTAATTTGTAATAACTTTGCAAAAAAAAATCTAAACCTGTTTTTGCTTTGCCATTATCAGGTATTGTGTTTAGATTGATGAGGGAAACAAATGATTTAGTCAATTTTAGAAAAAGTCAAGGGGTCTGAATACATTCAGATGGCCCTGCATGTAATGTATTGTCATAAAGTTTAATTTCAATGATAACATTCACCTATGTATTCATTCGGTGAAAGCCACAGGCCTTGAAAAGAAAATAATTTAACAACCATGTCTCTGTCACTAGCAAATACAGCCATGGGTGGTAACTCTGTTACAGTAACACAAACAATTTAACACCATAATCAGAGTACTTTTTACACTCTGTCGGATGGGACCATATGTACTCTGAGATAGTGTTAAAATGATCTCTTTAAGTGTTGATTTAACATTGCAAAATGTACTAGACAGAGAGGTAGAGGGATTGAGACGGAGAGAGGACCATTTTACATTTGGCTAGAAATTCAAAAGGAAATGATCTTAACAGAGAAAACCTATATCTATATCCTCCCACTAGAATCCTCATACATTAATGAAGACAGCTTCTCCATCCTGGAGGGGGAAATCAATCATTTCCAGGCCCAGGGACATGTACCAGTCTGTGGCGACCTAAATGCCAGAACCAGACAAGAACCTGACACCCTCACCTTACTTGAACAAAGCATTTACTTAATCATGAGGCATCAAAGCCAAAGGAACTGAGTAATATTAAGAAATGCTATAGATGTAAGGAATGTAGTGTGGAAACCTACCAAAAAACAATTAGGCAACAACAAATTCAAACCCTTCTAGACAACTTCCTGGACAAAACGTTCCTCTGTAATAGTGAAGGTGTAAACTTGGCAGTAGAAAACCTAAACAGTATATGACCTCTCAGCTTCCCTATCAAACCTAAAAATGTCAAACAGAAAACCAAAGAAAATGAGCAACAATGACAAATGGTTTGATGAAGAATACAAAAATCTAAGAAAGAAATTGAGAAACCTATACAACCAAAAACATAGAGACCCAGAAAACCTGAGTCTACGCCTTCACTATGGTGAATCACTAAAATAATACAGAAATACACTACGGAAAAAGATGGAACAGCATGTCAGAAATCAGCTCAATGTAATTGAAGAATCCATAGACTTTAAAACCACTTCTGGGAAAATTGGAAAACACTAAACAAACAACAACACGAAGAATTATCTATCCAAATGGATTGACCACTTCTCCAATCTTTTTGGCTCTATAACAAAGAAAAAAACAGAAAAAACATATACATGATCAAATACAAATCTTAGAATAAACTATTAAAGAATACCAGAACCCACTGGATTCTTCAATTACATTGAATGAACTACAGGACAAAATACAAACAACACCAAAAGGCCTGTGGTGTTGATGGTATACTCAATGAAATTACAAAATATACAGACAACAAATTCCAATTGGCTATACTTATACTCTTTAACATCATCCTTAGCTCTGGCATCTTGCCCAATATTTGGAACCAAGGACTGATCACCCCAATCCACAAAAGTGGAGACAAATTTGACCCCCAAAACTACCATGGGATATGTGTTAACAGTAACATTGGGAAAATCCTCTGCATTATCATTAACAGCAGACACATACATTTCCTCAGTGAAAACAATGTACTGAGCAAATGTCAAATTGGCTTTTTACCAAATTACCGTTTGACAGACCATGTATTCACCCTGCATACCTAATCGACAAACAAACAAACCAAAACAAAGGCAAAGTTTTCTCATGCTTTGTTGATTTCAAAAAAGCATTTCACTCAATTTGGCATGAGGGTCTGCTGTACAAATCAATGGAAAGTGGTGTTGGGAGAAAAACATACAACATTATAAAATCCTTCTACACAAACAACAAGTGCGTGGTTAAAATTGGCAAAAAACTCACACATTTCTTTCCACAGGGCCGTGGGGTGAGACAGGGTTGCAGCTTAAGCCCCACCCTCTTTAACATATATATCAACGAATTGGCGAGGGCACTAAAAGAGTCTACATCACCCGGCCTCACCCTACTAGAATCTGAAGTCAAATGTCTACTGTTTGCTGATGATCTGGTTCTTCTGTCACCAACCAAGGAGGGCCTATAGCAGCACCTAGATCTTCTGCACAGATTCTGTCAGATCTGGGCCCTGACAGTAAATCTCAGTAAGACCAAAATAATGGTGTGCCAAAAAAGGTCCAGTTGCCAGGACCACAAATATAAATTCCATCTAGACACCGTTGCCCTAGAGCACACAAAAAGCTATACATAAGTCGGCCTGAACGTCAGCGCCACAGGTAACTTCCACAAAGCTGTGAACGATCTGAGTGACAAGGCAAGAAGGGCATTCTATGCCATCAAAAGGAACATAAAATTCAACATACCAATTAGGATCTGGCAAAAAATACTTGAGTCAGTTATACTGTAGAACCAATTGCCTTTATGGTTGTGCGGTCTGGGGGTCCACACACCAACCAAGAATTCACAAAATGGGACAAACACCAAATTGAGACTCTGCATGCAGAATTCTGCAAAAATATCCTCTGGGTACAACGTAAAACACCAAATAATGCATGCAGAGCAGAATTTGGCCAAAACCCGCTAATTATCAAAATCCAGGAAATAGCCATTAAATTCTACAACCACCTAAAAGGAAGCAATTCCCAAACCTTCCATAACAAAGCCATCACCTACAGAAGAGTCCCCTAAGCAAGCTGGTCCTGGGGCTCTGTTCACAAACACAAACAGACCCCACAGAGTCCCAGGACAGCAACACAATTACACCCACCAAATCATGAGAAAACAAAACGATAATTACTTGACACATTCGAAAGAATAAAAAAAAGAGTAAACTGGAATGCTAGAATGCTATTTGGCCCTAAACAGAGAGTACACCGTGGCAGAATACCTGACCAATATGACTGACCCAAACTTAAGGAAAGCTTTGACGATCTACAGATCTACAGAGCATAGCCTTGCTATTGAGAAAGGCTGCCATAGGCAGACCTGGCTCTCAAGAGAAGACAGCCTATGTGCATACTGCCCACAAAATTAGGTGGCAACTGAGCTGCACTAACCTCATGCCAAATGTATGACGATATTAGAGACACATGTTTCCCTCAGATTACACAGATCCACAAAGAATTCGAAAACAAACCCAATTTTGATAAACTCCCATATCTACTGAGCAGTGTGCCATCACAGCATCAATATTTGTGACCTGTTGCCACAAGAAAAGGTCAACCAGTGAAGAACAAACACAATTGTAAATACCACCCATATTTATGTTTAATTATTTTCCCTTTTGTACTTTAACTATTTGTAAATCGTTACAACACTGTATATAGACATAATATGACGTTTGAAATGGCTTTATTTTGGAACTTTTGTGAGTGTGATGTTTACTGTTCATTTTTGTGTATTATCTACTTCACTTGCTTTGGAAATGTTAACATATTCTTCCCATTCCAATAAATCCCTTGAATTGAATTGAATTGAGAGAGACAGAGACACAGAGAGAGAGCGACAAATGGAGAGCGACAAATGGAGAGAGACAAGGACACAAAGAGAGACAGAGAGAGAGACAGAGAGGGAGATACAGAGAGGGAGAGACAGAGCGGGAGAGACAGGGAGAGAGACAGAGAGAGAGACTGGGGGGAGCTCTTTCTGTGCTCTGTGTTACCATGGTTGCCATACAGTACATACTGCGTGCGTATCTCATCTCTTCGGTGAAGCCACTTGATTATGCTAATGTAAAACATGCCGACACATTGAGCTGCTTCAGGCTCTTCTCCAAATAAGATTAGTGAACTTCACATATGGTCCATAATCCTCCTGATTTAAAGTGCAGTTAAACTATTTCCCTTTAATGGGTCTCTACTTCCTATTAGATAAAGCCTTATTACACCATAGCTTATTTACAGCAGGCCACACAGATTTCCTCAATGCGTTTAGTTTAGTGTTGAGTCTTACAAGCTTATCAACTTTTGTAAATGGTGATCAAATGAACATTGGAATTATTTAGCAATGATACGAAAATAAACCTTTATTGTTGCCATATACCAAGACTGATTATCAAAGAGGGAACATATCTACACACGCACGCACGCACTCACAGACACACATCGATACGCACATGCTTAGACACTGACACATCTTGAGTCTGTAGACGGGCCATATGTAAAGCATTACTCCCAGGAAGGAACTGACCAAGAGAAAAGCACTTTAACACACACACACACACACACACACACACACACACACACACACACACACACACACACACACACACACACACACACACACACACACACACACACACACACACACACACACTTGCATGCAGAACAGAAAAGTATAAATCAGAGCAGGTGTCTGCTACACTGTGACCATGTATTGTATGGGCTTTAATTGAATCCAGTTCATGCAGGAACAGAAACAGAAACGGACAGAGAAGCCAAAGTGTATTTCCAGTGAAGGCCTGTCTACTGCCTCCTCTATCACCATCCCTCTTATACAGTGCATTCGGAAAGTTTTCAGACCCCTTGTTTTTTTACAAAATGTTGTTATGGTACAGAATAATACTAAAATTGATTACATTTTTATTTACAGTTTTATCAATCTACACACAATACCCCATAATTACAAAGCAACAATAGGTTTTTTAGAGATTTATATACATAAAAAAATTTAAATATCACATTTACATAAGTATTCAGACCCTTTACTCAGTACTCTGTTGAAGGACATTTGGCAGTGATTACAGTCTTCTTGGGTATGACGCTTGGCACACCTGTATTTGGGGAGTTTCTCCCATTCTTCTCTGCAGATCCTCTCAAGCTCTCATGTTGGATGGGGAGGGTCGCTGCATAGCTATTTTTTGGCTTAGGCATTCAAGGACATTCAGAGACTTGTCCCAGGAGCTCTGGAGCAGGTTTTCATCAAGTATCTCTCTGTACTTTAATCCGTTCATCTTTCCCTCAACCCTGACTAGTCTCCCAGTCCTGCCGCTGAAAAACATCCCCACAGCATGATGCTGCCACCACCATGTTTCACCGTAGGAATGGTGCCAGGTTTCCTCCAGATGTGATGCTTGACATTCAGGCCAAAGAGTTCAATCTTGGTTTCATCAGACCAGAGAATCTTGTTTCTCATGGTCGAAGAGACTTTAGGTGCCTTTTGGCAAAGGCAAGCGGGCTACTAAGGAGTGGCTTCCTTCTGGCCACTACCATAAAGGCCTGATTGGTGGAGTGCTGCAGAGATGGTTGTCCTTCTGGAAGGTTCTTCCATCTCCACAGAGGAACTCTGGAGCTCGCTCAGAGTGACCATCAGGCTATTGGTCACCTCCCTGACCAAGGCCCTTTTCCCCCGATTTCTCAGTTTGGCTGGGCGGCCAGCTCTAGGAAGAGTCTTGGTGATTCCAAACTTCTTATCCAATCAATTGAATTTACCACAAGTGGACTCCAATCAAGTTGTAGAAACCTCTCAAGGATGATCAATGGAAACAGGATGCATCTGAGCTCAATTTCGAGTCTCATAGCAAAGGGTCTGAATACTTATGTAAATAAGGTATTTCTGGGGTTTTTTGTAATCCATTTGCAAAGATTTCTAAAAACCTGTTTTTGCTTTGTCATTATGCTGTATTGTGTGTAGATTGATGAGGAGTTTTTTTATTTTATCCATTTTTTAATAAGGCTGTAACGTAACAAAATGTGGAAAAAGTCAAGGGTTCTGAATACATTCTGAAGGCACTGTATGTACTGTAAACATACTATATACACTCTCACACACTCATTCACATACACTACACACGCACGCACACACACACACACACACATAACACAGACAGCATACCAACAACAAAAACACACATATGCACACACACATTTCGACATAACACAAACACACATACAAATAACTCTGCATCATTGGGCTCGTAAGCAAGTATTTCACAGTTAAGTCTACATCTGTTGTATTCGGCGCATGTGACAAATTAAAAGATGATAGAAATCCTAATTTTTCTACCTAATGATTTTTTCAATTTTAGAGTAATTATTTCTATATAGCCCACACATTCTCATTCTAAACTTCAAACTTCTAACGCGAGGGGGGCAGGTTAGTCTTCATTAATATTATTTTAAGAGCAGCTGCTCACTGATTTAATGATTCAACGATGCAAGTGCTATGAGGGTGTCCGCTATCGCTGGTTAAAGCTTGAGCTGATCTATTCCTTAAAGTTTTAACCCTATCCTAACCCTTAACCCTTAACTTTGACATTTAACATTTGGAGAAATTGAACATTGCTGAGCAGGAGGAGACAACTCAGGGTGTCAAAAACACTTTGAAATGTAACGTTATGACGAACTTTGAAATTTGACGTTCAGAGAAACAAGATTATAACGACAGAATCTGAAGTGAAATTTGTAAAACTGTGAGATCTTGTTAAGACTTCCTATCCTGTCACAATCTGCCTTGAGCAGGAAGAACCATCTGGGGTCTATAGACCTTTGGGTGCCTATGGGCAGAACAAAAATGCCAATTACACATAGTTATTTGAGTCGAATACTCGGGAATCTAATTATCTGTTTAAGCTAGAGAGATCCAGTTTTTTGCATGGGTTGCGTCACTATCCAACGCATCCGCTGATGTCAGCCTTTGTGAAAATCTGTCTTCTCACAAACACATCTGTAGCGGTTTGGGCTACAAATGAGTATGACACCTCTATGGAAAGATGAGACTCTCCTGAACACGATGGTGTCCTCTGTTTTGCACTACCCCCACAAGTGTCACGGGAGTCACCTGACGGTTACCCGGTACCGGGCCGAAAAATGAATAGTAGTGAATAGGACATTACCACGTAAAAGGTATACGTGTAAATCCTGAGTAAAACTTTCTTTCCTGTTTTTCCTGAGCTTTCTTATTTCTCTAAGATATAGGCAGCCTTGATAAGTTAGTATTCGAGTATTCTATCCTTGTCTGAGGATGTCGGGAGAGGAGGTGGAAACCGGCCAAAAGGAGCAACAAGCAGGTTTCGGTTTTGCTGGGCATTGTGGACAGGGATGGAGGATGGGTGTAAGCATCTGCCTCTGATTCCAAATGTAGCATGTTCAAATTCCGCAATAGAAAGTTGTTTTAGAGATGTTGGTTTTAATCCTATTCCAAACCTTAACTCTTACCTTAACCATTTGGAGTTAATGCCTAACCTTAAGAAATCGGAGTTATTGCCTAAACTTAACCTTCAACACTTCTAAATTTTACGTTTGCAACAACTTCAAAATGTGTTGTTTGAGAAACATGGATGAGCGTCTAATTGTGACGTGAGACTGTGAATGCTAGTTGTATATAAGACACTTCAAAACATTCTTCCTTTTGATTTCTATTTTCACTGTCTGTTTTTCCATGTATGAATCGGTTATTCAATGTATGAATCTGTTATTCAATGTATGAATCTGTTATTCAATGTATGGATCTGTTTTTCAATGTATGAAGCTGTTATTCAATGTATGGATCTGTTTTTCAATGTATGAAGCTGTTATTCAATGTATGGATCTGTTTTTCAATGTATGAAGCTGTTATTCAATGCGTTTCTATGGACTAATAGCAGTAAGGCCAAATTGAATGTTTCCTAAACATTTTTTTTTTAAATACCTAGAGGGGACCTACATTTCTAAATTAAATAGCTAAATGATCCTTAGTATGACCAATCTTAAAACAATTACATATGTTAACTTAGTGGAAACGCAGCCCAAGGACTTCATACACACATGCCTACAGACCAACATGCTCTTAGTGCTCCCTCTGAGATCACAGAATGGACAGATGGAAAAAACAGAGGGACAGACGCTCTCATGTTCTCCCTCACTGACACAAAGACACACACACACACACACACACACACACACACACACACACACACACACACACACACACACACACACACACACACACACACACACACACACACACACACACAGTAATACTTACAGCCATAGCTTAGTTCCTTCTTAATGGGAGTCAGTGTTCTTCTCACTCTTTTGCACCTTGCTTGTGGCAATACTGTATGTTAGTACTTCAACAGCAGAAAACTCACTCCAATACATGTTTGAAATAAGCACAAAATTACTTGTGATTTTATTATACAGGAATTAGGAACCAGCATTCAATTATCAAGAACCCCTAATCAGTCAATCTGGATGCAGTAAGTCTGAAGGCACTTATGTAATCACATATTGTCTGGAGCTTTACTCTACAATCTCTTAATCTTAGATCAGACCTCCCATCGCCTCCTCCCAGGTCTAACTCTTTCCTGGCCCCGTTATGGAACTTTAAGCAAGGGTATTAAGATAAACATGGACAATTTAGCTTGAATTCCTCATTCAGACCTTTTAACTTAGTGACTGGATTCTCTATCCTCTTCTTATCCTCTTTATTTCACCTGACATGACACGCTCTGCCTTTTTCCTTACCCTACTCACTTATCCTCACCAGACCCCCCTCTCTTGCTCTATCTACCTTATCCTCTCCCCCTTCATCCCTCCATCTCTCTCTCCATCTAAGAGCTCTTGTTCATCTCTGCTGTATAGGCCTCTTCCTGGTTATCTAATCTGTGGTTTGGTCAGGCATCCTCTTTCTCTCGCTCTCCCTCTCCCTCCCTCCTTCCCTCTCTTCCTCCCGCCCTCCCTGTGGGATTATATGGTGGTCTGGCCTGGCTGGCTGTCTGCCGTCTGGTTGCCCTCCACCCTCAGACATCTCCGTCCCCCACCTCTCCTCACCTCCCCTGGTCCTGGCAAGGCCGATTAGCCCTCCTGCTGGAGGGGAGACTGGGTGGGGGGCGGGAGTGGGCACATGGAGGGTTTATAGGGGCTATTCTATCTTATCATCTCTGAGACTGGGTCTTACAGTTGCTCTATGTGAACTAATGATATGCCTACTGGTCTACTAATCGTATGGACAGAAGCCTAATGTCAATGTCTAGTCTTCTGTCTATCTATAAAGGTCATAGTTAGAATCAAGTGACAACAACAACAACAACCACCAACTAATATACAAATGTATAGCTATCCATGAAATTCATAATATGGATCAGTCAGCACTGAATTTACTCATTGCTTTTGCCCATGTGGTTGTTTGTAATTCATTTCTTTCTGATGTAAATGTTGAACGTAAGTTGCTCATAAATTGCAATATGTTCACTTCAGTTACAATATAATTTGGTTGAATGACTCCCTATAGAGACATTATATTGACTGTTGTACAGAGTCATAAATCATATTAGTGATGATTGAGTGCAAATCAATTAACGTCTTCATGTATTTCTGGGAAACAATTATTTTGTGATGTAATATTCCCAATTGTTCCTAAAACACAGGTTCTCAGATTTGAACCAGATAAAAAAAACTGGCATGTTTCGGAAGTGTTGAGCAAGACAAATGTTTCGGGTTACAAAACATCTGTTTAATTTTCAACAACCAATGAATCACATTGATCATGCATCGCAAGCATGTTATTGGCTGATCCTAGGGGAAATTCCACACCATTCATGAGAGATTGCATGGTGCATTAGGTGAATGGGAAATCGTTCATGTGTACCTTCATTTTCTACCTCCACTTGACAGGCTTATTAGTTTTCCTAAAGTTGCCAAGTTGGCTTAACTTTTTCAAAGTCAGATTAAATAAATAATGTAATGATAATATATTAAATTTCATGGCAATATCTAATATTTTCTCCCGACCATTCAGTTTTATAAAATGTTTCATCACTGACTGGATAAACTTTCCTTAGGTCCACTATAGGTCTGACAAGTAGAAACATCTTTATTCCTTTGCGATTTACTAGTTGTCGATTAAAACATTTAAACAGGCTTGTTGTTCTGCCTTCATCTGTGTATTTATGACCTGTTAAGAGTTGATCAATGGATTGATAAAGCAATGTACTCTGGAGACATAAAGCTGACAGACACAGAGCTGGAAGGAGTAGGGGCCATCTTTCAGAACACACACTCCCTGGACAGCTGTGTCTACTTGTTCTCAGTCTGTGCATCCAGCACACACACACACCCATACACACACATGTTGGTACACACACATGCACACACACCAATGCGCTTGCACATTGGCGCACACACATACACAGTCTAATCCTTTAAACGTTATGAATGTCTCCTTGGCTCTCCCAAACATGTTTGTTTTCCTACACTGCCAGTCTCAGAGTAGACAGTCATGGGTAGACAGAAGATAAGAAGGCAAGGCTTACTGTTACGTGTTGTTTTCATATCTAGGCAGTTTTTTCTGCCCCTGTAACCAGAAGTGGGTCCGGAGTGTGGACTCCGTCTTTTTCCCAAATGGCACCCTATTGCGTATATAGTGCACTACTTTTGACCAACGCCCATAGGGTGCCATTTGGGCTCAGCCATAGGGTTTTGATGTGTAGAGACGGCCCGATCCCCCCTGGTCCCTCTCAGTGGGGCTGCTGCAGGGCTATCCAGGGCTATCCATCAGGCCTGTCAGTTGCCCAATGCCCCCCTCGCTCCAGTTACCACAGACACATCTGCAGAAAATACGCCGTGAAATTGTGTGGCTCCTGCCTTACCACCGGGGCTAACCCTAACCCTAACCCACCGGGGCCATCTGCCCCCCTCCCAACCCCTCGCAGCGCTGCAATGCCCCTCTCTCGCCCCCCTCATTGGCTTCCCTCAGCCCAGGGACTGCCTGCGCCAGATGGGTTAGCTCTACCCATCTTGCTCCTTCTCCTCTTCTTTCTCCACCTGGTTATTAGTTTTCCACATTGAACAAACATAACACAAACATTTTTACATCAAATCAAATCACATTTTTATCGTCACATGCTTCGTAAACAACAGGTGTAGACTAACAGTGAAATGCTTACTTACGGGCCTTTCCCAGCAATGCAGAATACAATAAAAGATGAATAATAATAATAGAAAAAATGGTAAGACACAATGATAACTTAACGATATGCACAGGGTACCAGTAACGAGTCAATGTAAAAGGTACCAGGCAATTGAGGTAGGTACTGTATGTACATATAGGTAGGGATAAAGTGACAAGGCAACAGGGTAGATAATAGACAGTAACAACAGCGTACGTGATGAGTGTGGAAGTGTGTGTGGCGAATGTGTGTCTGTGTGTACAGTGCCATAAGTGATTGTGTGTTTCTGTGTGTGTGTGTGTGTGTGTGTGTGTGTGTGTGTGTGTTAATGTGTGTATGTGTTGGAGTGTCAGGGTATGTATGTGTAAGTGTGTGGGTAGAGACCAGTGTGTGTGCATAGAGTCAAAAATAGCTAGTGCAAAAAGGGTCAATGGAGAGACCAGGTAGCTATTTGGTTAACTATTTATCAGTCTTGTGGCTTGGGGGATAGAAGCTGTTCAGGGTCCTGTTGATTCCAGACTTAGCACTCAGCTACTGTCTGACGTGTGGTAGCAGATAGAACAGTCTATGTCTTGGGTGGCTGGAGTCTTTGAGAATTTTTAAGGCCTTCCTTTGACACCGCCTGGTATAGAGGTCCTGGATGGCAGGGAGTTCAACGCCAGTGATGTACTGGGCCATACGGACTACCCTCTGTAGTGCCTTGTGGTCGGATGCTAAGCAGATGCCATACCAAGCGGTGACGCAGCCAGTCAAGATGTTCTCAATGCTGTAGCTGTAGAACTTTTTGAGGATCTGAGGGCCAATGACAAACATTTTCAGTCTACTGAGGGGGAAGAGGCATTGTTGTGCCCTCTTCACAACTGTGTTGGTGTTTTGACTATGGTAGGTCCTAAGCGTTGTGGACACAGAGGAACTTGAAGCTTATTGAATTCTGATTTTGCTGTTCCATGCTCTTCAGAAGTAGCACCAAGATGATTTCTGATTTCAGTGCTGAGAGACGTCATCCACTCCTTCCTCCCAAATGTATTCTCTCAAAGTACAGTGCCTTGCAAAAGTATTCATCCCCCTTGGCATTTTCCTATGTTGTTGCCTTACAACCTGTAATTGAAATAGATTTTTATTTGGATTTCATGTAATGTTCATACACAAAATAGTCCAAATTGGTGAAGTGAAATGAAAAAAATTAAAATTGGAAAAGTGGTGCTTGCATACGTATATATTCACCCCCTTTGCTATGAAGCCCCTAAATAAGATCTGGTGCAACCAATTACCCTCAGAAGTCACATAATTAGTTAAATAAAGTTCATCTGTGTGCAATCTGTGTCACATGATCTGTCACATGATCTCAGTATATATATACAACTGTTCTGAAAGGCCCCAGAGTCTGCAACAGCACTAAGCAAGGGGAACCACCAAGCAAGCGGTACCATGAAGATCAACGAGCTCTCCAAACACATCAGGGACAAAGTTGTGCAGAAGTACAGAGTTGGGTTACAAAAAAATATCGGAAGCTTTGAACATCCCACAGAGCACCATTAAATCCATTATTAAAAAATGGAAAGAATATGGCTTCACAACAAACCTGCCAAGAGAGGGCCGCCCATCAAAACTCATGGACCAGGCAAAGAGGACATTAATCAGAGAGACAACAAAGAGACCAAAGATAACCCTGAAGGAGCTGCAAAGCTCCACAGCAGAGATTGGAGTATCTATCCATAGGACCACTTTAAGCCGTGCACTCCACAGAGCTGGGCTTTATGGAAGAGTGGCCAGAGAAAAGCCATTGCTTAAAGAAAGAAATAAGCAAACACGTTTGGTGTTCGCCAGAAGGCATGTGGGAGAGTCCCCAAACATATGGAAGAAGGTACTCTGTTCAAATGAGGCTAAAATTGAGCTTTTTGGCATCAAGGAAAACGCTACGTCTGGCACAAACCCAACACCTCTCATCACCCCGAGGACATCATCCCCACAGCATCATGCTGTGGGGATGTTTTTCATCGACAGGAACTGGGAAACTGGTCAGAATTGAAAGAATGATGGATGGCACTAAATACAGGGAAATTCTTAAGGGAAACCGGTTTCATTCTTCCAGAGATTTGAGACTGGGACGGAGGTTCACCTTCCAGCAGGAGAATGACCCTAAGCATACTGCTAAAGCAACACTCGAGTGGTTTAAGGGGAAACATTTAAATGTCTTGGAATGGCCTAGTCAAAGCCCAGACCTCAATCCAATTGAGAATCTGTGGTATGACTTAAAGGCTGCTGTACACCAGCGGAACCCCTCCAACCTGAAGGAGCTGGAGCTGTTTTACCTTGAAGAATGGGCAAATATCCCAGTTGCTAGATGTGCTAAGCTTATAGAGACATACCCCAAGAGACTTGCAGCTGTAATTGCTGCAAAAGGTAGCTCTACAACTTATTGACTTTTGGGGGGTGAATAGTTATGCACGCTCAAGTTTAAATTTTTTTGTCTTATTTCTTGTTTGTTTCACCAAAAATATTTTGCGTCTTCAAAGTGATAGGCATGTTGTGTAAATCAAATGATACAAACCCACCAAAAATCAATTTTTATTCCAGGTTGTAAGGCAACAAAATAGGAAAAATGCCAAAGGGGGTAAATACATTCTCAAGCCACTGTATACACTGGACTTTTGAATGAAGTCTCATCTGTTATTTTACAACATTAGAGTTTCAGCACCAGGCCAGTATGGTCCTGCCACCAGCTGCACTCATTCACCCTGTATGCTGTTTCGGTGTGTTTGAGTGTGAAAAAGTTTCTCATTACTGACTGAACCCACAATAATGTTCTGTATAGTGTGAATGCAGTTTCTTTCTTGCCCTTCCTTGTCCTAAACAAGATAACTATGGTGATATGGGGGCCATCCCATTGCAATTTGTCCAAAAACATGAGCTAACTAAAACGGTAATGGGGAAATTGTGAATTTTTTACCTTTTCATTTTGTTTGGCTAAATTGCCCGACCTTGAGATTCAAAATTACCCTCCTAACGACCAGAGTGTAAATCCTCCGCAAAGCAAATTACTGAAGCACCACGGAGTGATATTTGGATGTGATCTTGGCACCGATATAGAACCTACACCATCAATCCATCCATTACAGACCCATTGACTTGAATGGGGATACCCATTCTACGAATAATATTTCTATGCCCACATTCCACACAGGAAAACATTCAACCTCTAATAGAGTGGCCCTAATTGAATAATATTCTCCGGTAATGAATTTAACAGATTTGGTGTGAGACACTGCCTCCTCCCTGCGACCAACAGACCGGTTTGATCCGGTTTAAGATCCTGAGTCCAGAGAAGACCAATTACACGCCACACAACTCTTCCAACCACTGAAAACAAGAAACAACTGCCAGCCTTTTTTCCTGCCTTTACTACCTCTGAGGGGGGGGGGGGAGACAGGGAGAGAGAGAAAGAGAGAGAGAAAGAGAGAGATAAAGAGAGAGAGAAAGAAAGAGAGAGAGAAAGGGAGAGAGAAAGAGAGAGATAAAGAGAGAGAGAAAGAAAGAGAGAGAGAAAGAGAGAGAGAAAGAGAGAGATAAAGAGAGAGAGAAAGAAAGAGAGAGAGAAAGGGAGAGAGAAAGAGAGAGAGAAAGAAAGAGAGAGAGAAAGGGAGAGATAAAGAGAGAGATAAAGAGAGAGAGAAAGAAAGAGAGAGAGAAAGAGAGAGAGAAAGAGAGAGATAAAGAGAGAGAGAAAGAAAGAGAGAGAGAGAAAGGGAGAGAGAAAGAGAGAGAGAAAGAAAGAGAGAGAGAGAAAGGGAGAGGAGAAAGAGAGAGAGATAAAGAGAGAGAGAAAGAAAGAGAGAGAGAAAGAGAGAGAGAAAGAGAGAGAGAAAGAGAGAGATAAAGAGAGAGAGAAAGGGAGAGAGAAAAGAGAGAGAGAAAGAAAGAGAGAGAGAGAAAGGGAGAGAGAAAGAGAGAGATAAAGAGAGAGAGAAAGAAAGAGAGAGAGAAAGAGAGAGAAAGAGAGAGAGAAAGAGAGAGATAAAGAGAGAGAGAAAGGGAGACAGAGAAAGAGAGGAGAGAAAAGTGAGAAAGAGAGAGACACTGGGAGAGAGTAATGAAACAATCACCTCCTTATATCAAGGAACATTCTTGCCATTTTACACCGCCTATGTTTTTAGGGTGGCTCAGGAAGGCAATCTAGTCTTGCTGCAGGCACTGTACTGACTGACTGACTGACTGACTGGAAAGTTAAGCCAGCCTCGATGCTAGACCAGCACATCCTGAACCTATTTAGCGCTCAAATTCCACTCACGCTCCAATCTGAATGTTATGAGAATACTTGCCCTTAACACTTAACAGGGTTAGGCATTTTTATTATTTCTTTCTTAAATAGTCTGTGTTTGAGCTGGAATAGGAGAGCCCTCCTGGGGTGTCCCCCCCCATCGCCCCCTTGCTCAGTTGTCCCCCCTATTGGGGGGGCTTGGCTCCCCTAGCTCCCCTGGCCACGGCCCTCTATGGCTCTCCCTCTGGCTCTCTCTCGGGCTCTCTCCTATGAAGTGATATTTGTGGTTTGGTAACTGGATCGACCCGCTCCATCCTAACCAAACACTGGGGTAAACCTAATCCAAACTTACTGTCTGGATAAATGGAAGTCTAATTCTCATTTCCTCTGTGCATTGTTAGATCTTTTTTCTTATCGGCTTAGACGTCTGCGGTGTAAAAGTACTCAGCTTTTTAGCTCCAAGTGTTGTGATGTTTTATGATTTATATCAGAGAAAAATGAACGTCTGCACATGTCGGTTAATTAGCTATTCTTATAATTCCAGGGAACCACAGTGTTATTTTTTCCTCAAGACACAGGAGAGTGAGAACAAAATAATCTTATCATACCCTCTAGCACATTTCTAGATTATAATGCAATAGAACATTATGTACGGTATGACAGCCAACAGATATATTAGGGTGAAGTAGTATAGAAAAAACAGATTCCTTTTTAAGGAGGAGAAAATAACACATGGTATGATCTCTGTCACAAATGGCATCATATTCCCTCTATAGTGTACTACCAAGTAGGGCACTATATTGGGCACTATATAGAGAATATTGTGCCATTTGGGACAGAGATATGGTATGGAGATGGCTGGCCCCGAATGTTTACCATGAC
Source organism: Salmo trutta (assembly GCF_901001165.1). NCBI lineage: Eukaryota > Metazoa > Chordata > Actinopteri > Salmoniformes > Salmonidae > Salmo > Salmo trutta. The sequence continues at coordinate 25,246,358 of NC_042966.1, read as the reverse complement.
AAAACCCCAGTTTTTTTCTGTCGGACCCAGTTTGCCATCTTCAGTGTCTGGACCCCTCTAATTGGGCTAGTAGAATGAAAGCTCCCAAGCTGTTTTAATCTTCCCTTTGCCTTAGTAACATGCATTGTGACCATAATGAATAAATGTCTACCCCGTAGATTCTACCCCCCCAACTTCTCTCCTATAGATCACTGTCTGTGTCTGTCACACACATTCTTCAGTTCTAAACACCCCCACGCACGGAACACACACAAACAGGCATGCACACACACACACACACACACACACACACACACACACACACACACACACACACACACACACACACACACACACACAGCATTCCTCTTCATGAGAGTCCATTCCTTTGAACTGCCAGAGCCCGCCCTATGATTCGTCACAGCCAAGTATTTTTCTTCCCCCTTCCTCCATACAGCTGAAGTAACTGCAGTCCACTTGTTGCCGGGATCCCTGTCTGCACCTGTCAATCAAACTGTGTAAGGTGTCAGAGGGGGCCTCCCTCTCACCCCTACAGCCCCGCCCACCTCCGCCACCCTTTAAATCATTGTAACGCCCCTCTCTGTACCTCTTCCCACCTCCCCTCTCTCTCTCCATCTCCTCTCCAACTCCTCTCCAGCTCCTCTCTCTAACTCCCTCTTTCCACCTCCTCTGTTAGACATCACACCTCCTCAGTAACTGTATATAAATACTCAGGCAAATGTGGGGACAGATATCAAAACAATCTAACTCAATCTAACAATCTAATCCGAAAGGATCAGAAACTTTCCTTTTGCTAACTCCTCAGCTTTTCTGAATAAAAAATACTAATAAAATGTTCTTCTTGGAAAAAAGAATACAAACTGGGCATAAACCACATTTTGGGCAAGAAAACGAAGCGCATGATTTGAAGAGAAAATCCTCCGCTTCATGCTATGGCCGTTCTCTCTTTGGCCCGTCTCCCATTTGCAATGGCATTCGTTCTGCTTTCCCAATGGTTACCGTCCGTGAACGTAGTTCCTGCTGCTGCCCTGCGTGCACGTCGTAAAAATGCCATGGAATGCCAGTGAAATGTCTTGGGTTTCCTTCTTTTTTTATGGCTCAGAACTCCAACCATAAAAAAATATTCTTACCTCCAGTTCTTTGTCAAGTGATATGGTCATTGGTCGAATACATTTAGACGGACTGGAACTCATGGCAATGCAACAAACAATAACAAATCATCTGGTAGATGGAAAAAGGAACCAGCCTAGGCTAGGAATTCATCTGTTTCCTTTCCTCCTTCTGTGTGCGTGCTTTGCATGCTATCCCACAACATGACCAAAACTGGCCAGTGTTTCCAAGCACACAAGTTTGCATTGCAGTCACATGACTGTGATGTACACTATATACAGTATACAAAGTTTGTGGACACCCTTTCAAATGAGTGGATTCAGCTATTTCAGCCACAGTTGTTACTGACAGTTGTATAAAATCAAACACACAGCCATGCAATCTCTATAGACAAACATTGGCAGTAGAATGGCCTTACTGAAGAGCTCAGTGACTTGTAATGTGGCACCGTCATAGGAGGCCATCTTTCCAACAAGTCAGTTGGTCAAATGTCTGCCCTGCTAGAGCAGCCCTGGTCAACTGTAAGTGCTGTTATTGTGAAGTAGAATCATCTAGCAGCAACAACGGCTCAGACGGGAGGTGGTAGGCCACACAAGCTCAGAGTACAGGACCACTGAGTGCTGAAGCCCGTAGCTTGTAAAAACCGTCTGTCCTCGGTTGCAACACTCACTACCGAGTTCCAAACTGCCTCTGGAAGCTACGTCAGCACAATAACTGTTCATCGTGAGCTTCATGAAATGGCAGTCTGACTGACGAATCTGGGTTTGGCGGATGCCAGGTGAACGCTACCTGCCCCAATGCATAGTGCCAACTATAAAGTTTGGTGGAGGAGGAATAATGGTCTGGGGCTGTTTTTCATGGTTTCTGGCTAGGCCGCTTAGTTCCAGTGAAGGGAAGGCTTAACCCTACAGCATACAATGTCATTCTAGACAATTCTGTGCTTCCAACTTTGTGGCAACAGTTTGGGGAAGGCCCTTTCTCATTTCAGCATGACAATTCCCCCATGCACAAAGCGAGGTCCATACAGAAATGGCTTGTCAAGTTCGGCGTGGAAGAACTGGACTGGCCTGCACAGAGCCCTGACCTCAACTCCATTGAACACCTTTGGGATGAATTGGAACACCGACTGCGAGCCAGGCTTAATCTCCCAACATCAGTGACCGACCTCACTAATGCTCTTGTGACTGAATGGATGCAAGTCCCGACAGCAATGCTCCAACATCTAGTGGAAAGCCTTCCAAGAAGAGTGGAGGCTGTTATAGCAACACACACACACACACACACACACACACACACACACACACACACACACACACACACACACACACACACACACACACACACACACACACGTTGATTGAAAGTGTATTTCTTTACATATGCACACCAGCCGGCCGTCGGCCATGGTGTCTTTCACTATAATGTATTTCTCAGGTTTATGTTTCATTCAACCACTGAGCCGAAACGTGATCTGCAGCAAAGTTAACACAGGTTGAAACAGCAGTGTATTCCTTTCCGGCTGACATCATGTTGCTGTATATTTAGCTGTGTACCGGCATACAGTGGGATGGAAACGCAATACAGGATCCAGGGGGGGTTAAGAGGGAGTAAATAGCCCATGCAGTGAATAGAGACCGGATAGGATGGACAATACTTCTCCTGCTGAAGCTATAGGCTCAGTGCTGGATTAATGCAGGGGCTTACCGGGGTGGAAGCCAAGAGGCAGCAAAACAAATCAGTAAAAAAATATATAACGATCATTGAAATACAGAGGATCGATTAGTAAAAAAAACATTAATCAGCTTCTTGATATGCCACACCTGTCAAGTGGATGGATTATGTGTGGAAATCCATGTGTGGAAATCCTAAAAACGCATCTGCTCAACTGTAGCCTGGGGGACTGCCTACTACTACCCCATTCAAACAGCTGTATATGATATAGTCTTTATGCTCTCTCTCCATCTCTCCCTCTTTCTCTCTGTCTACCTCTGTTCCTACCACATCTCCCTCTCTGCCCCCTCTCCCCCCTCTCTCTCTCTTTCTCTCTCTCTCTCTCTCTCTCTCTCTCACTCAATTCATTTCAATTCTCTCTTTCTTTCTCACTTTTTCTCCCCCCCATATTCTCGACCCCCTCTTTGCCTCACTCTCTCCCTCAAAACCCTCCATGTTTCATGATGCCATACCCCATGGTTACCTTTGGTAAAACGCTGACTTCACACTACCGCCCTCAAAAACATGTTTTGCCCCTAAGACTAACGTTGCTTATGATCGCTAATGAACCTTTTCTTCATACCTAATCACCGATAGTCACTCCAGGGGGCCAATCATTATTAACACACTAGATAAATAATCACCATACCCCAAATTGAATATTCAGCACTTCTTCTGATTAAAGTTAGATTTAGTGCAGTTCTTTGTAACTAAATTAAAGAGTAAGAAAAAGACCGGAAGGCGGAATCACAAATGGCACCCTATTCCCTATATAGTGCGCCTCTTTTCATCAGGGCCCATAGGGCTCTTGTCAAAGGTATTGCACCATATAGGGAATAGGGTGCCATTTGGGACAGACACATAGTCTGAAAAAGGCACCCTCTAAGTTTCCAACACTGCAATGCAGGAGGGCTTGTGGCCATATTGATGCAGTTTTACTGACTCTGCAATAGCTCATTCTGACTGGTACAGCTAGCAACACCTATGCTCCCCTCAGGCTCTGTTCAAAGGAGTGCTTAACTTGGTCGTTGGCTGCTGTGTGCTATGAAGGTTTAGCCTGGTAGATGCGGATGATTAAGGGCAGACGGTCCCGTTATATGTTAGCACTCTATTCAATTAACAGCATTGTTCTCCATGAGAAGTCCAGAGTCTTAGCATGTCTTCAGTGATATCAAAATAATGCTCTCACATAGAGCTTGAGTCCATGAGGTTTCCTATGAGGTGATCTTGGCTGGGCAACATAAAGGGGGTGAACAGAGAGATAGTGTAGCTGGCAAAGGGCCTACATGCCCCATGGGGAGGCACACCTGGCTGGCCTTGAATTGGGCCACGCTGCTGGGAAGAAGAGAAGGCAGATAAGTCTGGAGTGGCAGAGGAAGAGGGTACTCTGTCTTTCCTAGAGTCCCAGAGGGCCACGGAGGCAGGGCCAGCGTTATGGGCAGGCCTTAGGAGGCCTGGTCCACCCTACAGTACCTCCTTGCCTGTCCAAATAAAGTATTGACATATTGATAATTTATTGGACAGAGACACGCACCGACAGAAAGATGCATCAATCTTAGATAAAGCATCGACGCAAGCAAAAAAGCACCTCTCTGTCTCAGTATGTGTAGATCAGTTATCTGATGCTGTCTGGACAAAAAGAGTATGGCATGTCATACTCTTTTTGTCCAGACAGCATCAGATACATGGGCTACATATAGTAGGAAAGAGGGGTGCTGTTTCACTTGTTCGGATGCTTTCTCCTGTGAAATAGTTTCAGGAGAGAGGAAGAGGCAGAGTTAGAGGGCTAACTTGCCAAAATCTGTCCAGAATAAGCCAATGCGTTTCTACGGGCTCAATATGCAGACCTAAGCTTTTGGAATAACGACTCCCATTGTTAGGTCAGAGACATGAACATCTCGTCGTTATGTACAGAGCACTGGTTTCAGCCACTTGCGAATTGGAAAGTAAAGTTGGCGGGTGCACAGTGCACTGTTCGGATGCTGTCTTCCAAAAAAGTTAATTGATGTTTTGCCAAAATTATATATACTGAACAAAAATATAAACGCAACAAGTAAAGAGCTGGTCCCATATTTCATTAGCTGAAATAAAAGATCCCACAAATGTTCCAAATTCTCTAAAATGCACAAATTTGTTTACATTCCTGTTAGTGAGCATTTCTCCTTTGCCAAGATAATCCATGCACCTGACAGGTGTGGCATATCAAGAAGCTGATTAAATAGCATTATTGTTACACAGGTGCACCTTATGCTGGGGACAAAAGGCTACTCTATAAAATATGAAGATTTGTCACACAACACAATGCACAGATGTCTCAAGTTTTGAGGGAGCGTGCAGTTGGCATGCCGATTGCAGGAATGTTCACCAGAGCTGTTGCCAGAGAATTGACGTCATTAGTCAGTTTGTCCAACCGGCCTCACTTCCGCAGACCACGTGTAACCACGCCAGCCCAGGACCTCCATATCTGGGTTCTTCACCTGGGGGATTGTCTGAGACCAGCCACCCAAACAGCTGATGAAACTGAGGAGTATTTCTGTCTGTAATAAAAAAAAAAAATTCTGATTGGCTGGGCCTGGCTCCACCCATGGGTGCGCCCCTGCCCGGTCATGTAAAATCCATAGATTAGGGCCTAATGAATGTATTACAATTGACTGATTTGCTTATATAAACTGTAACTCAGTAAAAATGTTGAAATTGTTGCGTTTATATTTTTGTTCAATATAATTACTCCTGTCTAAATGAAATCATTCAAAATACTTCAACAGAGAACATGACTTAGCCACAAAGGATAATTAGGTTCTTAAAAAAAATAGGTGTGGATTGTTTCAAATCCCTGGCACGTAGGCCTATTTGGGAAGCCTACAATTTGGACACCGCGCGTGGAAATAGGCCTAGCTGATTATTAAGTTGCGTCTGTCAGTGAAAAGCATGTAAAATACATGTGAAGATAATGTGTAATAACTTAAAATGTTCAGACAAGGGAGGGGTGTGTGGCTAAGATATGGCGCCTCTCTCTCTCCATAATGTATCCATTCAGCTCTCCAGAATGCGCTCAGCTATCTCTCGCCAATTCTTGCACATTCATTGTTACATTGTGTGAAATGTTGCCCTTTGTTTATTTGTGTAAATTGCCCATTACATATGTCACCAGTAGGCTTAGTACATGTACCATTAATCCCTGTAATGTAGTCACATGAATTTATGTTAATGCATGTATTAATTGCAGCAATTTACCTTTCTCATTCTCGGAGTGGAAACGTTGTTTGCAGAGTTCACAACCAACAGAGTTCACAACCTCTGTTTTATTTCATAACCATCATTTAAGAGTTTTGTACATTTTTTCATTGTCTTTTGTTTGAAGTGCTCCATGTGAGCAATGAACATGTGTCTGGTTTCTCTGTCCTGATAATGTTGAGGGAGTGCGCGCCTGAGCATGCATAGAAGTAGCCTACCTGGTCTACTGTGCCCAAATGTAGGAAAGTGCCCTTTTCTTAGGGATGTCTGATTTCTGATTGTCTTAACTCACCACGTCCACCACTAATACGCTTCTCAGTCATTTTTTCTTCACCTCACACAGTAAGTCAACAAAATCTGTTTTTTAACCAGTTATATGTAACTAAATGTAATCTACATAATCCCCAAATGTAATTATTTCTCATGAGTGGGACATAAACAGTACCTAGTAATGTTGCATACTCAAAGAATGGTTAACATCTCACCTTTCTGATAAAAATAGTAATAAATTGCTTAGGTGTAGTCACTTTTGAGGACACAAGCTCAAGTACACAGTACAAATATGATGAAAATATGACATATGTCAACAAAACTGTATGAATAAGGCTCGAAATCACATGCTTTTTAAATATAGAATAATCAAATTATAAAACTAACGATAAGATTTCATCTTCCTGTAACGCTTTCGTTAGGAGAAGTATCGGAGTCAGGCGCAGGACACAGGGATGAGTGCAAACAAAACGTGTTTACTCAAAACCATAATAAAACTTCTCCCACAGCAAAATAACAGGGTTGGGAGAAACACCTCCAACAACCACAAAACATGACCAATCACGGACAAGACAAACAGGGAAGCCAGAGGGTTAAATAATGAACATAATCAGGGAATCATAAACAGGTGTGTATAATTAAGACAAAACAAAACGAACAGGGAAACATAGATTGGTGGTGACTAGTAAGCCGGTGACGTCGACCGCCGACCGCCGACTTCGGCGGAAGTCGTGACACTTCCATATCACTGTAAAATACATATTTGTATGTTTAGAAAATGTGCCTTTTTTATAAAGGCCTCTCTTGATCAAAACGTTTGACCCCATCGCTGTGAACGTCTCACATAGCTCTAGCTTGGCTTCCTGAACTCGCTAGGAACTCGCCTTTCATCTCATATTAATATTGTCCATCTATGACAAACAGAAGGGGCTTGTTGTTTAAAATCTATTAATTATTTTAGATGAATGGCTATAAATCGATCTCTGAATGTGCTGCCACTCACCCCTGCTACGCCACAATGTAACGATTGCAGGCATGTGCTTTGTCAGTGGCTTCAATGTAGGGTTAAGCCAGGAGTTGAAGGAAAGTCGGAAGAGCGAATTAAATGGAGGGACATCCCAGCTTCAAGTGATTTCAGATTTCACGTAATAAGTCACAGTCTCAATAATAATTGTATAAGAGAAAATGTTGTTTGGAACCGGTACCAGAATCACACAGGTCCCCAAAATAGGGGACCTTATATCGAAGAGGTTTAACCTCCATTGTGAATGATAATAGATCCTCACAGTATATTTTCCAACACTCTCCCAAGCCTCGGTGGGAAAGGGCAAAATATCATGATCTGATGATCCCATAGCCTATATCCAGTGGAAAATACCTAAACACTTTTCCCTTGCACATAAACAGATGTTTGTCCCAGGTTCACTGGTCTGGGAATCTCTGAGGCCCCAGAATAGGCTAGTTCATACAATGTTGCAAGTTCACTAGCAACAGCTTTGGCAGGACCCAGTTGATTGATTTTATACAATGTTACACTTCACTAGCTCAAGTCAAGACAGATAGAAAGGGAGACAGATAGGCGGGGTAGAGAAATGAATGCGACTGAAAGAACTGGAATTTTCATCATGTAAGGCATCTAGATGTAGCAGGTAAGGCGGAGTCAGGCACAGGACACAGAGATGAGTAATTCAGGTAACTTTACTCAAAACAACAAATATTCCAAGAAGGAACATTTTCAAGCTCACAAATACAGTCCAACTTACAACAAACAAACACGCACAAAACCATGGGGGAAACAGAGGGTTAAATAAGGAACATATAATTATGGGAATGGAAACCAGGTGTGTACAATGAAGACAAAACAAATGGAAAATGAAAAGTGGATCGGTGGCGGCTAGAAAACCGGTGACGTCGACCGCCGAACGCTGCCCGAACAAGGAGAGGGACCAACTTCGGCGGAAGTCATGACAGTACCCCCCCCTTGATGCGCGGCTCCAGCAGCGCGCCGACACCGGCCTCGGGGATGACCCGGAGGACGAGGCGCAGGGCGATCCGGGTGGAGATGGTGAAACTCCCGCAGCAACGAAGGGTCCAGGATGTCCTCCACCGGCACTCAGCATCTCTCCTCCGGACCGTACCCCTCTAACTCCATGAGGTACTGAAGGCCTCTCGCCCGATGCCTTGAGTCCATGATGGCTCGAACAGCATATGCCAGGGCCCCCACGATGTCCAGAGGGGCGGAGGAACCTCCCACACTTCAGATTCCTGGAGTGGACCAGCCACCACCGGCCTGAGGAGAGACACATGGAACGAGGGGTTAATACGGTAATCGGGGGGAGCTGTAACCTGTAACACACCTTGTTCAGTCTCCTCAGGACTTTAAATGACCCCACAAACCACGGACCCAGCTTCCGGCAGGGCAGGCGGAGGGGCAGGTTTCGGGTCGAGAGCCAGACCCGGTCCCCCGGTGCGAACACCGGGGCCTCACTGCGGTGGCGGTCAGCGCTCGCCTTCTGCCGCCTTATGGCCCGTTGCAGGTGCACATGGGTGGTGTCCCCGGTCTCCTCCGAGCACCTAAACCATTCATCCACTGCAGGTGCCTCGATCTGGCTCTGATGCCACGGTGCCAGAACCGGCTGATAACCTACTACGCACTGGAAGGGAGATAGGTTAGTGGAGGAGTGGCGGAGTGAGTTTTGGGCCATCTCTGCCCAGGGGATGAAAGTCGCCCACTCCCCTGGCCGGTCCTGGCAACAGGACCACAGAAACCTACCCACATCTTGGTTAACTCTTTCCACCTGCCCGTTACTCTCGGGGTGCAAACCTGATGTGAGGCTGACCGAGATCCCCAGACGTTCCATGAACGCCCTCCAGACCCTGGACGTGAACTGGGGACCCCGATCAGAAACTATGTCCTCATGCACCCCATAGTGCCAGAAAACGTGGGTGAACAGGGCTTCCTCAGTCTGAAGGGCCGTAGGGAGACCAGGCAAAGGAAGGAGATGGCAGGACTTAGAAAACCGATCCACAACAACCAGGATCGTGGTGTTTCCCTGTGATGGAGGAAGATCCGTCAAGAAATCCACCGACAGGTGTGACCACGGCCGATGTGGAATGGGTAGGGGTTGTAATTTCCTTCTGGGCAGGTGTCTAGGTGCCTTGCACTGGGCACACACCGAGTAGAAGGAAACATAAATCCTCACGTCCTTAGCCAAGGTGGACCACCAGTACTTCCCAATAAGACAGCGCACTGTCCGACCGATGCCAGGATGACCAGAGGAGGGTGACGTGTGGGCCCAATAGATCAAACCATCGCGGACAGCAGAAGGAATGTACAGATGACCAGCTGGACACTGGGTGGGAATGGGCTCTGTACGTAACGCCCGCTCGGAATGGGCTCTGTACGTATCCGCGTCCAGGTCCCACACCACCGGTGCCACCAGGCAAGAAGCCGAAAGTATGGGAGTGGGATCCATGGGCCGCTCCTCTGTGTCATACATCCGGGACAGCGCGTCTGCCTTAGCGTTTTGGGAACCTGGTCTGTAGTATAGGGTGAAAACAAAATGGGTGAAAAACATGGCCCACCTTGCCTGGCGAGGGTTCAGTCTCCTCGCCGCCCGGATGTACTCTTGATTGCAGTGGTCAGTCCAGATGAGAAAAGGGTGTTTAGCCCCCTCAAGCCAATGCCTCCATGCCTTCAGAGCCTTTACGACAGCCAACAGCTCCCGATCCCCCACATCATAGTTTCGCTCCGCCGAGCTGAGCTTCTTCGAAAAGAAGGCACAGGAGCGGAGCTTTGGTGGCGTACCCGAGCGCTGAGACAGCACAGCTCCTATTCCAGCCTTGGACGCGTCCACCTCCACTATGAATGCCAAGGAGGGATCCGGATGAGCCAGCACGGGAGCCGAGGTAAACAGAGTCCTCAGGTGACCAAAAGCCCTGTCCGTCTCAGCTGACCACTGCAGTCGCACCGGTTCCCCCTTCAGCAGTGAGGTAATGGGAGCCGCTACCTGACCAAAGCCCCGGATAAACCTCCGGTAGTAGTTGGAAAACCCTGAGAACCACTGCACCTCCTTTACCGTGGTTGGAGTCGGCCAATTATGCATGGCTGAAATGCGGTCACTTTCCATCTCCACCCCTGATGTGGAAATGCGGTACCCTAGGAAGGAGACGGACTGTTGGAAGAACAGACATTTCTCAGCCTTGATGTACAGGTCATGCTCCAACAGTCGACCAAGCACCTTGCGCACCAGGGACACATGCTCGGCGCGAGTATCGGAGTATATCAGAATGTCGTCGATATACACCACTACAAATGCCTGGAAGACTGATGGAGCATTCATCAACCCGTACGGCATGACGAGGTACTCATAGTGCCCAGAGGTGGTACTAAATGCCGTCTTCCACTCGTCCCCCTCCCGGATACGCACCAGATTGTATGCGCTCCAGAGATCCAATTTGGTGAAGAAGCGCGCCCCGTGCATTGACTCGATCGCACTGGCTATGAGAGGCAGCGGGTAGCTGTACCTCACAGTGATCTGATTGATACCTCTATAGTCAATACACAGGCGCAGACCTCCATCCTTCTTCTTCACAAAAAATTAACTCGAGGAGGCAGGTGAAGTGGAAGACCGAATGTATCCATGCCCAGAGATTCGGAGACATATGTTTCCATAGCTGCCGTCTCCTCCTGTGACAAAGGATACACTTGACTCCTGGGAAGTGCTGCGTCTACCAGGAGATTTATCACACAATCCCCCCCTCGATGGTGTAGTAGTTGAGTCGCTTTCTTCTTATAAAATGCGAGAGCCAAATCGGCATATTCTGAGGGGATGTGCATGGTGGAGACCTGGTCTGGACTCTCCACCGTAGTCGCACCGATGGAAACACCTACACACCTCTCCGAGCACTTTCATGACCATCCCTTGAGAGCCCTCTGTTGCCACAAAATAGTGGGGTCATGATGGGCCAACCAGGGTAGGCCCAGCACCACAGGAAACGCAGGATAATCAATAAGGAAGATACTGATTCTCTCCTCATTACCCTCCTGCGTAACCATGCATAGTGGAGCGGTGGCATCCCTAATCAGCCCTGACCCTATTGGTCGATTATCTAAGGCGTGCAGAGGGAAGGGCATATCAACAGGAACAATGGGGATCCCTAAACTATGGGCAAATGAACGGTCAATAAAGTTCCCAGTTGCGCCTGAATCTACTAGAGCCTTATGCTGGGAAAACTCAGGAAATTCTATAAACACAAACATGTGAGCAACAGGGGGCTCTGGGTGAGTCTGGTGCCTATTCATCTGGGGTGACACGACAGTGCCCTGCCTGCTGCCTCGACTCCCTGAGGAACCCCCCCAGCACCGACCAGCAGTGTGCCCTCTGCGGCCACAGATGGTGCAGGGAATGGCCCCCCCCTCCGGTCACCCTAAGAGCAGCACCTCCTAGCTACATGGGTGTCGGAGCGGAGGTGCTGGGGGATGGAACTGACGGACCCCGATCTGGACGTCCGCGGGTGGCCAGCAGGTTGTCCAGCCGGATGGACAGGTCCACCAGCTGGTCGAATGTAAGGGTGGTGTCCCTGCAGGCCAGCTCCCGACGGACGTCCTCGTGCAGACTGCACCGGTAATAGTCGATCAGGGCCCTGTCATTCCATCCCGCGCCGGCGACCAGGGTTCGGAAGTCCAAAGCAAAGTCCTGTGCGCTCCTCGTCCCCTGCCTTAGGTGAAACAAGCGTTCCCCCGCTGCTCTACCCTCAGGCGGATGGTCGAAAACCGTCTGGTAGCAGCGGGTGAAATCCTCATCGTCGCCCTCTCCCCATACGGCGTTGGCCCACTCCAGAGCCTTCCTGGATAGACAGGAGACGAGGGCAGACACTCTCTCGCGTCCCGAAGGATCCGGCTGGATGGTCGCCAGGTAGAGCTCCAACTGGAGTAGGAACCCCTGGCACCCGGCAGCCGTCCCATCATATTGCCTCGGGAGCGCGAGCAGAATCCCACTGGGACCAGGTGAAGGAGGGGTGGACAGCGGTGTGGGTTGTTGTGATGATGATGGGGGCGCTGGACAACCTCCTCTCTCCCATCGCTCAATTGTTTGCAGCACACGATCCATGGCTGTGCCGAGACTATGCAACATGGTCGCGTGCTGCTGGAGGCGCTCCTCTACTAACAAAGGAAGGCTTTGTGCACCTGCTGACCCCATTTTCTGGTGCGTGTGTCTGTAAGGTGTCTAGGTGTAGCAGGTAAGGCGGAGTCAGGCGCAGGACACAGAGATGAGTAATTCACATAACTTTACTCAAAATAACAAATATTCCAAGAAGGAAAATAATCAAGCTCACAAATACAGACCAAGTTACAACGAACAAACATGCACAAAACCATGGGGGAAACAGAGGGTTAAACGGGGAACATATAATTATGGGAATGGAAACCAGGTGTGTACAATGAAGACAAAACAAATGGAAAATGAAAAGTGGATCGGTGGCGGCTAGAAAACCAGTGACGTCGACCACCGAACGCCGCCCGAACAAGGAGAGGGACCAACTTCGGCGGAAGTCGTGACACATCAGAATATGTTAAAAATGTACTAGCGTTTGAATTTGTCGGCTTTACGCCTATGTATTTTACTTAGCCTATAACTTCTGTCATCAACTATCTCTTAGTTCCATGCACTCATTTCTTTAGCGGCCAATGGATCACGGTGTATCAATGTGTCCATATGGTAGAGGCTGGTGCTCTCCATTAGTTGAATTTCAACTTTTAGATGTTTTAGCCTGTCATTTTAATTCACATTTGTTTGGTTAACCAGGTGACAATGTGATTGTCGTGATTATTCACGATTATACGTGATTATTCATTATTTCGTTCGACGGAAATGTGCATATGAAAATCCTAACTTGCATGCAGATCGGTAGAAATGGTAGGATAAATTGTAAGCTTCCTCAAACTTGGTTTACGCCACCTATGGTCTTTACTATAACATCCATTAAAGAAAAGCAAGCGCGGGCATTCATAGGAGGCCCCGTGAAATAAACGTGCCCCCTATGGAAATCAAATGCCTCTTTCTGGCACCGGCCCTGCATGGAGGTAAGTAGGGGCTAGGGAGGCAGGAGGCACCGAGGCTGGGGTCTTATCATGGAGATAAGGGAGGCAGGAAATAGTAGCTCCAGGTCCCAGGAGAACAGGAAGGAAAAACGTCATTGGTTGTGGTACAATGGGCACAGAGAAGGACAGAGGGAGATTTTTTCATCAGCTGAGAGAACGGCAGAGCTGGGTCAAACGAAGATGAATGCTCGGTACACTTTTAGCATTCCTGTTATATGTAATTGTGTCAACAGCACATCCCAGAGAGATTGAGACCATTTTTCAAGGCTGTTAGAGTAGAGACTGTAGGAATACAGTACATCTAGATTTAAAGGGAATAGGGTGCCATTTGGGACACAGTCTGTGTCTTCCTACCACACATCAACAACATATTCCTACCACACATCAACAATCCAGAAAGTTTCCTTCATGGACTGTCTCTTTCCTTGGACGTACTGTACAGTACTGTAAGTAGAGCGGTGTCTGGCTGTGGGCCCAGGGCTAGTGTATTGGTCCATACTACATACCCATACACTATTACAGATGTTTTTCCATGATAATCATCATATTAGTAGCTGTCACAAGGTTAACATCACTATCACAAAGTGTGTTCATCCCCTCGCTGCAACAAGGCCTAGACACTCCTGAAGATGAGGAGGGGGAGGGAAAGGTAGGGACAGGGGAGAGGGGGGAGTCGGAGGGAAGGAGGAAGGATAATAGGGAGGGATGGAGAGGGAGGGAGCCGGAGTGGGCGGGAGGAAATGAGAGACGAGATAACGAGCAGCAGTAGTGTACCTACACTACATGTCCAAAAGTATGTGGATATGCCTTCAAATTTGTGGATTAGGTTATTTCAGCCACACCGTGTATAGAATTGAGCACACAGCCATGCAATCTCAATAGACAAACATTGGCAGTTGAATGGCCTTACTGAAGAGCTCAGTAACTTTCAATGTGGCACTGTCATAGGATACCACCTTCCCATCAAGTCAATTCATCAAATTTCTTCCCTGCTAGATCTGTCCCGGTCAACTGTAAGTGCTGTTATTTTGAAGTGTAAAGGTCTAGGAGTAACAATGGCTCAGCTGTGAAGTGGTGGGCAACCCAAGCTGTAGCGCGTAGCGTGTAAAAATCGTCTGTCCTTGGTTGCAATGCTCACTACCGAGTTCCAAACTGCCTCTGGAAGCAACGTCAGCACAGGAAACATCGAGAGCATCATGAAATGGGTTTCCTTGGCCGAGCAGCAGCACACAAGCGGGTTTGGCGGATGCCAGGAGAACATTACCTGCCCCAATACATAGTTCCAACTATCAAGTTTGGTGGAGGAGGAATAATGGTCTGGGGCTGTTTTACATGGTTAGGGATAGGCCCCTTAGTTCCGGTGAAGGGAACTCTTAATGCTAAAGCATACAATGACATTCTAGACAATTCTGCGCTTCCAACTTTGTGGCAACAGTTTAGGGTTGGCCCTTTCCTGTTTCAGCATGACAATGCCCCTGTGCACAAAATGAGGTTCATACAGAAATGGTTTGTTGAGATTGGTGTGGAAGAACTTGACTGGCCTGCACAGAGCCCTGACCTCTGGATGAATTGGAAGGCGGACTGCGAGCCAGGCCTAATCGCTCAACATCAGTGCCGACCTCACTAATGCTGTTGTCGCTGAATGGAAGCTAGTCCATGCAGCAATGTTCCAACATCTGTGGAAAGCCTTCCGAGAAGAGTGGAAGCTTTTATAGCAGCAAAGGGGGACCAACTCCATATTAATGCCCATGGTTTTGGAATGAGATGTTCGACGAGCTGGTGTCCACAGGAAGGAAGGCCTGCATGTCTGCATCTGGAAGTCTGTTCTAGCCCTGTTGTGATGTAAGAGTAGTGATGTCAACAGCTGTGTCTCAGATACACTGGTGTGCTGCTCACGAAGGAAGGTTAAAGGCTTTCTAATGTTCCCACCCGCTCCCTCAGAACAGCTCCCTCTGCTCAACCTCTCTAAATCATTCCATTATGTCTTGTTATTGGTCATTTCTCTCAAGTCACATTATCAGTCTCTGTTCCCCACTGCTTATACACTCAGCCATAACGCACCTCCCACTCTTAAGTTTAGGCATTAACTACGAATGGTTAAGGTTTGAGATAGGCTTAAAATCAAAATCTTCTATAGCTGGATTTGAACATGGAATCTTTTGAACTTGAGGTAGATGCTTACACCCATCCACCATGCAAATCCACAATGTCCTAGAAAAACCAAAGCCTACTTGAAGGTAACAGCACTCAATGTTGCCTCTAGTGGCCGGTTTCCACATCGTCTTCTGACGTCCTCAGACATGGATGGACGTTGAATACTGACTTCTGTACAGTGCCCTGTCTTTCTCCCCATGTTCCTCCAAATTGACTCATTGTGTTAGGTTGCCTCCCTCCCACTACTATTTAATTTCATATATCCCCTTTACCCCTTTATCCTCCCCCTCTGTCCTTAATCTCTCTCCCTCACCTCACCTCACCTCACTGGGGGTTACTATGTCTTTGAAGGAGAAGTGTTGCCATACAAAAGGCATGTTGTAGGTGAGACTAGTGTAGGGAGAGGCTGACCATCTATGGCCCTGCTAAGTGTTTCACACATTTAACATTGTGTTGCTTTGCACTCGATGCCTTTTATCAGGGCAGTACTCCTGTTATTTATTTAAGACTCTTACTGCTAGGCAACATTTGGCATGTGTAGCTGGTCAGGAAAATCTCCTCCTGGCCCTAGTTGTGAATCATACGTTGCTGGTGTCAATCAGTATCCATGTGGCCAAACAGCCCCGTCTGTGAAGACTTCATATTACTTCATACAGAAGAGATGGGGAGATATGGCATATCAGACATCTCCTCAAAGCTACAGTACATTTCAGTGTGAAACTTCAAAACCAGACCTCTCTGTCAAATTTCTACATCACTGTCGAGTGAAGTAATCTCTTCTCCTCCTTTCTACTCCTCCAGTGAAATCTCTCTCTCCCTGCTGGGGTATCTATAAATCTACTTCTTGTTTGGGTTTGGAGCTGTTTGAGGAAGAAGAGGAGGCTTGCTCCCTTTAGAGTTATTAATCACGTTATGAGATACACAGAGGGATAGGAAGAGAGAGACGAGAGACGAGGAGAGAGAAAGGAAAAGACAGAGAAAGACACTTTATGGCAGGTAGAAGCTCCAGCCCAGACCTTCTCCCTTTACTCTGTGAAATAGGAAGAATGTCAGCATGTTCTTTATGGCCTGAGAATGGACATTCTGATATCATTACCTTATTTCTCTGTAACGTTAGATAAGTAGTAGATTATGGCGGATAAGTACTCATACACAGTCTTTGGAGTAGTGTTACCTGCATCGGCAGATTTATTTTGGTTTGGATATCACCCTTCTTCAGTGACCCTCATCTCTCTCATCTACTGTCACGGAGGAAAACTGAGGAGCTACTGTCTGCTGCTCTGTCTGGCTTTGTCATCAGACAAATGCTATGAAAGCCTGATTGTAATGAAAGTATGTGGTCAAATGGGTTTGTGTGTGCGTGCCTGCATGGGTAAGTGTGTGTGTGTGTGTGTGTGTGTGTGTGTGTGTGTGTGTGTGTGTGTGTGTGTGTGTGTGTGTGTGTGTGTGTGTGTGTGTAGCATGATGATGGATGCAGTGACATCATGTTGATGGGATGAGCAGACCGTCTGCCTTTTCAGTATCTATCCACTATCCTGCCACCTCAAACTGTCCATCTCACATCACTAACCCCTCTTCACCACACACTCTTACCATATTGGATATCAGAGACTATAGAGCCCTCTGCCAATGTGCCAATGGCTCATCAGGGACTATCTAACCAGAGCCATCAATACATACTGTATAAACATATTCAGATGGAATGAATGGGGCTCAATGCATTTCATGAGCCAAGTGTAACACTGTATTATCGCTGCCTCCTATAGGCAACACAACACTGAAGTGTTTTTGCTGAGCATCGTATTGGAACAGGTTGATAGTACTTGGAAAATGCTTGCAGTCTGTTTTTGTACCATTCAGTGGGTGTATCATAGAGTGTGTTTCATCTAGTGTGTGTGGTGTGTTGTGGGCGTGCATGCACTGTCTGAGACACTGGAGGTTAGGGTGCGAGTCTCATCTGGTCCCAGAGATCATTAGGCTCCTTTTCAGTGGCCCCTGGGGGATAGGGGCCATTATGGTTCACAGGGAACACATCAGAAGACCTCACCCTTCACTACCTGCCACAACAACATACACTGTAAAAATGTAAATGTAACTCTGCCACAGATACCATTTGGTCCCACTCTGGCAACAGAGTTATTTTGTATATGTTCTACACACACAGTGATGGATTGTGTGGAGTCCACTCCCATGCCCATAGTTCACCACACAGCAAATTCCCCAGTGTTAAATTAAGACTGAAAGAGTGAACCCTTATAGACACTGAACAGTGCTTAATTAACACACTGCTTAGAGTAAAGCTTTATTTGCATATTTCCCAGAATGCCTTGCCTTTCAAGTGAAATGTAGAGTTACCACCCATGACTGAATTTTTTTGTGACAGAAACATGGTTGTCGCATACGTACATTTTCAGTCTAAGGGATTTCACCAAGGCAAATCCTAAGTGAATATGTTATCATTCAATTATTACTATTTAACACAATACAGTGCCTTCAGGAAGTATTCATGCCCCTTGACTTGTTCCCCCTAAAATTGTGTTACAGCATGAATTCACTACCCCATAATGAAAATGTGAAACATGATTTTAGAAATTGTTGATCATTTATTGAAAATGAAATACTTACATAAGTATTCACATCTCTAAATAAATACTTTGTAGAAGCACCTTTGGCAGCGAATACAGCTGTGAGTCTTTCTGGGAGCTTTGTTTTATCACCCGCAACCTGAATTCAGAATGACTGCCAGGGTTGGGAAGAATGAAATATGAAACTACCTAAGGCATCTAAACTCAAACAATCATTTCAATAACAGGTGCAATAAATCCAAGTAACATATTGGATTAGTTTAGAAAATGTATGTCCTTTATATTTGAGAAGCATAACATTAATTAATTTGGGGTTGCCTAGTGGTTAGAACGTTGGGCCAGTAACCGAAAGTTTGCTGGATTTAATCCCCGAGCTGACAAGGTAAACATTTGTCGTTCTCCCACTGAACAAGGCAGTTAACCCACCGTTCACCGGTAGGCTGTCATTGTAAATAAGAATTTGTTCTTCACTGACTTGCCTAGTTAAAAAAAGAAAAAAAGAATAAACCATTCTTAAAAATAACCTGTAATAGAGCATACTGGGAAATATGATGGGTGTGGTTTTGGTTCAACTCTAGTTATCAACACCAACACCAACACCAACATTTTACACCGATGAATGTTAATTCAACAAAAACAGAGATAAATGTTATATTTAAAGTGTAGGCCCTCAAAATAAGGCCTTATAAATACATATTTTATTATGTTAAATAATGACATTTTAATGATAACATTCGCTCAGGATCTCACTTGAAGTCAAGAGGACTGAAAATGGATGAGTGCAACAACCATGTCTCTGTTACTAAGAGTTATGGGTAAATCTACAATCCACCCGAAAGGCAAGGCAGTCTGGGAATTAAGGCTTTACACCAAGCAGTGTCTTAATTAAACACTTTCTAGTGTCTATATGGGTCCACACTTTCGTTGTTAATTTAACACACTCAGTGATGCTTCACAGAATCCCTCCCCAACATCTCCATGTCTTCCTCTGGCTTCAACAGACATACAGCTCTCTTGGCTGTGGCAACTATCCTCCGCACACGTACATCTGAGACTGAAGCAGTGTCCAAAATGGCACCCTATCCCCTATAGTGCACTAAATTATTTTATTATGTTAAATAATAAAAGTAGTGCACTATATTGGCAATAGGTTACCATTTCAGTATATTGCCAATATAGTGCACTACTTATGCCATTTTGGATGCATTCTGTAAACACTGCATTGAGCCACTGCCATATACCATGGCTGGTTTGCATTAAGTTTTCCTCAGTGTGAATTGGAATCTTTCAGTGCACGCTATAGTTGACTATCCTAAATCAAAGGCACTGCAATCTCTGGAACCCAGTGGCAGTTTGGTTATAGTCAACTTTTCCTTTCTGTCCCTTTCCATCGTACTGAGAGAGTATTTATGTGGTGTGGCCTGGGTGGGATGCATTTGGGCAAATTGCACACATACCCTTGATCTTTAGGTTTAGTAACAGTTACCCTAATCCTAGCTTCATGTCCACATCCTGGTTCAATCCCAACCCTAGTCTCAACCCTAACCCTAACCCTAGCTTCATGTCTACATCCTGGTTCAATCCCAACCCTAGTCTCAACCCTAACCCTAACCCTAGCTTCATGTCCACATCCTGGTTCAATCCCAACCCTAGTCTCAACCCTAACCCTAACCCTAGCTTCATGTCTACATCCTGGTTCAACTCCAACCCTAGCCTCAACCTTAACCAAAGCTTCATGTCTACATCCTGGTTCAATCCCAACCCTAGCCTCAACCCTAACCCTAAACCTAGCTTCATGTCTACATCCTGGTTCAATCCCAACCCTAGCCTCAACCCTAACCCTAAACCTAGCTTCATGTCTACATCCTGGTTCAATCCCAACCCTAGCCTCAACCCTAACCAAAGCTTCATGTCTACATCCTGGTTCAATCCCAACCCTAGCCTCAAACCCGAACCCTAGCTTCATGTCCACATCCTGGTTCAATCCCAACCTTAACCCTAGCTTCATGTCTACATCCTGGTTCAATCACAACCCTAGCCTCAACCCTAACCAAAGCTTCATGTCTACATCCTGGTTCAATCCCAACCCTAGCCTCAACCTAACCCTAAACCTAGCTTCATGCCTACATCCTGGTTCAATCCCAACCCTAGCCTCAAACCCTAACCCTAGCTTCATGTCTACATCCTGGTTCAATCCCAACCCTAGCCTCAACCCTAACCCTAGCTTCATGTCCACATCCTGGTTCAATCCCAACCCTAGCCTCAACCCTAACCAAAGCTTCATGCCTACATCCTGGTTCAATCCCTAGCCTCAAACCCTAATCCTAGCTTCATGTCCACATCCTGGTTCAACCCCAACCTTAACCAAAGCTTCATGTCTACATCCTGGTTCAATCCCTAGCCTCAAACCCTAATCCTAGCTTCATGTCTACATCCTGGTTCAATCCCAACCCTAGCCTCAACCCTAACCCTAACCCTAGCTTCATGTCTACATCCTGGTTCAATCCCAACCTTAACCCTAGCTTCATGTCTACATCCTGGTTCAATCCCAACCCTAGCCTCAAACCCTAACCCTAGCTTCAGGTCCACATCCTGGTTCAATCCCAACCCTAGGCTCAACCCTAACCCTAGCTTCATGTCCACATCCTGGCTCAATCCCAACCCTAACCCTAGCTTCATGTCTACATCCTGGTTCAATCCCAACACTAGCCTCAACTCTAACCCTAGCTTCATGTCTACATCCTGGTTCAACCCTAAACATCAACCCTAACCCTAGCTTCATGTCTACATCCTGGCTCAATCCCAACCCTAACCCTAGCTTCATGTCTACATCCCGGTTCAACCCTAACCATCAAACCTAACCCTAGCTTAATGTCTACATCCTGGCTCAATCCCAACCCTAGCCTCAACCCTAACCCTAGCTTCATGTCTACATCCCGGTTTCAATCTAACCATCAACCCTAATTCTAGCTTCACCTAAGGTCATCCGTTTTGTTACTCTATTGGATAAGTCCGTTGGTTGGGGATATTCTATAAACGCTAGAATACCACATATGGGTACACGGTCCAAAGTTGAGTGGGGTCAGGTTTGGTGATAGGAGACAGATTTCCTCTGGTTATCCAGTGAGGGCTGAAAGGTGAGGAATGCACTATGGGAGCCTTAACAGTTCCTCAGAGAACGTGTGCGTGTTCTTTCAATCTCAAATTTAGATCATGATAAAGATGTTATTTATTCTGATGGATAAAAGAGAACGTTTTAAATGGAACTACTGGGTATTCTTTTCAATGTTGGCTTCCTGCTAAAATTCCTTTTCAAAAGCTTCTGGAATTTATTTCCCATTCAGCTTTTAATGGTTGGAGAATATAAAGGATGGATATGGGTTCTCTGGTGAATTCTTAATGTGGAATGTGGTCTCCTTTTTTTCCCTCTGGCCCACAGTGCCAAGAAGCATGCATGGCCTTCTCTTTTTTTATTTAAAGAGATCGGATTGGTCATAGTTGTGAGTTTCATGTGTGTTTCCATTTTCAAGGGGTTTAATAGATCGAAAATCTTTTCCATGCAAACACAAATGGAGGGGGGCACTGTGTGCGTGTACTATACACTGTGTGTTAATGTGATTTGTACATTTTTTATATCTAAATAATAATGATTATCAACAGCTATCATGGAGCAATTAAGACTAAGTGCCTTGCTCAACGGAACATCAACAGTTTCCTTTTCAGGTTTGGGACTCGAACTAGCAACCTGTCAGTTAACGGTCCAATGCTCTAACCGCTTGGCTACCGGCTGCCCTACTACACAGTGACTGTACTGATTGCGTTTCATCATCTGTGTGAGACTGTGTACTGTATGGCTCCTGTTGCGTGCGTTGTCATGGAGTCCATGTCGGAGTGAAACATGATGGTGTGGTTAAATGAGGTGAGATACTGTACATGCATCTCTGAAAACTGGAGTTCCTCTGGATTGATGTGGTGTGTTCTCTCTAACTGACTCTGGAGTGCTTTGGACCTTTCACCTGGCCCACTCTCATCTCTCTCCAAAGCTCAAAGCTCCTGGCTCAGTGAATTTGTAGTTTGTACAATTTGTAGTTTGTGTGTGTGTCCAATGCACACACACACACACACACACACACACACACACACACACACACACACACACACACACACACACACACACACACACACACACACACACACACTTCTCTCTGTAACACAATGATGGAAATGCATTTGCTTAGTGGACAAATTTGCTTGGGCTCCCGAGTTGGCCAGGGGTCTAAGTCACTGCATCTCAGTGCTAGAGGTGTCACTACAGACACCCTGGTTTGCCCAATTGGCCCAGTCTGGGTTTGGTCGGTGTAGACCGTCATTGTAAATAATAATTTGTTCATAACTGTCTTGCCTAGTTAAATAAAGATTTAAAAAATAGCCCAAATGGCTGCAGGTGAAGAGACTTCGATGTCTGTGTATTGACATTGAGATCACCTGTACTGGTGTATCTTTAAATATTTTGAAAACTGGGCCATAATGAATTAAAGATGGAGCTGATGACTTGTGGCTCAAGCCGTCATTGGCGCATAAAAGTTTTAATTGACAATTTAACATGTGTTGGGCTGGTGTGTTGGAGAAAACCACAAAATCGGGTCTAGCACATAAAAAGTGGGTCCACAGCTTACGTCAGAGTTCACAGAACAAAATGTATTTGAAGTTGAACAGCATGACTGCATGGGTGTCAGCATCATAGGTGTACACACTGTACGGTATGGACTCCTGTCTTATTACAATGATGCATATCTTTCCTTTCCCCTTCTTTCTTTGAAAAGATTGATGTATGGAGATGTTGAAGCTTTGTGAGGCCATTATGCTATTGTAAAGGGTGCCAGGTAGCCTAGCGGTTAAGACCGTTGGGCTAGTAACTGAAAGGTTGCTGGTTTGAATCTCTGGGCTGACTATGTGAAAAATCTGTCTGTGCCCTTGAGCAAGGCACTTAACCCTAATTGCTCCTGTAAGTCGCTCTGGATAAGAGTGTTTGCTAAGTGTTGTAAATTAAGATAAGCATTTCATAAACTGTAGAGCCATGCAATCTCACTGCTGCCAGGAAAAATAGATCACCCCTCTGTTTTCCTGTCGACGTCCCAAATGGCTCCCTATTCCCTCATGGGACCTCATCAGAAGTAGTGCACTGTGCAGAAAATAGAGTGCAATTTGGAAAGTAGTGCTGTGTTCCTTTGACTGACTACAATGTCAATTTGAGCAGTCTGCTTTAATATTTCGCCATGGAGTTTGCGATGTGCCAGGCCTGTCAAAACAGATACGCTGGTTTGATGTTCAGAGCAGATAGGAACTACACCCCACACCTTACTTTCTTCACTGCTTGACTGATAAGAAAAGGTGCTATTTAGACAATTAAACACATTTGGTTAACAGTTGTACGTACGTTTTTGTGTGTGAGTTCATGTGTGCACATGCAAATACACGTGTATGTGTACTCATGTTTTCTGTGTTTCTGTGGGAACGCAGAGACATCCCTGCAGTAAAACAACACAGGCTTCTAACTTAACGCACAGCAAGCAGTCTGGAACAAACAGGACCCTAAACAGCTTCTACCTCCAAGCCATAAGCCTGTTTTTTTGTTTTCTTTAAAGGGGTGGATCAGCTTAATATTGCGGAAAGAATATTGCTTCCATCAATGTAATTGTCTGCATCATTTCCAATCCCCCATATATTTTTGGGGTAAATATATGTATCCATAAACATACACACATGCACACATTTACACATATATACATATACATACCTATATAGATATACATACTTTTTAAAGAATATACCTTTATTATTCCCCGCAAACCCTACCACCCTTCCCCCAATTGGAGTAAACTAATAAACACTTAGGCTTCTACCTTCAGTGTTTACATCTTATACACATTTTACAGACACAATCTATTTGACAATAGTTATATTTTGTTTGTTTTAGTCCTTCCTCTATTTCTGATGTCCATCCAGTTTGATTTATATTTGTAACTGTGCTATTTCACAATTTCTGAACCTATACAGTGAGGGAAAAAAGTATTTGATCCCCTGCTGATTTTGTACGTTTGCCCACTGACAAAGAAATTATCAGTCTATAATTTTAATGGTAGGTTTATTTGAACAGTGAGAGACTGAATAACAACAAAAAAATCCAGAAAAAACGCATGTCAAAAATGTTATAAAATGATTTGCATTTTATTGAGGGAAATAAGTATTTGACCCCTCTGCAAAACATGACTTAGTACTTGGTGGCAAAACCCTTGTTGGCAATCACAGAGGTCAGACGTTTCTTGTAGTTGGCCACCAGATTTGCACACATCTCAGGAGGGATTTTGTCCCACTCCTCTTTGCAGATCTTCTTCAAGTCATTAAGGTTTCGAGGCTAACATTTGGCAACTCGAACCTTCAGCTCCCTCCACAGATTTTCTATGGGATTAAGGTCTGGAGACTGGCTAGGCCACCCCAGGACCTTAATGTGCTTCTTCTTGAGCCACTCCTTTGTTGCCTTGGCCGTGTGTTTTGGGTCATTGTCATGCTGGAATACCCATCCACGACCCATTTTCAATGCCCTGGCTGAGGGAAGGAGGTTCTCACCCAAGATTTGACAGTACATGGCCCTGTCCATCGTCCCTTTAATGCGGTGAAGTTGTCCTGTCCCCTTAGCAGAAAAACACCCCTAAAGCATAATGTTTCCACCTCCATGTTTGACGGTGGGGATGGTGTTCTTGGGGTCATAGGCAGCATTCCTCCTCCTCCAAACACGGCGAGTTGAGTTGATGCCAAAGAGCTCCATTATGGTCTCATCTGACCACAACACTTTCACCCAGTTGTCCTCTGAATCATTCAGATGTTCATTGGCAAACCTTAGACGGGCATGTATATGTGCTTTCTTGAGCAGGGGGACCTTGCGGGTGCTGCAGGATTTCAATCCTTCACGTCGTGCTGTGTTACCAATTGTTTTCTTGGTGACTATGGTCCCAGCTGCCTTGAGATCATTGACAAGATCCTCCCGTGTAGTTCTGGGCTGATTCCTCACCGTTCTCATGATAATTGAAACTCCACGAGGTGAGATCTTGCATGGAGCCCCAGGCTGAGGGAGATTGACAGTTCTTCCATTTGCGAATAATCGCAGCAACTGTTGTCACCTTATCACCAAGCCGGTTGGCGATGGTCTTGTAGCCCATTCCAGCCTTGTGTAGGTCTACAATTTTGTCCCTGACATCCTTGGAGAGCTCTTTGGTCTTGGCCATGGTGGAGAGTTTGGAATATTATTGATTGTTTCTGTGGACAGGTGTATTTTATACAGGTAACAAGCTGAGATTAGGAGCACTCCCTTTAAGAGTGTGCTCCTAATCTCAGCTGGTTACCTGTATAAAAGACACCTGGGAGCCAGAAATCTTTCTGATTGAGAGGGGGTCAAATACTTATTTCCCTCATTAAAATGCAAATCAATTTATAACATTTTTGACATGCGTTTTTTTCTGGATTTTGTTGTTGTTATTCTGTCTCTCACTGTTCAAATAAACCTACCATTAAAGTTATAGACTCATAATTTCTTTGTCAGTGGGCAAACGTACAAAATCAGCAGGGGATCAAATACTTTTTTCGCTTTACAGACCCCGTATGTTTTACATTGGTTATCTTGTTATTAGTCCCACCCTTCAGCTCCATTCAATCCCTCCCATCTATCTCTCAACATCATCCATTTTGGATTTCTATTTGCCATATATTTTTCAACTGTGCTGTGATGCTTCACAAAAGTAATGAACCTTTCTATTCTCATAGCTTCTACAGATTGTAAATTAAAAATATTTTTTTTGCTCAAATAACTATTATATTATTGATTGATTGACTATGGCTTTTCAAATCACCCAGTATTACTATCTGCAGCGTTAGTTCTAGGCAAATGTTGCAATTCTTCAGCCATTCCTGGACCTGTGACCAAAAACGAGCTACATATGGACAATACCAAAATAAATGATCTAGTGACTCTGCCTTCTCACAGCAGAATCTGCAGAGCTGGGAAGGTTGTATCCCCCATATATATAACATTCTATTGGTTGCAAGAATTTTGTATAATAATTTAAATTGAAAAATTGGAAGTTTTGAATCCGGCGTTGTTTTGCGTATCAGTTCATATAATGGGTACATCAAAAACCTCTTCCCAACTATTTAGCAATTTATATGGCACAGCTATCAGTTTTTTGACCCTTAAATGAAATTGGTATATGTTTTTATTTATCACACTTTTCTTTAACCATTTATGTTCTTTAATACAGGGCCAATACAAGTTCCTTACTTTTTTCCCCTTCTACCATTTTTCCCGTTCTACCATCCCGTCTTCCATTTTTGTGGTAATGCCACAATTAATTGGTTGTAATTCTGGGTAGAGCAGACATTTCCATACGTCTGCATGAGTGACATAACTCCACCAGTCCTATTTATGAAATCATTCACTAAAATTATACATTTTTTTAAAATGTATTAAAAAAATATGTTTATTTTTATCAATTAGTATATTTGAGTTTAACCACAATATTTGTTGTATTATTTGTTCTGTCTATTCAGGTGGATTAAAATTATTTCCTTTTCAAACAACCGAAAGTGAGCAGGTGTAATCTGAATAAAGGGAAAAAGGCCATTCTTGAACATAGGAGGAGACATTCCTACCAATTTACTAAAGAACCAGTTTGGATTTAAGTATAACTTCTGTATGACTGATGAGAGGTGGAAGTGAGAGGTCTAACGCTTTAACATTTAATCATTTCTGCCCTCCGAATTCATATTCGTTATATAAATAGGCCCTTTTAATTTTGTCTGGCTTGCCGTTCCAAATAAAATTGAATATTTTTTGTTCCTATAATTTAAAAAGCCATAAACCTGTTAAAGAGTTAACCAATAGCTACCCGGACTGCGTTCATCCTTTTTGCTGCTACTGCTTATCGTCTATCCAGTTGCCTAGTGACTTTATCCCTACCTATATTTACATATCTAGCTCAATTACCTTGTACCCCTGCACATCGACTCAGTACTGGGACCCTGTGTACAGTTGAAGTCGGAAGTTTACATACACCTTAGCCAAATACATTTAAACTCCGTTTTTCACAATTCCTGACATTCAATCCTAGTAGAAAGTCCCTGTCTTAGGTCAGTTAGGATCACCACTTTATTTTAAGAATGTGAAATGTCAGAATACTAGTAGAGAGAATTATTTATTTTAGCTTTTATTTCTTTCATCACATTCCCAGTGGGTCAGAAGTTGACATACATCTCAAATGGGTCTTCCAAATGGACAATGACCCCAAGCATACTTCCAAAGTTGTGTCAAAATGGCTTAAGGACAACAAAGTCAAGGTATTGGAGTGGACATTACAAAGCCCTGAACTTTACTCACTGTATATTTATTCCTTTTGTTATTATTTTTCTATTATTTCACATTTTTTCTCTCTCTGCATTTTTGGGAAGGGCCCGTAATTAAGCATTCACTGTTAGTCTATACCTGTTGTGTATGAAGCATGTGTCAAAACGTTTGATTTGATTTGATTTGAAGTTCTCTCCCAGTTGTTTCTCAACAGATCTTGTCCAGAGAGGGGTGCTTTGATTAATGGTCATTCAGGGTCTAATGAAAGGATCTGAAGAGGGAGACGGATTTCAGCGTGACCCAGCGCTGAGCAGGCAGGAGCCGGACTGGGTGGCAGCATGTGTTTTAAACTCAAACATCGTGTGTGTGTCTTGCCCTGACTAGGACTTGCTAGCCCTTTCACCATGTTTGACCTGCAGTTACTCATTAGTCCGTTAGAACTCCCCCTCTCTTCTGTCCTGGTATGTGTTGTCCTTGGAGTCTACTATGCCATCGTCTCCACAGCAAGGCAAATACATCTTATGTGGTTGCTACGTGCAGGAAGACTAACATCCACTAACGGACTAAACAGAACAGAGCTGTTAGCTAAGCAAGTCATATGAAATATATTGTCCTTTGTTCGTTATGTTTGAAGATAAAAATGAGCTCATCTGTACTGGGTCTCGGACTGTTCCTATCACTGAGCAATGAAATCAATATATGTCACAACTTCCGCCGAAGTCGGTCCCTCTCCTTGTTCGGGCGGTCTTCGGCAGTCGACGTCACCGGCCTTCTAGCCATCGCCGATCCACTTTTCATTTTCCATTTGCTTTGTCTTTGTCTTACACACCTGGTTTCAATCCCCCAATTACATGTTCATTATTTAACCCTCTGTTCCCCTGTGTTTGTTTGTGAGTGATTGTTTATTGTATTGCGGTCCGTATTTGTGGCCTTGGAATTATTGACGTGTATTGTATTACTATTGAGTAAAATTGCGACTTTACTCATATCTGCTGTCCTGCGCCTGACTCTTCTACACCAGCTACACACAGACGCATTACAATATCTTTATCAACTAACTACTATGGACTGGCAAGCAAAGGAAGGAGTGTTTGTGAAAGTCAGTAGTATGTGTGTGTGTGTCAGTATTTGTGGTGCCAGGTGTTGGGGATGCAGGAGGTTGGCTCCTCTGGTTTCTATGTGCCCAGCCATTAGTGGGGCAGTCTAACTGAATAAACAGCCATCAATACCATGCTGTGGGCTATAGGCCTACACACACACACACACACACACACACACACACACACACACACACACACACACACACCCCGGTGCCAAAGCCAAGAGTAGCATGGAAACAAAGCTACAGGCCGCTATAGAGAGCAGCTGCTGCTCTCCCTGCCCTCCCTGGCCCTGCATGGCCCTGCCATGACCAAGGGGTGCATCTCAAACGGCACCCTATTCCATATATAGTGCAGTGATTTTGACCAGGGCCTGCATAGGGTTCTGGTCAATAGTAGTGCACTATATATGGAATAGGGTTCCATTTGGGACTCAGACAAGTTCTCTGGTGTCACCCCTCCGGTGGATGATCCATGAAGGGACAGCTTCAACAACATGGCAAGATCCGTTTGAGATTTGAAGAGCAAGGGCATTCACGCAGACGCCCTATAGGCTACACCAGCGTTTCCCAAACTAGGTCCTGGGGACCTCAAGGGGTGTACTTCTTGGTTTTTATCCTAGTACTACACAGCTGATGCAAATAAACAAAGCCTGATGATTAGTTGATTGTTTGAATCAGCTGTGTAGTGCTATGGTAAAAACCAAGACGTACACCCCTTGAGGTCCAGAGGACCGAGATTAGGGCTCCACAAAGACCCCAACCTCAATACAGCGCCCTTTGATAAAACTCCCGCCACTTGTAAATGTGAGTTTTTAAATATGAAGCTCCACGTGGTGCCTTCAATGGCATGACAATGACAAGCCCAAGTACTAAGAGATGAGAGTTGCTTCAAAGCTGCTGGACAGACTTGGTTTCATAATACATCACAGCTCAAGGCCAAGGGAGAGCAGGGCTTTCTTTCTGTGTGGTTTTGTAGAGGCTGAGTTATATTAGCAGAGTGGGAATGAGACATGTGTATAGTTTAGACAGGCTGGGTATCAAAGATGGGGCGGGGAGAGTAGTGGGAGTGTAATGGGAACAGATTGTGAGTGTTGGCTGGGGTAGGCAGTGGGTTGCCGGGTGGGAGATATGGGCTGCGTTCTGAGGGGCTTGGCCCACCTTTAGTCGTTGTGTGTGTGTGTGGCTGCTTGTGAGGGTCTTGGCCCACCTTTAGTCGCTGGCCATGCCACAACACCCCCCTGAAGACACGTGGGCAGCGCCAGGAATCCTGGGCCTCCAACCGCCGCCTTGGCTACGAGGCAGGAACAAACACATGCAGGCAGATGCACACACGCGCGCGCACGCACGCACGCCCACATACACACACACACACACACACACACACACACACACACACACACACACACACACACACACACACACACACACACACACAAAACCACATCTTTAAAGCCTCCATGTCTGGTGATTAAACCATTTGAATAAGCATCTCTTTCCAGAGGACAGGATGAGCTAGGTAGCCATCAGGGTACAGGATGTCAGAGGGAAACCAAATGCTGATTGGTTGTCTTTGGAACGCTGGTCTCTGGTTGGCTGTTGAGATAATTTGGCATGCTCTGAGGCTTGAGGAGAGATGTTAGGCAGCCATGTACCTCTCTTATCCACAAAGAAAGAGAAAAAAATAGTTTCCATCCATCCCTTTCTCTCCTTTTGATCTTGTGGTTATTGTCGTTGACATCAGTGTCCAGACATGGTCATTTGTTACCCAGGATGCCTCACTACTGTCATGGTGGCGCCTGTGACATCATGGATCTGGAATGTCTTGTGTCTGTTTGGGATGACAGAACCTTTCAGTCTGAGTGTATGTGTGTGTGTGTGTGTGTGTGTGTGTGTGTGTGTGTGTGTGTGTGTGTGTGTGTGTGTGTCTCCCATAACAGAGCTTTGAGTCCGTCTGAGCACTAACAGCCCAACCCATGACTCATCTAGTACCAATGTGCCAATCGCCACAGCCCAACCCAGCTCAGGGCACACATGACAAGATGCAGAGATTTCCAACGGCATGACAGGTTAACAGCCTCATTTAGCTTATATTAAAAGGCATCAGTGCCCCTCTTGTTTGTTAAAGTTTAAAACCTAAAGACAAAAAGCATGCAGAATAACATCATTAATAATGTCACCTCATCTAGGTATTCAATGTCTTGTTTTGACTCGAGGCTCGTCACAGGAGCAGTGTAAAGTCTCGTCGCAGGGCTTGTCTGATGATGCAGAATAACCAGGAATGACGCTGGAACATAATATGATACTAATATAACAAAGCAGCTACGCTTAAAAGGGTTGACACAGCTTTTAGAACTTTCCACTGAACACTTATATAAGCTTTTTAAGGAGCCCATTATTAAAGGAACACCCAGTACTTCTCAGCTCAGAACTCTCTCACCATACCCCTGAGAAGACGTTTGGTTTTGGCTCTGTATTTCAGCTACTCAATTCACTTACTGTGACCAAACAGCTAGCTGTCTGTGTCTGGG
Source organism: Salmo trutta (assembly GCF_901001165.1). Lineage (NCBI taxonomy): Eukaryota > Metazoa > Chordata > Actinopteri > Salmoniformes > Salmonidae > Salmo > Salmo trutta. The sequence goes on along the minus strand of NC_042966.1, from coordinate 25,215,166 downwards.
GCTGGGCAGAGAAGGACTCGTTATCAATCCAGGATCGGTGGAGGCAATTCCATGGTAACGGAATTACTCTTTAACTCATATTTTTCACTTTCAAATGTATTTCAAAGTTTAAAACCATCCAACTCTATGTACAAGAACTACTTTGAACAATTTACACAGGAAATTTGACGAAACCACATTTACTGGAAGAACTGTAAAGTTTAGTAACAGAATTAATGGTAAAAATCTCCATTTTTTTTATGCACTAAAAAAATTTGCTTTGAATTTATATTCAAAGATGTCTGTAGAAAGAATGGGTTGTTCATAATTTGTCCCTGATCTGTGCTAAACATAAATTAATATCATTATCTTCATGATGACATCTAATGAATAGGTACACATAAGTAGAAATATGCAATATCCTTGTTTTTCATATTTGGGTATTATTCTACACACTGGCTATTTTTTTTATGAGCTCCACCCCCAAAAAGACCACATTTGTTTGTTCCGGACCAGACCAAATCTCAACCAATCATAGACGTCTATGTTTCACAAGTTTGGACATCACAGTAGAGTACAGTACAGTAATGTAGATATGTTCAGCACAGTAGAGTACAATACATTACACTGGACTCTACTCTACTGCACTAAACTCTACTGTATAGTACTCTACTTATCTTTACTGTACTCTACTGTACTGTACTGTGCTCTTCTGTACTGCACTGTACTCTGCTGTCCAAACTTGTGAAACATAGACATCTATGATTGGTTCAGATTTGGTCTAGCCAGGGTGGACTGACGTTGACTACTTCTCAACGTCCATGGACATCCAGTGTCGGTATGCCAGTGGAAGGGAGGACAGTAGCAGGTGATACAAGTGTTTGTGACTACTATTATTTCCATTTCAATTGCAGTATTTCCATTACCAATTTGGAAACAGAATTACAAGATTTAATCACTTAGGTCTACCTTTTCTTGTTACTTCTGTGAACTTTCCTTATCCTCCGTCGTCATGAGGGAGAGAAATTAAAATACATCTTAAAGGTATGGAGGTTTTTTGGCAACGGAATTACAAGGCAGTGTTTATTGAACTTACAGAAGGCAAATAATTTCTCAAACTAAATATGTGTTGATATTTGTTGGTAGGGGTCTGTACTTTAACATTATTGTGTTTTTATGTTTTTCTAATACCTTTTAAGACTTTCTGGTTGTCTAATATATTCTGTATATACCCCATTTGGAGGGAAGGAGGGAGGGAGACATTTGAGTGTAATACTTACAGTATATTTTTTGGATTTTTTGTTTATTTCACTTTTGTTTATTATCTATTTCACTTGCTTTGGCAATGTAAACATATGTTTAGATGCCAATAAAGCCCCTTAAATTGGACAGGGAGAGGGAGAGAGGGGAAGAGGGAGAGAGGGAGAGAGGGAGAGAGGGAGAGAGAGAGAATACAATTGCTTGACACATTGGAAAGAATTAACAAAACAACTGAGCAAACTACAACGCTATTTGGCCCTAAACAGAGAGTACACAGTGGCAGAATACCTGACCACTGTGACTGACCCAAACATAACGAAAGCTTTGACTATGTACAGGCTCAGTGAGAATAGCCTTGCTAATGAGAAAGGCCGCCGTAGGCAGACCTGGTTCTCAAGAGAAAACAGGCTATGAGCACACTGCCCACAAAATGAGGTGGAAACTGAGCTGCACTTCCTAACCTCCTGACAAATGTATGACCATTTTAGAGACACATATTTCCCTCAGATTACACAGATCCACAAGAAAAGGTCAACCAGTGAAGAACAAACACCATTGTAAATACAACCCATATTTATGTTTATTTATTGTCCCTTTTGTACTTCAACTATTTGCACATAGTTACAGCACTGTATATAGACATAATATGACATGTTAAATGTCTTTATTCTTTTGGAACTTTTGTGAGTGTAATGTTTACTGTTAATTTATGTTTATTTCACTTTTGTTTATTATCTACTTCACTTGCTTTGGCAATGTTAACATATATTTTTATGCCAATAAAGCCCTTAATAAATTGAATTGAAATTGAGAGAGAGAGAGATTTTTTTTTGTGGGGGGGGGGGTGAAGGAACAGCAGGAGGCAACATAGATCAGACCGTGGTGGCCTCTAATCCAAGATCACTCAGCCCCTCTGCTTTTTATAATCACATATGAAAGGCCAGCCTGGATTACACTTAAATGCACATTAGACTAAACAGGCAGGTGCTCTGTTTCCGCACTTGGCATGTGCCTGTCAAACAGCCCAGTGAGTATAGAGGAGTAGAACAGAGAGAGGGGAGAGTCCATAGTTCCTACCCAGAATCCTTATTTAAACATCCATCCTTAACACTTTAAATGAAACAGACAAACACACAAAACCAAACAATTCCATGTTCACACACGTCTTACAAATGTTTTGTGTTTGTTGGCATGAGTGGCCCTTTGTCAAAAGTAGTGCACGCCATTAGTGGTGCGCGAGTCAGCTGTTTGTTCACCTGCACCTGCCCACAATTGCTTGTAACCCATCCGCAACTGCCCGACTATACACTGAGTGTACTAAACATTAGGAACACTTCCTAATTTTGAGTTGCACCCCCCCTGTTGCAATCAGAACAGTCTCAATTCAAAGAGAAAGCCTTCCACAGGGATTCTGGCCCATGTTGACTCCAATGCTTCCCACAGCTGTGTCAAGTTGGCTGGATGTCCTTTAGATGGTTGACAATTCAAATCAAATGTTATTTGTCACATGCATTGAATGCAACAGGTGTAGACCTTACAGTGACATGCTTACTTATAAGACCTTAACCAACAATGCAGTTTTAAGAAAGTATTTAATAAATCAAATAAATAAATCAAATACAAAATAAGAAAAATAGACAGTAATAATAAAGGACCAACAGTAACTAACAGTATCGAGGCTATATACAGGGGTACCGGTACAGAGTCAATGTGGAGGCTATATACAGGGGGTACCGGTACAGAGTCAATGTGGAGGCTATATACAGGGGGTACCGGTACAGAGTCAATGTGGAGGCTTTAAACAGGGCTCTGGGCAGCCGAGCGGAAATGGAGGAAAACTCGCCTCCCTGCGGACCTGGCATCCTTTCACTCCCTCCTCTCTACATTTTCCTCTTCTGTTTCTGCTGCTAAAGCCAGTTTCTACCACTCTAAATTCCAAGCATCTGCCTCTAACCCTAGGAAGCTCTTTGCCACCTTCTCCTCCCTCCTGAATCCTCCTCCCCCCCTCCTCCCTCTCTGCGGAAGACTTCGTCAACCATTTTGAAAAGAAGGTTGACGACATCCGCTCCTCGTTTGTTAAGTCAAACGACACCGCTGGTCCACTTTCTACCACTGGTCCTGCTCACATTGCCCTACCCTATGCTTTGACCTCTTTCTCCCCTCTCTCTCCAGATGAACTCTTGCGACTTGTGATGGCCGGCCGCCCAACAACCTGCCCGCTTGACCCTATCCCCTCCTCTCTCCTCCAGACCATTTCTGGAGACCTTCTCCCTTATCTCACCTCGTTCATCAACTCATCCTTGACCACTGGATACGTCCCTTCCGTCCTCAAGAGAGCGAGAGTTGCACCCCTTCTCAAAAAACCTACTCTCGATCCCTCCGATGTCAACAACTACAGACCAGTTTCCCTTCTTTCTTTTCTCTCCAAAACTCTTGAGCGTGCCGTCCTTGGCCAGCTCTCTTGCTATCTCTCTCAGAATGACCTTCTTGATCCAAATCAGTCAGGTTTCAAGACTGGTCATTCAACTGAGACTGCTCTTCTCTGTGTCACGGAGGCTCTCCGCACTGCTAAAGCTAACTCTCTCTCCTCTGTTCTCATCCTTTTAGACCTATCTGCTGCCTTTGATACTGTGAACCACCAGATCCTCCTCTCCACCCTCTCCGAGTTGGGCATCTCCGGCGCGGCCCACGCTTGGATTGCGTCCTACCTGACAGGTCGCTCCTACCAGGTGGCGTGGCGAGAATCTGTCTCGTGCTCTCACCACTGGTGTCCCCCAGGGCTCTGTTCTAGGCCCTCTCCTATTCTCGCTATACACCAAGTCACTTGGCTCTGTCATATCCTCACATGGTCCTCCTATCATTGCTATGCAGACGACACACAATTAATCTTCTCCTTTCCCCCTTCTGATAACCAGGTGGCGAATCGCATCTCTGCATGTCTGGCAGACATATCAGTGTGGATGACGGATCACCACCTCAAGCTGAACCTCGGCAAGACGGAGCTGCTTTTCCTCCCGGGGAAGGACTGCCCGTTCCATGATCTCACCATCACGGTTGACAACTCCATTGTGTCCTCCTCCCAGAGTGCTAAGAACCTTGGCGTGACCCTGGACAACACCCTGTCGTTCTCCACTAACATCAAGGCGGTGACCCGATCCTGTAGGTTCATGCTCTACAACATTCGCAGAGTACGACCCTGCCTCACACAGGAAGCGGCGCAGGTCCTAATCCAGGCACTTGTCATCTCCCGTCTGGATTACTGCAACTTGCTGTTGGCTGGGCTCCCTGCCTGTGCCATTAAACCTCTACAACTCATCCAGAACGCCACAGCCCGTCTGGTGTTCAACCTTCCCAAGTTCTCTCACGTCACCCCGCTCCTCCGCTCTCTCCACTGGCTTCCAGTTGAAGCTCGCATCCGCTACAAGACCATGGTGCTTGCCTACGGAGCCGTGAGGGGAACGGCACCTCCACACCTTCAGGCTCTGATCAGCCCCTACACCCAAACGAGGGCACTGGCCTCATCCACCTCTGGCCTGCTGGCCCCCCTACCTCTGAGGAAGCACAGTTTCTGCTCAGCCCAGTCAAAACTGTTCGCTACTCTGGCACCCCTATGGTGGAACAAGCTCCCTCACGACGCCAGGCCAGCGGGGTCAATCACCACCTTCCGGAGACACCTGAAACCCCACCTCTTTAAGGAATACCTAGGATAGGATAAAGTAATCCTTCTAACCCCCCCCCCTAAAAGATTTAGATGCACTATTGTAAAGTGGTTGTTCCACTGGATATCATAAGGTGAATGCACCAATTTGTAAGTCGCTCTGGATAAGAGCATCTGCTAAATGACCTAAATGTAAATGTAAATGTAAATATACAGGGGTACCGGTACAGAGTCAATGTGGAGGCTATATACAGGGGTACCAGTACAGAGTCAATGTGGAGGCTATATACAGGGGGTACCGGTACAGAGTCAATGTGGAGGCTATATACAGGGGGTACCGGTACAGAGTCAATGTGGAGGCTATATACAGGGGTACCGCTACAGAGTCAATGTGGAGGCTATATACAGGGGTACCAGTACAGAGTCAATGTGGAGGCTATATACAGGGGTACCGGTACAGAGTCAATGTGGAGGCTATATACAAGGGTACCGGTACAGAGTCAATGTGGAGGCTATATACAGGGGTACCGGTACAGAGTCAATGTGGAGGCTATATACAAGGGGTACCGGTACAGAGTCAATGTGGAAGCTATATACAGGGGTACCGGTACAGAGTCAAGTGGAGGCTATATAGAGGGGGTACCAGTACAGAGTCAATGTGGAGGCTATATACAGGGGTACCGGTACAGAGTCAATGTGGAGGCTATATACAGGGGGTACCGGTACAGAGTCAATGTGGAGGCTATATACAGGGGGTACCGGTACAGAGTCAATGTGGAGGCTATATACAGCGGGTACCGGTACAGAGTCAATGTAGAGGCTATATACAAGGGGTACCGGTACAGAGTCAATGTGGAGGCTATATACAGGGGGTACCGGTACAGAGTCAATGTGGAGGCTATATACAGAGGTACCGGTACAGAATCAATGTGGAGGCTATATACAGGGGTACCGGTACAGAGTCAATGTACAGGGGCACCGGTTAGTCAAGGTAATTGAGGTAATATGTACATGCAGGTAGAGGTAATGTTGGGGGTAGAAGCTTTTCAGAGGCCTTTTGGACCTAGACTTGGCGCTCCGGTACCCCTTGCTGTGTGGTATCAGAGAGAACAGTCTATGACTAGGGTGGCTGGAGTCTTTGGCACCGCCTGGTATAGAGGTCCTGAATAGGCATTGTTGTGCCCTCTTCACAACTGTCTTGGTGTATTTGGACCATGATAGTTTGTTGGTGATGTGGACACAAAGGAACTTGAAGCTCTCAACCTGCTTCACTACAGCCCCATCGATGAGAATGGGGGCGTGCTTGGTCCTCCTTTTCCTGTAGTCCACAATCATCTCCTTTGTCTTGATCACGTTGAGGGAGAGGGTGTAACCTGACACTACACTGCCAGGTCTCGGACCTCCTCCCTATAGGCTGTCTCATCGTTGTCAGTGATCAGGCCTACCACTGTTGTGTCGTCGGCAAACTTAATGATGGTGTTGGAGTCATGCTTGGCCATGCAGTCATGAGTGAACAGGGAGTACAGGAAGGGACTGAGCACGCACCCCTAAAGGAAATAGGGTACCATTTGGAACACAACGGAGCTCTACCTGGCTGGGTTCACTACTACAGACTCATCATAGACCCCTAACACATCTGCTCCCTCTCTACCCTGCACTGCACTGACCACACTAATGTGGAACTGATCTCTCATCAGTGGCAGCTAGAGAGGCTGGCTGGTTAGCTGGTAACACACAGATGATGATGAGAGGAGACTGTCCTTATATGGACACCGTACATGTTGGCTATATAATGTATTTGTCACACAGGCAATATTCCCTACTTGACACTGATATACTCTGTGGACTGAAAACATTTGATACACAAGCTACCCCTCTTTTACTTTTCTCTTTGTTTGCTTCCTTCCTTCCTTCCATTATATAGCCTCCACATTGACAGTGTGATATTCTACCAACTAAAGTGTTCCAAGTTTTAGTGGGAATATCATGATCTGATTTAACGTCTCATTCAACACGCCAAGGAGTCCCTCATGCGTCTATAGACTTTCTTTCCTTAACTTATGCTTTATGCCTTCGCAGGCCAATTAGATCGTTTTTTTTAGATTGGAAATGTTAATTTTAATTTTGCATAATTTAATGTGTACACCATTTTATAGACTCATACAGTACTACAGTAGCTCTATCAGTCAGTATGTCTGGCATAGTGTGATTTGAGGAGTCATGAGTCAGACTTTGTAGTCATGGAATGACTGAGCTCTGTGACTCTGTGCTGTTCCTCCCCATGTCTCTGATTAAATCTATGCCTGTGGTTTGGACTGTCTATATTGGGGGAACTGAAATATGCTGCTAAGGGACTCGACATGAAGGGCTTGTCGAAATTACATGTTCAAAGGCAACAAATAAGACACAACCTCAAGATCAGGGGCCATGTTTCCACTCTAAAGAACATTATGCTGTAAATGAAAATGAAATCACTTAAATAAGAAAATAAATAATCTTTCAAGTTAGTAAGCTAAAGGGGGAGTAGGGGAAAAGCATGGGGAATCAACAGCTCTCTTCCCCCCCAGGCAGCCAGTGGCATCTTAATTGAGGAGGAAGGGCTCATAATTATGGCTAGAATGGAATAAATGGTATTGAACACATCAAACACATGGCTTTCATGTGTTTGATACCATTCCATTCACTCAATTCCAGGCATTATTATGAGCCATCCTCCCCTCAGCAGCCTCCTGTGTCTCTCTCTTTCCATGCCCCCCCCCTGCTCACAGTTAGTGAACAACCTAAAATAAACTGACACGTTTGACCTACATTATGAGCAAAGCAGGCAGTCTGCTACATACAATCAATCTTTAATACAGTGTCTTAAAGACTGGGAAATAAATATGTTGCTGCAAATTATTTTAATGCAATCAGAAGTCTCTTTTCCAAATTTCCGTGACTCACTCGCCTCCCTCCTGATGACGCCCCTCCTGCCATTACATCGTCTGTCACTCATTGGCAGCCAAATGGCCTCCAGTCCTTCCCCCCTCTACAATTAAACAATTATCACAGATTAACCTTCTCTCACTTAAAAAGGCAGATTTGATGAAGAGGGCTTCTCTTCTTTTTTGTTTTCCCCTTTCTCTTTTTTTCAACTGCCTCAAGGTCTTATTTTGCTACGTGAGCCGCAGCAGCCAAAGCGTAGCCGAAACTAAACGTTACAATTTAACCGTTTCGCTCCATTTCAATTGAAATGAATGGGAGACTTTGTGCCAAAGTTAGTGTCAGCACAGCAGGCAGCAGCACTGACTGTAGTACAGTGGCAGGGAGCTCCGAGCTCGACTCGTGATTGGAATATATTGCTCAGCCTGTGTGCCGGATGCTAGAGGTCTCATCAAGCCTGTGTCAATGTTTATCCAGCACACAGTTTCCATTTCAGCGGGCCACCCCTGCATCACCTTACCACTTAGTGGTTCACAGGTCCCCACTCTGTCAACGCAGTCATCCAACAGCTGGGTCGAACTGGACGTACTGCAGTGAGGGCCTATTTGTTGCCGGTGTGTTGGACGTTTAGGCTTGCGTAAGCCTGTCTCCACCAACTATTACCGTCTCCCAGCACATTACCTCATGAGGAATTAATGGCTGGGCTGCACCCCAAATGGTACCCTATTCCTTATGCAGTGCACTACTTTTGACCAGGGCTCATAGTAGTGTACTATACGAGGAATAAGGTGCAATTTGGGACACAGCCTGGGTGTGCATGTATCAGACTCTCTGAAGATCATTAGCAAGGAAAAGATACTTGTACCTCTCACTGTTTATACAGAGATAATGTTAGCATCTAAATGGCTGTTGGTACAGAGCCATTGGTGAGGAGTACAGTCCTCACCAAGGGATTTGTAGTGTTGTGTTTACAGCTAGATGGATGCTGGCTTACCTAGTTACACATCCAATAAGTATTTACTTAACTCTGGGTTCAATACGTGATCATTTATTTAACCTGAATCTCCATTACTCTGTCAGTCAGAGACATGGGTAACTAAACTTGTCACTGCATGTACTTGATTAACATGATTTGCGTTTACAGTACAGGTGGTTATTTTGAGAACCAAACGTGTAATCAGAGCTACACTATCTCTGGTAGGATCGGTCAGCCAATCATTTCTAGATAAAGGCCAGTCTGGTATCTCTGCTCTGTCTAGAGGCTTTTAGAAGAGTAAAGATGTGTGATCTCCGATCTCTTGGCCACAACAGATGAGTTTGGCCTAAATGACTCATCACTCGATGATTAGTGGTGACTGACTGGGCTGGTATTCATTCACTCCTTCCCCGTAAACCCCATTCAGCCATGCTGGATGGAGGCTATTTGGAGCTGAGTGGGCTAGCGCCTCTAACCATGCTAACCATGACCTTTAGATGTGGAGCAGAGATGCATGTTGTGTCTCTTAACAGTTTGAAAACGCTGCAAACCATATGGAGAAGAGAAGAGAGCGTGAGACAAAAACCGAGAGAGAGAGAGTCTGTGAGTCATACTGTGAATTTATCGTGGCATGTAAAATCCACTAATCCACACTTGAGCACAGGTTATATTCCACCACTCTAGCCTTGGCTGGAGTTTTGCATGGTGTGCAACAGAGCAACCAGCACTGCCCACTAAGGAATGCCCATAAACCCTCCCACCCTGTGATGCCCTTCACTGCCCTTGGGGCTGTGGGGGGAAACCCTGCAGCAGCCTGTGTGGGCCCCACAATCAGTCAGGACCTCACTGGAAGCCCTCTGTCTCATACTAGACCTGGCATCAAGTTGTATTCATTTTCTTTCAAATGCCTCAGCTGAGCTCGATAGAACCAATTCAATAGTGCCAAAAATGTAAACCCTGCCCATCTGATACTGGAGGCCAAGCTGATCAAACGGTCAGTGTTTGAAAGATAACAAATGCTGTTTGAACCCAAGTCGGGTCTCATAATCCTTCTCCACAGGTGTCCATGTTTTAACTACCTCTTCCCTTAAAAATTTTAACTTAGGGATAGGCGTCCCGTTAACGGCACAGTTGTAAATCATGCAGCACGTTATGTCAAGTTTGCAGATTTTAGAGAAACCACAAGTGTCTTGTATTGGTTGAAAGATTAAATTCTTGTTAATATAACTGCACTGTCCAATTTACAGTAGCTATTACTGCGAAAAAAATGCCATGCTATTGTTTGAGGAGAGCTCCTAACAACAAAACACTTTTTTCAACGCGATAGGTTTGATAAATTCACCTCTGAAGGTGAAATGTGCACTTACATTCTGAAATATTGCTCTGATTTATCATCCAAAGGGTCCCAGAGATAACTTGAAGTGTTGTTTTGTTAGATAAAATAATTTTTCATATCCTAAAAAGGTCCATATATCACACACAATCGATTTTGTATATCCACTTGTTCAATTTGCAAACAACGGAATCTGTGAAAATCTCACCCAAAACATTGTTTGAACGAGTCAAATCACATTCGTCTCTATTCCTCAGAGATCTTAGAAGGTAACAAGACTTCACTATTTCATTTGGGTTGTAGTATATCCTATAGGACACCATATTTGGTCATATTTGGTCACCATATTTGGCCTTCATGGCACGCAGATGACGCGTGAGGCCATCACTTGAAGGACTGTATCTTTGTCAAATAAGCACCAATCGGTGTAAACAAAGCTAGCTAGATAGCCAATGAGCTGGGCTTTAGGGGAGTATCTGGAAACCCTGTCTCGGTCGCAAAATGTAGGCGCTAACCTTTTGCGACAGCATACCTTTCCTTTTGGACAACACGTATAAGAATATTCTGAGTTATGAAGTCATGAAAACTGGTTGTTTTGCAAATGTTGAACTTATAATATGGCTACTAATATTTGGAAAGCTAAATCAAAGTCCAAGTATACAGATTTGACGATATTCTTGCAGAAAAATGGAATATGAATGTGAATGTCCCCATCACGATTTGCCCAAATGTACTTGGGGACTTCTCACCAAATGTATTCTTGTTCACTCATTTTTCAAGTTATCCATCTGAAACTTTGCACATACACTGATGCCTTCTTGTGTACACTATCGGAATAACAACCAGAGGGATGGCTTTAACAGTGACCTTTCTCTTGCATTTCAAAGATGGAGGTAAAAAAACCACTGTTTTTCTTTTTGTATTTTCTTCGACCAGATCTATTGAGTTATATTATCCTACATTCAATTCACATTTCCACAAACTTCAGTGTTTCCTTTCAAATAGTATCAAGAAAATGCATATCCTTGCTTCATGGCCTGAGCTACAGGCAGTTGGATTTGGGTATGTCATTTAGGCGAAAATTTTGAAAAAGGGGGCTATCCCTAATTAAACCATTACCCCACAGTGGTGGAGATGGGCTGCTGAGAAGCCAGTCTCATTGCTTATGTTTAATTAATGGTATTTTCTAGACTTATTTATGCTTCATAAATGGCTAGGGGGTCCAATATTAGATCCATGTTGTTTATTAAATGTCTGGGTTTTATTGCATACTGTTAGATGGGAAGTATTTTGCTACTGTGAAGATGGAAAAATGTGTCTGGGAAAAGGGTTAGGGGTGTAAGGGTTAGGCATGGCGCTGGGACAGTGATAAAAGGTCTACATACCTGTGGTTCTGCTAGACTGGTGTTAAGGGGAGAGCTGACACACACACACACACACACACACACACACACACACACACACACACACACACACACACACACACACACACACACACACACACACACACTTACTGTAAGATAGGACCACCAAAGCTAGTGGTCTACGAAAGAAGGAATGGCAAGAAATGTCCCATCCACAGACATGGTGAAATACAAAACACAAAAGTCACAATTGCACAACCAATATCATAACACCATATTGCTATCCTTGAAACCATGCAATAAAAACAGATGTGATAGAAAGCAGGAAAGAGACAGAGAGAGAGTAGAGACACAGACAAACACGGAGATGTAGAGAGACAGAGAGAGAGTAGAGACACAGACACACAGAGATACAGAGAGAAAAAGAAAGAGAAAAGAGAGGAAAAGGATGATCATTAGTTCAGTGACCATGTAATGGTACAATCAAATGCATGGTGCCACAGTAACTGGAGCTTACAGCTGTCCTGTGGTTGAGAGGCCTATATGAGTCCTATAATGAGTATAGTCCATGAGTTACTGTACCTACCTCTCTCTCTCTCTCTCTCCCATCGTCTAGAAGATTTTTCTCCATCCTTCCTCCCTTCTTCCCCCCCTTCCATCCTGGTATTATGTATTTAAACTGTCAGATCAAACACAATCCCTTGTAAAAACCAGGATAGTTCTCCTAATCAGCCAAATTGCGGAACGACATGCCTGAGGGGAAGACTTCCCTTTTTCCTCCTCCTCTTCTCTTCTCTTCGCTGGAAGACATTACCTAATGGCATCAAACCAACCGTTACGCTCTTCAGCATCGGTGTCTCATTGATGCAAACGGATGTCTCTGTTTCTTTTTTATTGGGGAAAAAATGGACAGTTCATTATTTTCCACTTTATGGTACGGCGCGATTTTGTGTGGTTCTATATTTCCAGTCTGTAGGCTAAGTATTCGTGTGTGTGGAGAATGCTGCTGCTACAAGGCACTAAAGTGCCTGTGCTCTTGAAAAGAAGCGAGATATGGATTAAGTCTTTTTAATATCTATTGATACTTGAGCCTGTTGAATCTTGATGATAATGTGCTGTTGTTGACCTCCAACAGTGACCAGTTGACCTCCAAGCAGAATCCCACCGTGGTTCCTCATATAACTCAGGGGCAGTCTCATCACATGGTTTTGTTTTGTATGCGTCCGAAATGCAACTAGCTCTCACAGTCTCAAGTCAGAATTAGATGTTCATCCATGTTTCTGAAATGAACAATTTCGAAGTGTTGAAGATACATTTTTAAGGTAAGGGTTAAGTTTAGGTAATACATCTGAAATCTTAAAGTTAGCCATTAACTCCGAATGGTTAAGGGTTAAGGTTTGGGATAGGCTTAAAACAAAAATCTCAAAACAACATTCCATCTCTGGATTCGAACTTGAAATCCCTGCCCACAACGCCCTAGCGGCAAATCTGACCATGACTCCATTTTGTTGCTCCCAGCCTATAGACAGAAACTAAAACAGGAAACACCCGTGCTCAGGTCTATCCAACGCTGGTCTGACCAATCGGATTCCACGCTTCAAGATTGCTTCGATATGATGGCATGGGATATGTTCCGGATAGCCTCAGACAATAACATTGATGTATACGCTGACACGGTGAGCAAGTTTATTAGTGCATCGGAGATGTCGTACCCACTGTGACTATTAAAACCTTTCCTAACCAGAAACTGTGGATTGATGGGAGCATTCGCGCAAAACTGAAAGCATGAACCACCGCTTTTAATCATGGCAAGTGTCACGCCCTGACCTGAGAGAGCCTTTCTTATGTCTCTATTTAGGTTTGGTCAGGGTGTGATTTGGGTGGGCATTCTATGTCCTTTTTTCTATGCTTTGTATTTCTTTGTTTTGGCCTGGTATGCCTCTCAATCAGGGACAGCTGTACATCGTTGTCGCTGATTGGGAGTCATACTTAGGCAGCCTGTTTTCCTTTGGGGTTTGTGGGTAGTTAATTTCTGTTTAGTTGTACCTGACAGAACTGTTTGGCTGTCATTTTCTTGTTTTGTTCAAAGTGTCTCGATTAAAATTAAATATGAGCACTCAACACGCTGCGCCTTGGTCTACTTCTTCAGACAGCCATTACAGCAAGGCGACTGGAAACATGACCGAATACAAACAGTGCAGCTATTCCCTCCGCAAGGCAATCAAACAAGCAAAGCGTCAGTATAGAGACAAAGTAGAGTCGTAATTCAACGGCTCAAACACGAGACATACGCGGCAGGGTCTACAGTCAATCACAGATTACAAAAAGAAAACCAGCCCCATCGCGAACATCGACGTCTTGCTCCCAGACAAATTAAACAACTTCTTTGCTCGCTTTGAGGACAATACAGTGCCACTGACACGGCCCGCTACCAAAGCCTGTGGGCTCTCCTTCTCCGTGGACAACGTGAGTAAAACATTTAAACGTGTTAACCCTCGTAAGGCTGCCGGCCCAGATGGCATCCCTAGCCGCATCATCAGAGCATGCGCAGACCAGCTGGCTGGTGTGTTTACGGACATATTCAATCAATCCCTATCCCAGTCTGCTGTCCCCACATGCTTCAAGATGGCCACCATTGTTCCTGTTCCCAAAAAAGCTAAGCTAACTGAACAAAATGACTATCTCCCCATTGTACTCACTTCTGTCATCATGAAGTGCTTTGAGAGACTAGTCAAGGATCATATCACCTCCACCCTACCTGATACCCTAGACCCACTCCAATTTGCTTATCGCCCCAATAGGTCCACTGATGATGCAATCGCCATCACACTGCCCTATCCCATCTGGACAAGAGGAATACCTGGTGAAGGTAGGAAACAACATCTCCACCCCGCTGATCCTTAACACTGGTGCCCCACAAGGGTGCATTCTCAGCCCTCTCCTGTACTTCCTGTTTACCCATGACTGCATGGCCATACACGCTTCCAACTCAATCATCAAGTTTGCAGACGACACTACAGTGGTAGACTTGCTTACCAACGAGGACAAGACGGCCTTCAGGGAAGAGGTAAGGGCCCTCGGAGTGTGGTGTCAGGAAAATAACCTCTCACTCAACGTCAACAAAACAAAGGAGATGAGCGTGGACCTCAGGAAACAGCAGAGGGGGCACCCCCATCCACATCAACGGGAGAGTAGTGGAAAATGTGGAACGTTTTTTAAGTATTTAGCAGTATGCTTAGGGTCATTGTCCTGCTTGAAGGTGAACCTCCGTCCCATTCTCAAATCTCTGGAAGACTGAAACAGGTTTCCCTCAAGAATTTCCCTGTATTTAGCGCCATCCATCATTCCTTCAATTCTGACCAGATTCTCAGTCCCTGCCGATGAAAAACATCTCTACAGCATGATGCTGCCACCACCATGCTTCACTGTGGGGTTAGTGGTCTTGGGGTGATGAGAGGTGTTGGGTTTGCTCCAGACATAGCGTTTTCCTTGATGTCCAAAAAGCTCTATTTTAGTCTCATCTGACCAGAGTACCTCCTTCCATATGTTTGTGGAGTCTCCCACATGCCTTTTGGCAAACACCAAGTGTGTTTGCTTATTTTTTTTTCTGGCTACTCTTCTGTAAAGCCCAGCTCTGTGGAGTGGCACGGCTTAAAGTGGTCCTATGGACAGATACTCCAATCTCCGCTGTGGAGCTTTGCAGCTCCTTCAGGGTTATCTTTGGTCTCTTTGTTGCCTCTCTGATTAATGCCCTCCTTGCCTGGTCCGTGAGTTTTGGTGGGCGGCCCTCTCTTGGCAGGTTTGTTGTGGTGCCATATTCTTTCAATTTTTTTATAATGGAATTAATGCTTCTCTGTGGGATGTTCAAAGTTTCAGATATTTTTTTATAACCCAACCCTGATCTGTACTTTTCCACAACTTTATCCCTGACCTGTTTGGAGAGCTCCTTGGTCTTCATCGTGCCGCTTTCTTGGTGGTTCCCCTTGCTTAGTGGTGTTGCAGACTCTGGGGCCTTTCAGAACAGGTGTGTATATATATACTGAGATCATGTGACAGATCATGTGACACTTAGATTGCACACATAATTATTTAACTAATTATGTGACTTCTGAAGGTAATTGGTTGCACCAGACCTAATTTAGGGGCTTCATAGCAAAGGCGTTGAATACATATGCACGCACCACTTTTTTTTATTTTTAAACAAGTTATTTTTTTCATTTCACCAATTTGGACTCTTTTGTGTATGTCAATTTCATGAAATCTAAAGAAAAATTCATATAAATTACAGTTTGTAATGCGACAAAATAGGAAAAACGCCAATGGGGGTGAAACCGTTATTACAGTGCCTAGCTTAAGTTATCACTGGTCACTTTAAATAACGGCACTTTAATGTTTACATATTATATTACTCATCTCATATGTATATATTGTATTCTATACCATCTACTGCATCTCGCCTATGCCGCATGGCCATCGCTCATCCATATATTTATGTACATATTCTTATTCATCCCTTTACATGTGTGTTTATAAGGTAGTTGTTGTGAATTTGTTAGATGACTTGTTATATATTATTTTATATATTATTGTATTGTCGGAACTAAAACCTAAACCTACTTGAAGGTAGAAGCGCTCAATGTTGCCCCTAGTGGCCGGTTTCCACATCATATCCTGAAGTCCTCAGACGTGGATGGACGTTGAATACTGACTTGTATCACGGGTGACCTGGCTGCCCAAATTGGACCCTATTCCCAATAAAGTGCACTATGTTTGACCAGAGTCCTATGGGCCCTGGTCAAATGTAGTGCAATGCATAGGCAATAGGGTTCCATTTGTGACAGATACTACATCCCTTGACCACAACTGCTCTTGCCTCTAAACCCATGGTCCACCACACACTAGACCAATACAACCTATCTTGACAGAGGTGAGATGGATTCCACCAGAGGTGAGCTTAAGACATAAATCAACCCACTGCTTAGTTTCCTTGGAAGTAACCACATCCTTCTCCTCCTCTTCCTCCTCCCACTCCCCCTGTCCTTATTTCAGAGTTGAAATGAAATCTCAGAGAACAATAGGGAATGAAAAAGGGTAAAAATAGAAGCTATTCTAAGAGGCGACCGACCAGTACTGTCTTCAATATTTGTACGTAAAGACTCTTTGTGAAAAAAGAAGTCTATTTTACTCAAAGAGCAAAATTGTCTCAGCTTTTTATTTGATTGTTTTCATTCTTGTTCAATCCATTCCTCTCTCTGGGGCTGGTTAGGAGGACTTTGGTTACAAAAGCTCTTCTTTTGGGTCATTGTGTGGACAGAGTGTTCCAGACCATAACAACATGGTCTACAAAAGTAGTGCACTATATACGTAGGGAATAAGGTGCAATTTGGGGCACAGTAAAGGTCATTGGACTAGCGTAGCTAGCTCAGGAAGCTGGTTAGTAGTGTAGAGGCAGTTAGCAGTGCTGGGTCAAGGACCCATTAGTCTGTTATTTTCAGGGAGGGTAGCGTCCTAAGGTTTATCACCTCAGCTACTCACATCCTCATATCCATTTACTCAATGCTTATTCACTACTTCCCAGCTCACTGTTTTGGCTCAGGATGGCTTTTGGACACAAGGGGAAAATTAATCTTGACCAGTTCTGTCCGGATTCGGACATCTTTCAGCCAACATCACTATTCTGTTTGTTATCAGTTCCTCAATGATCGCAGAGCTTCTTCTGTGTTTTTCAATGTTGCATTTCAAAAGCATTGTTGTTGGTGGTGTTCTTAGAATTGTTTCTGGATACAATTTGGAAAGGTAAACCAAAAAGCCCCCTTTAAGAGTGTAAAGCCAGAGAACACTGCCATGCGTTTATACCGACTGCAGATCATTTGGTTTTACACCAAGCAAAAAGATATGTTTGACATATGTTTATTTTATTTCATAGTAAAATAAACAACAGATAACTTCCCTGTTTACACTAGTTTATCTGGTCCTGTGAAGATAATCATAATTCAGTGGAAAATTGTCTAATTAGTTACTGCCATCTCTTCCAAGTCCAACGTTCAGAGCAAAGCCCTTCTCTTTCCCTAATAAACCGACTGGGGCAGGGTGAAGAGTGTGTTATTATTAGCCTACACTAGCTGGCAGTCACTCTGTGTAACTTGGGTTAGCCAAAGAAAGAAAGAAGAAGAGGAGCAGAACTGGTCAAGGTCTTGGACGTAGAAGCAATTAGAGGAGGGAAAACCATGGGAGAAAGAGCAGAGAAAAGCTATTGTAAATCTTGACCAGCGCCAAGTTTATGACAGTGGAGGATAACGCGTGTCTAGAAAGAGGGTGAGAGGATTAAACGTAGTTCCAGGCAGCTCCTCCACACAGCACTGTCTTGGGTTTCTCTCTGCTCCTGATTGCAGCTGGATGCGAAGGAAGTAACCTCTGGATGGGTGACTCATCGCTTGGAGTCAGGCCTCACTGATCGCTTTTTGAGCCTCAAAGAGAATGGACCATCTTCATAGTACTCGACAGGTTCTTTATGTGTTTCTTCCAAGAGCCATACTCATCACTAGCCTATGTGTCAAGCTTTTGCCAGTTATTTTAATGTTTGCAATAAATAATGATGACTTATCATGTTGATTACTGATGCGTACTAAAAAGGCCTTATAGTTCTTGTCCCAAATGGCACCATATTCCCTGTAAAGTGCACTACTTTTAACCATATCAGTCTCAGTCAAAGTAGTGCACTGCATATTTGTTATTTAACCAGGCAACTCAGTTAAGAACAAATTCTTATTTACAACGACAGCCTAGGAACAGTGGGTTAACATGCATGTTCAGGGGCAGAACTACAGATGTTTTACCTCGTCAGCTCAGGGATTCGATGTAGCAACTTTTCGGTTACTGGCCCAATGCTCTAACCACTAGGCTACCTGCCGCCCCTATATGGAATGGGGTACAATTGTCTTTCTAAAGTCTACCTTCTTATGCCTCAGTGCACTGGCTTCAGTGGTTTGTAGTATACGCCTCCAAGCCATTCACCGTTATTTTGAGCCAAGATGCAGGTGGTGATGACTTTTTTCCTTCACTTCCCCGCACCTACCCCCACCATCTCCACTGGTCTCAATCCTCACGTGTGACCTGTCCAGGGTCACCTCTAAATATGAGCCTCACCCCCCCGTCCTCACTCCCTACTTCGCCCCAGGGGTTAACGACACCCCCTTAAAGTGCTCCCCCCACTTCTCCGTTGGATTCCAATCTAACCGCTTGCATCCTCTCCCATTCCCCCTGGGCCTGGGCTCCCCATCTTGATCGGACTGGAAGGGGGACTGTTTCCATAGCAACACACGGTGTGTTTGTGTACACACAGTGGGTTCGGGAGCCGGGGGGGAGGTTCAGGAAGAGGAAATTACTCACCATGGAGAAATACAGGTCACTGTGACTGGGGGCTCAGGGGAGTAGCAGCCACCCATACTGGGGGAACCACAGAATCCCCCCCAACAAGACCCCCCCTGTTCCCCACTCTCCACTCAGACTTTCACCGCCACCTATCCACCTCGGTTCCCCTCTAGTTATGATTAGAAACCATAACATCATGCTTCACTGTCAAAATGTGTCCACATTCATTCAGCCTCTACAGCTTAACAACCTGTTTGTGTGACTAGACTAGGGGCCCCTGTTACCCCTCCAAAGGACTAGGGGTTTTAGAGGTGTAATCATCCACATGGACTGATCACTAAGGCCCCTATCTTCCTCTGACATCAGGAAGGTAAGGGTTGTGTGTGTGTGTGTGTGTGTGTGTGTGTGTGTGTGTGTGTGTGTGTGTGTGTGTGTGGTTCTGGGACTTTGATGATTCGCCTCATGTTGCCTCATGCCTGTTCAGTGCCCCCAAGATAGCTGCTTTGATCCAACAAGAAACGGATACTATACCAATTACTACTCACGATTATCGTGTCAAAGTCATTACTGGTATTACAGGACGTTAATTAATTAATACACTTAGGAAATAAGGGCTACCTAGAAACCAAAAGAGTTCAGCTACAGAGACAGCTAAAGAACCCTATATGATTATAGGTAGCCTCTTTTCTTCTAAGAATGTACATACCGTCTTAGGTAGATAAAACCAGCCCAAACTCTAGTGGATTATGTGCTGTCAAGCCATATTAAAATGTTGAAATTATTGACTTTTTTTTTTCATGGCAATTTCCAACCCGCCGCTAGGGGCAAGGCGAATGCCTGTTACAATCTCGTAGATTTGTGACGAACTAGGCACTAGTTTTGTATTATTGTTATGTTTCTGTTTTACCCTATCCCAAACCTAAACTTAACCACTCAGAATGAATGACCAAACTTAATTTCAACCCTATCCCAACCTTATCCCAAACCTTAACCAGTCTGAAATATTGACAGCAAAGATATGGCAAAATAAGCCATAATTAAAAGGGCAAGAACTTGCCATATATCGGTTGCCTGCAGTTATGTCAAATGTGTCAATTTTCTTTGGAGGTTG
This sequence comes from Salmo trutta, assembly GCF_901001165.1. Classification (NCBI taxonomy): domain Eukaryota; kingdom Metazoa; phylum Chordata; class Actinopteri; order Salmoniformes; family Salmonidae; genus Salmo; species Salmo trutta. Next base: position 25,195,192 of record NC_042966.1, on the reverse strand, counting down.
CGTTGAATATCTAATTTCTTGAGGTTTCGCTTTTTTGTTGTTGATGTTTTCTCAGTGCAGAGTAATTTCGTACTAAGGAAAGTTGGTCTCAGACTAAGACTCATTCTTCTGAAGTTTGTCTGGGTATTTTTACTCCCCTGAGGGGCATTGCCATAACTTTCTAGACAAATTGTGCTTTATCTTGCAGTTTGGCATTTCCTTAACTCGGTCATTGATTTCGGTGGTACCGTTGTTACTGTTTGAAAAATGAGGGCAGGATCTGAAGATTTTTTGATTAATTCCCAACCCCACTCTATGCCTAAATGTTTGACTCTGAGGCTGCAGTGCTTTAGATCAGTGCTCTGTTCCAATGGGACTCTCATATATAAGGCCATTATAGCCAATCAAAGGGAAATATAAAAAGGTGGATTTTGGTTGGGTAAAATAATGGGCAGGAAAGCTTTCATTAACGACTTGAATGAATCTTCAGTATAGGCAACTTTCTTGCAGGCCAAGCATTCCCTGGACGGCGTTAAATCAATCTGAATATCCATGGGTGTCATCACACAGCCAGCCTAATGGTTATGAAAGAGCCCTGTGAGAGAGAAAAGGGGGAACTTTTTTTTTTCTCTCTCTCTCTCTCTCTCTCTCTCTGTGCTCTCTATAGGTATGAGGGCTTTGATAGTAAACAATAGACAGACATGGTATTGAAAAGCCGTAACATTTGCCATCTGTAGTTTGTCACTGTGAAATGTTTGAACTATGTTAGTTTTTCAGTGTCTCTTTATTCTGGAGCCGCTTTCTAAAGGACCAGAGGGTCAAATGTGAGCTTTTACCTACACTCTGCGTACTCTCCATGGTGGTATTCAGTAGGCAAAAACGACACAACAAATATATTTCCATTTTTGTAAGCCCATGGCTACTCCACCGAGCGTTGCCATGTTATTGAACCAACACCCAGTATCATGGTGTCAAGCTAAGGTACAGGTTGGTTCTCCTCTGATCATAACAATAGGCTGTGGTCTATAATTGACTTGGTTTTTTGGTCCACAGTCCACTCTACAGCAGGCTATGGATCCATGATATTCAGAGCCTCGCAGAGCCAGGCCACAGTCACACACAAACATGGCATGGAGGCTAAGGGCTTGAGGCTAAACAACATAGACTTGACGATCAGAGGGTGGACATAGTGACTTAAAAGCACAGTCATCTAAGTGGAGCTTCTTCAAACAAACTCACTTTCTTACTCCTCTGCCTCAACCAGATCTAGATGCAAATCTTCTGAAGGGGAACATTAACAGATATAAATGAGTGCGAACAGGAATTGAAAGAGAGCATCTCTGACATTGACAGATAGAACTGAATTGATGCCTTATTATTGTACATTACTTCCTCATTGGTTGGACATTTTTAAAGCTCCCAGTCATCATCAGATCCTAATATCAGTACAGAGCAGACAGCAGAGACAACACACACCTGAACAAGGAGACAGCCTTTCTGTCCTTAATATCTCTCTCTCTCTCTCTCTCTCTCTCTCTCTCTCTCATATTTATATATATCCACACACTAACGGTCAAAAGTTTTAGAACACCTCATTCAAGAGTTTTCTTTATTCTTACTGTTTACTACATTGGACTGCAGACCAAAGGACACATTTCCACCGGTCTAATGTCCATTGCTTGTGTTTCTTTGTAGCAATTCTACATTGAATGCCTGATTCACACAGTCTCCTCTGAACAGTTGATGTTGAGATGTGTCTGTTACTTGAGCAATTTCTGAGGCTGGTAACTCTAATGAACTTATCCTTTGCAGCAGAGATAATTCTGGGTCTTCCATTCCTGTGGCGGTCCTCATGAGAGACAGTTTCATCATAGCGCTTGATGGTTTTCGCAACTGCACTTGAAGAAACTTTCAAAGTTCTTGAAATGTTCCGTATTGACTGACCTTCATGTCTTTAAGTAATGTTGGACTGTCATTTCTCTTTGCTTATTTGATCTGTTCTTGTCATAATATAGACTTGATCTTTTACCAAATAGGTGTAAGAACCGACGCTGGAGATGAGAAGCTGAAACAGGGAGTGAACATTTAATGAACGGACAAGTGACAGAACAGGAACAGCGTCAGAACAGGTCGAACAAAATGGCATGACGACAATAATACGGGGAACAACCAAGCGAACAGACAAATATAGGGGAGGTAATCAAAGCAGGTGATTGAGTCCAGGTGAGTCCAATGAATCGCTGATGCGCTTGACGAGGGAAACAGGTGTGCGCAATGATGCTGGCAGGAGTGTGTAGTGCTGGGAGCCTGGCGCCAGGGAGGGAGAGCAGGAGCAGGCGTGACAATAGGTCTAACTTCTTTATACCCCCCTACCTTGTCACAACACAACTGATAGGCTCAAACACATTAACGAAAGAAATTCCACAAATTAACTTTTAAGAAGGCACACCTGTTAATTGAAATGCATTCCAGGTGACTACCACATGAAGCTGGTTGAGAGAATGCCAAGAGTGTGCAAAGCTGTCATCAAGGCAAAAGGTGACTATTTGAAGAATCTCAAATATAAAATATATTTTGATTGAACACTTTATTGGTTACCACATAATTCCATATGTGTTTTTACATAGTTTTGATGACTTCACTATTATTCTCCAATGTAGAAAATAGTAAAAATAAAGAAAAACCCTTGAATGAGTAGGTGTTCTAAAACTTGTGTGTGTGTGTGTGTGTGTGTGTGTGTGTCTCTCTCTCTCAATTCAATTCAATTCAATTGACTTTATTGACATGGCAAGTTCATTATGACTTACATTGTCAAAGTACACATATCAACAAAAAACAATTGATATAAAATATATATATATATATATTTATATATAAATAAATGGTGGGACCAACAGCAATAATAATAGTAGTAGTGGACATGGGATTACCATTAACAACAACTACAACAACAATATTAATGAGAACAACAATACATTAAAGCAATGGTAGTAGACCAGTGTCAACATGACTGAGAAGACACATAACATGGTATGAAAGACAAAGCAAAATGGGAAATATTATTGACATTACTTTGCACTTTCCACTGACTGTCCCTCAGGTTGTGGCAGGAGAACACATATTTGGCTGCCAAAACTGCACATTTTGGCTTTTCACCCAATAAATATTTGATTTTTTGTTCATCTTTTATAGTTTCAAATTCTTTGTATTGAATTATAATTTTGGGAAAGAAGTATTCTCTTAGGTCTGAGTATTTGTCACAGTGTAATAGGAAATGCAGCTCTGTCTCTACCTCTCCCCTGGAGCAGAGTGAGCACAGCCTGTCCTCTCTGGGCAGCCAGGTTTGTCTGTGATGACCAGTCTCTATAGCCAGACTGTGTTCACTGAGTCTGTACCTAGTCAGTGTTTTCCTCAGTTTTCTATCAGTCACAGTGGTCAGATAGTCTGCCACCATGTACTGTCTGTTTAGAGACAAATAGCATTGAAGTTTACTTTGATTTTTTTGTGGTGTCTTTCCAATAGGTGATATATTTTTCTTTTTGTTTTGTGATGATTTGGTTGGGCCAGATTTTCTGAGGGCTGTCCTGAGGCTCTATGGGGTTGGTTTGGGTTGGTGAACTAAGCCTCAGAACCAGCTGGCTGAGGGGACTCTTCTCTTGTTTTATCTCTTGACATTGTAGAGCTGTGTAATGGAATGTTTTGGGGTCACTTGTTTTTAGATGGTTGTAAAATTTGATGGCTCCTTTTTGTATTTGAATGAGGAGGGGTTATTGGCCCAATTCTGCTCTACATGCGTTATTTTGAGTTTTTCTTTGCACTTGCAATGCAGTCTTGCAAAACTCTGCATGCAGTATTTCGATTGGATGTTTGTCCCATTTGGTAAATTCGTTTTTAGAGATCGACCCCATACTTCACTGCCATATAGAGCAATTGGTTCTATAACTGATTGGAACATTTTGAGCCAGATTCTAATTGGAATTTCGATTTTGATGTTCCTTTTAATGGCATAGAATGCTCTTCTTGCTTTGTCTCTCAGCTCATTCACAGCCATGTGAAAGCTACCTGTGTTGCTGATATTTAGTCCAAGATATGGGTAGTTTTTGGTGTGTTCTAATAGAACTGTGTCCAAATATAATTTATATTTGTCATCCTTATTTCCGGACCTTTTTTGGAATATCATTATATTAGTTTTTTTTTAGGTTAACGGTCAGAGCCCAGGTCTGACAGAACCTGTGAAGACGATCTAGGTGCTGCTGTAACCCCTCTTTAGTGGGAGACAGCAGCACCAGGTCATCTGCGTACAGCAGACACTAGATTTCAGTGTTGTGTAGGGTGATACCAGGTGCTGCCGATTCTTCTAATGTTTTTGCCAATTCATTCATGTAGATGTTAAATAGTGTTGGACTTATCGGGCAGCCCTGTTTCACTCCCCGTCCCTGAGAGAAGAAGTCTGCTTGCTTGTTGACAATTTTAACCGCACATTTGTTTTTAGTGTACATTGATTTAATAACATCATATGTTTTCCCTCCAATACCACTTTCTATTAGTTTATAAAAAATACCTTCATGCCAAATTGAATCAAATGCTTTCTTGAAATCTACAAAACATGAGTAGATTTTGCCTTTGTTTTGGTTTACTTGTGGTGTGGAGGGTGTAAATGTGGTCTGTTGTACGATCATTCCAATCTGGCTTCTGCTCAGGACGTTGTGTTCATCAAGGAAATGATGTAGTCTGCTATTTATAATATTGCAGAGAATTTTCCCCAAGTTGCTGTTAACGCAAATTCCTCTGTAATTATTTGGGTCAAATTTGTCTCCATTTTTATAGATTGGTGTGATCAATCCCTGGTTCCAAATATCGGGGAAAATACCTGCAGTGAGGATAATGTTGAAGAGTTTGAGTATAGCCAATTGAATTTGTGGTCTGTATATTTGATCATTTAATTTAAAATACCATCAGCACCACAGGCCTTTTTGGGTTGGAGAGTGCATCGTTTTTCCAATAATTCTTCTTCTGTAATTGGGGTATCCACAGGATTCTGATAGTCTTTGACTGCTGATTGAAGGATTTGTAATTTTTCTTGTATATCTTTTTGTTCTGGGCTCTTTTATATTGCTGTAGAGGTTTGCAAAGGGATTTCTCTACATATCCCCATTTTGAATAGCCAATTCCTCATGATGAGGTTTGTTTAATTTATTCCAATTCTCCCAGAAGTGGTTTGATTCTATGGATTCCTCAATTCCATCCAGCTGATTTCTAATGTGCTGTTCTTTTTTTGTTCTTAGGGTGTGTTTGTATTGCTTCAGTGTTTCCCCATATTGAAGGCGTATATTTTTGTTGTCTGGTTCTCTGTGTTTTTGATTAGATATACACTGCTCAAAAAAATAAAGGGAACACTTATACAACACAATGTAACTCCAAGTCAATCACACTTCTGTGAAATCAAACTGTCCACTTAGGAAGCAACACTGATTGACAATAAATTTCACATGCTGTTGTGCAAATTGAATAGACAACAGGTGGAAATTATAGGCAATTAGCAAGACACTCCCAATAAAGGAGTGGTTCTGCAGGTGGGGACCACAGATCACTTCTCAGTTCCTATGCTTCCTGGCTGATGTTTTGGTCACTTTTGAATGCTGGCGGTGCTTTCACTTTAGTGGTAGCATGAGACGGAGTCTACAACCCACACAAGTGGCTCAGGTAGTGCAGCTCATCCAGGATGGCACATCAATGCGAGCTGTGGCAAGAAGGTTTGCTGTGTCTGTCAGCGTAGTGTCCAGAGCATGGAGGCGCTACTAGGAGACAGGCCAGTACATCAGGAGACGTGGAGGAGGCCGTAGGAGGGCAACAACCCAGCAGCAGGACCGCTACCTCCGCCTTTGTGCTAGGAGGAGCAGGAGAAGCACTGCCAGAGCCCTGCAAAATGGCCTCCAGCAGGCCACAAATGTGCATGTGTCTGCTCAAACGGTCAGAAACAGACTCCATGAGGGTGGTATGAGGGCCCGACGTCCACAGGTGGGGGTTGTGCTTACAGCCCAACACCGTGCAGGACGTTTGGCATTTGCCAGAGAACACCAAGATTGGCAAATTCGCCACTGGCGCCCTGTGCTCTTCACAGATGAAAGCAGGTTCACACTGAGCACGTGACAGACGTGACAGAGTCTGGGGACGCCGTGGAGAACGTTCTGCTGCCTGCAACATCATCCAGCATGACCGGTTTGGCGGTGGGTCAGTCATGGTGTGGGGTGGCATTTCTTTGGGGGGCCGCACAGCCCTCCATGTGCTCGCCAGAGGTAGCCTGACTGCCATTAGGTACCGAGATGAGATCCTCAGACCCCTTGTGAGACCATATGCTGGTGCGGTTGGCCCTGGGTTCCTCCTAATGCAAGACAATGCTAGACCTCATGTGCCTGGAGTGTGTCAGCAGTTCCTGCTAGAGGAAGGCATTGATGCTGTGGACTGGCCCGCCCGTTCCCCAGACCTGAATCCAATTGAGCACATCTGGGACATCATGTCTCGCTCCATCCACCAACGCCACATTGCACCACAGACTGTCCAGGAGTTGGCGGATGCTTTAGTCCAGGTCTGGGAGGAGATCCCTCAGGAGACCATCCGCCACCTCATCAAGAGCATGCCCAGGCGTTGTAGGGAGGTCATACAGGCACGTGGAGGCCACACACACTACTGAGCCTCATTTTGACTTGTTTTAAGGATATTACATCAACGTTGGATCAGCCTGTAGTGTGGTTTTCCACTTTAATTTTTAGTGTGACTCCAAATCCAGACCTCCATGGGTTGATAAGTTGGATTTCCATTGGTTATTTTTGTGTGATTTTGTTGTCAGCACATTCAACTATGTAAAGAAAAAAGTATTTAATAAGATTATTTCTTTCATTCAGATCTAGGATGTGTTGTTTAAGTGTTCCCTTTATTTTTTTGAGCAGTATATTTCTCAATGATTTTCTTAGATTTTTGCAATCATTATCAAAACATTTTTCATTATCTGTTATTTCTGGTTTGCTCTTATGCTTCTTTAAATTAGCCAAGGAGGCTAATTTGTCAAATATAAAGTTTATGTTCCAAACGGACAAATTTACACCATTGCTGAAGGAGAATGTTAAGGCTAAAATGTTGTCCAGGAGAGATTGTATTTTTTGGCTACTAATTGCTTTCTGGTAGATGTCTGTAATGTTTGCACTCCATCTATAGGCCTGTTTAGTACCATGTAATTTATTGGGCCATGATGCTTCATGGTTGGGTTCCGCTCTTCTCAGATACACTGTGATTTTACTGTGGTCTGAGAGAAGTGTTAGTGGGGTCTGAGACTCTGGGTTTAGGTCGGTGAGGAAGTAGTCTACAGTGCTGCTGCCAAGGGATGAGCTGTAGGTCTACCTACCGAAAGAGTCCCCTCTCAGCCTACCATTGACTATGTACAGACCCAGTGTTCGACAGAGCTTCACGAGCTGTACTCCATTTTTGTTTTTCACTTTGTCATCGTTGTTTCTGTGGGGGTATGTGGGGAGGGAAAGGTTTCTGCTTCCTGGTAGGTGTTTATTCCCATGACAGTTAATAGTGTCTTGTTCTTCTGCTGGTCAGGTCTCCACAGACCAGTACGTTGCCTTGGGCCTGAAAGTGACTAATCTCCCCCTCTAGAATGGAGAAACTCTCTTCATTGAAGTAGGGTGACTCTGAGGGGGGAATGTATGTGGCACACAGGAAGACGTTTTTATCTGTAAAGAAAGCCTCCTTGTTGATTTTTAATGAGATAAAGAATTCTCCTGTTTTGATCAATTCGATTGAATTAATTAGTTTAGATTTATACCATATTAGCCTTCCCCCTGAGTCTCTGCCCTGTCCTGAGTCTCTGCCCTGTCTGGTTCCTTTTCATTTAGTGGATGGTAGGATTATCTCCCTATAACATAGTGGACAGCCAGTGGAAACTTCACCTCTGCAACATGTTTCCTGTAGTACTACAATATCAACATCATCAATTTCTTTCAGGATGTCTGCTCTTTAGCCCAAAAGCAGAGGACTTCAATCCTTGTAAATTCCAACATGCAACGTAAAACGATTTCATAACTTTTCTTTCTTCTTTACCTTCAAAATGAGACAAATGCTCACAATCCAACAAGAACTATTAGATTTTTCAATTAACGTAAACTCTTATTATGCAAATGTCATGTGTTTATCATTTAGGATATAATTTGTGTCATGCCACTTGGGTGGATGTAGTGTGGGGATGGTGGAGTTCTTGTGCTCATCTTACCATGACCCTCGGCCTATCACATGTGAGCATAGTAGACTCAGCGTTTGTTTAATGTCACTCATTTGGTTGGTGGGGGCTGGACCAGTTGCTCCTCTCACAGCCTGTGCGTAGCTCTGCCTGCTGGGCTGTGGCTCCTCCAAGTGTGGGTCTGCGGTGGGGGGCAGGGGGGTGGGAGGCCCCGTCTGGGTGGCTCTGAAGCTGGGCTGGGGTGGTCTGTGCTGCGCTGGCTGTGTTGGGCATTGAGGTTGGTGGTGCTGTGGTCGTGGCTGGGGGGTCCAGGGTGCTTGTCCGGGGTGTTGTCTCGGTGATCTCGGAGGGGTGGAGATTGCTCCGCTGTTCCTGGGTGGAGAGGTCGGGCTGCGGTTTAAAGCGACGTCCTTGAGAGTCTTGTCAAGGATGGGGACTGCCTCCCTGTCTCTCTCCCTGTCTCTCTCCCTGTCTCTCTCCCTGTCTCTCTCCCTGTCTCTCTGTCTGTCTGTCTGTCTGTCTGTCTGTCTGTCTGTCTGTCTGTCTGTCTGTCTGTCTGTCTGTCTGTCTGTCTGTCTGTCTGTCTGTCTGTCTGTCTGTCTGTCTGTCTGTCTGTCTGTCTGTCTGTCTGTCTGTCTGTCTGTCTGTCTGTCTGTCTGTCTGTTTTCTTCTATCTGCCATGCGTGTCGATGCTCTCAGAGGGCCGGGGAAAGAAGAAAGGACATGGAGTGGAGCTTGAAAAGGCTCAGGCAGGGAGACATGGGAGGAGAGAGGAAGAGCAGGCAACCGCTAACTCTCTCTGAACATCTTATACTCCTGAATGGGTCTTTCAAGTGTTCCTCCTCTGATATCTACCAACCAACCAACCAACCAATCCTTTGCCAATCCCACTGGTCCTGCCAGGCTTCACTGAACGGTGAAAACAATTATCCCTCTTTCTCCCTCTCCTTCTCCCCATCTTCTGCTTTCTTTTTCATTCCTCCCTTGCTTTGTACCTTTGCTTTATTCTCCTTGCTGGAACACAAGCAAGCTATTATACAAGCAACAGCTCCTCTAATTCCCCCAATAAGAGAGCAGCGTGTTTGTATATCTGAATGTTTCTTCTTTTTTTCTCCTGCTCCTCCATTTTCCCTTTTTTCAGTTGAATTGATATTCAGGAAATCAGACTTAGAAGGGATTCATTCTGTTTGCCAGGAGTTAGGCATGGATGTGTATGTATGAGGGTGCGTGTGTGTGTGTGTGTTCGTTCCTGCATGCAGATATGTGGCTGCATAAACCCAAACAGAGGGATCTACCAAGGTATTTCTCTAATTTCTCTTCTTGAGCCACCAGTAAATCAGTCTATTCTTGGCTCTTTCCATTCTCTGGATCTCAACAGGATCTTGTAAACAAATTCACAAACACAGAGTCTAACTGTAATACAATCTGTTTAAATCTCACTAATAAATATCCAAAATGCCTTGCTTTCAGCCTCTGCTAAGGCCAGCTAAGGCTTCTGTGAACATCACTATGGCTCCAGTTTAATATGGGGTTTTCTGTCTGCAAGGTGGGAGGAAGGGGGTATGGAGTGTTTTGTCCCAAATCCCATTGAGTCTACCTTTTTTCACCTCAGGGGAATGGTAGAGACCCCCAGTGAGATCACCAGTGAGGCTCCCCCACACCTACTTTCGGAGATACCCCTCTGACCCAAGGTTGATAATGATGGGGGAAGGGGGGGTTGAGCTTAATTTACTGTGAACTGAACACTATAGGGAGGATGGCTGGAGGATGGGTAATGTTGGCTGACTGACTGGTCCGGCCTGGAGGAGAGAAGATCTGATCATGCCATGGAGAAATAGATACACATTGATGCAAAAAGAATCCACCAGATCTGTCTGTGAAAATGTTTCACAACAAAGATTTATGAAGATGAGAAGATAAATACGAATCTCACCATTGAGTCACAGTGAGAAGAGAACATGGCAGAGGGTCAGAGAGCCCTGGCCTGGCCGTCTAGAAATACTCCCCCTTGTTTCATGGCCTTCTTCCTGATGGGGCTCAGGTCAGAGGTCAAGTGCTGTGGGAACGTCACTGTCCCCACTGGGAGTGTAGGGTAATGGAATGGGAGATCCAGGTCAAATAGGAACACAGACATACACGCACATGCACACACACACACGTGCGCACACACACACACACACACACACACACACACACACACACACACACACACACACACACACACACACACACACACAGAGAATGGGAGACCAAGGTCAAATGGGAACAATTTGGAGAGCAACCTCCGCCATGGGGACAGGTTCAAGTGAGAGTGAAGGTTTGATGCTTGATTTGGGACTGGGAGGGAGAGCGGGAGCAGGACCGTGGCTGCAATAATGGCCATTAAAATCCCATTGAGTGACAAAAGAAGTCGTAAATCCCATCAGATATCGGGTCTTTGTCTCTCCACATATGTTGGCTGTAATTTAATTTCACTGAATTGTGATGTCCCTCCTCAATTTCTTCTACTCACTAAGATAATGTCTCTTGATTTTCTCTTTTCAGGACAAATCCATTTCAAATCACAACAAAATGGATTGCGTCTCAAGAGGGTTGTGCCATTAAATACAGGAAATGGCATAATCTATATTTGCACAGTCTAGTATGACAACTGTCTTCAAACATCAAATGCCTCTCTTTGTCTGTGTCTCGACATTGCTATGACAATGACATAGAGTTACAAAGCAATAATGGAGAATATGTTTTAAGCAGGTTTTAATGCCAGCAGGCTAGGTTGATGGTTTCACTAGGTGACATGATGCGGGGGAGGAATGAGGAAGGCCTATAAGGTCTGTTCCAGGAGCGTTGTGTCTGTCTGTTACCGTCTGGGTCTCTTCACCTGTCACTGTGTCACCCTGTGTGACAGGGTTTACCCATGACTGCGTCAAAGCCTGGCAGTTGACAAAGCTGGAGTGACAGGGCTGTGATCCCTCCCCATACACACAGAGCACGGGGTGCCTCTCGACACTCTCACTCACACACAGATCAGGGGGTGGCTCTCGATTCGTGTGTTACCGCGTCCATCTGTCTCCCTGAGTAACAGAGTGAACTAGTAGATGCAGGAGGCTGCTGGGAGCCCCTGCAATGATGCTGTGTCACAGTAGAATCACACTAGAATAGTAGGCCTTCGTAGCTAATGAGATCTGGGCCTCTGCCTGTAGCAGACACTGATACTCCACACGCAGGGATCCTATTGGCTGAATAATAACACACTTACTCAACTTCAAATCAAGCCACAAACAGTAAACACACATGAACTAACAAGCCAACGAGTAAGCCACTAAGATTGCAATTTATTTTATCAGCACTATAAAACTACGAACCCACTGAGCATATGATGCTGTTATAACTTTGATTTCAAGCAGATGCTTTTCTCTTGCTTGGTTCGGGATCAATCAAGCAAAAGAAAAGACCCGCCACAACAGAGGACAAAGCAATGGGCCACCCTCAGTCCCTCTCTAGCTACTGAATTAGATCCTCAACAAGTTCTACAGCTGCATCATTGAGAGCATCTGGCTGCAACACCGCTTGGTAGGGCAACTGCTTGGCATTCGACCCGCAAGGTGATACAGAGGGCTGTGCATATGGCCCAGTACATCACTGGGGCCGAGCTCCCTGCCATCCAGGACCTCTATACCAGGCGGTGTCAGAGGAAAGCCCTAAAAATTGTCAACGACTCCAGCCACCCAAGTCATAGACTGTTCTCTCTGCTACCGCACGGAAAGTGGTACCGATGCACCAAGTCTGGAACCAACAGGACCCTGAACAGCTTCTACCCTCAAGCCATAAGACTGCTAAATAGTTAGTTAAATAGTTAAGCAAATAGCTACCCGGATTATCTGCATTGCATTCACTTTTTTGACTCATCACGTACTGTACGCTGCTGCTACTGTTTATTATCTGTCACTTTATTCCAAGTTATATGTACATATCTACTTCAATTACCTCATACCCTTACACATCTACCTTGTACTGTATATAGCCAAGTTATCATTACTCATTGTGTATCTATTATTACTTTTATTATTACGTGTTTTACTTTTCTATTATTTTTCTATTTTCTTTCTCTCTGCATTGTTGGGAAGTCCACACCTGTTGTTTACGAAGCATGTGACGAATAACATTTTATTTGATTACATTGCCTGTTCAGTGTGTCACCTATCCACCACCTCCCTCCTTTCTCTCCACCGTCATCCTCCTGCGGTATTTTTGACCCTAAATGAAATGGAGACAGACATTGCTACAGTGCCTCCCAGGCCAAAGCAATAAAGCCTCTACGACCAGGTTTTGGATGCTCTACATTGATATATCTCCACTATCTGCTCCCGGCCCCAGGCACTACTAAACCTAATCAGGCCTGCGATGAGGAGTGTCTCCCCTGTATGAGCTATGGCCCCCTGGAGACCACCCTCCATCTTCTCAGGATCCAGGTAAAGGGGGGTCTGGAGGGGGTTCTCCATGGGGTCTACCTGCCCCTCTGGAGGGGGTCATATGAACCAGAAGCCATTAGACCCCTTATCCAATATCAGCATCAATATTTATTCTACTGACATCAAGAGGAAGCCATTATCACTCCCATCCTCAAATTGTCATTAGTTCAGTCTTAAAGTTTTTTCTCTCTCTGTCTCTGAGGTAATATCTAATAATAATACAACATTATTTGCTTTGGCAATTGAAACCACAGTAGTAGTCCATCACATGTTCCGGGATTCTTCCGATGGCATTGAGGAGTACACCACATCAGTCACTGGCTTTATCAATAAGTGCATCGAGGACGTCGTCTCCACAGTGACTGTACGTACATACCCCAACCAGAAGCCATGGATTACAGGCAACATTCGCACTGAGCTAAAGGGTAGAGCTGCCGCTTTCAAGGTGAGGGACTCTAACCCGGAAGCTTATAAGAAATCCTGCTATGCCCTTCGACATGCCATCAAACAGGCAAAGCGTCAATACAGGGCTAAGATTGAATCGTAATACACCGGCTCCGACGCTTGTTTTCTGTGGCAGGGCTGTTACAGACTACAAAGGGAAGCACAGCTGCGAGCTGCCCAGTGACACGAGCCTACCAGACGAGCTAAATCACTTCTATGCTCGCTTCGAGGCAAGCAACACTGAGGCATGCATGAGAGCACCAACTGTTCCGGACGACTGTGTGATCACGCTCTCCGTAGCCGACGTGAGTAAGACCTTCAAACAGTCAACATTCACAAGGCTGCAGGGCCAGACGGATTACCAGGACGTGTGCTCCGGGCATGTGCTGACCAACTGGCAGGTGTCTTCACTGACATTTTCAACATGTCCCTGATTGAGTCTGTAATACCAACATGTTTCAAGCAGGCCACCATAGTCCCTGGGCCCAAGAACACTAAAGCAACTTGCCTAAATGACTACAGACCCATAGCACTCACGTCCGTAGCCATGAAGTGCTTTGAAAGGCTGGTAATGGCTCATGTCAACACCATTATCCCAGAAACCCTAGACCCACTCCAATTTGCATACCGCCCAAACAGATCCACAGATGATGCAATCTCTATTGCACTCCACACTGCCCTTTCCCACCTGGACAAAAGGAACACCTATGTGAGAATGCTATTCATTGACTACAGCTCAGCGTTCAACACCATAGTACCCTCAAAGCTCATCACTAAGCTAAGGAACCTGGGACTAAACCCCTCCCTCTGCACCTCCCTCTCAAAATGGCTACCTATTTGATTACAACTATTTGCATTGTGTGCCCCCTCAACCCCTCTTTTATCCTCTGCTACTCTCTGTTTATCATATATGCATAGTCACTTTAACTACACATTCATGTATATACTACCTCAATTAGCCCGGCCAACCGGTGCCCCCACACATTGGCTACCTGGTCAATGGATATGGATGGAAATGGATAATGGAAATGGATAATAAAAGTGTCTTTAAACTGATTTTAATCAAGTTTCCATTAATAGTGAATTATAATAGTTGGATTTAAAGGTCAAACAATAAGAAGATAACCTGACCAGGGCATGAAAGACGTATGGGGTGGGTATTGGATAGGGAATTCATAGTGTGTAATGTCTGCATCCCAAATAGTGCACTACTTTTGATGAGGATTCAAAAGGTAGTGCACTCAGTGGTCAGTTAATTAGGTACACCACACCGTTCACGAAAATGGATCGCTCCTACAGACAGTGAGTCACGTTGCCATGTCTTGCTATATAAAGCAGGCAGACAGGCATTGAGGCACTCAGTTACTGTTCGAACGGGTGACCCAAGCAACTTTGAGCATGGGATGATGGGCTTTTCATGGATGACAGTGTCTAGGGTTTACCGAGAATGGTGCGACAAACAAAAAATATCCAGTCAGTGGCAGTCCTGTGTGCGAAAACAGCATGGACCAACATTACTGCGGAACGTTTCCGACTCCTTGTAGAATCCATTCGTTGAAGAATTCAGGCTGTTCTGGAGGCAAAGGGGGTTCCTACCCGGTACTAGACTGGCCACCCGGTATAAGACTGGCCACTGAGTGTATATGTCACCCTGATCTGTTTCACCTGTCTTTGTGCTTGTCTCCACCCCCTCCAGGTGTCGACCTTCTTCCTCACTTTCCCCAGTGTATTTATACGTGTTCTCTGTTTGTCTCTTGCCATTCCACTTTGTTTCCACAAGCCTACCAGCTGTCTTTCTCTAGTTCCTGTTTTCTAGTTTTCCCGGTTTTGACCATTCTGCCTGCCCTGACCCTGAGCCTGCCTGCCGTTCTGTACCTTGTCACACCACCCTGGATTACCGACCTCTGCCTGCCCTGACCCTGAGCCGGCCTGCCGTTCTGTACCTTTCTGACTCTGCTCTGGATTATTGACCTCTGCCTGTCCTTGACCTGTCGTTTGCCTGCCCCCCTGTTTTTGTAATAAACTTTTGTTACTTAGAAACTGTCTGCATCTTGGTCTTCTCCTGAGCCTTGACAGTACCAACTGGCCATGATGGACCCAGCAGACTTGGACCAGATCCGCAACGCCATCTTCTCCCAAAGAGCCACCATTGGAAGGCACAAGGAGTTGCGTCATTATCTTATGGAGGGGTTCTAGACCTTGGCCGGATGCAAATCCCATTGCCTGAAGTCAGCGCAGCCTGCCCCTGGACATCTTCCTATGGGCTCGTAAGTTGCCCCGGACCTCTCCGCCATTCCCACGGAGTACCAGGACCTCCGGGAGGATTTCAGTAAAGCCCGGCCACTTTACTTCCTCCGCACCGACCCTATGACTGTGGGATTGACCTTCTCCCAGACACCATACCGCCCCGGGGACGACTGTACTCTCTGTCGGGTCCGGAGACCAAGGCTATGGAGATCTACATCGAGGCCTCCCTAGCTGCAGCGTGTAGCCATCCTTATGCCTCCCCCGCCGGTGCAGGGTTCTTCTTTGTGGAGAAGAAGGAAAAAACCCTGCGCCCGTGCATCGACTACCGGGGCCTTAATGACATCATGGTGGAGAACTGCTATCCGCTACCACTCATCGCCTCTGCCTTCAAGCCGCTCCAGGGGGCCACCATTTTCTCCAAGTTGGACCTGCGGAACGCCTACCACCTGATGCGGATACAGGAAGGGGATGAGTGGAAGACTGCTTTCAACACGGCCAGTGGTCACTACGAATATCTGGCCATGCCATTTGGCCTTACCAATGCCCCAGTTGTGTTCCAGGCCCTGGTTAATTATGTTCTCTGCGACATGTTGAACCAGTTCGTCTACCTCAACGAATCCTTGTTTTCTCCCACTCAGCCCAAGAACCCGTGCTCCACGTCCAACAGGTCCTCCAGCACCTCCTGGAGAACCAGCTTTTTGTGAGAGTGGAGAAATGTCGGACTCTGCATGCGCTTGACCTATCGTTCGTCTGCCTCCCTGTTTTTGTAATAAACTTTTGCTACTTCGAAACTGCCTGCATCTGGGTCTTCAGTCTTGACAGTGTAGGGAATAAGGTGCCATGTGGGACACACACAATGCTAGAGGGTTTAGGTGTGCATGTCAATCTGTAATACCAAAGACAGTGAGGAATCTGATGGGGCCTGACAGGCGAGCCCTTCTCTAATACATTTCTCTGAGGAAATGTATTTAGGAGTGGGAGGAAACAGACAGAGAGACAGACAGGCTGATAAGCCTCTCAACCTGATCCAGATAATTAGTGTCTGTTTACTTCAGGAAGCTGGCAGTGATAGATCAGATAGGTCTCTCTGTCTGTCTGTGAGCCTCCTGTGGATCTATGACCTTAGGTGAACTCTGACCCTCATCCTTCTAGTCTGAACCTCATCCCTCTAGTCTGACCCTCATCCCTCTACTCTGACCCTCATCCCTCAGTAGGCCCTGAGCTCTCCCTGCTTCATCTAACATCCAGTTCTAAGTCCAGTCTCAGATCTATGCCCCCCCCATTAGTCCTCTGTAGTCTGTGCTGTCTGGGCACTGGAGCAGTGTGTGTCATGTGTGTTTGGGATTCTGGGATTGCACGTGTGTGTGTGTGTGTGTGTCTGGGGCTCAGACAGGCTACATAAAGGGGGTCTCAGCGGCTCGCTGTTATCAGTGTAAAAAGACCCGAGCAGGAGGGGACAGCAGCAGATAACCACACCCTGGGCCATGTGACGACAGGTTCTGGGTCTGTCTAGGGGGCTGTGGGGAGGGGAAGGGGGCAGCTTATCTCATGCCTGCATGGTCCCAGAGGTCTGTGTAAACCAACCTTCCCCTTCATTCCTCAGAACCCCCCATCCCCAGAGCAGTTTTACATAAGCGCCTCTCTTCCTTAGATTCCCCCCTCCCTACTCTCCCTCCAGCAGACGATTTGCGACGTGGCTGCCATGCTTGGATGCTGGCTATGCTGTCTCTGCTGGCTCCTTGAGGCTGCTTCACACACAGACCCCAAGATGGCTATGGGGCTTCCAGCTTCCAGCAGGTTATGGTGGGCCGTGTCTGTTTGGGAGAGAGGGAGGAAGCTATAGCTAGGCTATTAAACTGGAGCCAGAAATGTCTTTCCCCTTCTCTTCTCCTCTTGTGCTTCTCTTCATCTCCTCCTCTCCTCCTGTCCTCTCTTCCTCCCCACCTATCATGACTCCCAAAATCTCATGAAAGGTAGTGCAGCTGAAATGCCAAGTACTGTCTGTGTGACTGCCAGAACACACTCCCTATGCTCATCACACACCAGTCATCACCGCTGTACCGGAACGGCTTGAGACCTCATATACACACACACACACACACACACACACACACACACACACACACACACACACACACACACACACACACACACACACACGTTAGAGTCTTCGGTGCACACACATACATCTCTTCTGTGGCTCCACACACAAGTCTGTTCCAAATGTTACTCTGTGTTCCACGTTACCCTGTGTTCCACATGTTCTCTCTGTCCCTGCATGGTACCCAGGATCAACAGAAGGAGACAAATACGAGAGAAAAATTTCAGCTTAGAATAAAATCTAGGTCAGCTCTCTGTACAATTGCATCGGTAAGTAAGTTATTTCTGCACATGGATGAATCATTTATAATAATGAGAGCTGGGTGCTAAAGGTAAAAGTAGGTTTTCCTGACTAGAGTCATGAAGGTGCACTGATGAAAATGGAAACTATAAAAGTGGGTCTGCCTCTTAAAAACACATTTCACTTTATTCTCTAGCTGCCGAATGTGGTGAAGTGATTATACGCCCACTGTCCATATTCAGAAGTAGGCCGTCAAATCAAAATGAAAAGAATGGATTATTTTGTCCATATTCAGAAGTAGGCCGTCAAATCAAAATGAAAAGAATGGATTATTTTGTCCATATTCAAAAGTAGGCCGTCAAATCAAAATGAAAAGAATGGATTCTTTTGAAATGAAATATCTTCTTATGTCATTTCAGGGGCTGCTGGGAGGTGGAAGAGATTGGCCAGGTGAATGTCATTGTCTGAATGATGAATTTGCCCCACCGCTTGGCTTGGCTGTGGAATTGGACATTGGTATCAAAAAAATTAGAAGGTGCTGGATTGATTGTGGCTGTTGGCTATGCAGAGCTTTTTCTTATTATTGAGATATTAGTATTTTATCAGTCAGAGGACCAAGATTATTCTAACCTTGAATTTGGCTGTATCTTAACCTACTCTGACATGGTTCATCCATAGCTGGAGCTGACCTTTCAACTAGGGTGACCACATTTAAAATACCCAAATGCAGGACAACAGGATGATATACTATTTAACATCACCAGTAGGCTTAGCGACAACATTCTTACGAGATACAAGCAGTGGGCAGTTTGTTAGGTACACCACCCAATCACGAAAATGATTCACTCCTACAGACAGTGAGTCACGTGGCCGTGGCTTGCTATATAAAGCAGGCAGACAGGCATTGAGACATTCAGTTACTGTTCTATTGAACATTAGAATGGGCAAAACGAGTGACCTAAGCAACTTTGAGCATGGTATAATCGTCAGTCACCTGCCAGTACCAGTATCTCAGAAACGGCTGGCATCCTGAGCTTTTCACGCATGACAGTGTCTAGGGTTTACTGAGAATGGCACGATAAACAAAAAACATCCAGCCAGCAGCAGTCCTGGGGGTAAAACAGCTCATTGATGGGAGGTCGAAGGAGAATGGCAAGAATCGTGCAAGCAGGCGGGCCACAAACAGGCAAATAACAGCGCAGTACAACACGTGTGCAGAACGGCATCTGGGAAACCACAACTCGTCAGTCTTTGTAGCGGATGGGCTATTGCAGCAGACGACCACACCGGGTTCCACTCCTATCAGCAAAAAAACAAGAAGAAGCGGCTCCATGGGGCAGGCCGTCACCAACACTGGACAATTGAGGAGTGTAAAAACATTGCCTGGTCCGACGAATCCCGGTTCCTGTTGCGTCATGCTGATGGCAGAGTCAGGATTTGGCATAAGCAGCATGAGTCCATGGACCCATTCTGCCTGGTGTCAATGGTACAGGCTGGTGGCAGTGGTGTAATGGTGTGGGGAATGTTTTCCTGGCACACCTTAGGTCCCTTGATATCAATTGAACAATGTTTCCATGCCTCAAATAATTCAAGCTGTTCTGGAGGCAAAGGGGCAGGTACAAGATGAGTGTACCTAATACACACTCAGTGGCCACTTTATCTTTTCATAAGCACAATACGACTGCAAGAGACAGGTTGGAATGTCTGACTGAAATACGGGACAAATCAACCTTTTTTTCTAATTAGTGGTGTTTGGATTTGTTGATAAAATGTGGGACATGATTGTTTGTTTGCAGGACGCGGGGCAAAGGACCAAAATGCGGATTTGTCCCACACAATCCGGGACATGTGGTCACCCTACTTTCAACAGCACTGGTCAAGTTTGCTGCTGTATCAGGTACACTCAACATCAGTCCTGGGCATTTGGCCAAGCAGCACCCTCTCTAGTGTCATGTCTAATTTCCTACCCAGTAGACCTAACCCCTGTCTCTGTGATCAATAGTCAGTCCCATGTGGGTTGGACAGAGGTTGCCTTGCTCACATGCTGTCCAGCTGCCCCTTCCCAGGGTTAAAGACAAGTTAGCTGGGTGACCTTCAGGGCAGGGGTAGGGGAAGATTTGAGGCTGAGGCTGGAGATAGCACAGATAAGTATCTTGGGTTTGTATAGTCGAACCTGGCAACCTTGCCTCTTTGACCTCACCCTAACCTGGTAACCTAGTCTATGTGACCTGCACCTCAGTCAAAGGCAGCCAGATGTATGAAGCTGCTTCAAAGCCTCCAGAGCAGAGGGAACAGAGAGGTCAGCCCTAGGGTATTGTGAAGGGGTGGCTGTGGCGATGAAACCTGATCCCATTTATCGTTATCAGTAGCCACCCAGCTTCGGGCCGTCTTTCACACAGATAAAGATGGGAAGAAACGCCACACAGATGCATACCCACATAAACACACAATCAAAGAGTTGCACAATCCACACACACGCGAACATGCACGCACACACGCACACACACGCACGCACGCACACACACACACACACACACACACACACCACACACACCACACACACACACACACTTAAACAAATACAAAACATGACGATGAGGAATGTGTCCCTGTCCGCTAGCTGACCTCAGATCAGCCATCAGCCCCTGCCAGCGTCCATGGGAGCCCCCAGCCATCAGCCATGCAGTCAGTAAGTTAATCATGTGCTAAATGTCAGGCCGCACAGGCAGGGCTGTGCACAGACCTTTGAGGGGGCAGGTGCTCAAATGGAAAAAAGCATAGTGTAACAAATCCCTCTGTAGCGATAATTGTATTTTTTTAGGCCTATTTCTGCAACAAACGGTAAGCAAGATAGTTACAAGGCCTCCTAACCACATGCCTGACATCGAGAAAAGAGTCGGCTATCAGCTGATCATTGATATTGATGATTGATGTAAATCTGCTAGTTAGCTAGCTCCATTTATTTTACTGATTGTGATTTACCTGTCTTTCTGTCTCTCTCTGCTGCATGTATCAGCCAACCAGACCGAATATTGCACAGGTAGAGCCCTAGCTGTGCACGTACCTGCGCACAAGCCACTACCGGCCCCCACAAGCCCCCTGTTGAGAAGGCATTACCTGATGAGGAGTGGCAGTAATCAGGCCTTTATGTATATCCGACTCTATCCAGTCATTCCTGCTCAATTAGCCTCAGTATTGCCTGGCTTAGCTGACCCAGGCCACAGGCTCGCTTACAAACACAGCCATTGAGAAACGTGCACCACCACGGGTGGATCATATGATACCAGGACCAGCCAGCCCTCATGTCACCCTGCCTCGGGAGCTCTACAGTGGGGCAGAGGAAGGGCAGCCAAGGGGAAGTCCTTCAGAAGCTGTAACTACCTGAGAAAGAAGGAGAAAATTGTACTATAGTACATCCTGGTTTGAACTATTCCTCTAGTTTACACATGGAGTTGTATGTGTGTTGATGGAATAGGGCTGTAGTATACATTTTACTTTGTTTTTTTAACCCCCTAGAGTCAATGTCCGCACTCCCACGGAAATAATTAGTATGATAATGATTTTTGCATTGGATGCATCTTAATCTATCGTATCCGCCGATGTCGCACATCCGCATCTGCTAGAGCGATGTTTGTCAGACCATGAAACATCCCGAAAATCTGTAGCGTCCGAACGGAAATATGAGACTCTCACGAACAGGTACATGTCGGTTGTTTTGCGCTAGGATGCCCACATGCCTCCCAAGACTCGTCTGAAGGTCCCTCGGTACCAGTTGAAAAAATGAATGGATGTATATATGGAGACTGTTCAGAGACTGTTTCCTGATCTTTCTTATACAGTATGTCTCAGATATAGGACAGACACTTGAGAACAAACTTCCTTTAGATTTTTTTTTTGGGGGGGGGACTATCTGTTGTTCCTTTGTAGTGAATCTGTTATTCAATGCGTTTGTATAGGCTAATAGCAGTAAGGCCAAATAAATAAAATGCATCAAATTACTGCTATGATATATATATATATATATATATATATATATTTATATTTATACATAAATAATAGTAATAATATACAGTTGAAGTCGGAAGTTTACATACACCTTAGCCAAATACATTTAAACTCAGTTTTTCACAATTCCTGACATTCAATCCTAGTAAAAATGTCCTGTCTTAGGTCAGTTAGGATCACCACATTATTTTAACAATGTGAAATGTCAGAATAATAGTCGAGAGAATGAATTATTTGAGCTTTTATTTATTTCATCACATTCCCAGTGGGTCAGAAGTTTACATATACTCAATTAGTATTTGGTAGCATTGCCTTTAAATTGTTTAACTTGGGTCAAACATTTTGGGAAGTCTTCCACAAGCTTCCCATAATAAGTTGGGTGAATTTTGGCCCATTCCTCAAGACAGAGTGTCACGTCCTGACTATAGAAAGCTTTTATTTTCTATGGCAGAGTAGGTCAGGGCGTGACTGGGGGGTTGTTCTAGTTTATATTTTGTATGTGGGGTTCTAGGTTTATTTCCTATGTTGGTGATTTGTATGATTCCCAATTAGAGGCAGCTGGTTATCGTTGTCCTCTAATTGGGGATCATAATTAAGTAATTAAGTAGCATTTTTTCCACCTGTGGGTTATGGGATATTGTTTGTTTATGTTTAGTTGCCTGTTAGCACTGCATTGTTGTCACGGTTCATTTATTCTTTATTTGTTTTGTCTTTGCTTAAGTTTCACTATTAATAAAATATGTGGAACTCAACATACGCTGCGACTTGGTCCGTTTCTACAAACGAACGTGACACAGAGCTGGTGTAACTGAGTCATGTTTGTAGGCCTTCTTGCTCACACACGCTTTTTCAGTTCTGCCCACACATTTTCTATAGGATTGCGGTCATGGCTTTATGATGGCCACTCCAATACCTTGACTTTGTTGTCCTTAAGCCATTTTGCCACAACTTTGGAAGTATGCTTGGGGTCATTGTCCATTTGGAAGACCCATTTGCGACAACCTTTAACTTCTTGACTGATGTCTTGAGATGTTGCTTCAATATATCCACATAATTTTCCTCCCTCATGATGCCATCTATTTTGTGAAGTGCACCAATCCCTCCTGCAGAAAAGCACCCACACAGCATGATGCTGCCACCCCCGTGCTTCACGGATGGGATGGTGTTCTTCAACTTGCAAGCCTCCCCCTTTTTCCTCCAAACATAACAACGGTCATTATGGCTAAACAGTTCTATTTTCGTTTCATTAGACCAGAGGACATTTCTCCAAAAAGCACGATCTTTGTCCCCATGTGCAGTTGCAAACCGTAGTCTGGCTTTTTTATGGCGGTTTTGGAGAGGTGGCTTCTTCCTTGCTGAGCGGCCTTTCAGGTTATGTCGATGTAGGACTCGTTTTACTGTGGATATAGATTATTTTGTACCTGTTTCCTCCAGCATCTTCACAAGGTCCTTTGCTGCTGTTCTGGGATTAATTTGCACTTTTCACACCAAAGTAAGTTCATCTCTAGGAGACAGAATGTGTCCCCTTGCTGAGCGGTATGACGGTTGCTTGGTCCCATGGTGGTTATACTTGCATACTATTGTTTGTACAGGTGAACGTGCTACCTTCAGGCATTTGGAAATTGCTCCCATGGATGAACCAGACCTTGTAGAGGTCTTCAATTAATTCTTGGTCTTGGCTGATTTCTTTTGATTTTCCCATAATGTCAAGCAAAGAGGCACTGAGTTTGAAGGTAGGCCTTGAAATACATCCACAGGTACACCTCCAATTGACTCTAATGATGTCAATTACCCTATCAGAAGCTTCTAAAGCCATGACATCATTTTCTGGAATTTTCCATGCTGTTTAAAGGCACAGTCAACTTAGTGTATGTAAACTTCTGACCAACTGGAATTGTGATACAGTGCATTATCAGTGAAATAATCTGTCTGTAAACAATTTGTCATAAACTTCGACGTCTGAAGAGGAGAAATCATCGGACCAATATGCAGCGGGGATATTGCTCATCTTCGTATTTATTGAAGGAAAAAACAAAACACTTACACAAAACAAACGACGAAAACAGTCCCGTAAAGTGCTCAGACTATACTAGGAAACAACCACCCACAAACACAAGTGAAAACAAACACACTTAAATATGGCCCCCAATCAGAGATAACAACAAACAGCTTCCTCTGATTGGAGGTCATTGACAAAACTAACATAGACATAGAAAAACTAGAAAACCACATAGAAATCGAAAACATAGAACATAAACCAAAACCCCGAAACACACTGAACAAACACCCTCTGCCACGCCCTGACCAAACTACAATAACAAATAACCCCTTATACTAGTCAGGACGTGACACAATTGTTGGAAAAATTACTTGTGTCATGCAGAAAGTAGATGTCCTAACCGACTTGACAAAACTATAGTTTGCTAACAAGAAATTTGTGGTGGTTGAAAAATGAGTTTCAATGACTCCAACCTAACTGTATGTAAACTTCTGACTTCAACTGTATATACTTCAAGGGGTCTTAAAATTCAAAATCAGATGGGTCTTATACTGGTATGTGCTAAAGGGGATGTTCTCCCGTCTTGTCAATCGTGTGCCATACGTAGGCTCTCTTATACGTATCCTATACAAATGCTTAGGTGTGCACGTGCCTCCGTGTGCTCTGATCCTTTGCTTCTTTTGTCATTAGTATTTTCAGCCCGTCTTCATTTCCACCCCTCCCTCCCTCCCTACCTCCCTGCCTGAATGCCTCCCTCCCTCCCTGCCTCCCTGCCTGAATGCCTCCCTCCCTCCCTGCCTCCCTGCCTGACTGCCTCCCTGCCTGCCTCACTCCCTGCCTGACTGCCTCCCCCCTTCCCTGCCTCCCTCCCAGCCTCCCTGCCTGCCTGCCTCACTCACTCACTCACTCCCTGCCCGACTGCCTCCCTCCTTCCCTGCCTCCCTGCCTGCCTAACTCCCTAATTGCCTCCCTGCCTGCCTGCCTGCCTACCTGCCTCCCTGCCTGCTTGCCTTGTCAGTGACTTTAAAGATTTTTGGCTAATAAGTCTAATTTCACTTCATTAACTACTGGCTTGGGGGTCCCTTCTAGCTGAGATGATATATTACCCTTGTGACACGAACACACACGCGCACACACACACACACACAGTCACACATACACGCACAGTCACACACACACACACACAGTCACGCATACACGCACATTCACACATACACACACAGTCACGCATGCACGCAGTCACGCATACACGCACAGTCACACACACACACACACACACACACACACACACACAGTCACGCATACACGCACATTCACACATACACACACAGTCACGCATGCACGCAGTCACGCATACACGCACAGTCACACACACACACACACACACACACACACAGAGTCATGCATACACGCACAGTCACACATACACACACAGTCACACATACACGCACACAGAGTCACGCATTCACACACACACACACACACACAGAGTCACACATACACGCACAGTCACACACACACACACACACACACACACACACACACACACACACACACACACACACACACACACACACACACACATTGCTCCAGCTCGCCTGAGGTGCAGTGGGAACCTTGCGGCGTTGAGAGAGGAGAGACACACAGGAAGAGAAAGAGAGAGGCTGCGTAATGTGCAGCAATGGTGATCATTGATACTGGTGCGTTGAGAGCTTTGTTCTGGTTCTGGCTATAATTTGCTGATTTTCTGCTTTCCTGCACTCCGACCTAAAGGCCCCACCAACACTGTTACTACAACATTAGTATCATCATGCTCTCAGCCTAACCTTCATATCATGTTCTCACATTTCCATCAAGTTCTCACATTTACATCAAGTTCACCTCAAGCAATTTGCCTGATTTGCCTCAGAATTGGGCCGCCTAAAAAATCATTACCACAGGCGTAATCTGTTAGGATTTGGGAAGGTCGCCTAAAATGATCTAGGTGGTTTATACTATTAGCATAAATCCCGATAGGGCATGCTTAGTGCTTAGCTTTTCTTTGTCTTGTTTGTGTTTGTTTGGCACCGGTTGTTAATGTTGCCTTTTTATCAGCTTTTTGACATGGAGCATTATTTCCCCAAAAGGAAGTCATTCAGAGCAGTTAATTTGTAATCAGTAAAATAGATCTATGATTAAACTAGCTTGTTTCCTCGCTGAATGGGTTGGGAAATTGAGCTGCACTTAAAGCATGTGTTGTTTTGCCTTCAAGGGAGAGATAGGGTTTATTTGTGTATCAAGTCTGTATATTTTCTGTAGGGGATAGGCTCTAAAGGGAGAAACATTGAGTTCAGATGAGCATTCATGATATATTCTTGTGAATCTGGACAACAAGTGCAACGAAATGGAATTTAGTATTACCTCTAGCCAATTAAGGGGAGAGAAGCTATCTTCAACAGAAATATTGTACATTCCTCGACATGGGAAGCTCCCTACACACCCATCACACATCGAACGGCAGAGGGATAGAGGGAAATAGTATGTGGTTCCGTAATTAAAGGATAAAAAAATCAGGCCTCTGAAATGGGATCCAGAACCCTCAACGACCAAAATGAGAGGAGTTAGAGGCTGCATGGATTAGACTGTCAGATCCAGATCATCAATGCTATGAACATCATGGCAGTTCCGCCGCTCTGACTTTATTGAATTCACCCGACCATCACCATCCAACAGGCTCAGAACATTACTTTGGCATGTTCAGCAGCTCACATTCCTTCTTTGTCTTGAAACGTTCTTATTTTTGGTGTTTTATGTTTTATTGACTTGGGTCTAAGTTGATCAAGTTAAGCTAGGCCAGTTAGGACAGAAGTATGTGTTAGGGAGCTGTGTGTGTGAGAGAATGAGAGGTTGACGTCTACTGGGACTGAGCTAGCCCCTACAGGAAACCCCAGTGAGAGTCTGACCGGACTGGCACACACACGCATACACACAAAGACGCACACACACAAAGACGCACACAAACACATACTGGGTTTTGGATGTAGTTTCTTGAGGGATATGTGGGCATGGCCAACATACTTTGGATGCTCTAGTTGCGTTTATACAATCCTGTGTGTGGAATATGGAATGCAAGATTTTTATACGAGACAGTTTTATGGTGACTTGGATGTAAAAATGCTTAAAAATATGAAAATGTTTTTTAGAGAATTGAACATTTTGATGAGTCTGTTGGTTCAATTGCATTTCTAAGGTTGGGCCTGTTCTTGTTTAAGCTAAATCAGATGTTCTCAAGCTGTAGTCCTGCCCTGATACCCAAAACGTGAAGAAATGCAGATTAAAAAGTGAAGGCAGATTAAATACTATTTATTGTATTTATTAATTTAACCTTAATTTTCTTAATCAGTTCATCACTTATCACTGGTGTTTCTTTCTAGCTACATAAACACATTTTTGAAGCTCAGTGGTTAATCCACTTTCCATCAGAGCAACCTTAACAAGCATTTACTTTACTGTAGTAATTCAATTTATTTCACCCTTGTTGACAAATAAAATACCAGGTTCCCTTTTTAACAAGACTCAGAAGTGTAGTGTTGTAAGCTGATATTCTAGGTTTAGTTCTTTTACATGGATATGCTCTGCTTGTAAATAAACAGCTCTTAATCCTGACAGTGTATTTTATTTTAGAGAAGGTGAAACGGTATCGGAGCTCTTGTCTGTAGCCTGCTGAGTTTTACAGTGCTTTGTAAATAATAAAGTGATCTTTTACGGGCTATATGGGTTTGCCAAAACCTCCCATCCCCCATGTTTTGAAGAGCCTGAATGTGTTGTGTTTGCAAAGCTCTCTCCCAGTCTTTCTCTTTCTTTCTCTTCTCTTTGTCTTTCAGACATCTTTAAACCGTTTCCTTGACTGAGGAGGGCAGAGCGTGCATGATCCGTTATTTACTGTGTCTGAAAAAGCTCCTAACACAGTCATTATCAACGTCAAATGTATTCATATCTGTGTGTGTGCGTGTGTGTGTGTGTGTGTGTGCTCTCTCGCCCTCCCAGAAAAAATCCTTTCAAGTGTGAGAGGAAAATCCGTTTTTACAGGGCAAGAGTGGTTGCTCTCCTTTTCCCTTTCCCTCCTTCTCCCCGTCACTCTATCCCATCCTCAATATGTTACATTGGAAGGTGGGTGTGAGCATTTGCGTGCAAATATTTGTTTTGAATGTCTGCAAGTATATGTGTGCGCGTCACAGGTGGTTGGTGGCACCTTCATTTGGGGAGTACGGGCTCATGGTAATAGCTGGAGCGGAGAAGGTGGAATGGTATGAAATACATAACACATGCCATTTAATGCATTCCATTTGCTCCGTTCCAGCCATTATTATGAGCTATCCTCCCCTCAGAAGCCTCCTGTGATGTGCGGGCCTGTCGTGTGTGTGTGTGTGTGTGTGTGTGTGTGGTGTGTGTGTGTGTGTGGTGTGTGTGTGTGTGTGTGTGTGTGTGTGTGTGTGTGTGTGTGTGTGTGTGTGTGTGTCTAGAAGGATGATGAGCCTGTGTGTTGATGCTGTTGCAAAACAATTTTTTGTAGGGTGCAGCTTTGTAGCCGAAGCAGGCAGCCAGCCAGGCCTAATGTGTATTAGCAACACAAAAAAGCCCAGGGAGAACCCGCTCCCAGGATGAGCTTTAATTTTGTCAAGATTTATCTGCACTCATAGGAAACTCAGAGGCCCACGCTTCAACACTCCCATACACCATTTCCCCCATTATTGGTTCACGTCTAAAGAGCCAGGTATTTTTGAGGAGGCAGTCGCTTAGAATTAACATGCAACACATCTTATCGTTTTCAGGCCGTAGGAGGGAGGTGTTCAGGACATCGAGGGAGGGGGGAGAGGTGTTTGACCAGTGGTAAAGGGGTTGCAGGGGGTAGAGGTGTTTGACCAGCGGTAAAGGGGTTGGAGGGGGTAGAGGTATTTGACCAGTGGTAAAGGGGTTGGAGGGGGTAGAGGTGTTTGACCAGTGGTAAAGGGGTTGGAGGGGGTAAAGGTGTTTGACCAGTGGTAAAGGGGTTGGAGGGGGTAGAGGTGTTTGACCAGTGGTAAAGGGGTTGGAGGGGGTAGAGGTGTTTGACCAGTGGTAAAGGGGTGGGGGGGGTAGAGGTGTTTGACCAGTGGTAAAGGGGTTGGAGGGGGTAGAGGTGTTTGACCAGTGGTAAAGGGGTTGGAGGGGGTAGAGGTGTTTGACCAGTGGTAAAGGGGTTGGAGGGGGTAGAGGTGTTTGACCAGTGGTAAAGGGGTTGGAGGGGGTAGAGGTGTTTGACCAGTGGTAAAGGAGTTGGAGGGGGTAGAGGTGTTTGACCAGTGGTAAAGGAGTTGGAGGGGGTAGAGGTGTTTGACCAGTGGTAAAGGGGTTGGAGGGGGTAGAGGTGTTTGACCAGTGGTAAAGGAGTTGGAGGGGGTAGAGGTGTTTGACCAGTGGTAAAGGGGTTGGAGGGGGTAGAGGTGTTTGACCAGTGGTAAAGGAGTTGGAGGGGGTAGAGGTATTTGACCAGTGGTAAAGGGGTTGGAGGGGGGTAAGGTGTTTGACCAGTGGTAAAGGGGTTGGGGGAGAGAGGTGTTTGACCAGTGGTAAAGGGGTTGGAGGGGGTAGAGGTGTTTGACCAGTGGTAAAGGGGTTGGAGGGGGTAGAGGTGTTTGACCAGTGGTAAAGGGGTTGGAGGGGGTAGAGGTGTTTGACCAGTGGTAAAGGGGTTGGAGGGGGTAAAGGTGTTTGACCAGTGGTAAAGGGGTTGGAGGGGGTAGAGGTGTTTGACCAGTGGTAAAGGATTTGGAGGGGGTAGAGGTGTTTGACCAGTGGTAAAGGGGTTGGAGGGGGGTAGAGGTGTTTGACCAGTGGTAAAGGGGTTGGAGGGGGTAGAGGTGTTTGACCAGTGGTAAAGGGGTTGGAGGGGGTAGAGGTGTTTGACCAGTGGTAAAGGAGTTGGAGGGGTTAGAGGTGTTTGACCAGTGGTAAAGGAGTTGGAGCTGTTCCACCTCATGCAGGAGACGAGGAGCGCTCAAGACTTCGCGCTGGAGTTTAGGACCTTGGCTTCTGGAGCGGGGTGGGATGACAGGGCCCTCATAGACCACTACCGGTGTAGTCTCCGGGCGGACGTCCGCAGGGAGCTGGCCTGTAGGGACACCAATCTTTCCCTGGACGAACTCATTGATATGTCCATACGGTTGGACAATTTGCTGGCTGCCCGCGGGCGTTCGGAGAGGAGTTGGAGGGGTTAGAGGTGTTTGACCAGTGGTAAAGGAGTTGGAGCTGTTCCACCTCATGCAGGAGACGAGGAGCGCTCAAGACTTCGCGCTGGAGTTTAGGACCTTGGCTGCTGGAGCGGGGTGGGATGACAGGGCCCTCATAGACCACTACCGGTGTAGTCTCCGGGCGGACGTCCGCAGGGAGCTGGCCTGTAGGGACACCAATCTTTCCCTGGACGAACTCATTGATATGTCCATACGGTTGGACAATTTGCTGGCTGCCCGCGGGCGTTCGGAGAGGGTCCTGCCCGTTCCACCCCCGGGCACCCCCGCCCCTACCCCTATGGAGGTAGGGGGGGCCGTGTCAAGGGGCACCGGAGGAGGTGGCTCCTCCTGCACCAGCTGTGGTCGGAGAGGACACACGGCCGACCGGTGCTGGAGGAGTCAGTCTGGGAGTCGAGAAGGCAGGCAGAACACTTCTCGGTCACCTCAGGTGAGTCAGCACCAGACTCGCCCAGAACCCCCTGTTGGTCATGTGTTTTTGCCTGTTTCATTTTCTATCTTTTTTCCCTCTTCCCAGCATAGGGCGCTAGTCGATTCAGGCGCAGCTGGGAACTTTATGGACCGTGGACTTGCCATTAAGCTGGGCATTCCACGGGTGCCGATAGATTCCCCCTTCCCCGTGCACTCCTTAGATAGCCGACCATTAGGGTCAGGGCTAGTCAGGGAGTCTACGGTGCGCTGGACATGGTAACGCTGGGGAATCATAAGGAAAGCATTAACTTTTTTCTTATTGATTCACCTGCGTTTCCGGTGGTGCTGGGGGTCCCCTGGATGGCTGGTCACAATCCCCTAATTTCATGGAAACAGGGGGTTCTCCAGGGGTGGTCAGAGGAGTGTTCAGGGAGGTGTCTAGGAGTTTCCATAGGTGCCACGTCGGTGGAGAGTCCAGACCAGGCGTCCACCGTGCGCATTCCCCCTGAATACGCCGATTTGGCGATCGCTTTTTGTAAAAAGGGAGCGACTAAATTACCACCTCATCGACAAGGGGATTGTGCGATAGATCTCCAGGTTAACGCTGCGCTTCCCAGGAGTCACGTGTACCCCTTGTCACAAGAGGAGACGGCGGCTATGGAGACATACGTCACGGAATCCTTGGGACAGGGGTACATTCGGCCCTCCATCTCACCCGCTTCCTCGAGTTTCTTTTTTGTGAAGAAAAAGGAGGGAGGTCTGCGTCCGTGCATTGATTATAGAGGTCTAAACGCGATCACGGTGGGGTTTAGTTACCCGCTACCTCTTATCGCTACGGCGGTGGAATCATTTCACGGAGCACAGCTCTTCACAAAATTGGATCTCAGGAGCGCGTATAACCTGGTGCGTATCAAGAAGGGAGATGAGTGGAAAACCGCCTTTAGTACCACATCAGGCCATTATGAGTACCTCGTCATGCCGTATGGGTTGAAAAATGCTCCAGCTGTCTTTCAATCCTTTGTTGACGAGATTCTCAGGGACCTGCACGGGCAGGGCGTGATTGTTTATATCGATGACATTCTGATATATTCCGCCACCCGCTCCGCGCATGTGTCCCTGGTGCGCAAGGTGCTTGGTAGACTGCTGGAGCATGACCTATTCGTTAAGGCTGAGAAGTGTGAGTTTTTCAAACGAGCCGTCTCCTTTCTGGGTTATCGCATTTCCACCACGGGGGTGGTGATGGAGTGTGACCGCGTTAAGGCCGTGCGTAATTGGCCGACTCCAACCACGTTGAAGGAAGTGCAGCGGTTCTTGGGCTTTGCCAACTACTACCGGAGGTTTATCCGGGGGTTTGGCCAGGTAGCGGCTCCCATTACCTCACTGCTGAAGGGGGGGCCGGCGCGTTTGAGATGGTCGACGGAGGCGGACGGAGCCTTCAAGAAGTTGAAGACACTGTTCACCGACGCGCCCGTGTTGGCGCACCTGAACCCGTCTTTAGCATTCGTAGTAGAGGTGGACGCATCCGAGGCTGGGGTGGGTGCCGTGATATCACAGCGCTCGGGTGCGCCCCCGAAACTCCGCCCCTGTGCTTTCTTCTCAGGGAAGCTCAGTTCGGCGGAGCGTAATTACGATGTGGGGGACAGGGAGTTGCTAGCGGTAGTCAAAGCCTTGAGGGTGTGGCGACACTGGCTTGAGGGGGCTAAGCACCCCTTTCTCATCTGGACCGACCACCGAAACCTGGAGTACATCCGGGCAGCGAGGAGACTGAATCCACGTCAGGCAAGGTGGGCCATGTTCTTCGCCCGGTTTAGGTTTACCATCTCATATAGACCGGGTTCCCTTAATACTAAAGCCGACGCGCTGTCCCGTCTGTATGACACGGATGACCGACCCATCAATCCAACTCCCATCATTCCAGCGTCAAGGCTGGTGGCACCAGTGGTGTGGGAGGTGGACGCGGACATCGAGCGGGCACTGGTGTTGGAACCTGCGCCTACGCAGGTGCCCGAGGGGCGCATGTATGTGCCGCTCGATGTTCGCGATCGGTTGATTCGGTGGGCGCACACGCTACCTGCGGCGGGTCATCCTGGTGTAGAGAGGACAGTGCGGAGTCTAAGGGGGAAGTATTGGTGGCCCACCTTGGCTAAGGACGTGAGGTCATATGTCTCTTCCTGTTCGGTGTGTGCCCAGAGTAAGGCTCCTAGGCATTTACCGAGAGGGAAGTTACAGCCCCTCCCCGTTCCGCAACAGCCATGGTCGCACCTGTCTATCGACTTCCTGACAGATCTTCCCCCCTCTCAGGGGAACACTGCGATTCTGGTGGTTGTGGATCGGTTTTCTAAGTCCTGCCGTCTCCTCCCCTTGCCCGGTCTCCCTACGGCCCTGCAGACTGCGGAGGCCCTATTTACCCACGTCTTCCGGCACTACGGGGTGCCGGAGGATATTGTCTCTGATCGGGGTTCCCAGTTCACATCCAGGGTCTGGAAGGCGTTTATGGAGCGGCTGGGGGTCTCGGTCAGTTTAACCTCCGGTTATCACCCCGAGAGCAATGGGCAGGCGGAGAGGGTGAACCAGGAGGTGGGCAGGTTCCTGAGGTCATATTGCCGGGACCGGCCAGGGGAGTGGGCGAGGTATATTCCCTGGGCAGAGTTAGCCCAGAACTCACTTCGCCACTCCTCTACTAACATGTCACCCTTCCAGTGTGTGTTAGGGTACCAGCCGGTCCTGGCCCCATGGCACCAGAGCCAGACCGAGGCTCCTGCGGTGGAGGACTGGGTTCAGCACTCCAAGGAGACCTGGAAAGCAGTACAGGACTCACTGAAGGAGGCCAGTGCCAGGCAGAAAAGGAGTGCTGACCGCCACCGCAGTGAGGCGCCGGTGTTCGTACCGGGTGACAGGGTCTGGCTCTCGACCCGGAACCTGTCCCTCCGCGTGCCCTGCCGGAAGCTGGGGCCGCAGTGTGTGGGGCCCTTCAAAGTCCTGAGGAGGATAAACGAGGTGTGTTATCGGTTGCAACTCCCTTCCTATTACCGTATTAACCCCTCGTTTCATGTGTCTCTCCTCAGGCCGGTGGTGGCTGGTCCCCTACAAGAAGATGAGGTGCCGGAGGTCCTTCCACCCCCCACATCGGGGGGTCCCCGGCGTACAGCGTAAGGGCCATTCTGGACTCGAGACGCCGGGCGGGGGGCCTGCAGTACCTCGTGGACTGGGAGGGGTACGGTCCGGAGGAGAGGTGCTGGGTGCCGGCGGAGGACGTCTTGGACCCATCCATGTTGAAGGAGTTCCACCGCCTCCGTCCGGATCGCCCTGCGCCTCGTCCTCCGGGTCGGCCTCGAGGCCGGTGTCGGCGCGCTGCAGGAGCCGCGCGTCAGGAGGGGGGTACTGTCACGATTCCTACCGACGGTGGCGCCCCCTCCTGCTCGGGTGGCGCTCGGCGGTTGTTGTCACCGGCCTATTAGCTACCACCGATTCCCTTTTTGTTTTTCCCTTTTTTATGTTTTCTCACCTGCCCTGAGTTAGTCATTAAGAGGGCTATTTAGTTCAGCTGGCCCGCTCTCTATTGTGCGGGATTGTCTTTCTGTGTGTCGACTGCTTTTTGTTCGACTGTGCTTGTTGATTGTATTTTCCCTGTTGTTGGGAGCCCTTTTATTTTGTACGTTGTGGTTTTATTAAAATTACCACACCGTGTTCGCTGCTTCCTGCGCTTCTTTCCGCCACACCACAGACAAGCCGTTACAGGGGTAGAGGTGTTTGACCAGTGGTAAAGGATTTGGAGGGGGTAGAGGTGTTTGACCAGTGTTAAAGGGGTTGGAGGGGGTAGAGGTGTTTGACCAGTGGTAAAGGGGTTGGAGGGGGTAGAGGTGTTTGACCAGTGGTAAAGGGGTTGGAGGGGGTAGAGGTGTTTGACCAGTGGTAAAGGATTTGGAGGGGGTAGAGGTGTTTGACCAGTGGTAAAGGGGTTGGAGGGTCAGAGGTATGTCAACCATCGGTGGTGGAGGGTAATATGGAAGTGTAGAAATTCCATTCAGGCCCTATAGTTCTTCAGACTGCATTGGGAAAGGAAGGGAAGGGCCATGGTGAATGGGGGTCTTAACTTGATCATGTATGCATTCTGGACTCAGGGTATTGTGTGGGGGTCCTCTTCATCAATGTTGGCCACTCTGATGGAAGGGGAAGAGGATTTTCCCTTCTGATTGACATGATGAAGATGTTTCCAACATGTGAACACAGGAGGCTTTTTGTTGCGGTTTGTTAGACAGCACCCTTCTGCTGCTTTTTTTTCTCGAAATTACAGAATGCAGGGCTTCCCTGGTTGGTTATGTCATGGTTCCACCTGTCACCAGAGGGCGGCAGAGACCATCCTAGAGACATTAACAACACCCAGGTGTGTCCTATTTAGTCATTATGATTTCCCTGTTAAAAGAGGTGTATTATGTTTTTATCCTTAACCACTGATTCCTCGTCTGGTCTCTTCTCTGCACCTGGGTCCAACCTCACCACATCACAGGTTAAGACAGGTATGAGGCTGGAGAGCCTAGTGATATTAGGAAAAATAATAAACATATAGACTGACTAATTCCACATTGACCCCGGAACAAGAGTCAATTGTATTTATTTTAGTGGGGGCCATAGTTTTGTACTATACTATTCATTATTAACAATTATAAACTGCGTGGTTCGAGCCCGTTGTATACGTGTATTCGGAAAGTACTCAGACCCCTGGAATTTTTCCACATTTTGTTACATTACAGACTTGTTATAAAATAGTTTTTTCCCCCTCATAAAATAGTTTTTCCCCCTCATACATCTACACACAATAACCCATAATAACAAAGCAAAAACATTTTGGGGGAAATTTTGCACATCTATAACCCCCCCTGGAAATATCACATTGACATAAGTATTCAGACCCTTTACTAAGTATTTTGTTGAAGCGCCTTTGGCAGCGATTACAGCCTCGAATATTCTTGGGTATGACGCTACAAGCTTGGCACACCTGTATTTGGGGAGTTTCTTTCATTCTTCTCTGCAGATCCTCTCAAGCTCTGTCAGGTTGGATGGGGAGTGTTGTTGCACAGCTATTTTCAGGTCTCTCCAGAGATGTTTGATCGTGTTCAATTCCGGGCTCTGGCTGGGTCACTCAAGGACATTCAGAGACTTGACTCGAATCCACTCCTGCGTTGTCTTGGCTGTGTGCTCCCTGACCAAGGCTTTTCTACCCCGATTTTTCAGTTTGGCTGGGTGGGCAGCTCTAGGAAGAGTCTTGGTGGTTCCAAACTTCTTCCATTTAAGAATGATGGAGGCCACGGTGTCCTTCGGGACCTTCAATGCTGCAGAAATGTTTTGGTACCCTTCCCCAGATCTGTGCATCAACACAATCCTCTCGGAACACTACGGACAATTCCTTCAACCTCGTAGCTTAGTTTTTCCTCTGGCATGCACTGTCAACTGTGAGACCTTATATAGACAGGTGTGTGCCTTTCCAATTTATCTCATATCAATTTAATTTACCACAGGTGGACTCCAATGAAGTTGTTGAAACATCTCAAGGATGATCAATGGCAAAAAATTTCGAGTCTCACAGCAAATGGTCGTAATACTTATGTAAATTAGGTATTCATGTTCTTTTTTCATAAATGTGCAAACATTTCTAAAAACCTGTTTTTGCTTTCTCCTTATGGGAGATTGATGAGGAAAATAATATTTGATCCATTTCAGAATAAGGCTGTAATGAAACAAAATGTGGGAAAAGGGAACGGGTCTGAATACTTCCCGAATGCACTGTATCAGAAGGTATACCCCGCGTTTGACAAAACATATATTTATACTGCTCTAATTACATTAGTAACCAGTTTATAATAGAAATAAGACACCTCAGGGGTTTGTGGTATATTGCCAATATACCACAACTTATGGGTGTATCCAGGCACTCTGCATTGCGTCATGCATAAGAACAGCCCTTAGCCGTGGTATATTGGCTATATACCACACCCACTGAGGCTTTTTTGGTAAAATATAGCATGGTAGGTTTACGCTAATTTGGGATCATAAGAGTAAGAACTGCTCCCAGTCCATTTTCAGAAGTTTCTGGAGGTGCATTTGAAGATTGATGGCATATGGTAACATTTGGTGGACTTTGGATTACGGCTAGATTCCAGACCAACTCCTAGGGTTAGAATAACATGGCATCCTTAACCCTGACTCTACAGCCCACTGCATTCCACACACACACACTTACCAACATTCTCAAAATCTACTGACCTTACTTATCCCCCACCTGCCATTCCACATGCAAACACACAAATCAAACTTGCACACACACAAATTCACCAACCTGCTTCAACTTTTACCATTTTGACCCCACACCCACACCCTCTTCCATGCACCACCTCACCAACCTGCTGCACATTTTCTGCACTCTTGTCATAGCTGACCTCATGTGTACCCAGTGTGTGTGTGTGGCTGGTAAGGGCATGTTTTCCCCTTGTAGTAGACCCCTGGCCAACGAGATAACAGGCAACTGGGACACAGGTGCAGCTAGGTCTGGGCTCTGAATACAAACTGGGGACCAAAGGCGAAATTGCCATGGGGGGCAGGGGGACATGTCCTCCCCAATTTTCAAGACAGGTCGATTCGTCTCCCTAAATAATTTATTTAAAATGACATAAAATAAAAAATCCCCCCCCAATTGATAATCCTGTTATTATCAATGGAAAAATTTGTAGAATTGCAGGAAATTACATTTAACGGTCGACTTTGGGCATGAAAATCAGTCCAACTCTTCCTCTTTCTCAATTTTCAAACAGGAATGGGGTGTGCCTTTGCTCGTTCATCGATGTGTCGTTCTGGTCATGCACGCCGTGACCGACGTAGCTAGTTCATTAGCTAATCTAGCCACTTGTAGCTAGACAGTAACTCCTCCAGTATGTGTTGATATCATTTCACAGGATTTGTTTTTGGATGGAAGCTGCAGAGATCGGTGTGAAATGGCACTTCTGTTGCCAAATATCTTATTCATCCATTATTTATTTTATTAATTAAATGACCTGGTAGGATGGTGCATTGATCTGTGTTTTTGCCCAAAATCAACCTTTAAAGTAACTGTTCAGTGTTTCCAGATTTCTGTGAAATATGACCTATAATAGACCTCAAATAGTTTTCCTTCCAAATGTTTTTAATTAACTAACTGTTGAAAAAAGCAGCAGGTACCCCAGTGGTTAGAGTGTTGGATTACTGACCGAAAGGTTGCAAGTTCAAATCCCTGAGCTGACAAGGTTGTTCTGGCCCTGAACAAAGCACTTAACCCACTGTTTCTAGGCTGTCATTGAAAATAAGAATTTGTTCTTAACTGTCTTGCCTGGTAAAATAACATTTCTGTGTTGTGAGTGTACCCCAACAATATAATTGTGTGGGCTTATTACTGACCAATAAACATATTCATGTGAGTTCACCAGCTCTTCCTCCTCGGGAGGATTACATCATCCTCTTTGAGGAAACAGCAATCATTTTGAAACTGTATGTTTGAGATACAAGTTTGAGGTGGGTTTTTTGAAGTGTTCTCCAATTTAAGCTTTGGCCAGAAATACATAGGATGAGTATAGG
Organism: Salmo trutta; assembly: GCF_901001165.1. Taxonomy (NCBI): domain Eukaryota; kingdom Metazoa; phylum Chordata; class Actinopteri; order Salmoniformes; family Salmonidae; genus Salmo; species Salmo trutta. Next base: position 25,157,193 of record NC_042966.1, on the reverse strand, counting down.
ATGAGTCAACAACAATGTGAGAATTTTCACTGGACAGTTACTTTAAAACTGCAAACATTTCTCTGACTCATGACAAAATATGTCCCTAAAAAAAATATATGTATATATGTGTGTATATGCATACCCCTCAAAATACGCCCCAAGAGAGGCATAATAAGTAATGTCAAACTGTGTAGAATTACAGGAAATGCATTTTAAAATGTCCCCCACAAAAATTGGTGAGCCCCACGCACCCCCGTCTACTGTTCATCCCCCCCAAATTGTACACAACAATTTCACCCTTGCTGGGGAAAAACCACAGCTGGCCTGTATCCCAAATGGCACCATATTCCCTAATGTAGTTCACTACTTTTGACCAGGGCCCATAGGGAATAGGGTGCCATTTGGGGACCAGCCCTGTTATCTTCCTCTGTTTGCCATAAAGGCTAACCTCAAAGTAGTCTGCTAATACAAACAACCCCAGAGATTAAATGCTTTTGAAACTACGACACAGTTTTTCAAACCACTTTGTAATAGATCAGTGTAAGGATTGTCTTCATAATATTATCAAGGTTTCTCTGGGGAGTGGGGACCCCTCGCGTTGGTTGATCAGGACTGAGCCTCTCATCTGAAGGAGTAAACAAACATGGTGGTAGTGGTGTGTGCAGTGTTCGTAATTGCTAATGTGGCAATCTGGCAGTACTATCATCAGTGTGGGTCAGTTTTTTTCTCTCCCTTGCACAGCTTTGTTCTGTGTCTGGTCTGAGTGAAGCATGTATGTCTCTTCAACACTGCTGAAAATATCTAAAAATACTTCAAAGGAAAAAGCAACCGGAAGGAAATATTCTTTCGAGACAAAACACATTTAATTTTGTGTGTTTATGTTTGTGTACGGAAAAAACTAGAGGGTGGATGATGAGCAATGCCTCTTCTGAGAAATGTTGTCACTGTATACAAAAGAAACACGTTAAAAGCGTTTGTATTTTGTGAAACACTTAAGATTAGTTTCTGTAGTTTGCTTTACATCAGCAGTTTATACCTGTTTAGGAGAATGAGTATCCACCCACAGTAGTATTTTTTTCATTGTTGAAGTTTTATATTGCCTCATCTACTGGAATCACATTTAATGAAGTGTCACGAATGTGATGAGAGACGGACCAAGGCGCAGCGTGATTAGAGTTCCACATATTTTAATAAACAGTGAAACTTCTACAAAACAATAAACCAACAAGGAAACGTGAAAGTAGTGGTGCTACATGCACATACACAAAACAATATCCCACTAAGCAGGTGGGAACAGGGACTCCTTAAGTATGATCCCCAATTAGAGACAATGAACATCAGCTGCCTCTAATTGGGAACCATACCAAGAGCACCAACATAGAGATGAAAAGACTAGAACACACCCTAGTCACGCCCTGACCTACAACACCATAGAGAACCAAGGGCTCTCTATGGTCAGGGCATGACAGTACCCCCCCCCCCCATAGGTGCGGACCCCGGCCGCAAAACCTGAAACCAAATGGGGAGGGTAGGGGGGGTGACTAGTGTCGATGGCGGCTCCAGTGCGGGTCGCCAACTCCCGCCCAGACCCCGGATCTGGCCATGGCACCGGGCTGAACGCCATGCCTGAACTGGGCATCGGCGCAGAGGAAGGCTCCGGCCTTGGAGAGGTACTTGATGCCGTGCCTGGACTGGACACCGGCGCAGAAGAGGGCTCCGGCCATGGAGCTGGTTTGGCCGCCATGCCTGGACTGGGCATCGGCGCAGAGTAAGGCTCCAGCCTTGGAGCGGTACTGGATGCCGTGCCTGGACTGGGCACCGGCGCAGAAGAGGGCTCCAGCCATGAAGCTGGTTTGGCCGCCGTGCCTGGACTGGGCACCGGCGCAGAGGAAGGCTCCGGCCTTGGAGCGGGACTGGACTCCGTGCCTGGACTGGGCACCGTTGCAGAGGAAGGCTCTGGCCTTGGAGCATGACTGGACGCCGTGCCTGGACTGGGCAACGGCGCAGAGGAAGGCTCCGGCCTTGGAGCGGGACTGGACTCCGTGCCTGGACTGGGCACCGGTGCAGAGGAAGGCTCCGGCCTTGGAGCGGGACTGGACGCCGTGCCTGGACTGGGCACCGGTGCAGAGGAAGGCTCCGGCCTTGGAGCGGGACTGGACGCCGTGCCTGGACACCGTGCCTGGACTGGGCACCAGTGCAGAGGAAGGCTCCTGCCATGGAGCGGGACTGGACGCCATGCCTGGACTGGGCACCGGCGCAGAGGAAGGCTCCTGCCATGGAGCTGGACTGGACGCAGGTTGCATCGGACTGATGACACGCTCCTCAGGTCGAGTGTGTGGAGCCGGCACAGGACGCTCCGGGCTGGAGAGGCGCACTGGAGGCCTAGTGCGTGGAGCCAGTACAGGTGGCACCGGACTGTTGACACGCACTTCAGGGTGAGTGCGGGGAGCTGGCACATGACGTACCGGACTGGGGAGGCGCACTGGAGGCCTGGTGCCTGGAGTTGGCACAGGTGGCACCGGACTGGTGACATGCACCTCAGGGTGAGTGCGGGGAGCTGGCACAGGACGTACCATCATTCTTAAATGGAAGAAATTTGGAACCACCAAAACTCTTCCTAGAGCTGGGCGCCTGGCCAAATTGAACAATCGGGGTAGAAGGGCCTTGGTCAGGGAGGTGACCAAGAATGCTCCAGAGTTCCTCTGTGGAGATGGGAGAACCTTCCAGAAGTACAACCGTCTCTGCAGCATTCCACCAATCAGGCCTTTATGGCAGAGTGGCCAGATGGAAGCCACTCCTCTGTAAAAGGCACATGACAGCCCGCTTGCGGTTTGACAAAAGGTACCTAAAGGACTCAGACCAAGACAAACAAGATTCTCTGGTCTGATGAAACCAAGATTTAACACTTTGGCCTGAATGCCAAGCGTCATGTCTTGAGGAAACCTGGCAGCACCATCACTACAGTGAAACGTTGTGGTGGCAGTACCATGCTGTGGGAATGTTTATCAGCAGCAGGGACTGGGAGACTCGTCAGGATTGAGGAAAAGATGAACGGAGCAAATTACAGAGATCCTTGATGAAAACTTGCTCCAGAGTGCTCAGGACCTCAGACTGGGGCGAAAGTTCACCTTCCAACAGGACAAAGACCCTAAGCACACAGCCAAGACAACAAAGGAGTGGCTTCGGGACAAGTCTCTGAATGTCCTTGAGTGGCCCAGCCAGAGTCTGGACTTGAACCTGATCGAACATACAGGTGTGCTAAGCTTGTAGCATCAAACCAAAGAATCGCTGCCAAAGGTGCTTTAACAAAGTACTGAGTAAAGGGTCTGAATACTAAAGTAAATATGATCTTTCAGTTTGATTGTTTTTTATAAATTTGCTAACATTTTTAAAAACCTATTATTGCTTTGTAATCATGGGGTATTGTGTGTAGATTGACAAGGGGGGAAAACAATAATGATAAATTATAAAATAAGGCTGTAACTTAACAAAATATGGAAAAAGTCAAGGGGTCTGAACACTTTCCGAATGCACTGTATATACAGTTGAAGTCGGAACTTTACATACACCTGAGCGAAATACATTTAAACTCAGTTTTTCACAATCCTGACATTTAATCCTAATAAAAAATTCCCTGTCTTAGGTCAGTTAGGATCACCACTTTATTTTATAAATATGTGAAATGGCAGAATAATAGTAGAGAACGATTTCTTTCAGCTTTAATTTCTTTCGTCACATTCCCAGTGAGTCAGAAGTTTACATACACTCAATTAGTATTTGGTAGCATTGCCTTTAAATTGTTTAACCTGTTGGGGCTAGGGGGCAGTATTTGCATGGCCGGATAAAAAACGTACCCAATTTAATCTGCTTACTACTCCTGCCCAGTAACTAGAATATGCATATAATTAGTAGATTTCGATAGAAAACACTCTACAGTTTCTAAAACTGTTTGAATGGTGTCTGTGAGTATAATAGAACTCATATGGCAGGCCAAAACCTGAGAAGATTCCATGCAGGAAGTGGTAATCTGATTTGTGGAATCACCTTCAACACTTTGCCTATGAAACACACCGTGAGTTAGGATTCATTTAGAAATAAATTATTAACTTTTTCGAACAAAACTACATTTGTTGTGGACCTGGGATTCCTGGAAGTGTCTTCTGATGAAGATAATCAAAGATAAGGGAATATTCACAATGGTATATTTGATTTTAGATGGTTCCAAGATGGCGCTAACCTGTATCGCCTAGCCTATTTTTCTGAGCATAGCACCTTGTTTATTGCAAAGTGTGATTTCCCAGTAAAGTTATTTTTAAATCTGGCAATGCGGTTGCATTCACGAGATGTTAATCTATAATTCTTTGAATGACAATATTAAATTTTAACAATGTTTTCGAATAGTAATTTTGTAAATTGTAGCGCTGTTTCACCGGAAGCATATGAGGGAAAATATTTTCTGAACGTCACGCGCCGATGTAAAATGCTGTTTTTATATATAAATATGAACTTTATCGAACAAAAAATGCATGTATTGTGTAACATGATGTCCTAGGAGTGTCATCTGATGAAGATTGTCAAAGGTTAGTGCTGCATTTAGCTGTGTTTTGGGTATTTGTGATGCATGCTAGTTGCTTTGAAAATGGCACTGTGATTATTTTGGGCTGGGTACTCTCCTAACATAATCTAATGTTTTGCTTTTGCTGTAAAGCCTTTTTGAAATCGGACAACGTGGTTCGATTCAGGAGAGGTGTATCTATAAAATGGTATAAAATAGTCATATGTTTGAGAAATTGAAGTTATAGCATTTATGAGGTATTTGTATTTCACGCGACGTGATTCCACTGGCTGTTGACTAGGGTGGGACGCAAGCGTCCCAGGTTCCCAGACAGGTTAACACTAAGTAAGCCTTAATGGTAAATGTCATGTAAGAACCCTTGCTTGTGGAAGTGTTTAATGTTTCTCTCAGTGATATGGCGTGGTATAGTTTTAGGAATCTGTGTTTCTGGAGGCGGTAGAAACACACCTGCATAGGCCTGGTGCTGGCTAGCGGAGTACAACACTTGAAAAATAAAAGGAGAGCCACACTACAATTTAATGACAATGTTTTAATTACTAAATTAATGCTTTTTTCTATGTTATATTTATATCTATAAATCGACCAATGAAATCAAGCCACAGCCGGCCATGATTACAGACACAACACACACAGTCATGATTACAGAATCTGTGTCCTTTCAAACTCTATATAAACTATTATAAACTGGGTGGTTCGAGCCCTGAATTCTGATTGGCTGAAAGCCGTGGTATACCACGGGTATGACAAAACATTTATTTTTACTGTTCTAATTACGTTGGTAATCAGTTTATAATAGCAATAAGGCACCTCTTGGTTTGTGATATATGGACAATATACCAAGCACTCTGCGTTGCGTCGTGCCTAAGAACAGGCCTTAGCCGGGGTATATTGGCAATATACCACACCCCTTCGGTGTCACGGCTGTTCAAAGGATCGGACCAAAATGCAGCGTGTTCGTAGTTCCACATATTTATTTATCCGTGAAACATAATGCAATACACAAATACTTGAAACACAAAAAACAACAAACCGTGACGCAGAGAGGAAAACACACTACTCAAAAGATAATCACCCACAAAAACAGGTGGGACAAACATCAACTTCAATATGACCTCCAATTAGAGACAACGACTACCAGCTGCCTCTAATTGGAGATCACACCAAACAACACCAACATAGAAACACAAAACTAGAACTGAACATAGAAATACAAAACATAGACAAACACCCCCTGTCACGCCCTGACCTACTCTACCACAGAAAATAACAACTTACTATGGTCAGGACGTGACAGTACCCCCCCCCCCAAAGGTGCAGACCCTGACTGCACACAAACAAAACCCAACAAAACAACCACAAAACACAAAGGGAGGGTAGGGAGGGTGACAAAAGTCTATGGCGGCTCTAGTGCTACACCCAGAACCCTCCTCTCACTCCGATCATCCAGCAACGGAGGTGGCTCCGGCTCAGGGCGTAACCCCCGTTCCGCCCACAGATCCCTCTGCTTCTGTAACACCGGCCTGTGGATCATTATCAGAGGAATCGGACTGTAGATCATTACCGGAAGCTCTGTGCTGCAGACCACCGCTGGAGGTTCTGGCCTACAGGCCGCCGCTGGAGGATCTGGGCTGCAGGCCGCCGCTGGAAGATCTGGGCTGCAGGCCGCTGCTGGAGACTCCGGGCTGCAGGCCACCGCTGGAGACTCCGGGCTGCAGGCCGCCGCTGGAGACTCCGGGCTGCAGGCCGTCGGTGAAGACTCCGGACTGAGGAGCGTCGCTGGAGGCTCCGGACTGAGGAGCGTCGCTGAAGGCTCCGGACTGAGGAGCGTCGCTGGAGGCTCCGGACTGAGGAGCGTCGCTGGAGGCTCCGGACTGAGGAGCGTTGCTGGAGGCTCCGTACTGGTGAGCGTCGCTGGAGGCTCCGGACTGAGGAGTGTCGCTGGAGGCTCCGGACTGGGGATGCGCACTGGAGGCCTGATGCGTGGGGCTGGCATAGGAGCCGCCAGACTAGTAACACGCACCTCAGGGCGAGTGCAGGGAGCAACTTCAATATGACCTCCAATTAGAGACAACGACTACCAGCTGCCTGTAATTGGAGATCCCGCCAAACAACACCAACATAGAAATACAAAACTAGAACTGAACATATAAATACACAACATAGACAAACACCCCCTGTCACGCCCTGACCTACTCTACCACAGAAAATAACAACTTACTATGGTCAGGACGTGACATTCGGGTCATTTTGCTTATGTGAACCACAGTTTTGTCATTATACCCTAATGAAGACAGCTTGGCTGTTGGTGTTAAATTATTGCATCTGAGCTCCTAGTGTGCGGCTCTCCTTTTCTTTTTCAACTTTGCGTTTCTGACAGACTATGGGACAGTGATCACTAAGGTCCATAGCAAAGGGAGATGGAGGGGGTGAGGGAGAGTGGGAGGGGAGGGTTATTTGAGGATTATTTGTCAGTATGAGACCAATCAGAGTTGATTTAGCAGGATTCTTTACATTCAAACGAGTGGGCTCAGAAATCTGTTGGACTAAATTACAGTTGTGTAAAGTATTACATAAGTAGTTTTTTGGGGTATCTGTACTTTACTTTACTATTTATATTTTTGAAAGCTTTTACTTTTACTTCACTACATTCCTAAAGAAAATGATGTACTTTTTACTCCATACATTTTCCCTGACACCCAAGAGTACTCGTTACATTTTGAATGCTTAGCAGGACTGGAAAATGGTCTAATTCACACACTTATCAAGAGAACATCCCTGGTCATCCCTACTGCCTCTGATCTGGCGGACTCACTAACCGCATGCTTCGTTTGTAAATTATGTCTGGGTGTTGAAGCGTGCCCCTATCCGTAAAAAAAATGCTGCCGTCTAGTTTGCTTAATATAAGGAATTTGAAATTATTTATACTTTTACTTTTAGCTTTGATAGTTAAGTATATTTTAGCAATAACATTTACTTTTGATACATAAGTATATTTGAAACCACATATCTTTAGACTTTTATTCAAGTAGGATTTTACTTGATGACTTTCACTTTTACTTGAGTCATTTTCTATTAAGGTATCTGTACTTTTACTCAAGTACGACAATTGGGTACTTTTTCCACCACTAAATTAAAATCAATACATACTGATTTAGGACAATCAGATGAGGGAGTAAACAAATTGAGATGGCGAAGCAAACTGTACTAATGGGGGAATGTAGCTCAACAGGATTTAGATTGAAGCAATAAGGCCCAAGTGGGTGTGACATATGGAAATGTACCAGGGCTAAGGGCTGACCCTGGCACGACGCAATGCAGAGTGCCTGGATGCAGACCTTAGCCATATACCACAAATCCCAGAGGTGCCTTATTGCTATTATAAACTTGTTACCAACGTAATTCGAGAAGGAAAAATACATGTTTTTTCATACCTGTGGTATACGGTCTGATATACCACACCTGTCAGCTAATCAGCATTCAGGGTTCGCACCACCCAGTTTATAATACTGATTTTAGCACTCCTGGAACTGAGATCATTTCTAGCAGATGAACGGTACGACAGGGTAAAACAAGGTGTAGTGGCCTGGTCGGGGTGAATGACGAAGGAGCTGGAAACCATTCAGACAATAATTTTGTCTCCAGACGGTGACATCACAGGAACGTTGGATAAACACACAGGTCTTTCCAAGAACTCGACATCGCCCTGGCCCCGCCGTTGTTACTGCTGCAGGATAAACAGGTAATCTGTCTCAGGGTTCACTAATTGGCACCCCCCTTGCTCAGACACACACACAAACTCCTCGCCCAGCAGGGTCTAGATGGTGATGGTCAGAGGGGAGCAGCAAACGACAGGATTGTGTAATGACCAAATCAATGACCTCATGTTGCCGACGGTAGGAAAATGGCTGCCAGAGCCAGAAGCCAGGTGGCGTGTGTGTGTAGGCTCACATTTACTTTAATGTACACAGCTACACCCACTCATGTGCAAACACAAACACATATGCACACACGCACACACTCACGCACACACTCACGTAAGTAAAGGCTGTGTGGTGAACAAAGGCTGCTTTGCCCCCCCTCTCGCCCGCCCGGCGAGCCATCGTGATTATTTCATAGCAGTTTACGAGATGTAAGATCTAGGGAGCAGACAGCCCCTCGGCTGCACCTCAGAATCCCTAGCGGACCAGAGGGTCCCACCGGCGAGCTGAGCTGCGACTCAGAGCAGAGTTAGAGTGCCTCATTTTCCATGCACACTCACAGACACAGACACACACACACACACACACACATCGCTCTTCCTCCCTCGCTCTCTCTCTATTCACACAACATGGAAAAAAGCCCAGGTGAAGGTAATGTTTTGGCTCTCCTTCCTTTTAACTTTCTCTAACTGCACAATCCATAAATTCTCCTTCTCCTCTCTGATCATAACGTCTGTATTACCTGTATTACCTATGTATTACCTACGTATTACCTATGTATTACCCTCATCTGTATTACCTACGTCTGTATTACCTATGTATTACCTATGGCATCAATCTCCCCACATCAAGTCATGCAGCACCAGCAGGCTGGCTTCTTACATCATTACCTTTGGACAAAAACACAATCCTATTTGGAGCATGACATCTCTTTATTTTCAGACGTTCAGGGACGGCTGCGGTGTGTGAGTGCGTGGTGGAGGGAGTTTCAGCTGTAGACATAGATGCCCCTACAAAGCTTCTATAGACTGAATGTACAGTATACAGTAGCACATATGCATAAGCATATAAAATGGTACAGACGGTCAGACTGTCACAACCCCCCACAGTATGAACACCCCAACTAAACGCAAATGCCCTCAGGAAACCTACATGTGTGGAGCGATACACATTTACAGTAAATGTCAAACTGTATGTGGACAATACCCGGCATACGTTTCCTTTCAACATCAAGCTCTGTCCATGTCAGATCAGATAGCATGGCGATTTACTTTGCCGACAGCACAATAATATTGGCCAAAGAAAAAGGGTTTTGCTTTGAAAGGGGACAATGCTTACTGGTATTTAAAACACAAATATGGTTTGTTAGTGCTGAACACCTGTATGACACGTAAATGCATGTGAATGAGTGTGTGTGTGTGTCTTAGTGTGTGTGTGTGTCTCTATTCGTATCTATGTGTGAAAAACACATTGGTAGCCATAGAGAACGGCTTCCATCTAACAATAGGTGGCTGGCTAAAAGGCATCCATCCCCCTAGCTTGTGATGGTCAGAGTGAGTGATAAAATACAAAGATATATATACCGTGGCTGGCAGGCTGTGTGTTTGGGGCCTTAATCCGAGGCAGGCGGAACAGCCAAGTCCCTCATAAGGGTTCTTTTCATGCCACTCTGGGGCCTGGTGCTTTCTGGGGGCCCGAGATGAGGGGAGGCTAGGCCGGGGGGGACAAGGTACCCCTCAATCCTCCCCCACACTAATCATCCCCCTGGCACCCCTTTGTGAGGCTTTTCCACTTTGATTTCATGTTTGCCCATCTCATGTCTCTGAGAAGGGGAGAGCAGGGACATTCCACGAAGCTCAAAGCCCCCACACGCATGCAGACACACACAAGCATACCTGAACAAACACACACACACACACACACACACACACACACACACACACACACACACACACACACACACACACACACACACACACACACACACACACACACACACACACACACACCTCATTACGCCCCAGCTCGATAAAGGAAAAGAGAAGCTTGTTCCAGTTCTCCTGGAACAAAGGCCTTATTCTGTGGTGGTTTGTGTTCTGGAGATGTTCAGGGGCTTTTCTGGGGGTCTCAGGAACTGTTACAATCTGAGGGGGTTGTTGGCTGACCTGCCGCTGTAGCTACTTGTTCAGGGAAGGAAAGAGTGGATGAAGGGGATGGGTGGATGGCAGTGGGAAGGTTACAGAGGGTGCTACATGTAACAGTAGCTCTTCTGAGTCCTCTCCCAAGCCGATGACACCCAGCGAGCCAGACATCCATCTGTCCACCCAGAGGGACTCTCCATTTCTGGTGTCCCCCCAGCCCTGAGCCTGTTCTCTGGCTGGGTGTCCCTTTGGGTCCCCCCTAGGAGCTCCAGAGCTCCGGGTGTTGGTGTAGCCACTGAGGTTTATAGACTCCCTACTGAGAGCATCTCCTTAATGCAGACAATGGGGTGCATTTATCCCAAGGCTGACCGTGCTGACCCCCTAAACTCACTCCCCTGCTAGGGAACCAGACTGGCGGCTCTTTTCACAGAGCCTTTCAGCGGGCCGCACAAAGCAGCCTGGTCCACAGGCAAGCAGGCCTCACTCACACATTTATATACTCACCTCACTCACTTATTCACATATGTATTTATACTCTCACACACTAACTCAAAAAACCTCAACAATAGGCTACTTGCAAGAACGTGCACATCAAAACACACATTTGCACATACATTTTCAAGTTTCAACAAGCTACCTCCTCGCAATCTTAAAAACACACAGGGCTATACTTTTACACATAGCCTACAAAACAGGCCCAGACGCACGGACCAGAAACATGGATGAGGCAGGTTTATAGCATTATATAGATATGCAGAAATTCATTAAATTCATGCCCAAATAAAAGGTGTTCACACTTCACAGACATCCACAATATCACCCTCAGCCATACACACACAGTCTGTTTATTATCAAAACACATTCTTTGTCCTCTTTTTACATCCTTCATGCTCTTCCCATCCCCTATCCTTGTTCTCTCTCTTTTCAAATACTTCTCCCTCTTTCATTGTCACTTCCTTTCCCCAGTTTGTATTGTTTTTTATTTCCCTCATTCCTCTTTTCTTTCATTCGCTGGGTTTTCATTCCAACCCCCAACCTCAGTGTACAGGAGCTATTTCCATTGGTGTATGTGTGTGTGCGCGTAGTGCATGAGCTATTTCTACTGGCGTGAGTGTGTGTGCGCTCGTGGTGCATGCGTGCGTTTGTGCGTGCATGTGTGTGTTTGTGTGTGTGTGTGTATACTGTATATGTGAGCTCATGCATTTGTGTGCGTCTGTATATGTGCTTGTGTGTGTGTGTTTGCGTTCGTCCGTGCATGTATGTGTGTGTGCATGTGTGCGCCTGTTTGTGTGTGTGTCTGAGCAAGTGAAGGGGGGCTTCCCCTTTCTACTTTAGTTTATGTGCGTATCCTTTCGAGGACCCCTGCCGCGAGGAAGAACCTTCTTTTCATCCCTTTTTGCATTCGAATGCATCCTATACACTCTCTAAAACCCCGTTAAATGTGAAGAAAAAGGAGAGAATGAAATGAGTGAGTGATAGACGTCTTTGTTCTCCAGCCTTAGCACTCTTCTCAGGACTTCTATTTATTTGCGTCTTTTTTCCACTGAAAAGAAACAGTATCTTTATTTCTGAGAATGTGGCATGTCGAAGAAGGGGGTGGGGATAAGCCAAACCCTTAAGGTCTGTTGTGGACTCAATCAGTCAGCTGGAGATAAAAAAAAAAAGATTTTATATATATACATATAAATATATACACATACATACATACATACATACATACATACATACATACATACATACATACATACATACATACATACATACATACATACATACATACATACATACAGTTGAATACACTTAGGTTGGAGTCATTGAAACTCGTTTTTCAACCACTCCACAAATTTCTTCTTAACAAACTATAGTTTTGGCACGTTGGTTGTGACATCTACTTTGTCCATGACACAAGTAATTTTTCCAACAATTGTTTACAGACAGATTATTTCACTTATAATGCACTGTATCACAAATCCAGTGGGTCAGAAGTTTACATACACTAAGTTGACTGTGCCTTCAAACAGCTTGGAAAATTCCAGACAATGATGTCATGGCTTTAGAAGCTTCTGATAGGCTAATTGACATTTTCAGTCAATTGGATGTGTACCTGTGGATGTATTTCAAGGCCTACCTTCAAACTCAGTGCCTCTTTGCTTGACATCATGGAAAAATCTAAAGAAATCAGCCAAGACCTCAGAAAGAAAACTGTAGACCTCCACAAGTCTCGTTCATCCTTGGGAGCAATTTCCAAATGCCTGAAGGTACCACGTTCATCTGTACAAACAATAGTATGCAAGTATAACCACCATGGGACCACGCAACCGTCATACCGCTCAGGAAGGAGACACGTTCTGTCTCCTAAAGATGAATGTACTTTGGTGCGAAAAGTGCAAATCAATCCCAGAACAGCAGCAACAGACCTTGTGAAGATGCTGGAGGAAACGGGTGCAAAAGTATTTATATTCACAGTAAAACCGTTCTATATTGACTTAACCTGAAAGGCTGCTCAGCATGGAAGAAGCCACTGCTCCAAAGCCACCATAAAAAAGCCAGACTACGGTTTGCAACTGCACATGGGGACAAAGATTGTACTTTTTGGGGAAATGTCCTCTGGTCTGATGAAACAAAAATAGAACTGTTTGGCCATAATCACCATCGTTATGTTTGGAGGTAAAAGGGGTGAGGCTTGCAAGCCGAAGAACACCATCCCAACCGTGAAGCACGGGGGTGGCAGCATCATGTTGTGGGGGTGCTTTGCTGCAGGAGGGACTGGTGCACTTCACAAAATAAATGTCATCATGAGGGAGGACAATTATGTGGATATATTGAAGCAACATCTCAAGAAATCAGTCAGTAAGTTAAAGCTTGTTTGCAAATGGGTCTTCCGAGTGGACAATGACAAGCATACTTCCAAAGTTGTGGCAAAATGGCTTCAGGACAACATAGTCAAGGTATTGGAGTGGCCATCACTAAACCCTGACCTCAAACCTATAGAAAATTTGTGGGCAGAACTGAAAAAGTGTGTGCGAGCAAGGAGGCCGACAAACCTGACTCAGTTACTCCAGCTCTGTCAGGAGGAATGGGCCAAAATTCACCCAACTTATTGTGGGAAGCTTGTGGAAGGCTACCCGAAACATTTGACCCAAATTAATGACACTCCGGAAGCGGAACTTGTCCTTGAACAGTTCTTTAGTACGTTCATCTCTGTATCTGATAAACATGCTCCTATGAAGAGATTAAGAATTAAAGATAGAGCCAACCCATGGTTCAGGCCTGAACTTGCTGAGTTAATTCAGCTAAGGAACAAAGCTTGGTCTGAAGCCAGACACTCTGGTAGTTCTGCTAACTGGCTCACCTTCAGACAACTTAGAAACACATTTACTGCTTCCATAAAAAGGGCTAAATCAAATTTCATTAATTCCATTTCTGACCCTCTTGGCTCTCCAGCTAAGTTATGGAAGGGTATTAAATCCCCAAAATGAAGCAGCCACACAGTCGGGTTCACAACTTACTGTTGAGAGTGAGAACAATAGCATACACAAGGTGCAATTTTTAAAATTTGTTTGTTCATCAGCAGGCACTCAATTAGCCCGTCAGCTATTTGTTTTTAGATTGGTAAGTTAGTCTAGCTGCCAGCTATCTAAACTTATAGTAAGCATGGTCGAATTACAGACCGGGTTGGGGCCCATTGTTCAGCAGTAATAATACAAAACATGCAAACATTAGCCTCCACCCCATGGCAAAATTACCTGTAAAATGGATGTGGGTACGCAATCCATGAGCCACTGCGGCCCCTCATGATAAGTTCAGTTTTTTGTGGCCCTCACCCTCATCAACGTTGGCTATTCCTGACCTAGACCAAGCGACCTGTGTCTGGTTAAAATATTACCTGCACAACAGAAGTCAATGTATATCTGTTGATATAGTTCAGTCTAATTTTCTTGACATAACCAAAGGGGTGCCACAAGGCTTAAAACGAGGCCCGTTGCTGTTCACTATTTACATATTTAGAACTGGGGTTTACATCTCTATGCGGATGACACAGTTATTTATTCCTGTGTCCCCTCAGTGCAGCAGGCCATTCATAACCTTCAGCTTGGCTTTGACTCAATTCAAGAATCGCTCACCAATCTTAAATTAGTGCTAAATGTTGATAAAACCAATTGTATGTTTTTCTCTAGGTCAATTGGCATGCTGACTGCAGGAATGTCCACCAGAGCTGTTGCTAGAGAATGTAATGTTAATTTCTCTACCAACTTCGTTTTCGAGAATTTGGAGGTATGTCCAACCGGCCTCACAACCACAGACCACGTGTAACCACGCCAACCCAAAATGGTTATGGTATATGGGCAGGCATAATCTACGGACACCGAACACAATTTCCATTTTATCGATGGCAATTTGAATGCAGAGATACCGTGACGAGATCCTGAGGCCCGTTGTCATACCATTCATCTGCCACCATCACCTCATGTTTCAGCATGAGGCCTCATGTCGCAGGCCTCATGTCGCAAGGATCTGTACACAATTCCTGGAAGCTGAAAACGTCCCAGTTCTTCCATGGTCTGTACACTCACCAGACATGTCACCCACTGAGCTGTTTGGGATGCTCTGGATCGACATGTACTACAGCGTGTTCCAGTACCAGTCAATATCCAGCAACTTCGCACAGCCATTGAAGAGGTTTGGGACAACATTCCACAGGCCACAATCAACAGCCAGATCAACTCTATGCGAAGGAGATGTGTCGCGCTGCATGAGGCAAATTATGGTCACAACAGATGCTGACTGGTTTTCTGATCCACGCCTATACCTTTTTTAAAAAGGTGTCTTTGACCAACAGATGCATATCTGTATTCACAGTCGTGTGAAATCCATAGATTAGGGCCTAATGAATTTATATGAACTGTTTTGTGGGCTATACTCGGCCTTGTCTTCGGACGGTAAGTTGGTGGTTGTAGACATCCCTCTAGTGGTGTGGGGGCTGTGCTTTGGCAAAGTGGGTGGGGTTATATCCTGCTTGTTTGGCCCTGTCCGGGGGTATCATCGGATGGGGCCACAGTGTCTTCTGATCCCTCCTGTCTCAGCCTCCAGTATTTATGCTGCAGTAGTTTATGTGCCGGGGGGCTAGGGTCAGTCTGTTTCATCTGGAGTATTCTCTTGTCTTATCCGGTGTCCTGTGTGAATTTAA
This sequence comes from Salmo trutta, assembly GCF_901001165.1. Lineage (NCBI taxonomy): Eukaryota > Metazoa > Chordata > Actinopteri > Salmoniformes > Salmonidae > Salmo > Salmo trutta. Next base: position 25,141,608 of record NC_042966.1, on the reverse strand, counting down.
ATATGCTCTCTCTAATTCTTTCTTTCTCTCGGAGGACCTGAGCCCTAGGACCATGCCTCGGGACTACCTGGCATGATGACTCCTTGCTGTCCCCAGTCCACCTGGCCATGCTGCTGCTCCAGTTTCAACTGTTCTGCCTGCGGCTATGGAACCCTGACCTGTTCACCGGACGTGCTTGTTGCACCCTCGACAACTACAATGATTATTATTGTTTGACCATGCTGGTCATTTATGAACATTTTAACATCTTGACCATGTTCTGTTATAATATCCACCCGGCACAGCCAGAAGAGGACTGGCCACCCCTCATAGCCTGGTTCCTCTCTAGGTTTCTTCCTAGGTTTTTAGCCTTTCTAGGGAGTTTTTCCTAGGGAGTTTTTCCTAGCCACCGTGCCTCTTTCACATGCATTGCTTGCTGTTTGGGGTTTTAGGCTGGGTTTCTGTACAGCACTTTGAGATTTCAGCTGATATACGAAGGGCTATATAAATAAATTTGATTTGATTTGATTTGTAACTCAGTAAAATCTTTTAAATTGTTGCATGTTGCATTTATATTTTTGTTCAGTGTATATAAAGCACTTCTCCAGAAACTTCCATACTAGCTCACCTCACTTCTAATGTGGAAATCTAGTAACTATTATACGCCCTCTCAAGGCTGGTTGGTATTAGAGGTTTCACAGGTCTCATCTGAGTTGGGGAAGACTGCTTTCAATTATTCTGCCCCTCAGACCTGGAATGACCTACAGGTCACTCTAAAACATGATTCTTTGTTCCCAAAAGGTGAATTTAGGGCTCTGATATTTTTTTATTTCACTTTTTTTAACCAGGTAGGCCAGTTGAGAACAAATACTCATTTACAACTGCGACATGGCCAAGATAAAGCAAAGCAGTGAGACAAAAACAACAACACAGAGTTACACATGGGATAAACAAACATACAGTCAATAACACAATAATAATACCAATAATACCAATAATAACACTTACCAATGAAAACTGCACTTGTTTTGATTGATTGTATATATTTGTTTCTACTGCACTTTTAAATGTAATGTAATTGATTTATTTGAAATGTTGTAATTGTAAATTGTAGTGATCATGCATGAATAGTTATTCAAATTGCTTGAACTGTTGTTCTCAGGGCACCATTGGAAATGGACCCTGGTCTCAATCGGTTCCCCTGGTTAAATAAAGGTTAATACGTGTGGGTGTGTTGACGTGTTAGTGACTTGGTATTAATGAACTCTCCAGCTATAGACCTCACTCACTTCTTTGGCACAGGAGACAACCTTCTCTCTCTCTCACACTCTCTCTCGCTCTCTCTCGCTCTCTCTCTCGCTCTCTTGCTCTCTTTTTTTTGCGCTCTTTCCTTTCTCTCTCTTTCTCTTTCCTCTAAGATTAATCCATGGCCTACTCTAGAGAGAGGTTCATTTTGAAGATTGCTGAAGGATTTCCAAGGCTCTTAAAAGTTGAGAGGGTGAGATAGTCATGCTTAGGCCTCATTATAGTGGCTGGGGAGAGAGAGAAAAGACAGGAAATAGTTTTGTTCTGCTAAGAGAGCAATAGCAGTCGGGCTAAGTGAACATGCTGTCAAAGAGAGAAAGTCAGAGAGACATTTGTTCTGTGATTAGCACAGTGAGTGCTCTCAGCTCCTCCACTGTTCTCTACTTAATTAGCAATTATTATCTAGAGGAGTGGAGGCCTTAGATGAGCAGACAGGCTTTAATCTTGTTCTTCCTCTGGCTGGATCCAACATGTACAGTACCTTATGTGCTACTCTGGGGATCTTGATTTGTAGAGAAATAAGTTTACCACAATTGACCGTGTTTAACATCACTCTCAGTGGCTGTTGGACTTTTTCAGCCATATGGACATGGAATTGATTTAGCAATTGCTCTCTTTTTTGTTTCTCTCTCTCTCTCTCTCTCTCTCTCTCTCTCTCTCTCTCTCTCTCTCTCTCTCTCTCTCTCTCTCTCTCTCTCTCTCTATATATATATATATATATATATAGAGAGAGAGAGAGAGAGAAACAAAAAAGAGAGCAATTGCTAAATCAATTCCATGTCCATATGGCTGAAAAAGTCCAACAGCCACTGAGAGTGATGTTAAACACGGTCAATTGTGGTAAACTTCTTTCTCTACAAATCAAGATCCCCAGAGTAGCACATAAGGATCCCTCAGGAGACCATGCTCTCTCTCTCTCTCTCTCTCTCTCTCTCTCTCTCTCTCTCTCTCTCTCTCTCTCTCTCTCTCTCTCTCTCTCTCTCTATTTATATATATATATAGAGAGAGAGAGAGAGAGAGAGAGAGCATGGTCTCCTGAGGGATCTCCTCCCAGACCTGGACTAAAGCATCCGCCAACTCCTGGACAGTCTGTGGTGCAACGTGGCGTTGGTGGATGGAGCGAGACATGATGTCCCAGATGTGCTCAATTGGATTCATGTCTGGGGAACGGGCGGGCCAGTCCATAGCATCAATGCCTTCCTCTTGCAGGAACTGCTGACACACTCCAGCCACATGAGGTCTAGCATTGTCTTGCATTAGGAGGAACCCAGGGCCAACCGCACCAGCATATGGTCTCACAAGGGGTCTGAGGATCTCATCTCGGTACCTAATGGCAGTCAGACTACCTCTGGCGAGCACATGGAGGGCTGTGTGGCCCCCCAAAGAAACGCCACCATGCTGGAGGATGTTGCAGGCAGCAGAACATTCTCCATGGCATCTCCAGTCTCTGTCATGTCTGTCACGTGCTCAGTGTGAACCTGCTTTCATCTGTGAAGAGCACAGGGCGCCAGTGGCGAATTTGCCAATCTTGGTGTTCTTTAGCAAATGCCAAACGTCCTGCACGGTGTTGGGCTGTAAGCACAACCCCCACCTGTGGATGTCGGGCCCTCATACCACCCTTATGGAGTCTGTTTCTGACCATTTGAGCAGACACATGCATATTTGTGGCCTGCTGGAGGTCATTTTGCAGGGCTCTGGCAGTGCTTCTCCTGCTCCTCCTTGCACAAAGGCGGAGGTAGCGGTCCTGCTGCTGGGTTGTTGCCCTCCTACGGCCTCCTCCACGTCTCCTGATGTACTGCCCTGTCTCCTGGTAGCGCCTCCATGCTCTGGACACTACGCTGACAGACACAGCAAACCTTCTTGCCACAGCTCGCATTGATGTGCCATCCTGGATGAGCTGCACTACCTGAGCCACTTGTGTGGGTTGTAGACTCTGTCTCATGCTACCACTAGAGTGAAAGCACTGCCAGTATTCAAAAGTGACCAAAACATCAGCCAGGAAGCATAGGAACTGAGAAGTGGTCTGTGGTCCCCACCTGCAGAACCACTCATTACATTTACATTACATTTACATTTAAGTCATTTAGCAGACGCTCTTATCCAGAGCGACTTACAAATTGGTGCATTCACCTTATGATATCCAGTGGAACAACCACTTTACAATAGTGCATCTAAATCTTTTAAGGGGGGGGGGGTTAGAAGGATTACTTTATCCTATCCCAGGTATTCCTTAAAGAGGTGGGGTTTCAGGTGTCTCCGGAAGGTGGTGATTGACTCCACTGTCCTGGCCACTCCTTTATTGGGGGTGTCTTGCTAATTGCCTATAATTCCCACCTGTTGTCTATTCCATTTGCACAACAGCATGTGAAATGTATTGTCAATCAGTGTTGCTTGGACAGTTTGATTTCACAGAAGTGTGATTGACTTGGAGTTACATTGTGTTGTTTAAGTGTTCCCTTTATTTTTTTGAGCAGTGTATATATACACACTACCGTTCAAAAGTTTGGGGTCACTTAGAAATGTCCATGTTTTTGAAAGAAAAGCTTATTTTTTGTCCATTAAAACATCAGTTCCCCAATTGTTCAGAAATACAGTGTAGACATTGTTCATGTTGTAAATGACTATTGTAGCTGGAAACGGCTGATTTTCAATGGAATATCTACATAGGCGTACAGAGGCCCATTATCAGCAACCATCACTCAATTAGCCTTTTAAAATTATAAACTTGGATTAGCTAACACAACGTGACATTGGAACACGGGAGTGATGGTTGCCGGTAATGGGCCTCTGTATGCCTATATATATACATATATTTTCCTCTCTCCTATCCATTGCCTGCCATAATATCGAGAGAGCATTCTGATTGTGTCTTCTCGCTGCTCTAAGACATCTCAGCCATTCCAAATCTCTTAGAAGCGCGAGGCGAAAGGGGAAGAATTCGGCTTAGTCCTGGAATGGCTTGGATAGCGGGCCCCTTCTGAGTTTCCTTCAACTTTTCATTTTGCGGAGTGCCGTGGTAGATTTACTGTAATCTGGCAGATCAAAGGCAATGAGTTCAGTCCTATTCCCATAATCCGGTTTGATGGTGACTGTTGTGAAAGTAATAACAATGAAAAAAGATAATTCAGTTTAAGCTGGTGGGGTGTTTTTTCCCCCCTCTCATTACATACTGTATGTTGACGCATTAATAACAGATTCATCATTTTCTATTTTGGTTCTGTTTGCATGGTTTCTAATTTGTCTCACTTTAGTAATTTAGGAGACGTGCTTATCCAGAGCGACTTACAATAGTGAGTGCATACATTTTCATAATGGTCCTCCTCAAATCAAACCCACAACCCTGGCATTGCAAGCACCATGCTCTACCAACTGAGCCACACAGGACCACAGTTCACAGAGAGGATGTTGTTGATGCTGTTGATGAATTCTTATCAGCTCCGATTTTAGTTGATGATAATGAACTAAATCATAATTTCCAATCATGGATCTGCTTGGGTTCTATTCAAACTACAGTATAATACTTCTTACATTGTTAATCAAGTGTGTTTTTCATGGCAGACTGAGAGAGCGAGAGAGAGAGGAGGGAGGGGGGAGAGAGCAAGAGAAACAGTTATCGATCCATCTCCCTGATCTAAACCATGGGTTAATGAATTAGCTTCCCCTTTTTGCATCAACACATCTGAAAAGGCCTGAACTGTAGCTCAGTGCTATACTAACCCAACAGAAAGGAAATCAAATGTTTACCCAGCGACAGGCTTTCTCGCTGAGGGCTCAGTCATCTAGTAAGCATTCCAGGAGTGACAATTATGAGATTGCATCTGACAGCCAAATAATATTCCAACTGAGGGCCCTCGCCGCCGCCAGGATGGCCGCTTTGATTCACTTAAGTGGGAAACAATTAGTGACACTGAATGTCCCTCCTGGACTTGGTGGAACCCCTGTACGTCCCCCTCCCCCCCCCCCCCCCCCCGGAAAGCCTGCCTCCTACTCTATACGGTGCCCTCTAGATCGAAGTCTGTCTCCCTAACTGATGCAGGGTGACCCCCCCTCCCATACATTGCCCCCAGAAAGTAATTCATCCAGCCCAATATGTGCCCCCCCCTCCCCATACAGTGCCCCCCAAAGGCCTACCCCCTCCCTGCGTAATGCGTACCTCCCTGCTCTACCCTTGCGCTCCACTTAGGGCCATGATACTAATGGCAGATGTTGTCTCTAAGTGGAGGGCAGCCATCAGAGCTCTGGAGACAGTTCCCTCTTTTAACCTTACTTTACCTTCATCTCACTCCAAATCACAATGAACAAGACCATCTCTGTCTATTTTTCTCTCTTCTTTAAACCCAACCGGCAACTGCAGTATATGACCCTCGGGGCTCACACTGACAGGAGACTGCTTTGCTGGGCAAACCAATTATTAAAAACCCAAAGCGTCTGTTCACTGTGTTTCTGCTGCCCGTGTCAGCTCAGTATCCCAGGAATTTGAACACAAACCAGGGGAATAAAGGAGGGGAGTGTGGCGATGTTGAAGGTCTCTGTGCTCAAAGTACTGTATTGCAGATGTACTGTTTCCTGAAAGGAGGAGATATCCCCCTTCTCTCTCTCTCGTTCTCTCTCTCTCTGTCTCTCACTCTCTCTCTGTCTCAGACATCAGACGAGCAAATCAAATGGAATAGATTCCCTCTGCCTTTCTTATTTGTTTGTTTACTTCTGCTTGCTTCACACAGACACAGCTCTGCATCTTTCATGAGGATAGTATTTCTCTCTCTCCTGTACTCACTCTCTCTTGTTCTGAGATCACTCTCTCCTTCTCTCCTTCTCTCCTTCTGACTTCCTCGTTATCTCATTGTTCTCTCCCCCTCTCTTTCCCTCTCTCTCTTTCCCCTCTTCACATGTATCTCTCCCCTTACCCCCCTTTCTTATTCTGAGCTCCCTCCCTCCCTTGCTCACAAAGACAATGTGTGACATTGATCTGGAGATCATGGAGGATGTGGCCTCCTCTCCAGAAAGGCACAGTGCCATGCCTCTGTGTGATGATAAACTCTTGATAGTGCAACAAAAGAAAATCTGCAAAGAATCTGCAAAGAACAACCCTGTAACTTCAAATGTTGATGACAGCCTCCTGCGTCTGCAATGTTTGTTTACATAGATCTCTACAACTGACGCATATCTCAAAAACAACACAATGCAAAGAAACTTCTAGAATCATACTAGAAGAGAAGCTGTAAAATGTATCTTACCTACGCAATCTCTACAGTAGGCTATCACCTTTGTTTTTAGTCAGTTCAGTTACATGTATGGTAGCCTACATTTTGTTAATTGTGTCTTGTCTTTTCGGATGACAATTTTGTACAGTAATCATCTTCTTCTCTACGAGAATAGAAAAAAAGAAGACAAGCCCTCTTCTCACACATAATGAGAACCAGCCCAATGGCACATGTCTGATTAATGTGGGGAACTGTGGTTGCTCTGCCTTGGCTTTAAGATGTTCTCTCTCTCTCTCTCTCTCTCTCTCTCTCTCTCTCTCTCTCTCTCTCTCTCTCTCTCTCTCTCTCTCTTTTGTCACCCTGTCAAGACCTGAGTGATCTATCATTAGAATACCGTAGGAATAATACACTCATTCTAATACGGTTCATGATTTAATCCTTTCTATTTGGGCTCTGGTTAGAATGCCCTGACTGTTCATATTGTGAAGGAAGAGGTCTTATTGGTGCAAGAGAAGGAACCTGTGGAGTTGAGACCCCCTAGTGGTAGCTTTGGAAACAGCAGTACCCTCCAGGATTATACAGCTCATACAGCCCCATTGTTTTCTTTTAATTTGTCCTCTGGGTATCTCACCTTTGAAAAATGGCACCATTTAATTTTCATGGAAATAGGTATTTGAGTTGTTCACGAATACAGTGTTTTCTATAGTGGTGACAGTGTTGAGACTGAGTACAAGAGGGGGGATTTAGTGAGGCTGAGCAAGATCATTGTCTGGAATCAGGCTGGAATGAGTAGATGTTCACCACATACTGTAGCCAGCTATGATCATCCCGTTGTCTCTGCAGGGCTGTGAGGGAGCTATAGGGCTGAGCTGGGTTGGGGTGCGGCTGGGGTGGGCTGACCTAGCCCTGTGCCTATCTAGGAACACATGCTGCTTCAGTAGCCTTGGTCGGCTCCATAGAATCCAGAGCCTCTGGGCTTTATCTAATAATAATAATATATGTAGTTTGTATAGCTGGAATCTAAAATACGTTTTTAAAACAAAAAATAACATTTCAGTTACCCTGAAATTGACAGTTCTGGGTGGAAGATATTCCACGGTCATCCACAGAGGCAGCTGCATGTCCAACATGTCACATCCTGTGTCCGATCCACTTTCATGCGCACCTTCCTCACCTGCGCTGTCCACGTCTCTTCTGACTGAGGCCCAGATGAAGGGTTGTGCAGAGGGGAAACAAGTCAGAAGTCAGGTCACCTCTTACCAGTTGTAGACTCATTGGTAAACTACGAAAAACATGTAGCACCCACCTGGATGAAGCCATAGATGCAGTAAAGAGGTCAATGGAACACAGACTGTGGGGGATAGAAGAAAGAAGCGGATTGGCACACATTTAACAAATCTGGATGGAGATATTCATCAAATCAATCGTGATTTATATATTATAACAGGCCCACAATGTGGTTACTAAAATCCAATTGGATATATTTGGCAATTTTTGCTGCATAACATTTAGAAGTAGCCCCTTTTCAGGTTTAGAATAAGTAACTACTAAATGTTAACTCCCATTCGTATAAGCTGGTAGCATAGCAAGCATAGAGAAATCAGTGGCGGTAGTCAGTCTTTTTTAAACCTTTAATTCAGTTGATTGTTGATGATGACATGAATATACTCCAATTTTTTACCTCAACATAGTGTGAAATGCACGAGGAGATTCGGGATCTTTCCCCCACGCATTTCCATGGCATTTCCATTGTTTGGGTCGAGTTCCATTGACCTCTTTACCGCATCTATGCTTCTACCAAGCTTAGGGTGCATGAATCTCACTACAGTCAACAGGGATAGTCCAACTTGAAATAAACCATTGTGGAAAAACTTTTGTGATCCTATACCCTCTTCAACAGTCTCTAAGCGTCAGACATGTCTTTTTGTTTCAAATAAAAACTGTTAAATAGCTAGCTTCTCAGTTCAGTTAGTAAAATAGTTGATTTGCCAGTCTTGCACTGCCATGGATCTATATATATATATATATATATATATATACACAATCAAAACTTAATCAGCAAACAAAATATTTACAGAGCTCTCTGTTTAGGTGACATCACAGCGCCATGGCAACCTCGGACGACCTAGCTGGGCCTGCGGGTCTCATCACTACAAATGTGCTGGGATAGAGATGTACAGGATCAGAGAGAGAGAGAGAGAGAGAGAGATAAGAGAGGGATGGAGGGGGGAGAGAGAGAGTGAGTCCCTGTCAATGCTGAAAGCTATCATCTCCTCAAGTAGTGTTTTATAAAGAGAAGTGAGGTGGAGAGCCTTCCTTACTTACAAACACAGCCTATCGTCTGTGAGTGAGTGGCATGCCTGCTGTCCTCACATTACCTCTCATAATGCAGAGCAGTCCGTTTTTTGGGGGGTGGGGGGCGGGGTAGATCAGCTTTAATATTGCAGATAAAGTTGAAGTCAGAAGTTTACATACACTTAGGTTGGAGTCATTAAAACTCGTTTTTCAACCACTCCACAAATTTCTTGTTAACAAACTATAGTTTTGGCAAGTCGGTTAGGACATCTACTTTGTGCATGACACAAGTAATTTTTCCAACAATTGTTTACAGACAGATTATTTCACTTATACTTCACTGTATCACAATTCCAGTGGGTCAGAAGTTTACATACACTAAGTTGACTGTGCCTTTAAACAGTTTGGAAAATTCCATGAAATGATGTCATGGCTTTAGAAGCTTCTGATAGGCTAATTGACATCATTTGAGTCAATTGGATGTGTACCTGTCGATGTATTTCAAGGCCTACCTTCAAACTCAGTGCCTCTTTGCTTGACATTATGGGAAAATCAAAAGAAATCAGCCAAGACCTCAGAAAATTAATTGTAGACGTCTACAAATCTGGTTCATCCTTGGGAGCAATTTCCAAATGCCTGAAGGTTCCATATTAATCTGTACAAACAATAGCATGCAAGTATAAACACCATGGGACCACGCAGCCGTCATACCGCTCAGGAAGGAGAGACGTTCTGTCTCCTAGAGATGAACGTACTTTGGTGTGAAAAGTGCAAATCAATCCCAGAACAACAGCAACAGACCTTGTGAAGATGCTGGAGGAAACAGGTACAAAGTATCTATATTCACAGTAAAACGAGTCCTATTTCGACATAACCTGAAAGGCCGCTCAGCAAGGAAGAAGCCACTGCTCCAAAAACGCCATTAAAAAGCCAGACTACGGTTTGCAACTGCACATGGGGACAAAGATAGTACTTTTAGGAGAAATGTCCTCTGGTCGGATGAAACAAAAATACAACTGTTTGGCCATAACTGTTTGGCCATAATAATGATTATGTTTGGCGGAAAAAGGGTGAGGCTTGCAAGCCGAAGAACACCATCCCAACCGTTAAGCATGTGGGTGGCAGCATCATGTTGTGGGGGTGCTCTGCTGCAGGAGGGACTGGTGCACTTCACAAAATAGATGGCATCATGAGGGAGGAAAATTATGTGGATATATTGAAGCAACATCTCAAGACATCAGTCAGGAGGTCAAAACTTGGTCGCAAATGGGTCTTCCGAATGGACAATGACCCCAAGCATACTTCCAAAGTTGTGGCAAAATGGCTTAAGGACAACAAAGTCAAGGTATAGGAGGGGCCATCACAAAGCCCTGACCTCAATCCTATAGAAAATTTGTGGACATAACTGAAAAAGCGTGTGCGAGCAAGGAGGCCTACTAACCTGACTCAGTTACACCAGCTCTGTCAGGAGGAATGGGCCAAAATTCACCCAACTTATTGTGGGAAGCTTGTGGAAGGCTACCCAAAACGTTTGAGCCAAGTTAAACAATTGAAAGGCAATGCTACCAAATACTAATTGAGTGTATGTAAACTTCTGACTCACTGGGAATGTGATGAAAGAAATAAAAGCTGAAAGAAATCGTTCTCTCTACTATTATTCTGACATTTCACATTCTTAAAATAAAGTGGTGATCCTAACTGACATAAAACAGGGAATGTTTACTAGGATTAAATGTCAGGAATTGTGAACAACTGAGTTTAAATGTATTTGGCTAAGGTATATATAAACTTCTGACTTCAACTGTAGATTGGGACTTTTGTAAATGTAATTGTCTGCATCATTTCCAATCCCCCATATATTTTTTTGTTTACAGTGAGGGAAAAAAGTATTTCATCCCCTCCTAATTTTGTACGTTTGCCGACTGACAAAGAAATGATCAGTCTATAAATTTAGTGGTAGGTTTATTTGAACAGAGAGAGACAGAACAACAAAACACAAATCCAGAAAAACGCATGTAAAAAATGTTATAAAATTATTTGCATTTTAATGAGTGAAATAAGTATTTGACCCCTCTGCAAAACATGACTTAGTACTTGGTGGCAAAACCCTTGTTGGCAATCACAGACGTCAGATGTTTCTTGTAGTTGGCCACCATGTTTGCACACATCTCAGGAGGGATTTTGTCCCACTCCTCTTTGCAGATCGTCTCCAAGTCATTAAGGTTTTGAGGCTGACGTTTGGCAACTCAAACCTTCAGCTCCCTCCACAGATTTTCTATGGGATTAAGGTCTGGAGACTGGCTAAGCCACCCCAGGACCTTAATGTGCTTCTTCTTGAGCCACTCCTTTGTTGCCTTGGCCGTGTGTTTTGGGTCAGTGTCATGCTGGAATAACCATCCATGACCCACTTTCAATGCCCTGGCTGAGGGAAGGAGGTTCTCACCCAAGATTTGACGGTACATGGCCCAGTCCATCGTCCCTTTGATGCGGTGAAGTTGTCCTGTCCCCTTAGCAGAAAAACACCCCCAAAGCATAATGTTTCCACCTCCATGTTTGACAGTGGGGATGGTGTTCTTGGGGTCATATGCAGCATTCCTCCTCCTCCAGACACGGCGAGTTGAGTTGATGCCAAAAAGCTCCATTTTGGTCTCATCTGACCACAACACTTTCACCCAGTTGTCCTCTGAATCATTCAGATGTTCATTGGCAAACTTCAGACGGGCATGTATATGTGCTTTCTTGAGCAGGGGGACCTTGCAGGCGCTGCAGGATTTCAGTCCTTCACGGCGTAGTGTGTTACCAATTGTTTTCTTGGTGACTATGGTCCCAGCTGCCTTGAGATCATTGACAAGATCCTCCCGTGTAGCTCCCGTTTAGCCCATTCCAGCCTTGTGTAGGTCTACAATCTTGTCCCTGACATCCTTGGAGAGCTCTTTGTTCTTGGCCATGGTGGAGAGTTTGGAATCTGATTGATTGATTGCTTCCGCGGACTGGTGTCTTTTATACAGGTAACAAGCTGAGATTAGGAGCACTCCCTTTAAAACCTGTTGAGGATAGGGGGCAGTATTTTCACGGCCGGATGAAAAACGTACCCAAATTAAACTGCCTACTGCTCGGGCCCAGAAACTAGAATATGCATATTATTAGTAGATTTGGATAGAAAACACTCTGAAGTTCCTAAAACTGTTTAAATGAGGTCTGTGTGTATAACAGAACTCATATGGCAGGCAAAAACCTAAGAAAAATACAACCAGGAAGTGGGAAATCTGAGATTTGTAGTTCTTCTTTTGAATCGCTATCGAAACTACAGTGTCTGTGGGGTCAAGTTGCGCTTCCTAAGGCTTCCATTGGCTGTCAACAGCCTTTAGAAAGTTTTTCATTTTTCTCCTGTTACTGGGCAGAGAATAGTAGCTCAGTCAATGAGTGGACTGCCTGAAGACAAAGGGCTTGGTTATGCGCGAGCCCGCGAGAGCGCCGTTCCTTCTTTTTCTCCTGGAATGAATACACTATTGTCCGGTTGGAATATTATCGCATTTTTAGACTAAAAATACCCTAAAGATTGATTGTAAACAACGTTTGACATGTTTCTACGAACGGTAATGGAACATTTTGACTTTTCGTGTCTCGATTTGCGCTCGCACATTATGCCTTTGGATAGTGATCTGAACGCACGAACAAAACGGAGGTATTTGGACATAAATATGGAGTATTTCGAACAAAACGAACATTTCTTGTGGAAGTAGGAGTCCTGGGAGTGCATTCCGCTGAAGATCAGCAAAGGTAAGGAATGATTTATAACACTAATTCAGAGTTTTGTTGATGCCAGAACTTGGCGGGTAGCTGTATAGCTTGCATTGATGGTTAAGCTATGTACTCAGAATATTGAACAATGTGCTTTCTCCGTAAAGTTATTTTGTAATCTGACACAGCGGTTGCATCAAGGAGTAGTGTATCTATAATTCTTTAAATAATTGTTATATATTTTGTAAATGTTTATGATGAGTATTTCTGTAAATGAATGTGCTCATTCACCGGAGGTTTTGATGGGAATACATTTTCTGAACATCACGCGCCAATATAAAATGCTGTTTCTGGATATAAATATGAACTTGATCGAACAAAACTCACATGTATTGTGTAACATGATGTCCTATGAGTGTCATCTGATGAAGATTGTCAAAGGTTAGTGCTTCATTTTAGCTGTATTTTGGGGTTTTGTGACACATCTCCTTGCTTGGACAATGGCTGTGTGGTTATTGTTTGTCTATGTACTGTCCTAAAATAATCTAATGTTTTAATTTTGCTGTAAAGCCTTTTTGAAATCGGACAATGTGGTCCGATTTATATATACAGTACCAGTGAAAAGTTTGGACACGTTCTCATTTAAGGGTTTTTCTTTATTTTTACTATTTTCTACATTGTATAATAATAGTGAAGACATCAAAACTACGGAATAACACATATGGAGTCATGTAGTAACCAAAAAAAAGTGTTAAACAAATCAAAATCTATATTACATTTGAGATTCTTGAAATTAGCCACCCTTTGCCTTGATGACAGCATTGCACACTGGCATTCTCTCAATGTCACGACTTCCACCGAAGTCGGCTCCTCTCCTTGTTCGGGCGGCGTGCGGCGGTCGACGTCACCAGCTTTCTAGCCATCGCCGCTCCATTTTTCATTTGATCCATTTGTTTTGTCTTGTTCGCTGCACACCTGGTTTTCATTACCCAATCACACTGCATGGTATTTATTCCTCTGTTCCCCCTCATATCTTTGTGTGAAATTGTTTGTGTTACGTGCTTATTGTTGACGCACAAGACTGGTTTGCTTATACCGTGTTGTTCACGAAGATGTTTATTGTGAAACATAAATTATTGTGACTGTTTTGCGCTTTTTGCACTTTTGCCTCTGGGCTGGAGGTTTTGACGCAGTTGCGTCCGTCTGTTGGTTTCTCCTGCCTCAATAAAGTGTGCGCCTATACACTACTCTCTGCTCTCCTGCACCTGACTTCATTACCAGTACGCACACACCTGACACTCAACCAACTTCACCTTCCACAACCTTCCATGAGGACAAATCTCTGCAGCACTCTACCAATCAGGCCTTTATGGTAGGGTGGCCAGACGGAAGCTCTGGTCTGATGAAACCGAGATTGAACACTTTGGCCTGAATGCCAAGTGTCACGTCTGGAGGAAACCAGGCACCGCTCATCACCTGGCCAATACCATCCCTACGGTGAAGCATGGTGGTGGCAGCACCATGCTGTTGGGATGTTTTTCAGCAGCAGGGACTGGGAGACTAGTCAGGATCAAGGGAAAGATGTATGGAGCAAAGTACAGAGAGATCCTTGATGAAAACCTGCTCCAGAGCACTCAGGACCTCAGACTGGGGCGAAGGTTCACCTTCCAACAGGACAACAACCCTAAGTACACATCCAAGACAATTCAGGCGTGGCTTCGGGACAAGTTTTTGAATGTCCTTGAGAGGCCCAGCCAGAGCCTGGACTTGAACCCAATCGAACATCACTGGAGAGGCCTGAAAATAGCTGTGCAGCAACGGTCCCATGCAACTTTACAGAGCTTATAGGATCTGCAGAGAAGAATGGGAGAAACCCCCTGCATACAGGTGTGTCAAACTTCTAGCGTCATACCCAAGAAGACACGATGCTGTGATCGCTGTCAAAGGTGCTTCAACAAAGTACTGAGTAAAGGGTCTGAATACTTATGTAAATGTGATATTCCATTATTATTTGTTTTATAAATTAGGAAATATTTCTAAAAACCTGTTTTTGCTTTGTCATTATGGGGTATTGTGTGTAGATTTATGAGAATAAAAAACAATTTAAACAATTTTAGAATAAGGCTGTAACGTAACAAAATGTGGAAAAAGTCAAGGGGTATGAATACTTTCCGAAGGCACCGTATATCCGACAATACCTTTTCAATTCTATGCCCTGCACATTTTTCTACCTAAAGACCAGCCTGGATCATCTAACAGAAACCTCAGATCCAAAAACAAAAGCCTTCTCAGCTCATACACACCACCGTCAGGTTATCACTGAGTTTCCGCTCTCCTCTCTCTGTCACCCATTGAGGTGAATAGTGTACTCCGTCATGGAACAATGTGTTTGCACACAAATCAGGTTTGTTTCTTCTGAGATTCCTCCATTCTGTCTCGCCATTAGATTTCACAGTTTATTTAGCATTTTCTACTGTTTGTTTGCTGGTGTAATTTGTTGTTTTGGCCGCTCCCGATCTGGCTAGCCAGCCAGTAGAAAAAAATAACAGAGAAAGCTACTTTGATTGCTGCTTGTCAGAAACTGGCAAGCCTTATCACAGGATGGGTGGATGGATAGATGATGGGTGAGTGGGTGTGATTGTGAAGCGGTGTGATTGTGAAGCGTGTTGGGATTGATTCAGGGCAACGTGTGTGTGTGGACATACGTGTGTGTGCATGCATGCTTTTATGCACGTGCGGGCGTGTGTGTGTATGCTCGTGTGTGTGTGTGTGTGTGTGTGTGTGTGTGTGTGTGTGTGTGTGTGTGTGTGTGTGTGTGTGTGTGTGTGTGTGTCGGGTGGGGGGGGTGAGGGACAGTCTGTGGATGGGAATGATTAATGGGCTCCTCCAGCATGAAGGAGTCACATCCTGGGCCCCATAGGCTGAACAGGAACACAGGGACACGCTACCCCTCCCTCCATCCTTTCCCGTCTCTTCCTCCCTTACTCCCTCCAAACCCTGCTTGTTTTCACACCTGCTTGCGGCCTTGACCACACTGCACACTGCTGAGAAGTTTATTTCTCGCTCTCACTCTTACTTTCTTTCTTTCTCTATCTCTCTCTCTCTGATCCGTGCATCTGTACTGTGATAAAATGGGGCAGCACCGCAGAGAATGGTCCGTAATGAAAGCGGAAAAGAAAAGGGGGCTTGAGGGGGCGAGTGCAACGGAGCAAAAGTGTACAAATGTTTATGTTTGAATTGACAAATCAAGATGTGAAGTAATTGATGATTGATGAGGATTATCCCAAGGCTTTGACGCCCTGAGTTGTCAGGGTGAGGCGGGGCGGAGGGTGGTGTGTGTGTGTGTGTGTGATCAGTAGGCGAGGGGAGCCTGAGGGGCGGAGATGGAGAGCAGCTATGGTGTTCAAGCTTTTAATAGTGGTTTTCTCTAAGGACTCAGTGAGCTCAGAGCTCCAGGTGTCCTGTCGGATTGACTGTAGTTTCTGGTCTGGGTGACTGAGGGGGGTTGAAAGTGGGAAGTGTGGGGGTTTTGGGTGACTGGCGGTGGGTGTAAGGGTGGTTATGAGTGGAAGGTTTTGGATGACTGAGGGGACTGTAAGGGCAGAGGAGTGGTGGGTTTTGGGTGACTGGAGCCTGGTGTGTAAGAGGATTGGTTTCAGTAACTCTGACTGATCGACAGACCCGTTGTGGCATGTGTCACATGTGTTGTAGGAGGGGACAGGGACTGCGGCTGGCCTGAGTGGCTGGTCTTCTGTCACGTATGGGCAATCCTTCTGGCATGCTGCCACAGGTAGAAACATATGCTTGTTTGTTAGTTAGTCTGTGTGTGTGTGTGTGGAAACTGAGGCAGTGTGATTAATGAGTGTTCCAACTTCAGGGGACAGCCATGGCAGGGTGTGACAAATAAACACTGTAGACCTGCATCCTTTCTCTCAACACGACGCACGCATGTACACACACACACACACACACACACACACACACACACACACACACACACACACACACACACACACACACACACACTGTTCCATTAAACCGGTCCTGACAGTGAAACACCTGTCTTCTGTGCCAACAACAGCATTGGCTGGCATCCATTTATCTATCAGACTAATCATGAAGCATTGAAACAGCACTTCCCTTTTCATCTGGGCTTGATCCTAATCAGGGCCAACTGTCTGAGTCATGTGAACAGTTACACACACACACAAACACACACACATTCATATACAACCACACACACACACACACACACAGAGCGAGACAGACATACACACACAAACAGACACACATAAAGTGTGCATGCTACTATGTGCATGTGTGGGTAAAGACTCAGCTTTGTGAGTTCTGCTGATAACAGCAGTAAGATGGGGGAGACTGTTCAAAGAAGTTCAGCACCATGCGTGGCTCTCCTTCAATCCACTTTATAGTTTCTCCAGAAGAATTATTCCCACTGTGATAGCTATTATTAGTGGTGTAAAACCTAGCCTATGCAAACGAACTCTGACAGGACAAATGAAAGTCATCAAAAGTGCATTCTCGCTTTCACTCTCTCGCTCTCTCTTTTCCACTCTCTTTCACTCTCTCTCTCTCTCTTTTCCACTCTCTTTCACTCTCTCTCTCTCTTTTCCACTCTCTCTCTCTCTCTCTTTTCCACTCTCTTTCACTCTCTCTCTCTCTCTTTTCCACTCTCTTTCACTCTCTCTCTCTTTTCCACTCTCTTTCGTTCTCTCTCTCTCTTCAGTTTGTAAAAGGAAGAAGGGGATTTAAAGTCCCTGAAAAGCCTTGAAGAGAACATTGAGAAGCAGAGAATTAAAGAGGGGGACAATAAAAAGACTGCTATATGTAGTTGAAATGAGCTCAGAGCTCTGCTCTAAAGTATCCATTCACCGCAGAAATACTTGGAAACAGAACTTTTCCTTTAGATAAAGAGAACCAGCTTTGTCCATGTCCATTCCTACACAAATGAATCATCATATTCTCTGCTAGAGTTAGGAGGGCTTAAATCGCATGTCTTGACCTTTAGCTACAGAAGTGCAATAGTTGACATTCTAATACCAACAACCATTTACCCTAGCAACCTTTTGTCTTTAATGTTCTCCTTGCAAAGGGCAAGTCTAACTGTTAATGACGTGGTGTGTTATTATGACACAATAATATATCCCACACCATGTAAACCAACCTCAGGGTCGTAAATATAATGCATGCTCTCATCTTTAAGTATGGAGGCCATGTTGCATTGACACACACAAACACACGCACACACACACTTGCACACACACATATAGAAGTGAGCGCATGCATGGATTCCTGCTCTGCTGTACTGGTACAGTCCACATGCCATTCCAATGCGATGAGGGGGGGGATTGATATCTGGGGGGCACATAATCATCAGACTCGAGGGCCTCGGCTGTCCCACTTTCTTTCCCCTCTGCCAGTGCCATGAGGCCTGGACACTGCCTGCCTGACATCCCTGGAAAGACGAGAGAGGGAGAGAGAAGGCGGAGAGAGAGAATGGGGAAGGGACAGAGAGTGAAGGGAGGAGAGCAATGGAGATTGAGAGAGTGAAAGAAAAGGGAGAAGCAGTGGAGGTAGAGAGAGAGAGGGAGGGGAGACGGATATAGAGACTGGGGACTAGTACTAGTTTAATGTGGTTATTCCTGGGGTCTGACGAGACTTTTGGCAGTTCTGCAGTCTGCTCTTATCTCCATTCAGTCCCTGCTCAGACCTCTGCACTCCTCAGCGATAATGGCCTCATATTAGGACTGAGCCCTGGGCACAGGGAGGCAGCCAGGCAGGGCTGGGAAAGGTTAGCAACTACAGGAGGGATAGCAGCTCGGATGACCACATTCGGAAGGAATATCCCCTGTTGCTCAGCAGGGGAGGGTGGAAAGGAAGAGAAGATGACACACCCCATCACACACTCACAGACAAGAGTAAATATAGATGCACACAAAGACACACTCACATTTTATAAACATGCCATCTACAGTTGGATGGAGCCTGTGAGCCTACATAGAGAGCAGCAGCAGTAACAGCTGTGTGTCCAGTGGGCCTGCAGCCACTGTCTCTCCACTGGTACTGGCACATTAACAGACAGACAGACAAACTTGCAGGCAGACAGATAGTGCCCCCTGCCTCCCCCCTAATCTGGCCTAATGCCTTCACAGTACTGAAAGAGGATGTGTTCTCAATGGCACCCTATTCTGTATATAGCGAACTACTTTCCACCTTGTCCCCCATGCTGTTGACCCATTCATTCAGTATCAAATCCTTATTATAATCAGCATGGACAAAAAGTGACACACACACAGCTCTGCCCAGAGTAGGTATTGGTCACATGCAACTCATGGAGTGCAGACCCCTTGTACCTTCCACCCACGAGCACCTGTTCAATCTAACACCCAAGAGACTCTCTCTGTCTCTCTCTCTCTCTCTCTCTCTCTCTCTCTCTCTCTCTCTCTCTCTCTCTCTGTCTCTCTGTGTCTCTGTGTCTCCCTCTCACACACACACATGCACACACACTCCACCGAAGCACCAAGCTGTCCCACTGTGATAAGCTCAGTGGCATTTTCATCAGCGGACCGCTTCTCCGCTCTGATTGGACCATTATCATAAGAAAGACTTTCTGGATCCAGGAAGCCTCTGGACGCTGATTCATGTTCAAAATTGGGATTAGTTAATCTGTCCCCTCAAATCCCCTCAAACACACGAGGAACAAACATTCAACAGATAGATAACCACCACAGCTTTGGTAGAGAGGAGAAGGGGAGGAAGAGGGGAGAAGGGGAGGAAGAGGGGAGAAGGGGAGGAAGAGGGGAGAAGGGGAGGAAGAGGGGAGAAGGGAAGGAGGTGTGTAGATATTTCAATATTCCACCCATGTCCATTTCTATTTGTTTCTCTTTCTCTCTGCCTTTTTAATGTCTCTGTGCGAGCTTCTTTCAGTCTCACTTACCCACTCCTTTCTCTCTGCCTTTTTAATGTCTCTGTCTGTGTGCTTCTTTCAGTCTCAGTAAACCTCTCCTTTCTCTCTGCCTTTTTAATGTCTCTGTCTGTGTGCGCTTCTTTCAGTCTCAGTAAACCTCTCCTTTCTCTCTGCCTTTTTAATGTCTCTGTCTGTGTGCGCTTCTTTCAGTCTCAGTAAACCTCTCCTTTCTCTCTGCCTTTTTAATGTCTCTGTCTATGTGCGCTTCTTTCAGTCTCACTTAACCTCTCCTTTCTCTCTGCCTTTTTAATGTCTCTGTCTGTGTGCGCTTCTTTCAGTCTCAGTAAACCTCTCCTTTCTCTCTGCCTTTTTAATGTATCTGTCTATGTGCGCTTCTTTCAGTCTCACTTAACCTCTCCTTTCTCTCTGCCTTTTTAATGTCTCTGTCTGTGTGCGCTTCTTTCAGTCTCAGTAAACCTCTCCTTTCTCTCTGCCTTTTTAATGTCTCTGTCTGTGTGCGCTTCTTTCATTCTCACTTAACCTCTCCTTTCGCTCTGCCTTTTTAATGTCTCTGTCTGTGTGCTTCTTTCAGTCTCAGTAAACCTCTCCTTTCTCTCTGCCTTTTTAATGTCTCTGTCTGTGTGTACTTCTTTCAGTCTCACTTAACCTCTCCTTTCTCTCTGCCTTTTTAACCTGTTAGGGCTAGGGGGCAGTATTTACACGGCCGGATAAAAAACGTACCCGATTTAATCTGGTTACTACTCCTGCCCAGTAACTAGAATATGCATATAATTATTGGCTTTGGATAGAAAACACGCTAAAGTTTCTAAAACTGTTTGAATGGTGTCTGTGAGTATAACAGAACTCATATGGCAGGCAAAAACCTGAGAAGATTCTGACCAGGAAGTGGCCTGTCTGACAAGTTGTTGTTCTTCTTGCCTCTGTTTATTGAAGACTGAGGATCTTTGCTGTAACGTGACACTTCCTACGCCTCCCATAGGCTCTCAGAGCCCGGGAAAAAGCTGAATGACATCGAGGCAGCCTCTGGCTGAAACACATTATCGCTTTTGACAAGTGGCCGATCAGAGGACAATGGGCTTAGGCGCGTGCCCGAGTCGACCCGTGCTTTATTTTCTTTCGTCTGTTAACCTAATTGCAGATTCCCGGGTCGGAATATTATCGCTTTTTTACGAGAAAAATTGCATAAAAATTGATTTTAAACAGCGGTTGACATGCTTCGAAGTACGGTAATGGAATATTTAGCATTTTTTTGTCACGAAATGCGCCGTGCGCGTGACCCTTATTTACCATTCGGATAGTGTCTTGAACGCACGAACAAAACGCCGCTGTTTGAACATAACTATGGATTATTTGGGACCAAACCAACATTTGTTATTGAAGTAGAAGTCCTGGGAGTGCATTCTGATGAAGAACACCAAAGGTAATCAAACTTTTCTAATAGTAAATCGGAGTTTGGTGAAGGCTAAACTTGCTGGGTGTCTAAATAGCTAGCCCTGTGATGCCGGGCTATCTACTTAGAATATTGCAAAATGTGCTTTCACCAAAAAGCTATTTTAAAATCGGACATATCGAGTGCATAGAGGAGTTCTGTATCTATAATTCTTAAAATAATTGTTATGCTTTTTGTGAACGTTTATCGTGAGTAATTTAGTAAATTGTTAGTAAATTCGCCGGAAGTTTGCGGGGGATATGCTAGTTCTGAACGTCACATGCTAATGTAAAAAGCTGGTTTTTGATATAAATATGAACTTGATTGAACAAAACATGCATGTATTGTATAACATAATGTCCTAGGTGTGTCATCTGATGAAGATCATCAAAGGTTAGTGCTGCATTTAGCTGTCTTCTGGGTTTTTGTGACATTATATGCTAGCTTGAAAAATGGGTGTCTGATTATTTCTGGCTGGGTACTCTGCTGACATAATCTAATGTTTTGCTTTCGTTGTAAAGCCTTTTTGAAATCGGAGATTAACGAGAGTCTTGTCTTTGAAATGCTGTAAAATATGTTTGAGAAATTGAAGTAACAGCATTTCTAAGGTATTTGAATAACGCGCCACAGGATTCCACTGGCTGTTACGTAGGTGGGACGATTTCGTCCCGCCGGCCCTAGAGAGGTTAATGTCTCTGTCTGTGTGCGCTTCTTTCAGTCTCAGTAAACCTCTCCTTTCTCTCTGCATCTTGCTGTACGTTAGCTGACCGTTGTCACCTCCCCTGTAGGCCCCAGTTAGCTAGCCAAAAACAGTGGGGTACTCCCCTTGTGAAATGATATGTTGAGAGAGAGAACTGTGAGTTTTTTAAGGAAAATATGACAGTAGACAGACAAACCTTGTTGTTTTGTCATTGCTTGACATCTGAAATTTTATCTTTCTCCACAAACCGGGGAGTGTTTGATGTGGCAAAGAGAAGTAGAGGGGCTCCATACGAGCAACAAAAGCCAAAAGAGAATAAGGATTTAACTCCTAGATGAAAAGAAGAATAGCATCTCTGAAAACGATCTTGATCTGTTCTGTTGTTGGTTTAAAATTCTCTGCTATGAGGCTGACCACTTTGTTTTCAGAAGGAGAAATGGGTTGTAATGCAAATCTAACAGACCCAAAGGAAACCAAACACCACCAACATCCTTGAGTCAGAAGAAAGAAGAGAAGAGAGAAAGAAGAGAAATAAGGAATGGGACTGAAGATGAAAGGGACTTCTACAATCAACGTACACCTCCATTTCTCCCTCCCTCCCTCCGTCCGTCCATCCCTTCCTTCTACTCTCACTGACATGAAATGGCCTGTCTCACGTCAATTGAGCACAAAGCAGTCCAATTTCCAGGTAGGTAAATGAGAGATTATTTAAATGCTGACCCTAAACTCTGCCTGCACCCCAAATGTCACCATTTCCCTATTTACCCCATAGGGCTCTGGTCAAAAGTAGTGCGCTATATAGCGAATAGGGTGCCATTTGGGACACATATCCTGTCACATGGCCCTGGCTGAGGAGGAGATCTCAGAGGGTTTTAATTTCCCTCATGCTGAGGGAGCTTTAGCTAATCAGTCTTCTCCTCATTTCTCCTCTCCACAACTTCAAAGTTCAACGTGATTTAGCTAGAGATGATCTTCAGCTCTGCAGAGCCAATTTGATTTGTGCTTTAGCTACTTTCGTTTCTAGACAGGCTGGGTAGATAAATGAACAAAGCGTTTTGAATCCCTCGACTGAATGACATGTCTGTCCATTGTACTGTACACGTGTGGTATTAAAGTTTAGTTAGTTTGGCTAAGCAGCACAAGGGAAAATTATAATTGAGTTGTAGAAAGAAAGATCAGGATTTAATGCAATAGACCCACTTGGATTAACAAGTTGCAATTCACACTCAAGCTTTTTTATATGAAAGTCACTTTGTGACAACATGCTATCAGTATGGTGAGAACCTGATTTGATAAAATAATGTATGCCATTTAGCAGACGCTTTTATCCAAATCGACTTACAGTCAGGTGTTCATACATTTTACATAGGGGTGGCCCCGGTAATTGAACCCAGAATCCTTGCATCGCAAGTGCCATGCTCTACCAACTGAGCCACAAATAAAGTATAATTAATGTCCTGTATGACTATTATTGCTAAGCATAATGTACTCTGACTGTGCTATCTCTTCCCTATAGTGTAATAGTGCTTCACTCCTGCCCATAAGAACAGCTGTAATTGTTACACTCAAAATTATTAGACCATCCTATAAGACCATTAAGCATAATATATTTCCACTAAGAACTATCTTCCCATAGTGTAGTGGTGCTTCACTCCTTCCCATAACCACCCTCTCCATCCCCATAACCACCCTCTCCCTGGAGCGAGTGGAGGGAGAGAACGAGCTTCCCTCCACGCTTTATTGATTCCAGAGGTTATTAACACATAGTCAAGAACGTAATCACCTTATTAGGAGCAGATTGCAGCGCCAGCGCCTTCCTGCCTGACTGCCAAGATGCATCCCAAATGACACCCTATTTCCCATATGACTCTGGACAAAAGTAGTGCACTACGTAGGGGATAGGGTACCATTTGGGACAACACACGCTCTACTCACTCTACACTCAACCTCATGTTCTTACAGTAAATGAGAAAATCACCATATTATTCTGAGGAAAGATAATCGGTTACATTAACGAATGCAGCAAGAGGCCTTGTTACACCAATGTAATTAAAGTAGGAGAGAACAGGGAATCATGATTATCACTTGATTCATGAAAATTACCCTTTAATTATTCCTACCAGTGTTTACATCATTAAAACGATGTAATCCGAGGGTGATGTTAATGTCGAGTTAAATTGGGAATGCAAATTGATGGAATTATGGATTCTTAATCACATGTAACTTAACATGGAATTATTAATTATTAGTAAAACTATTCGGCCTATGCTTAGTTCACATATTGTAATTTAAGGAATTGATTTATACGGTGGTGGGATCCATTAGAGGACTTATGGAGAATGATGAAGAACCTTGATTTACTGTAAATGTTCAACATGTCTCCTCGGGTCCTAGAATTGTAGTGTGTCAAATCATATTCATACCCGCCCCACAGACACACACACACCCCAGTGCACATGAAAAACGTGAACATTCCCTGTCTCTCCTTATAATCTCCCTTCGTATGTCTCTGCACTTTGACACAATGGCCACAAAGAGAGGCCCATCTCCACCTTTACTGCAGCCTCAGAAAAAGGGCCAGACCAAGCAATCAACCCACCATTAACCCCTCAGCTGTGCTCTCAGATATACAGTTGAAGTCGGAAGTTTG
Source organism: Salmo trutta (assembly GCF_901001165.1). Taxonomy (NCBI): domain Eukaryota; kingdom Metazoa; phylum Chordata; class Actinopteri; order Salmoniformes; family Salmonidae; genus Salmo; species Salmo trutta. The sequence goes on along the minus strand of NC_042966.1, from coordinate 25,117,362 downwards.
CATACACTTAGGTTGGAGTCATTAAAACTCATTTTTCAACCACTCCACAAATTTCTTGTTAACAAACTATAGGTTTGGCAAGTCGGTTAGGACATCTACTTAGTGCATGACACAAGTACATTTTCCAACAATTGTTTACAGACAGATTATTTCACTATTCCAGTGGGTCAGAAGTTTACATACACTAAGTTGACTGTGCCATTAAACAGCTTCGAAAATTCCAGAAAATGATGTCATGGCTTTAGGAGCTTCTGATAACCTATTTGACATAATTTGAGTCAATTGGAGGTGTACCTGTGTATGTATTTCAAGGCCTACCTTCAAACTCAGTGCCTCTTTGCTTGACATCATGGGAAAAGCAAAAGAAATCAGCCAAGACCTCAGAATTTTTTTTTTAATACCTCCACAAGTCTGGTTCATCCTTGGGAGCAATTTCCAAATGCCTGAAGGTACCACGTTCATCTGTACAAACAATAGTACGCAATTATAAACACCATGGGACCACGCAGCCGTCATACCGCTCAGGAAGGAGACGCGTTCTGTCTCCTAGAGATGAACGTACTTTGGTGTGAAAAGTGCAAATCAATCACAGAACAACAGCAACAGACCTCGTGAAGATGCTGGAGGAAACAGGTACAAAGTATCTATATCCACAGTAGAACGAGTCCTATATCGACATAACCTGAAAGGCCGCTCAGCAAGGAAGAAGCCACTGCTCCAAAACCGCCATAGGAAAGCCAGACTACGGTTTGCAGCTGCACATGGGGACAAAGATAGTACTTTTTGGAGAAATGTCCTCTGGTCTGATGAAACAAAAATAGAACTGTTTGGCCATAATCACCATCGTTATGTTTGGAGGAAAAAGGGGGAGGCTTGCAAGCTGAAGAACACCATCCCAACCGTGAGGCACGGGGGTGGCAGCATCATGTTGTGGGAGTGCTCTGCTGCAGGAGGGACTGATGGAGGCCTACAAACCTGACAGTTTCACCAGCTCTGTCAGGAGGAATGGGCCAAAATTCACCCAACTTATTGTGGGAAGCTTGTGGAAGGCTACCTGAATGATTTGACCCAAGTTAAACAATTTAAAGGCAATGCTACCAAATGCTAATTGAGCGTATGTAAACTTCTGACCCACTGGGAATGTGATGAAAGAAATAAAGCTGAAATAAATAATTCTCTCTACTATTATTCTGACATTTCAAATTCTTAAAATTAACTGGTGATCCTAACTGACATAAGACAGGGAATTTTTATTATTAATTAAATGTCAGGAATTGTGAAAACTGAGTTTAAATGTATTTGGCTGAGGTGTATGTAAACTTCCGACCTCAACTGTAGGACAGACACTTCAAAACAATTTTTTTGTTTTGGGGGGGACTATCTGTTGTTCTATGTAGTGAGTCTGTTTTTCAATGCATTTGGATGGGCTAATAGCAGTAAGGTCAAAGCATTTTTTTCACCAAATAATTATTTTAAATATATATTTTTATTTTTCAAGGGGTCTTAAAATTCTAAATGAAATAGCTAAATGATCCTTGGTATTACCTTCTTAAAACAGTTCCATATAGCTTTGTAGAACCCCCCTCTCCCGCCTTAGACAGTACTTAGAGTCTTATGGGTTAATGTCGAGTTAAATTGGGAATGCAAATGAACGTAATTGAGTATTCTTAATCACATGGAACTAAACATAGAATTAATTATTGTTCGTAAAACTATTAGGTAAATGCTTAGTTCACATATTGTCATTTACAGAATTAATATTTACGATAGTGGGATCTACTAGAGGACACACACCCCAGTGCACATGAAAAATCTGATCATTCACTGTCTCTCCTTATAGAGGTAAGCCCAGAGCTTTATTTAATCTCCCTTTGTATGTCTCTGCACTTTGACACAATGGCCACAAAGAGAGCCCCATCTCCACCTTTACTGCAGCCTCAGAAAAAGGTCCGGCCCAGGTATTCAACCCACCATTAACCCCTCAGCTGGGCTTTGAGAGGGCAGAGAATGGAGGGGTTACACCATTAGCTCCCTATAGTACATCCATCCACCCAACCCTCCACATCCCTCTACCCAACGCCACCCCTTCAACAGACCAGCACCCTTTTGTTCCATTGTCCATTCCAAAAAAACTTAAGGGTCCAGGGTTGGGTGTTTGATTGGCAACTCAGCTCTCCAACCTGTCAACACAGGGAATGAATGAATAAGAAGGCAACTTCTTAAAAAGACCAGGCCTGGCCTGAAAACAAGGGAACGTCCTGAAAGGAAGAGGACAAGACTGACCACTGATATAATCAGAATGATAAAGAATGAAGTCCTGAGTCCTGATTCGTCTTCTCTCTGGTGGTTCATCCTAATCTGGGACTGTAATAAATGAAAGCAGAGGGAGGAGAGGGGAGGAGGAGAGTAGGTAGAAGGCCAGGTTTAGTTAACCCAGGGTTTCCCAAACTCAGTCCTAAAGGCTAGAGCTGCCGCTTTCAAGGACTGGTACACTCATCCCGCTACGACCTCTGACAAGCAATCAAACAGGCAAAGCATCAGTGGAGGACTAAGATCAAATCTTACTACACCAGCTCTGCTGCTCGTTGGATGTGGCAGGGCTTGCAAACTTACACAGATTACAAAGGCAAACCCATCGGCAAGCTTCCCAGTGATGCAAGTCTACCAGATGAGCTAAATGCCTTCCATGCTCAAGCTCTTCTATGCTCGCTTCGAGGCAAACAACACTGAACCATGCATGAGAGCACCAGTAGTTCCGGATGACTGTGTGATCTCGCTCTCCATAGTCGATGTGAGTAGGACCTTTAAAACCTCTTGACGGGCTCGTCCCGTATGCGGGACAGACATCCAGTGAAAAATCCTATCATCCAGTGAAAAATCCTATCACCATTAGCATATTTTTCAAATATAGGACTATGTTATATCGTTTTATAGATACACCTCTCCTGAATCGAACCACGTTGTCCGATTTCAAAAAGGCTTTACAGCAAAAGCAAAACATTAGATTATGTTAGAGGAGTATATCGTAAAAGTAGCCACATAGCCATTTTCCGACCAACCACATGCATCACAAATAACCAAAAAACAGCTAAATGCAGCACTAACCTTTGACAATCTTCATCAGATGACACTCCTAGGACATCATGTTACACAATACATGCATTCTTTTGTTCGATAAAGTTCATATTTATATATAAAAACAGCATTTTACATCGGCGCGTAACGTTGACTAACTATTTTCCCTAAAATGCATCCGGTGAAACAGCGCTACAATTTACTAAATTACTATTCGAAAACATTTTTAAAATGTAATATTGTCATTCTAAGATTTATAGATGAATATCTCTTGAAAGCACCTGTAATGCCAGATTTAAAAATAACTTTACTGGGTAATCACACTTTGCGATAAAAGGGGATGCGATACTCAGAAAATAGGCTAGCAATACAGGTCAGCGCCATCTTGGAACAATCGCATATCAAATCTAGTCTTGTATACTATTGTCAATAATCCCTTACCTTTGATTATCTTTATCAGAAAGCACTTCCAGGATTCCCAGGTCCACAACAAATGTATTTTCGTTCGAAAAAGTTAATCCTTTATGTTCCAATAGCTTGTTCTTGTTAGCGCGTACTGAAGGCTGCACCAAAAGTTCCATCGTGCGCGGGACTCCTCTTTCGAAAAAAAGCATTTTTTTTTATTTAGGTTCGTTCAAACATGTCAAATGTTGTATAACATAAATCTTTAGAGCCTTTTTCAACCAGAGCTCCAATAAGATTCAAGGGGGACGATTGCATTGTCTTTCAAAACGTTTCGAAAGGGGAGGGTAGCCAGGGGCGCCGGCGTCATAATGGTGATGGCCCTCCTCATGTGACCACATTCCACAGTGTCTCATTCAGTCAGTTTTCACAGTAGAAGGCTCAAATCACTTTGTAAAGACTGGGGACATCTAGTGGAAGCAATAGGAATTGCTCAATGAACCATTGCTCACTGTGTGATTTACAGGCAAAGTGATGAAGTTGAGTCCGCAATTCAGAATTCCACATCCTGTTACGATCGGTCTCAGGGTTTTGACTGCCATATGAGTTCTGTTATACTCACAGACACCATTCAAACAGTTTTAGAAACTTTAGGGTGTTTTCCATCCACAAGTATTAATTATATGCATATCCTAGCTTCTGAGTTTGAGTAGGAGGCCGTTTAAAATGGGCACAAATTTATTTCAAAAATCGCTGTAGCGCCCTCTATCGTAGGTAACCGACAAGATGTTAAACATTTACAAAGCCGGGGGCCAGATAGATTACCAGGACACGTACTCAGAGCATGCGCTGAACAGCTGGCGGGTGTCTTCCCTGACATTTTCAATGTGTCCCTGACCCAGTCTGTAATACCTACATGTTTCAAGGAGACCACCACAGTCCCTGTGCCCAAGAACGCCAAGGTAAACTGACTGAATGACTATCGCCCTGTAGCACTCACATCTGTAGCCATAAAATGCTTTGTAAGGCCTGTCATGGCTCACATCAACACCATCATGACAGACACACTGGACCCACTCTAATTTACATATTGCCCCAACAGATCCACAGATCACGCAATCTCCATTGCAATCCACACTGCAATCTTCCACCTGAATAAGAGGAACACCTATGTGAGAATGTTGTTCATTGACTACAGTTCAGCGTTCAACACCATAGTGCCCTCCAAGCTCATCACTAAGCGCAGGACACCTCCCTCTGAAACTGGATCCTGGACTTGCTGATGGGCCACACCCAGGTGGTGAGGTAGGCAACAACACATCCGCCACGCTGACCCTTCCTATACTCACTGTTCACCCATAACTGCGTGGCCGCGCACGACTCCAACACCATCATTACGTTTTCTGACGACATGAGTGTGGTAGGCCTGATCACCGACGATGATGAGACCGCTTATAGAGAGGTGGTCAGTGACAATAACCTCTCCCTCAGCATCAGCAAGACAAAGAAGCTGATCATGTACTACAGGAAACATAGAACTGAGCACGCCCACATCCACATTCATTTACAGGAGCTCTAGCGGAGTGGGTCGAGAGCTCAAAGTTTCTCAGTGTCCAAATCACTAAGGAATTAACATGGTCCATACACACCAACACAGTCGTGAAGAAGGCACGACAACGCCTCTTCACCTCAGGAGATGGGCCCTCAGATCCTCAAAAAGTTATACAGCTGCACCATCAAGAGCATCTTGACTGGCTGCATCACTGCTTGGTATGGCAACTGCTTGGCATCCGACCGCAAATAGTAGTGTGCGTACGGCCCAGTACATTACTGGGGCCAAGATTTCTGCCATCCAGGACCTCTATACCAGGTTGTGTCAGAGGAAGGCCCTAAAAATTGTCAAAGACTCCAGTCACCCAAGTCACAGTCTTTTCTCTCTGCTACCGCACAGCAAGCTGTACCGATGCACCAAGTCTCGACCCAACAGGACCCTGAACAGTTTCTACCCCCAAGCCATATGACTACTAAGTAGCTAACCAAATTGCTACCCGGAAAATGCATTGACCCACTTTGCACTAACTCTTTTGATTCAAGACATATTCTGCTGCTACTGATTATTACATATCCTGTTGCCTAGTCGCTTTACCCCTACCTATACAGTGCCTTCGAAAAGTATTCAGACAACTAGACTTTTTCAACACACAATACCCCAGAATTGCAAATGTATTAAAAATAAAAAACAGAAATACCTTATTTACATAAGTATTCAGACAATTTGTATTGTCGTGGCTTTACTTTCATTAATCTGATGACTGTTATTTATTTAATCCACTAACTATGTTTAATTGTTACCTGATTAAATTAATCATGTAACAATTAAATCATTAGGATTTGGGGCACCACAGAATAGGTTGTTTAAAGAGTTACCAACTCCCGAATTAAACTCTACAAGGTTTATATTTATTTCATCAATAAACAGTCATCTTATTAATCATTACCTCTTATCATACCATCATTCTGAACAGTTGTAAGCTCATGCATCTGCAAAAACCCCAGCCTTACTCATGATTCAGTGCAACACTAATTGGTTTAATTAATTATTTACTAGCTAACAGAAATGACAAAACAGGATAACATACACACTTAATACATGAGACAAAGGTCCCTAGCGGACTTTTACAATATGGTGGCTTTCCCCACCACGACATGGAGAGGGAGAGAGAGAGAGCGAAAAAGACACTTATCACCAATACATTTCAGAACTATTCTCACATTAATCATATAGTTTGCACACAAACCGCTGCCCGTTTAGAATAAGAAATCATTCATCTATTTACGTGTGGGTGCCTTTGTCCGGTCGGAACAGCCCTCTTTAGGAAGGTTTTTGGCCTTTCAGTGGCAAGCTGTATGGCTCTGATTGTCCGTCTCTTACACTGTTGTTCACTCTGGAAGACAGCCAGCTGTATCAACAATTCCCATTGGCGATGATAGTTGGAGAATACAATGATTTGAGACTCGTAGTAGGATGGGATGGTTTGAAGCAAAGTAGAATGGTCCCTGTTAGAGTCACTTTCCTCGATATCTGACTCAAGATAGCTAATGAGCTGTCTCGGTGATTGTCTGGGAGGTGAGCTTCTCGCCTACACATTGTGTTGACTATTCAGGATTCAGGCCCACGATGGACATGAGCTGCAGCTCGCCATCTCTCCGGTCTAAAGGAAGGTGAGTTTATTTCTTCACCTCGTGTTGAGGTTCAAAGTTCTATCCATTTCAAACATGTAGCTACTGACTCACGTTTACAGGTCTGATGTTAATTTCATTGGCAATGCTTTTTATACACTCTTGTCAAAAGGGGATTGTTCCGTCAGTCTGACACGCTCTCTGACCTAATTCGGGGCATTGCTACTTACTATGAACAGTTTATAGCAGATAGATTATTTTACCACCCTAAAATCCCATTCCAATCTTAATCTTACATCTAGACGTTCCGCTAGCGGAACACCTGCTCCAATATCCAATGATAGGGCGTGGCGCGAATTACAAATTCCTCAAAAATCCAAAAACTTCAATTTTTCAAACATATGACTATTTTACACCATTTTAAAGACTCTCCTTTATCTAGCCACACTGTCCGATTTCAAAAAGGCTTTACAGCGAAAGCAAAACATTAGCTTATGTCAGCAGAGTACCCAGCCAGAAATAATCAGACACCCATTTTTCAAGCTAGCATATAATGTCACAAAAAACAAAACCACAGCTAAATGCAGCACTAACCTTTGATGATCTTCATCAGATGACACGCCTAGGACATTATGTTACACAATACATGCATGTTTTGTTCAATCAAGTTCATATTTATATCAAATACTAGCTTTTTACATTAGCATGTGACGTTCAGAACTAGCATTCCCACCGAACACTTTCGGTGAATTTACTAAATAAACGTTCCCAAAAACGTTCACAAAAAACATAACAATTATTTCAAGAATTATAGATACAGAACTCCTTTATGCAATCGAGGTGTCCGATTTTAAAATAGCTTTTCGGTGAAAGCACATTTTGCAATATTCTGAGTAGATAGCTCGCCATCACAGGCTAGCTATTTTGACACCCACCAAGTTTGACCCTCACCAAACTCATATTTACTATAAGAAAAATTGGATTACCTTTGCTGTTCTTCGTCAGAATGCACTCCCTGGACTTCTACTTCAATAACAAATGGTGGTTTGGTTCAAAATAATCCATAGTTATATCCAAATAGCGGCGTTTTGTTCGTGCGTTCAAGACACTATCCAAGGCTGACGAAGGGTTACGCGCCCGACGCGTTTCGTGACAAAAAAATTCTAAATATTCCATTACCGTACTTCGAAGCATGTCAACCGCTGTTTAAAATCAATTTTTATGCTTCTTTTCTCGTAAAAAAGCGATAATATTCCGACCGGGAGTCGTTGTTTTCGTTCAAAGATGAAAGAATAAAAACATGGTGTCGCCTCGTGCACGCGCCTCCAGTCTCTGTTCTCTGATCAACCACTATCTAAATGCGCTAGTGTTTTTCAGCCAGGGCCTGCAAAGCCACCATTCAGCTTTTTGCCGCCTTCTGAGAGCCTATGGGAGCCGTAGGAAGTGTCACGTTACAGCAGAGATCCCCTGTTTTGGATAGAGATGATCAAGAAGGCCAAGAAATGGTCAGAGAGGGCGCTTCCTGTTTGGAATCTTCTCAGGTTTTGGCCTGCCAAATGAGTTCTGTTATACTCACAGACACCATTCAAACAGTTTTAGAAACGTTGGAGTGTTTTCTATCCAAAGCTAATAATTATATGCTTATTCTAGTTTCTGGGCAGGAGTAATAATCAGATTAAATCGGGTACGTTTTTTATCCGGCCGTGAAAATACTGCCCCCTATCCATAACAGGTTAACAAAAATCCTTTCATCATTGTTCATATCATATTCACAACGCATTGGATGGAAACTTGACAGATATACTTTCCAAGTTACAGTATTTCATCCATACAATTTTTAAGGACATCCCAAAATGAAAACCCATATGACATCAGTTTTTTATAGCTTCCCACTGAATATACCCCACATTGTTGTCCTAGAAATATTGTTCCAGTATCCACTTTTGACCATCCTAGAGTTTCGGCGGGAAAACTATCTGTGAAACAAAGGCATTCCTTTGGTTGATACTAAAGGGAGAGAAAGAGCCCCCCTTCTCTTGTAATTTACAACAAGGTGTGAACTGTCACACCAGCCCATTTCCCTCCTCCCCTTTTCTGTGGGTGAGAGAAGGTCTGGTTATTGTCAATCATTGCCAAGCTGATCTGACCCATTGTGATGCTCACAGGACAGTCATTACAGCTATGAGACTAGAAATGGAGCTCATGTACATCCTGTTTCCATTGATCATACTTGAGATGTTTTTACAACTTGATTGGAGTCCACCTGTGGTAATTTCAATTGGCTGGACATGATTTGGAAAGGCACACACCTGTCTATATAAGGTCCCACAGTTGACAGTGCATGTCACAGCAAAAACCAAGCCATGAGGTTGAAGGAATTGTCCGCAGCGCTCTGAGGCAGGATTGTGTTGAGGCACAGATCTGGGGAAGGGTACCTAAGCATTTCTGTAGCACTGAAGGTCCCCAAGAACGGTGGCCTCCGTCACTCTTAGATGGTAGAAGTTTGGAACCACCAAGACTCTTCCTAGAGCTGGCCACCCAGCCAAACTGAGCAATCAGGGGAGAAGGGCCTTGGTCAGGGAGGTGACCAAGAACCCGGTGGTCACTCTGACAGAGTTCCTCTGTGGAGCTGGACAACCATTTTCAGAAGGACAACCATCTCTGCAGCACTCCACCTATCAGGCCTTTATGGTAGAGTGGCCAGACATAAGCCACTCCTCAGTAAAAGGCACATGACAGCTCGCTTGTAGTTTGCCAAAAGGCACCTAAAGAGTCAGACCATGAATAACAATATTTTCTGGTCTGATGAAGCCAAGATTGAACTACTTTGCCTGAATGCCAAGCGTCACGTCTGGAGGAAACCTACGACCCTAAGCACACAGCCAAGACAATGCAGGAGTGGCTTCGGGACAAGTCTCTGAATGTCCTTGAGTGTCCCAGCCAGAGCCCGGATTTGATCCCGATCAAACATCTGTGGAGATACATGAAATTTGCTGTGCAGCAACACTCCCCATCCAACCTGACAGAGCTTGAAAGGATCTGCAGAGAGGAAAGGGAGAAACTCCCCAAATACTGGTGTGACAAGCTTGTAGCAACATACCCAAGAATACTCGAGGCTGTAATCGCTGCCAAAGGTGCTACAACAAAGTACTGAGTAAAGGGTCTGAATTATTATATAATGGGATTTTATTCAATTTTTTATTTTGTATAAATTTGCAAACATAAAAAAAAACATTTTTTGCTTTGTCATTATGGGGTATTGTGTGTAGATTGATGAAGGGATACCAGAGGTGTGGACTCGACTCACATGACTTGGATTCGAGTCAGACTTGAGCCTTTTGACTCGAACTGACTTGACGTAAGCCCAAATATAAAAAATTATGCTATTAAAAAAGTGTGCAGCACAGCAACTCTTCGTTTAACAGATTACAGTTTGAATCAGACAGCAGCCAACCAAATTGTGCCAGCGGAGAAAAAGTTGTGCATGGCAGTGCAGAGGAACGTCGGCGGGTGAATTCAGACGGAGCCCTTGGAAAGATGATACCAAAATTATTATTTTCGGATATAAAGACTACGCTGTAGTCAACAAAAAACGGATTGCAACTTCAAAAAATGCGAGAAGAAAATTACAGACGGAGGCGCAACAACTTTCGACATTTGAAGCTGCACAAAGAACGGTAAGTCGTGGCTAATATAGCCGATAGCTATATATAACTTTGCAAGTGTAGCATGTTGGCTAACGTAACGTTAAATCATTGAGCCTTCTCACAGTCAGTCAGTGCGGGAACATGATCATTTCACCAAAAATTGAGCTATAACTGGCTAGGGAGTTGGTAGCCTAAATCCTGCCTGATGTTACTGTTACTGATACTTCCTAAAACCATTGACATATGTTAGCCTACTGTAACCACACACAGAGAGGGTGTGTGTGTGTGTGCGTTAAGGTTGGGCAATTGTGTACAAGCCTACATCGCCCGATTGCGCCCCATCGCGTTGCTGTGCTACTGCCGCTGCTCAATTCTTCTTTTCCCGTTTTTTTTCTGCTTAATATGCTTACCTCTTACAGATTTGAACAATACCAGATGAACAAAAGTGTCACAAGTGAACCACAACAGTCTCCAATCTCACAGTTCATGGAGACCCATGTAGGGCAGTACAGCATGAATCATCCACAATGCAATACTGTCCGACCGGTTTATCGATTGCAACTTGCCTCTGTCTATTGTGGAAAACAAGAGTTTTCATCACTTTCTGTCAGTGGTTGACAGTAAGTACAGCCCAGTGTGTCGCAGAACATTGACATCAAAAGTAGAGAACCTCGCTACAGAGAGACGTTCAAAACTGAAACTCAGTTGAGCAACACAGACCATGTTTCAGTCACAGTGGACATTTGGTCTGACCGAAAGATGAGGGGGGTTCCTTGGTGTCACTGTGCACTGTATGGAGAAAGATGAGGAGAGGATACAGGTCAAGTCCAATCTCTTGGCCTGTGACCGCTTCAAAGGCCCACACACAGCCAAAAGAATCTGTGAGCAATTTGAGGCCAAATATGATGAGTACAGCATTAAAGATAAATTGGACTATATCTGTAGTGACAATGCCTCCAACATGAGAAAAGCATTCACGGTGTGCTTCCCCATTGAACAAGAAGATGAAGTACATGACGAAGAATACCTAGATGACCCAGAGCTCTGGAATGACCTAACCCTGGAAGACCAGCAAACAGTGGATTCTGCTATTGCAAAAAAACAGCGCTTGCAGTGTTTTGCCCACACTCTCTAGCTGGTGGTGGGAGATGGCTTGAAAGAAACAAAGTGATGACTCCTCTTTCAAAGTTATCAAAAATCAGCTCACTGCTGCATACAAGCACAACGTTCAAAGAGGTGTTTGAGGCTGAATTTGGGGAAAGAGGCATCCTGCTGCTGTCAACACAAGATGGAACTCAACACTGAAACAAGTGAAGGTGTTTATCCAATGTGACCATCTAAAGCTCTGTCATGTTCTAGAAAAGAATGGGCACAAGGAGTTGTTGTTCACAGTACAGGAGTGGAATAAGTTGAAGGAGTTGGTGGACATCCTGAAGCAATTTGGAGAAGCAACAGATTTGACACAGGGTGAGAAGATTGTCACAATCAGTTCTGTTGTTCCCTCTGTCCTGTCCCTGAATCACCACCTGGAGCAGCGGAAGCCTCAAGTCCATTTCCTGAGCGGCCTGGTCAGAAGTCTCCAGGCATCCCTGAACAAAAGATTTCTTGGACTCTTCATCAATGTGAAAATGGCCAGGACACAATATGGAATCACTGCCCCCTTTTCAGATCCAGTCTACCTCAAAGCAGCTGCCTTGTATCCGTCTTTTCCTCTGATGTGGGTGGAGCACCATGTGCTGGTCAAGGAGGAGGTCAAGGAGGAGGTGGCACAAAGAGTGGAAGGTAAATATTATTGAGTTTAATGTAAGTTTATCTCATTTAATCCAATTGACTGCAACAATAATACTTTTTCAGTTTAACCCACTGCATCACCAATACTCTAATACCGACCTTTTAAGCTCTGCTATGCTTTTACATGTTTTGCCAGAACTGATTCTGCAAGATGCTCTGCAGGGACTGAGCAAGCTGTGCCTCTTGTTGATGAGGAAGAGCGAGAGGACCATAGTCTTGGACAAGAAGAAGGGCTCTTTGCAGCATACTGTAAGAGGCAGAAGAAAGCTGTTGGGACCACTCCAGCACTACAGCTAAGTCACTACCTTGACATATGCGAAGGACAGAATGCCCTCTTGTTCTGGGCAATGAACAGGAAGGCTCTTCCTTCACTGTCCCGGGTGGCCATCAGGGTCTTGGCAGTGCCTGCCTCCAGTGCCCCGGTGGAGCGTGTCTTCAGCCATGGTGGCATCATACTGCAGCCTCATCGTGCACAAATTACTGACAGTCTTTTATCGAATTTGGTCTTTCGCAAATGCAGTGCATCATAGGGGCCTGAAATAAGAGAAGTAATGAAACTGTTAATGCATTACACACGCACACACGCACACACACACACACACCCATGCACAAAGCGAGGTCCATACAGAAATGGTTTGTCAAGATCGGTGTGGAAGAACTTGACTGGCCTGCACAGAGCCCTGACCTCAACTCCATTGAACACCTTTGGGATGAATTGGAACACCGACTGCGAGCCAGGCTTAATCTCCCAACATCAGTGACCGACCTCACTAATGCTCTTGTGACTGAATGGATGCAAGTCCCCACAGCAATGCTCCAACATCTAGTGGAAAACCTTCCAAGAAGATTGGAGGCTGTTATAGCCACACACACACACACACACACACACACACACACACACACACACACACACACACACACACACACACACACACACACACACACACACACACACACACACACTCACACACACACACACACACACACACACACAGACTCCATGTTCAGGTTTTATCTCCCATCTTTGGGATCTGTATTTTTTTCTCAGACATTCAGGCCAGTGTTCAAATTGTAGGTCTACTTGAAGTTCAGTAGCAGTTGTTTTGATGTACCTTTTAATAAATGATTGTAACTTTATGGCAGGACTGTTTTAGGTGTCTAGAGTATATCTGGAGAGAGCACTAGAATATTTTGTTTTTGTTGTCATATTGATGTGTCTTTCTCATGGATACCCATGTATTTCTATGGTAATATAAAGTTTATTTGGAAAGTAATAAATATATATATTTTTAAAAGCATTCATGATTTGCGTACTTTTAATATGCTAACTATTACTCTTGTTAAAAATATGAAATGGTTTTACATTTGATGAAGAGGACATCATGACTTGTTTAGGACTCAAAACTTGACTTGGGACTTGTTGGTCTTGACTTGAGACTTGACTCGGACTTGCCTGTCTTGACTTGGGACTTGAGTGCTAAGACTTGAGACTTACTTGTGACTTGTAAAACACCTCTGCTGAATACTTTCCGATTGCACTGTTTGTACATATCTATCTCAATTACCTCGTACCCCTGCACATGGACTCGGTACTGGTACCCTGTGTATACAGCCAAGTTATCATTACTCATTGTGTATTTATTCCTCATGTTATTATTCTTTATTTATTTTTCTCTCTGCATTGTTGGGAAGGGCACGTAAGCAAGCATTTCACTGTTAGTCTACACCTGTTGTTCACAAAGCATGCGACTAATAACATTTGGTTTGATTTTGATTTTAAGTCAATGGAGAGTTCACTTTAAAATGTTCATGTTTTAAGTTTTATTAGTCGTATATACAGGATACACATGGTATGCACCGTCCAATGAAATGCTTGCTTGAAGGTTCCTTCTGGACAATGCAACAACAATAAGAAATAATTAAAAAATAAGAATACGAACAAAAAGTAAATTGCTCAGTAGATTAGAATAACATTTTTAGCATAAGTATAATACAGGAAGGCACAATTTATAGTCCAATGTTTACACGTGTTTTGAGGAGTGTTTAGCAATCATAATAAGAGTCTGGTAGCAGCAGTTGTGATGTGTATGTAGCATGTGTGTATATGTCTGTGTGGGGGTGTGCATGAGTGAGTGCATGTATGTTTGCTAAGGTGGGGAGAATCAGAGCAGGTGGTCAGTCCAGTTCAAGTTTTCAGCAGTCTGATGGCTTGTAGATAGAAACTGTGTCTGAACCTGTTGGTATCAGACCTCGTGTTCCAATACTGTCTGCCCCATGGTAAAGAATTAAACAGCTCATGGCTGGGGTTTGTGGGGTCCTTGATGATACTCTGGGCCTTCCTCAGGCACCGTTTCGAGTAGATGTCCTGGATTAGTGGGAGCACGGTCCCAGTGATCTACTAGGCCGTCTTCACCACCATCCTGGAGGTCCTTGCAGTTGTCGACGGATGGTGCAGCGGTAGTTTTGGAGAGGAACCGGGGTAGCATGCCAAATTTCTTCAGCCGCCTTAGGATGTAGAGATGCTGTTGCGCCCTCTTGACGAGAGTGGTGGTGTTGTTGGTCCATGCCAAGTCCACGGGGATGTGGACGCCGAGGAACTTAAAACTGCTGACTCTCTCTACTGCAGTTCCGTTGATGTGGATCGGAGCATTTTCCCTCCTTTGCTTCCTGAAGTCAACAATCAACTGCTTTGTTTTGCTGACGTTAAAGGAGAGGTTGTTGTCTTGGCACCACAATGCCAGTTCAGTTACCTGCTCCCAATAGACTAACTCATCGTTTTTGGTTATCAAGGCTACAACCGTAATGTCGTCAGCAAACTTGATGATGGAGTCGGGGTCGTGCAAAACAACAGTAGTATCCCTCTTTCTCTCCCTATTTCACAAGCACACGTGTGTACACACACCACAGACATACACACAAGTGGGTGTGCATGGATGTTTCATGGTAGGATGGGGGATGCAAAATTGGTAATCTTTGAGCACTTTCTCACCACTTCTTCCATGGAAAAACATATAGCCACAGGAAGTAGTTTGGGGTGGGAGTGCTGCAATTGTTTTGCCGGGGGTCCGCTAATACAGGACCAGTAAAGGCCCAGTGCACTACTTTTGTGATAAAAAAAAATACATGTATTTGAGTGTTTACCAACACTTGAAACTTGAGTCTGATAATTATCTGCACAAAACAGTTAATCTGATAATACTTGTGTGATATAAAAATACTTGCTTGATATACACTGCTCAAAAAAATAAAGGGAACACTTAAACAACACAATGTCACTCCAAGTCAATCACACTTCTGTGAAATCAAACTGTCCACTTAGGAAGCAACACTGATTGACAATACATTTCACATGCTGTTGTGCAAATGGAATAGACAACAGGTGGAAATTATAGGCAATTAGCAAGACACCCCCCAATAAAGGAGTGGTTCTGCAGGTGGGGACCACAGACCACTTCTCAGTTCCTATGCTTCCTGGCTGATGTTTTGGTCACTTTTGAATGCTGGCGGTGCTTTCACTCTAGTGGTAGCATGAGACGGAGTCTACAACCCACACAAGTGGCTCAGGTAGTGCAGCTCATCCAGGATGGCACATCAATGTGGGCTGTGGCAAGAAGGTTTGCTGTGTCTGTCAGCGTAGTGTCCAGAGCATGGAGGCGCTACCAGGAGACAAGCCAGTACATCAGGAGACGTGGAGGAGGCCGTAGGAGGGCAACAACCCAGCAGCAGGACCGCTACCTCCGCCTTTGTGCAAGGAGGAGCAGGAGAAGCACTGCCAGAGCCCTGCAAAATGACCTCCAGCAGGCCACAAATGTGCATGTGTCTGCTCAAACGGTCAGAAACAGACTCCATGAGGGTGGTATGAGGGCCCGACGTCCACAGGTGGGTGTTGTGCTTACAGCCCAACACCATGCAGGACGTTTGGCATTTGCCAGAGAACACCAAGATTGGCAAATTCGCCACTGGCGCCCTGTTCTCTTCACAGATGAAAGCAGGTTCACACTGAGCACGTGACAGAGTCTGGAGACGCTGTGGAGAACGTTCTGCTGCCTGCAACATCCTCCAGCATGACCGGTTTGGCGGTGGGTCAGTCATGGTGTGGGGTGGCATTTCTTTGGGGGGCCGCACAGCCCTCCATGTGTTCGCCAGAGGTAGCCTGACTGCCATTAGGTACCGAGATGACATCCTCAGACACCTTGTGAGACCATATGCTGGTGCGGTTGGCCCTGGGTTCCTCCTAATGCAAGACAATGCTAGACCTCATGTGCCTGGAGTGTGTCAGCAGTTCCTGCAAGAGGAAGGCATTGATGCTATGGACTGGCCCGCCCGTTCCACAGACCTGAATCCAATTGAGCACATCTGGGACATCATGTCTCCATCCATCCACCAACGCCACGTTGCACCACAGACTGTCCAGGAGTTGGCGGATGCTTTAGTCCAGGTCTGAGAGGAGATCCCTCAGGAGACCATCCGCCACCTCATCAGGAGCATGCCCAGGCGTTGTAGGGAGGTCATACAGGCACGTGGAGGCCACACACACTACTGAGCCTCATTTTGACTTGTTTTAAGGACATTACATCAAAGTTGGATCGGCCTGTAGTGTGGTTTTCCACTTTAATTTTGAGTGTGACTCCAAATACAGACCTCCATGGGTTGATAAATTGGATTTCCATTGATTATTTTTGTGTGATTTTGTTGTCAGCACATTCAACTATGTAAAGAAAAAAGTATTTAATAAGATTATTTCTTTCATTCAGATCTAGGATGTGTTGTTTAAGTGTTCCCTTTATTTTTTTGAGCAGTATACATTTTCCAGTTTCTTGAAATACTTAGCAAATGCAATTTATTTCTTTGTGAAAACTGAAATGGCCTATATATTCATTTTATGAAGCGTAACTTAAAGTAGTGAGTGCATGCATTTTCTACTTTTTCATACTGGTCCCCCGTGGGAATCGAACCCATGGTCCTAGCTTGACAAGCACCATGTGCTACCAGCTGAGCCACATCATCACTGCAGCATCATAAACCACTTCATGTCTCAATGTACATAATTACTTTATTGTGCATTGTTTTTCTTCGTGGTGATAGAAAGTCTACAGGTACAAACCTAGATGACCAGCCTAGGTAATGTACATTTACATTAAGTGGCTTGTAAGGAACAGGCTTCCTTTAGATTTTGGGGGAAAATGTGTTGTTCCATGTAGTGAATCTGTTAATCAGTGCGTTTGGATGGGCTAATAGCAGGCCAAATGTATTTTTTTCATCAAATAATTTGTTTAGACATTTTTTGGGTACTTCAAGGGGTCTTAATGATCCTTGTTATGACCTTCTTAAAACAATTCCATATAGTCTATACTACATACAATGGGTTAATAGGGAGCACCCCTAGAATGAGATTGTGGATCGGTGAGGGAAGGGCTGATCTTAATTTGTTAGTGGGGGTTCTTCCCTTGCTCTCCACACCTCTCTTTCTCTTCCCTTCCCTTCCACTCCACTCCACTTCTCTCTCTTTCCTGTTCCTTTCTTCTCCACCCCTCTCTTTTGATATTTCCTTCCCTTCTCTCTTTAACTTCACATCCACTCCACCCTCTCTTTCTCTTCCCTTCCTCTCCACTCTCTCTGTCTTCCCCTCCTCTCCTCATCATTCCTCTTTCTCTTCTCTTCCTTTCCACCCCTCTCTCTTGATCCTCTCTTCCTCTCTACCCCTCTCTCTTTATCCTCTCTTCCTCTCTCTCTTTATCCTCTCTTCCTCTCTACCCCTCTCTCTTGATCCTCTCTTCCTCTCTTCCCCTCTCTCTTTATCCTCTCTTCCTCTCTACCCCTCTCTCTTGATCCTCTCTTCCTCTCTACCCCGCTCTCTTTATCCTCTCTTCCCCTCTCTCTTTATCCTCTCTTCCTCTCTACCCCTCTCTCTTGATCCTCTCTTCCTCTCTACCCCTCTCTCTTGATCCTCTCTTCCTCTCTACCCCTCTCTCTTTATCCTCTCTTCCTCTCTACCCCTCTCTCTTTATCCTCTCTTCCTCTCCACCCCTCTCTCTTTATCCTCTCTTCCTCTCTACCCCTCTCTCTTGATCCTCTCTTCCTCTCTACCCCGCTCTCTTTATCCTCTCTTCCTCTCTTCCCCTCTCTCTTTATCCTCTCTTCCTCTCTACCCCTCTCTCTTGATCCTCTCTTCCTCTCTACCCTCTCTCTTTATCCTCTCTTCCTCTCTTCCCCTCTCTCTTTATCCTCTCTTCCTCTCTACCCCGCTCTCTTTATCCTCTCTTCCTCTCTTCCCCTCTCTCTTTATCCTCTCTTCCTCTCTTCCCCTCTCTCTTTCTCCTCTCTTCCTCTCTACCCCTCTCTCTTGATCCTCTCTTCCTCTCTACCCCTCTCTCTTGATCCTCTCTTCCTCTCTTCCCCTCTCTCTTTATCCTCTCTTCCTCTCTATCCCTCTCTCTTTATCCTCTCTTCCCCTCTCTCTTTATCCTCTCTTCCTCTCTACCCCTCTCTCTTTATCCTCTCTTCCTCTCTACCCCTCTCTCTTGATCCTCTCTTCCTCTCTTCCCCTCTCTCTTTATCCTCTCTTCCTCTCTATCCCTCTCTCTTTATCCTCTCTTCCTCTCTACCCCTCTCTCTTGATCCTCTCTTCCTCTCTTCCCCTCTCTCTTTATCCTCTCTTCCTCTCTTCCCCTCTCTCTTTATCCTCTCTTCCTCTCTATCCCTCTCTCTTTATCCTCTCTTCCCCTCTCTCTTTATCCTCTCTTCCTCTCTACCCCTCTCTCTTTATCCTCTCTTCCTCTCTATCCCTCTCTCTTTATCCTCTCTTCCCCTCTCTCTTTATCCTCTCTTCCTCTCTATCCCTCTCTCTTTATCCTCTCTTCCTCTCCACCCGTCTCTTTTTATCTTCCCTACCTCTCCCCCTCTCTCTTTCTTAGTTTTTTATGCAACTTTGAAGGACACAATAAAAACCATTTCAACAGACACATGGTACACAGTGTATAAATGGTCTATGTTCAGGCTGGGTTCTCCATGTCTAATGTAGACCAGGTAGGGGTTAAGCCTGCAGTTAACACTAATCTGTACCCATTGCATTTGCTCTTATGTGCTGTACTATAATGCAAACATCATGTACAGGCTTGTACCGCAGCACTGCTTATTGTTATTGTGGTATTTAACCAGCGGTGGAAAAAGTACTTAAACGTCATACTTGAGTAAAAGTAAAGATACCTTGATAGAAAATGACTCAAGTAAAAGTGAAAGTCACCCAATAAAATACTTATTGAGTAAAAGTCTAAAAGTATCTGGTTTTAAATGTATGATGGCTCTCTGATGATGAAAGCAAGTCTAGTGCTCTGATATGGAGATGCACTGAATCATTCTACATCTCTGTTTATTTCTCACTTCCTCTCCTCTCTGTTTCTCATCCTTTCCTCTCCATTCCTCTCTCTTTCTCTTTCCTTTCTCTCCACCCCTCTCTACTTCCCTTCATTTCCATTCCTCACTTTATTGCCCTTCCTCTCCACTCCTCTCTATATCTTCTCTTCCTCTCCACCCCTCTATTTGCCTTCCTCTCCATTCCTCTCTCTTTCTCTTCCCTTCCTCTCCACTCTTCTTTCTTTCCCTTCCCTTCCATCCCTCTCTATTTCCCTTCCTCTCCACTCCTCTCTCTTTTAAAAACAAATTCTGTAACTTTTTAGGACACAATGAAAACCATTTCAACAGACACATGGTACACGTCATATCATTTTTTTATTTGCAGGCCATGTGATCTCCAACTGGTTTGTCCATGTCTAATGACCAGGTAGGGGTTAAGCTAGTGGACTAAATTCCACTCCATGGTGAATGGTGTGTTTGATAAACTTCAACAACAGCGTGGAGTCGAGACCAGGCTTTGTGGAATCTAGCTCTGACTACATCGATTTGTCCAAAGTCAATAAAAATGTATAGATTAGATTAGATTCAACTTTATTGTCATTGAACAAGTACAGCATAACAAAATGCAGTTAGCATCTGACCAGAAGTGCAAATAAAAGAGTGCAAAAAATGTATAAGTAAAACAATTAAGTGCAATGTATGTTATTAAGTGGGATGTATAAATGTGCAATGAAGGCAAATGGCAAGTATAAATGGCAAGTCTTAATGTGAGATGAATGCAAATTGAAAGTGCAAGGAGGCATGCAACTGAAATGCAGGGATAGCAGCAATGAGGTTACCGAGGTAGACATGTACAATTGAATAATGTCTAGGCTCCTATTTTTTACACTTCCTGTCTGATTGATGTGCCCAAAGTAAACTGCCTGTTACTCAGACACAGGTGCCAGGATATGCATATAATTGGTAGCTTTGGATAGAAAACACTTTGAAGTTTGTAGAAATGTTAAAATAATGCATGAGACTATAACACAATTGATATGGTAGGAGAAAATGCAAAGAAAAACCAACTGTTTTGCAAACAGAGGAAGATTTTCAAAAAGTAAGTGATTATTTAATCACTATTTGTGATTTTATGAAGCCTGTGCTGGTTGAAAAATATGTTTATGTGGGGCGCCGTCCTCAAACAATCTCATGGTATGCTTTCGCTTTAGAAGCCTATTGTAAATCGGACGATGCAGTTCGATAAACAAGAATTTAAGCTTTTAACCGATATAAGATAAATGTATGTTCCAAAATGTTTAATATCCATCATTTTTATGATTATTTATTTGAATTGCACGCCCTCCAATTTCACCAGAAGTTGTCGCTAGCGGGACGCCTATCCCAGAGAGGTTTTAATCAGACTTTGCTAAGCAAAGTTAGAGTCCAGTAGTACCGTGAAGAGTGCAAAGAGAGTAGTGTAACAAGGTCCCTGAGAGGCAGTACTGAGCAGTGGGCGGGTGGATATGGCTAGTGCTGTGACACAGAGTTCAGCAGGGTTACAGTAGCTGGAAAGAAACTGTTCTTGAGCCTGCTAGTGCGGGAACGTAGAGACCTGTACCGCCTGCATGATGGAAGAAGGGTAAACAGTTTGTGGCATGGATGTGAAGGGTCCCTGATGATGCTGCACGCCCTACGCAGACACTGCTTGCGCTGGAGGTCTATGATGGCAGGGAGCTGGGCACCAGTGATGTGCTGGACGGTTTTCACCACCTGTTGCAGGGCCTTCCGGTCGGCCACGGAGCATCCACCAAACCACACTGTGGCACAGTTAGTCAGAATGCTCTCGACCGTGCAGCGGTAAAAGTTCACCAGAATCTGGGAGACAGGTGGGCCTTCTTCAGCCTCCTCAAAAAGTACAGGCGCTGCTGCGCCTTTTTGACCAGGGTTGAGGTGTTGATGGTCCAGGAGAGGTCATCGGAAATGTAGGCACCCAGGAATTTGAAACTGGGCATATGCTCCACCTCAGTGCCATCATTGAGAACTGGGGCATGGCTGCAACTTTTAGACTTCCTGTGATCCACAATGACCTCCATGGTTTTCTTTGCATTGAGGGCCAGGTTGTTGTCAGTGCACCATGCAGCCAGGTGCTTGACCTCCTCCCTGTAGGCTGACTCGTCATTGTCACTGATCAGCCCTACCACCATGGTGTCGTCTACGAACTTGACGATGGTGTTGGAACCGTGTACAGGAATGCAGTCATGGGTGAAGACGGCGTACAGGAGGGGGCTCAGCACGCAGCCCTGTGGCACACCGGTGTTCAGGTTCAGGGTTGAGGAGGTGAAGTTGTCTAACCTGACAGACTGGGGTCTGTTGGTTAGGAAGTCCAAAGTCCAGTTACAGAGAGAGGGTCTGATTCCTAGGTCATGGAGTTTGGTGACCAGCCTAGAGGGAATGACCGTATTGAATGCTGAGCTAAAGTCTATGAACAGCATTCTCACATAGGTGTTGGTTTTGTCCAGGTGGGTCAAGGCAGAGTGTAAAGGTGTGAAACACCCACCTTGTACTTACTGTGTGTTTGTCCTCCATAGTTGTGTGCCTTTCTTTGTTTGCTGAAATTCATACTTTTTCTATAAACGTTAATCAAACACGAACATTGGCTGTTTGCTCATTGCTGTTGCTCTAAGATGGCAACTCAGTGCAAATGCGCAGGTGCCAATTGAATCTCAACAAGAAAACAGTCAGCTGTGATATTTCATTAACGTTTATTAAAAAAGTATGGACTTCAGCAAACAAAGAAAGGCACGCAACTACAGAGGACAAACATAGGTACAAGGTGGGCATTTCATAATTATTATCTTTTTTTTAAGTATTGACTATGGGCAAATCGATGTAGTCTGAGCTAGATTCCACAAAGTCTGCTCCACTCCATTGGTTAAGTTTGTTAAAAACTTCCTTCCGCTAAGGTTAAGCCTGCAGTTAACACTAATCTTTACAAATTGGTATTTGGTATTTTATTAGCATGCCCATTAGCTGTTGCAAAAGCAGCAGCTACTCTTCCTGGGGTCCACACAAAACATGAAGCATAATACAGAATGACATAATACAGAACATTAATAGACAAGAACAGCTCAAGGACAGAACTACATACATTTTTTTCAAAAGGCACACGTAGCCTACATATCAATGCATACACACAATCTATCTAGGTCAAATAGAGGAGAGGCTTTGTATATCAGCCCTCTGATTACAATGAAGAGCAAAACATGTCGCTCTGTTCTGGGCCAGCTGCAGCTTAACTAGGTCTTTCCTTGCAGCGCTGGACTACACGACTGGACAATAATCAAGATTAGACAAACTAGACCCTGCAGAACTTGGAGTGTGGTGTCAAAAAAGTGGAGCATCTCTTTATTACGGCCAGACCTCTCCCCATCTTTACAACCATTTAGTCTATATGTTTTGACCATGACGGTTTACAATCTAAGGTAACACCAAGTAATTTAGTCTCCTCAACATGTTCAACAGCCACACCATTCATTTCCAGATTCAGCTGAGGTGTAGAACTAGAACCCATTAGATTTGCTCTTATGTGCTGTACTATAATGCAAACATTATGTACAGGCTTGCAGCACACTGCACAGCACACTACTGTTTAGAAATGTTGGTATTTAATCAATTGTGAAAAAAGTACTTAATTTTCATACTTTAGTAAATAGTAAAGATACCTTGATAGAAAATGACTCAAGTAAAAGTGAAAATACCAAGTAAAATACTACTTGATTAAAAGACAAAGTATCTAGTTTTAAATGTTCTTAAGCACAATAGTGGGAAAAGTACTCAATTATCATACTGGAGTAAAAGTAAAACTCCTTATATTAAGCAACCAGATCATTTTCTTGTTTTTGTCATTTACGGCCAGACAGGGGCACAGTCCACTTTCAGAACAACTGTAATGGTTACAACAATAATCATCTGGGCTGATTTAAAGGAAAATACCATTTGTGTGTGTGTGCTTGTGTGTGTGTGCATGTGTGTGTGTGCATGTGTGTGTGCATGTGTGTGTGCGCGACACCATACAAAGCTGAACATTGACAGAGGATCAGCCACTACTCACCTTTTAAGTAGGCAGCCTTGCACAAGCTTTGGCTTGTGCGAGCTGGAACGCACAAGCTCCAAATAATTTATCTCTATTTCCACACTTTTAGTACGTATTACACAATTTCTACACAACAGTTTGTGCAAAACTAAAAAAGGCAATAAAGTAGGTGGCAGGTAGCCTAGCGGTTAAGAGCATTGGGCCAGTAACCAAAAGGTTGCTGGTTTGAATCCCTGAGCCAACTAGGTGAAAAATCTGTCAACATACCCTTGTGCAAGGCTCCTTGTAAGTTGCTCTGGATGAGAGAGTCTGTAAAATAAACTTCTCCACCTGTAAAAATACTATAGAATACTATACTTCACACTGTAGTATCCCTCAGTCATGTGTATTACTTACTATAGAATACTATAGTAAATACTGCACTTTTTAACTATAGTAAATACTATATAATTACATCTATCTACAGGTTATGTAAAATGTACTCTTTTAGTATTTCTCCAGTAGATTTCCTCAAGTAGAAAGGCTCCTTCTATGCCAAAGATAGTAAAAAAAAACACTGTAGTAAATGCTACAGTAACACCAGCAAAAACAATACAGCAAAAACTACAGTACTGTATATAACAGTCTGCAGAAACACTACAGCTTATACAACAGTATACTACAATCCGCAAAAACAGAACATTAATTACTACAGTATGTACTACACATTTCTTTACTACAGTATTTATACTATAGTTAACTGTAAATACTACAGTATGCTACAGTCTGCAAAAACACTACAGTGAATAATACAGTATATAAATATATTAATACTACAGTATTTAGACCATAGTATAATATAGTATTTTTTATTTTGGTTACACTGGCTGATTACGAAATGTTTCTGTTGTGTGTAGAATCTGTGAACAACCATCAGAGCTAGGCTATACCCTCTGACAGAACAATCAGAGTAAAAATCTTGTTGGTGCTTAATCAAATCCTGATGGTAATAAATGTTACACTGCAAGGCCCATTGCGTCTAATTGGCTCTTAATTTGACATCTACAAATCATGAGTGGCATGGGGTGGTTGGGTTTGCGCCAGGTAAGGGGGAGGTTTAGGCAGAGGTGAGGTGAGACTGAGTAATTGAGGACCCCTCGGTCTATGCGTCATGGTCCTCTCAAACAAGGCTACATGTTTAGGACCTTATTTGACTCAGTCTGGAGTAATAACTCACACACACTATGGAACAAGCCAGAAAGAAGTGCCTCCTTTGTATGGCATGTACCTGCCTGTGTAGCTTTTATTTTCATTTAATGATGCTCATTTCGTTTTCTTTCATTCCTACATCTATCACCCACAGAGCACTTCAATCCCATGACGTTTAACATTTAACTACTGCTCCCTTTCATTTCTCATAAGTGCAAATTGTTTGCGGCTTTTTATGATAGTTTTATGATGGTGCCAACTTTCCAGTGTTTGGACTGACTCATCACAGCAAGCCATGGCAAGGAGGATTGATTGATGAGGCTCTAGAACCACTGGAACACCACAGCATTCTAAGTGGGGTCCCTAGACGGCTGTTACATTCTGTGGTATGGGGTAAAGATGACAAACATTCTGAATACAGAATCTATCAAATGCATTACAGTATACAGAGCACCTTGCTTATTTTTAGGAACATCTGTGCCTTGTCCCTAGGGTTAAGAAGGAGATTTTGCATTTGACCATTAATGTATTGTTTTGTTGTAACGGGGGTTCCAACATTTCAGTAGAGTTTCTCTGAAACAAAAGTAAATTGTGAACCCTGTATCCTTGTGAGAGACAGAGAGACTATCAAATAGCCAATGTTCTCCACAATGTTTGAATTATAGCATGTGAAAGTACTTGTCCTCCTATCGAGAACGCAGGGAAAATCCGAAAGAGAAAAAATGGTAGGTGAATAATATTAGCTATAGAATAAGTCTGTTAGACCAAAATCAATCTCCCATTACCTCCTCTTTACTGGTCATTTATCAGACCCATTTTCCACCACTCTGTATACCAAATGGCACCCTATTCCCTATGTAGTGCATTACTTTTGACCAGGGCCTATAGGGCTTCAAAAACACCACAAGGACGAGAGGATGAAATAGAGAATAGCCCTTTCATCTGTTAATAGGGACCGGACCAATTGTTCCCCCCTCTCAGCCCAATTGCCCCCACCCCCACCCCCTCCTCTCTCTCCGTTATACATGTAATTGAGGCCCGGGTTTGCGGTGGAAGTGTAGGCCTGGGGAAAGACAGAAGGAAAATTCCTATATCCTTTCTGGCCATATGAAGGTAATTCACTACACCCTGAAACTTTCTATTGGGATGAATGCACCCTCCCACCCTTCCCACCGTTCTCTCTTCCCCCAACCCTGCTGCTCCCACTTCCCTTTATCCCTTTCTTAAAGACAATGTGTTTTTACAACAAGTAATTACAGGGTTAATGGCTGATTTGATGGGCCTGTGAAAAGAGGTGTAACGTCATTGTCAGGCCTTGGTGGAAAAAGAGTAGTGAGTTCAGTTGGTTGAGCTCTCAAGAGGTCAGTAGGGATTAGGGTACTTGTGGCCTCTCATGAGCAATGGTGGAAAGAGGATTCCCCTCTTTTATTCTGCTTTTTCACATTCTCATTCAAATGTCTCTTAGTTATTTAACTCAGTTGTCTTATGGAAGGATGTGTTATTTGCATTTGCATGTACTGTTGTTTTTCTTTTTTATTAACATGAAACACTTTATTTCGAAATTAATATGTGTACTGGAGAATTTTGAAATGAAGGCACACAACTACAGTACAGATTTATACAGTATTCTGTATTCGTAAACTGTTGTCATGTTGTAACATGTTACACAGCTATTGGGCTGCTTTATATAGCTACAGATGAATAGCATACATTATAACATTATACATCACAATTTAAATGATATCATCACCAAAGATTTGGTTGGTGGCCCAACTTTTGTTTATCTCCATTGATCAATACGTAAATTAAGAAGTTGAATGAGGAACCACTTTGGCCACCCTGTAGACTAGATATCATAGCCATGCATTTCAGGAATATTGTCAGGCATTGCATGCATTTGATCAAAGATACAAATGTACAGTGCCTTCGGGAAGTATTCAGACCCACATTTTGTTACGTTACAGGCTTATTCTAAAATGGATTAAAAAATAAATACATTTCAGCAATCTACACACAATACCCCAAAATGACAAAGCAAAAATAGGTTTTAAGAAATGTTTGCTAATTTATAATAAAAAAACTGAAATATCACATTTACATAAGTATTCAGACCCTTTACTCAGTACTTTGTTGAAGCACCTTTGCAAGCAACTACAGCCTCGAGTCTTCTTGGGTATGGCGTTACAAGCTTGCCGCACCTGTATTTGGGGAGTTTCTTTCATTCTTCTCTGCAGATCCTCTCAAGCGCTGTCAGGTTGGATGGGGAGCGTTGCTGCACAACTATTTTCAGGTATCTCCATATATGTTAAATCGGGTTCAGGTCCGGGCTCTGGCTGGGCCAATCAATGACATTCAGAGACCTGTCCCGAAACCACTCCTGTGTTATCTTGGCTGTGTGCCTAGGGTCAATGTCCTGTTGGAAGGTGAACCTTCACCCCAGTCTGAGGTCCTGAGAGCTCTGGAGCATGTTTTCATCAAGGATCTCTCTGTACTTTGCTCCGTTCATATTTCCCTCGGACCTGACTAATCTCCCAGTCCCTGCCACTGAAAAACATCCCCACAGCATGATGCTGCCACCACCATGCTTCATCGGAGGGATGGTGCCAGGTTTCCTCCAGATGTGACACTTGGCATTCAGGCCAAAGTGTTCAATCTTGGTTTCATCAGACCAGAGATTCTTGCTTGTCATGGTCTGAGAGTCTTTAGGTGCCTTTCAGCAAACTCCAAGCGAGCTGTCATGTGCCTTTTACTGAGGAGTGGTTACCGTCTGGCCACTCTACCATAAAGACCTGATTGGTGGAGTGCTGCAGAGATAGTTGTCCTTCTGGAAGGTTCTCCCATCTCCACAGAGGAACTCTAGAGCTCTGTCAGAGTGACCATCGGATTCTTGGTCATCTCCCTGACCAAGGCCATTTCTCCAAACTGCTCAGTCTGGCCGGGCGGCCAGCCCTAGGAAGAGTCTTGGAGGTTCCACACTTCTTCCATTTAAGATTGATGTAGGCCACTGTGTTCTTGGGGGATCTTCAATGCTGAAAAATGTTTTGGGTACCCTTCCCCAGATCTGTGCTTCGACACAATCCTGTCTCGGAACTCTACGGACAATTCCTTCGACCTCATGGCTTGGTTTTTGCTGTGACATGCATTGTCAACAGTGGGACCTTTAATAGACAGTTGTGTACCTTTCCAAATCATGTCCAATCAATTGAATTTACCACAGGGTGGACTCCAATCAAGTTGTAGAAACATCTCAAGGACGATCAATGGAAACAGGATGCACCTGAGCTCAATTTAGAGTCTCATAGCAAAGGGTCTGAATGCTTATGTAAATAAGGTATTTCTGGGGTGTTTTGTATTAAATTTGCTAACATTTCCAAAAATCTGTTTTCACTTGTGTGGGGTATTGTGTGTAGATTGCTGAGTTTTTTATTGTTTATTTAATCCATTTTAGAATAAGGCTGTAACGTAACAAAATGTGGAAAAAGGCACTGTACATACATCTTTCATTTTTTTATTTAACCTTTATTTAACTAGGCACTTGTCTGAAATACATTTAATGCATTACATACATTTTAGCAATGATGCAAATGTATTTACGTAACGGTAAATATACTGAAATGTTATTTTGTTTTGTATGGGAAATCATCTTGGCTAACCGTGGGGCAAAACAATTGAGTTATTTACTTAGCTACTCACTTTTCTTTGCTAGAAATGAAGGCTGTCTCCAAATGAGTAAGGTGAACATGAGTGCAGTGACCTCTCTGAGGCGGTTACAACTTTTGCTTGGTGGGGCACAGCCGGTAGCTCCACATGGTATAGGAGGAAGAAAAGAGAAGAACACATGACAGACACAAACCCAAACGACCCTGCCTATGCCAGCTCTCCATCCACCTGCCATCTCTAGAACCCATCTCCTCCAGAACCACCCTAATACCAGAGACTTCCCGCTGAGAAACACCATGGCAACCAAATAACCTACTATTGATTGATTGGCAAGCTGTTACAAATTAGACATTAGACAGCTTCATAAACACAGTCATTAGCATATAAAGAGATGAGCGGAGGGGACAGAGGGGAGAAGGGAGATCATTTGGGGACATCCTAAAGTTCCCTTAGGCCTTTTGTAACGATCGCTGAGGGCCCACCAGGGTCCCTGAACACACACAGGCAGCCACAAGGTGCCCAGACCAGACTCTGTCCTCACAGTCGTTTATCAGTCTACCTGCAGGCTATTGGAAGGAGGGTGAGTAGTGAGGCAATGACAGGGGCCACAGCTGGGAGTCACTGCCCTAGGCCAGATAGGGTGCAGCTCAGGTCAACCCTAACCCCAGCCATAACAATAACCCTAGATTCATGTCCACATCCCTGTTCAACAGTGAGTGTAACCAAAACCCTATACCTAACCATAAGCCTAACCCTAGCTCGGAAGATAGAAGATGGTGCTGCGGTAGATAGGTGCCGTCTTATGGGCTACTGACCAATTATGCTATTTTATGTTTTCTTTTACACTGATCTTTTTTTACATAATATTTCCTCCATCCTTTCCTATGACAGAAAACAGCTTCTAGACAGTATAACATTGATCACTAACCTTGATTTGGATGAAGATTTCTACTTTAAAAAGTCGGCAGCTATGGACGTACTGCTCATTCTGAACCAGGTCCTAATCCTCGGGATTTGAAAGAGAAAGAGACGGCTAAAGAGAGGCAAATGAGTGGGCTCCTTGACGAGACTACATTGTTGAGTTAAGAAACCGCCTCTATCATCTTTTCTATTGGTGAAAGTACAATCACTGAAGAACAAACTGGACGAGCTCCGTTCAAGACTATCCTATGAACAGGACTTGAACTGTAATATCCTATATTACCCAGAGTCGTGGCTGAACAAAGACATGGATAATATACATCTAGCTGGTATTTCTACAGCATTTTTTAATCTTTATTTAACTAGGCAAGTCAGTTAAGAACAAATTGTTATTTTCAATGACAGCCTAAGAACAGTGGGTTAACTGCCTTGTTCAGGGGCAGAACAACAGATTTGTACTTTGTCAGCTCAGGGATTCAAACTTGCAGTTACTAGCCCAACACTCTAACCACTAGGCTACCCTGCCACCTGAGAATTTCTGGTGCGTGTTCTCTGATGTTGAGGAAGTCTCAAGGTTTTGCTTGCCTGAGTTAGAATACCTCATGATAAGCTGCAGACCATACTATTTACCAAGATAGTTTTATATATTTTTCGTACTAAGACCGCACTCAACGAGGTGTATAGGGCCATTAGCAAAAATAAAATGTACATCCAGAGGCGGAGCTCCTAGTGGCTGGTGATTTTAATGCAGGGAAACTGAAATGCGTATTAACCTCATTTTTACTAGCATGTCACTAAGGCAACTAGAAGGGATAAAACTCTAGAATAAAACTCT
The DNA here is from genome assembly GCF_901001165.1 of Salmo trutta. Lineage (NCBI taxonomy): Eukaryota > Metazoa > Chordata > Actinopteri > Salmoniformes > Salmonidae > Salmo > Salmo trutta. The sequence continues at coordinate 25,087,235 of NC_042966.1, read as the reverse complement.
AGAAACTCCACACACAAATGCATACAAAACTCTCCTTCACCCTCCATTTGACAAATCTGACCATAACTCTATTCTCCTGATTCCTGCTTACAAGAAAAACTAAAACAGGAAGTACCAGTGACGCGCTTAGCAGATGCTAAACTACAGTACTGCTTCGCTAGCACAGACTGGAATATGTTCCTTGATTCATCCGATAACATTGAGTCGTCGACCACATCAGTAAAGCGCTTGATTAGAAAATGCATCGACGATGTCGTCCCCACAGTGACCGTACATACATATTCCAACCAGAAAACATGGATTGCATACATCCTTTTTAAGGAGCGGAACACTTATCCAGACGCTTATTAGAAATCCCACTACGACCTCAGATGAGCCATAAAACATTCAAAACGTCAATACAGGACTAAGATCGAATCCTACCATGCAGGCTCTTATGCTCGTCAGATGTGGCAGGGCTTGCTAACTATCATGTATTACAAAGGCAAACCCATCCACAAGCTGCCCAGTGACGCGAGCCTACCAGACGGGCTAAACTCCTTCTATGCTCGCTTCAAGGCAAGCAACACTGAACCACGCATGAGAGCACCAGCTGTTCTGGATGACTGTGTGATCTCGCTCTTTGTAGCTGATCTGAGTAAGATCTTTAAACAGATTAACATTCACAAGGCCGCAGGGCCAGACAGATTACCAGGACTCGTACTCAGAGCATGCAGTGTCTTCACAGACATTTTCAAACTCTCCCTGACTCAGTCTGTAATACCTCAAGTTTCAAGCAGACCACCATAGTCCCTGTGCCCAAGAATGTCAAGGTAACCTATCTAAATGACTATCACCCCAAAGCACTCACATCTCACAATGAAAGACTTGTCATATCAAATCAAATGTTATTGGTCACATACACATATTTAGCTGTTGCGCCTTCTTCTGTGTGGGGGGACCATTTCAGATCATCAGTGACGTGTACGCCAAGGAACATGAAGCTTACCACATTCTCCACTGCAATCCCGTCAATATGGATAGGGGCGTGCTCCCTCTGCTTTTTCCTGAAATCCACGATCAGCTCCTTCAGTGAAGTGGAGGTGCTGCTTCCCCTTCACCACCTGGAGGCGGCCAGACCGGAAGTCCAGGACCCAGTTGCACAGGGCGTGGTTCAGACCCAGGGCCCCAAGCTTGATGATGAGCTTGGAGGGTACTATGGTGTTGAAGGCTGAGCTATAGTCAATGAACAGCATTTTTACATAGGTATTCCTCTTGTCCAGGTGGGATAGGGCAGATCTATTGGGGCGGTAAGCAAATTGAAGTGGGTCTAGGGTGTCAGGTAAGGTAGAGGTGATATGATCTAGCCTCTCAAAGCACTTCATGATGACAGAAATTAGTGCTACGGGGCGATAGTTGTTTAGTTCAGTTACCTTTGCTCTCCTGGGTACAGATGTTTAGCTTGTCTGGAAGCAAGATATAAATGTCCGCGACGTGGCTGGTTTTCCCTTTGTAATCTGTGATTGTCTGGAGACCCTGCGACATATGTCTTGTGTTTGAGCCATTGAATTGCGACACCACTTTGTATCTGTACTGACGTTTTGCCTGTTTGATTGGCATGGCTCATATCAACACTATCATCCCAGACACCCTGGACCCACTCCAATTCACATACCTCCCCAACAGATCCAACAGAAGCTTGGCCACAGTAATGTACTGGGCCGTATGCACTACCCTCTGTAGTGCCTTGCGGTCGGAGGCCGAGCAGTTGCCATACCAGGCAGTGATGCAACCATTCAAGGTGCTCTTGATGGTGCAGCTGTAGAACCTTTTGAGGGATCTGAGGACCCATGCCAAATCTTTTCTGTCTCCTGAGGGGAATAGGCTTTGTCGTGCCCTCTTCACGACTGTCTTAGTGTGTTTGGACCATGATAGTTTGTTGGTGGTGTGGACACCAAGGAACTTGAAGCTCTCAACCTGTTCCACTACAGCCCCATCGATGAGAATGGGGGCGTGCTCGGTCCTCTTTTTCCTGACTAACCTCAGGAACCTGTGACTGAACACCTCCCTCTGCAACTGGATCCTGGACATCCTGACGGATCACCCCCAGGTGGTGAGTGTAGGCAACAACACATTGACCACGCAGACCCTCAATACAGGGGCCCCTCAGGGATGCGTGCTTAGTCCCCTCCTTTACTCCCTGATCAACCATGACCGCATTGCCGCCCTCGACTTGAACACCATCATTAAGGTCTCTGGCGACACCGGTGGTTGGCCTGATCACCAACGACGATGAGACAGCCTATAGGGAGAAGGTCAGTGACCTGGAAGTGTGGTGCCAGGACAACAAACTCTCAATCAACATAAGCAAGACATAGGAGCTGATCGTGGCTACAGGAAATAGAGGTCCGATTACGTCCCCATCCACATCAACTGGGCTGTAGTGGAACGGGTCAAGTGCTTTAAGTTATCATGGTCAAAACACACCAACACAGTCATGAAAAGGAAGGCTGAAAAGATTTTGCATGAGCCCTCAGATCCTCAAAAAGTTATACAGCTGTCCCATTGAGAGCATCTTGACTGGCTGCATGGCAACTGCCTGGCATCCAACCGCAAGGCACTATAAGAGTGTACTGCGTACGGCCCAGTACATCACTGGGGCCGAACTCCCGGCCATCCAGGACCTCTATACCAGGCGGTGTCAGAGGAAGGCCCTAAAAATTGTGAAAGACTCCAGCCACCAAAATCATAGACAGTTCTCTTTGCTACCACACGGCCAGTGCCGGCTCCAGGCATAAGTGACAGAAGCGATCTTTTAGGGCTCCAGTCCTCTAGGCCTCCCCCAAAATTAACAATTTTTTTTTTTAGGAACTCAGTCGGGGTCTCAACTTACTGTTGAGAGTTAAATTAGTAGAATACAAGTTCAAAATGTGGTTGTGCATCAACAATTTTTCTCTTGTTATGTCAGTCACTGACAGTCACTCAATTAGCAATGTAAGCTAATCATTTTGAGATTGGTAAATTAGTCTAGCCAGCTATTTAACTTGTAATAATCATGACCGAATACCGACCCAGTGCCCAGGAGCCCTGACCTCCATGGGGTCCCCATTGATTTGGTCACTCACTCTCACTCAGATATCATTAACATGGCATAAGTCATGGCAAAATGTGTAGAATTGCAGGACGTTAGCTTTAACAGTGAAACATTTTCTCTCCACCCCATGACAAAATGGGTAGAATTGCAGGAAATTAGCCGTAAAACTGCAGAACTATTACCGCTGCCGAATGGCAAAATGAGTAGAATTGTATGACATTTTTCATAAAATTACGAATATGTCTCTCCGCCTCATGGCAGAATGTGTAGAACTGCAGAAAACGTACTTTAAAACTGCAACATTCGTTCAGTTAGATTAGTAGAAAACACAATGCGCATGTTCGAAATTTGGTTGTGCACAAGTAATATTTCTCTGTTATTGTTACATTGGTAAATTAGTCTAGCCAGATATCCCTAACCCCATTGATTTTGTTAGTCACTCTCACTCAGATATCATGACATGGCAAAATGTGTATAATTGCAGGAAATTAGCTTTAAATAAGACTACTAAATAGTTAGTCCGGGTAGCTATTTGGTTAACTATTTAACTATCTGCATTGACCCATTTTGCCCTACCTATTTTGACTCATCACATACAGTAAGCTGCTACTGTTTATTGTCTATCCCTTGAGTTTAGAAAATATTTACTAAATAAACGAAATAAAAAAATAACACAATAACACAGTAACACAATAAAATAGCAATAACGAGGCTATATACAGGGGGCACCGGTACCGTGTCAGTGTGCGGGGGTACAGGTTAGTCGAGGTAATTTGTACATGTAGGTAGGGGTAAAGTCACTATGAATTGATAATAAACAGCGAGTAGCAGCAGGGTAAAAACCCACCTATTGTACAGTGCCTTCAGAAAGTATTTACACCCCTTAACTTTTTCCAAATGTTGTTGTGTTACAGCCTGAATTTAAAATGGATTACAGTGCCTTCGGAAAGTATTCAGACCCCTTGACTTTTTCCACATTTTGTTACATTACAGCCTTGAGTCTTCTTTTATATTGGTTAGTTAGAGCTAGATTAGTGGAATACACAATGTGGGGTGGCAGGATGTCACGCCCTGACCATAGTAAGATGTTATTTTCTATGGTAGAGTAGGTCAGGGCCTGACAGGGGGTGTTTTTCTATGTTTTGTATTTCTATGTTGGTTTTCTTTGGGATGATCTCCAATTAGAGGCAGCTGGTCCTCGTTGTCTCTAATTGGAGATCACACTTAAGTAGGGTTTTTTTCCACCTGGGTTTGTGGGAGATTAATTTTGAGTTGTGTATGTTTCACCTCTGCGTCACGGTTTGTTGTTTTTTGTCATTCAGTTAATTTATGTATTGCATAGTTTCACAGTATAAATAAAATGTGGAACGACACACACGCTGCACTTTGGTCCGCTTCTCCTTTCGACAACCGTGACACAGGGAGCCTAGTGGTTAGAGCGTTATGCCAGGAACCGAAAGGTTGCTAGATTGAATCCCCGAGCTGATTAGGTAAAAATCTGTCGTTCTGCCCCTGATCAAGGCAGTTAACCCACTGTTCCTAGGCCGTCATTGTAAATAACAATTTGTTCTTAACTGGCTTGCCTAGTTAAATAAAGGTTAAGTAAAAAATTATTGGGTATGATATAACAAGCTTGGCACACCTGTATTTGGCAAGTTTATCCCATTCCTCTTTGCAGATCCTCTCAAGCTCTGTCAGGTTGAATGGAGAGCGTCGTGCACTTCTATTTTTAGGTCTCTCCAGAGATGTTCGATCGGGTTCAGGTCCAGGCTCTGGCTGGGCCACTCAAGTCACTCCTGCGTTGTCTTGGTTGTGTGCTTAGGGTCGTTGTCCTGTTGGAAGGTGAACCTTCGCCCATAACCTGCTCCAGAGCACTCAGAACTTCATCAAGGATCTCTCTGTACTTTGTTCCGTTGTTCTTTCCATCGATCCTGACTAGTCTCCCAGTCCTTACCGCTGAAAAACATCCCACAGCATGATGCTGCCACCACCATGCTTCACCGTAGGGATTGTGCCAGGTTTCCTCCAGACGTGACACTTGGAATTCAGGCCAAAGTGTTCAATTGTGGCTTCAGACCAGAGAATCTTGTTCCTCACGGTCTGAGAGTCCTTTAGGTGCCTTTTGGCAAACTCCAAGTGGGCTGTCATCTGCCTTTTACTGAGGAGTGGCTTCCGTCTGGCCACTCTACCGTAAAGGCATGATTGGTGGAGTGCTTGCAGAGATGGTTGTTCTTCTGGAAGGTTCTCCCATCTCCTCAGAGGAACTCTGGAGCTCTGTCAGAGTGACCATGCCCCGATTACTCAGTTTGGCTTGGCGGCCAGCTCTAGGAAGATTCTTGGTGGTTCCAAACTTCCATTTAAGAATGATGGAGGCCACTGTGTTCTTGGGGACCTGCAATGCAGAAAGGTTTTGCTACCATTCCCCACATCTGTGCCTCGACACAATCCAGTCTTGGAGCTCTACGGACAATTCCTTCAACCTCATTGCTTGGTTTTTGCTCTGACATGCACTGCCAACTGTGGGACCTTATATATGTCCATGTCATGTCCAATCAATTGAATTTACCACAGGTGGACTCCAAGCAAGTTGTAGAAACATCTCAAGGATGATCAATGGTAAGGCCTATAGGGTGGCGCACAATTGTCCCAGCGTCATCCGGGTTAGGGGAGGGATTGTCCGGGGGTAGGCAGTCATTGTAGGCAGTCATTTTAAATAAGAATTTGTTCTTAACTGACTTGCCTAGTTAAATAAAAGTACAATTAAAAAAGTATAAAATAAATAAAAACAGGATGCACCTTAGCTCAATTTCGAGTCTCATAGCAATGAATACTTATGTAAATAAGGTATTCCTATTTTTTGTATACGTTTGCCAACATTTCTAAACCTGTTTTCACTTTGCCATGATGTGGTGTTTTGTTTAAATCGGTGAGGATTTTTTAAAATGTAATCCATTTTAGAATATGGCTGTAACGTAACAAAATGCGGGAAAAGGGAAGGGGTCTGAATAATTTCCAAATGCACTGTAAATTTACATTTTGTGTCACTGGCCTACACGCGATACCCCATAATGTCAAGAAGGAAATCTGCTTTTAGATTTTTTAAATAAAAAATAAAAGGTTGAAATGTCTTGAGTCAATAAGAATTCAACCCCTTTGTTATGGCAAGCCTAAAGTTCAGGAGTAAAATGTTGCTTATCAAGTCACAATAAGTTGCATGAACTCTGTGTGCAGTAATATTTTTTAACATGATTTATGAATGACTACCTCATCTCTGTGCCACACACATACAATTATCTATAAGGTCCCTCAGCCGAGCAGTGAATTTCAAACACATATTCAACCACAAAGACCAGAGAGGTTTTTCAATGCCTGGCAAAAAAGGGCACATATTGGTATATGGGTAAAAAGGAAAAAGCAGACATTGAATATGCCTTTGAGCATGGTGAATGTATTAATTAAACTTTGGATGGTGTATCAACACACCCAGTCACTACAAAGATACAAGCGTCCTTCCTAACTCAGTTGCCAGATAGGAAAGAAATCTCTCATGGAATTCACTGAGGCCAGTTGTTAATTTAAAACAGTTCCAGATTTTAAAAGCTGTCAAAGGTTGTGTAGTTACAGTACTTCACAATAATACAATAATAACCTAAATGGCAGAGTAAAAAGAAGGAAGCCTGTACAAAATATAAACATTCTACAACATGCATCCTGTTTGTAATAAGGCACTAAAGTAAAACTGAAAAAAAAATGGTAAAGAAATTAACTTTATGTCCTGAATATGAGCTTTATTTTTAGGGCAAATCCAACACAACACATCACAAAATACCACCATATTTTCAAGAATGGTGGTTGCTGCATCATGTTATGGGTATACTTGTCATTGGCAAGAACTAGGGAGTTTTTCTTTTAGCATAGAAAGATACAGAATAGAGTTAATCATGTCTGCTTTATCCTAACCCTAGTTTCATCATGCTCCTCATCATCCTCATCAACATCATCATTATCACCATCATCGTCACCACCATCCTTGTATGATAGCTAATATCCTGACAATATATCAATGGTCATTAGCCACATGTACGGCAAGCTTACAGTTTAACCACTGTAACCGAGCAACCTGAGGTTAAACAACTTTCAATCAATACATTCCCCTGTACATCCACTAGATCAATTCTTATAATGAGTTTCAATGAGAACAGACATCGTTAAAAGGCTGTTTGTGTTAACGAGATGTACATCCCAAGGTCCCAGTACGTTTAAAGCCAGCTCAATACATCTGCTCTATGTGAATCTGATGGCCAATTATTATTGATCCAGGTTGTTCGGGCATGGGTGGATTCACCGCCTGGCAATTCTGGCAAATGCCAGAAGGGCCGAATCATCTTTTATTAGGGTGGGCTAGTTGAAATGGACAAAAATTATATGTTAAAATAGAATGGACACAGCCAGATGCCCATGAGACAGTTTTTTGTGTGACCTTTGCACTATTTCCCTGTTGTCATGATCGTCTGTATTGATCATTTTGCTGACCAACGGGCAACAGCCCCCCCACCCCCACCAAGATGGGCCCGGCCTTGTTTTCTGATTGGCTGAGCTGAGGTGGAGCAAATGTCACATTCAAGGTCAAACGTGCATCATCAAAAAGAGTAAGACCCGCTCTGACTCTGTCAACCACTCAGTAAAAACAGAAAAATGGAATGGTAGTGCCGAAAAAGTTAGTGAGACGAAAAAAGGCCTCTTTAGGTCGATGCTGCTAAATGTGTGAAATTAACCGACTTATTTGCTAAAAGTTCTGGTTCTGCTGGTCCGAGCCCTGTGTCTGTGTCTGTGAGAAATGACAGATTGTCTGTTGTGGTGCAGTCGAGGTAGGAATAAAACTGAGAAAGATGATCACGCACACTGACACAGATCATGTAGCCTACTGCTGCCTACTGCTATTTTGTCTGTATATTGAATGAAAAATATGTCATACCTACTATAGTAGGCTAATTAGGGAAGGGGGATTTGGGGGAACATTTAAACACTAGGCTACTTGCAATATAGCCTCACAAGTCGTTAGATTGGCTTTTATAGCACCTACCCATTGGGCAAAATCTGGTTGAAAAGCCGTCAGTATGAGCATCCACCTTTTGGGTTCCAAGTTCTACTTAATTTTTTCTAAGAGTGTAAGATCATGCAATCATGGGAAGCTGAATAGCATGTCTCTTGGGAAATCCAGTCTCTGTGAGACCTGATGCAGAGAAAAAAACGTTACTGATCATCAGCAAAGCTAGTACAAACCTAGCTCTTACAAAGCTGCTTAGTAGGAATCAATTCACATTGAAGCCCAGAGTATCAAACAGAAAAAAATTACATTTTGCACATAATACCTACAGTCATTGACTGTTGATTTAAGGAGGGGGGGTTCTGCTCTTTCCTTTCCCTGGGATGTGGCAGAATAGGTCACTGGTAACTGAGTGGGTGGCCAAGCACTGCTGTAGAAGCCATGCATCAGGTCATTTGCATTTTTCAGGAAGTGTAAAGAGAGAGATGAATCATGATTACCCATCCCAAAGCAGGGATAGGAAAAATGTATCGTGTTGTCAAATATCAAATCCCTGAAGAATCAAGAAAAACTTCACATCCATTTTGGAGGGTACAGGTTTCAAGAATTAGGCTGGCTAGCTCTCTCTCTCTCTCTCTCTCTCTCTCTCTCTCTCTCTCTCTCTCTCTCTCTCTCACACACTCAATGTTTCCTATGTGTATTCATTGACCATATCTCTCTCTCTCTCACACACACACATTTACTGTCATTAACTAAACAGATATCAACATGTCAAAACATTAGCTAACTTGATACAACACATAAAAATGTAAACTTACCATGCCCATAGAGAATTAGCCAGAGCGCTAATGTTAGCTAGCTAAAATTAGCCAGCTAAGTTAGCTTACGTTAGAAAATCTTTCCTTGACGTTCTTCTCCCCCAAAAACGCTGGTTTTCAGCGTAAAGAACATCAGAACAATCCTGTCAATATTGATGTAATCTGATGAGGTCTAACATGATAAATTATAGCCTTGTCCGAGCCAGGACGCATTACTCCAATTTTATGAATTGTAATGGTTCTAGTGTCTTATATGTAATAAGTGCATGCCCCACAGACACTATGCATATGTTTATATAGATAGGTGTCTATTAATTGAGTAGCATTTAGATAACTGGTAGGTAGTTCAAACAGATTTTAACCAAACAATAGATAAACCAAAATAAGACTTCTTAATCTGGTTGTGATCTAGTTATAAGACGTCCCAACCAGATTTCAGCCGGTCTTTATTACGTTGTATAGCCTTTGAGTTAGGTAAGGCAATAGCCATCTAGTAGACATATATACAGTTCTTTTTACTAAACTCAAGTCATCATGTATTACAACAAAGGTCAATTAGGGACTGTCTGTGTATATTAATTGTTTTATTCATGTTTATTTGATTCTGAATTTCAGTCTCTTCAGCCCAGCGAGAGAGTTTATGAGGTGTAGTAACAAGTGACTCTGTCACGGCTGTCGTAGGAAGGAGCGGACCAAAGTGCAGCGTGATTATCGTTCCACATTTTTATTGAACTGTGAAACTATGCAATACATATAAATAAACTGAATAACAAAACAACAAACCGTGACGCAGAGGTGAAACAAACACTAACTCAAAGACAATCTCCCACAAACCCAGGTGGAAAAAACCCTACTTAAATATGATCTTCAATTAGAGACAACGAGGACCAGCTGCCTCTAATTGGAGATCATCCCAAACAAAACCCAACATAGAAATACAAAACTAGAACCTGACAACATAGAAAAACTCAACTAGGACACCCCCTGTCACGCCTTGACCTACTCTACCATAGAAAATAATAGCATTCTATGGTCAGGACGTGACACTCTGGTGTCGGATTACAATACATAGCCACCACACTGAAGGCTGGAAAGTCCCGCCAACCTCCCACTTATTCAATTCGCTGAAAGGCCTGTCACTTCTTGGCAGAAAGATACACTGTCAAATAAAGCACAATGCTGGAAATCTATCCGCATCCACATAAACTAGTCCCAACATCATTCTTTGACAAACACAGAAGGTTGTATATTGAATTCAGAAAGAGCGGGAGAGAGAGAAACTGCCAGCGCCTTAATTAATGTAGCCATTGGCTACTGTCACAGGTGTCGTACTGCATACCTCTGCCTGAGGCCAGTCACTGAAAACCCTGGACTGGGCTCTGGGAGCTCTGGACTGTAGGGCAACTCTAGGAGCTCTGGACTGTAGAGCAACTCTAGGAGCTCTGGACTGTAGACCGACTCACTCGGTTCCGGGCTGTAGGCAGACTCACTCGGTTCCGGACTGTAGGCTGTCTCACTCGGTTCCGGACTGTATGCCGTCTCACTCGGTTCCGGACTGTAGGCCGTCTCACTCGGTTCCGGACTGTAGGCCGTCTCACTCGGTTCCGGACGATACACTGTCGCCGGACACTGGACGGGGCACTGTCGTCGGACACTCTGGACGGGGCACTGTTGTCGGACACTCTGGACGGGGCACTGTCGTCGGACACTCTGGACGGGGCACTGTCGTCGGACACTCTGGACGGGGCACTGTCGTCGGACACTCTGGACGGGGCACTGTCGTCGGACACTCTGGACGGGGCACTGTCGTCGGACCCTCTGGACGGAGCACTGTCGTCGGACACTCTGGACAGAGCACTGTCGTCGGACACTCTGGACAGAGCACTGTCGTCGGACACTCTGGACGGAGTACTGTCATCGGAAGCTCGGGACTGAGCTGACGCACTGGAAGCCTAGTGCGTGGGGCTGGTAGTGGAGGTACCAGACTGGAGACACACACTTTAAGGCTAGTGCGAGGAGCGGGAACAGGCTGACTAGGACTGGGCTGACGCACTGGAAGCCTAATGCGTGGGGCTGGTAGTGGAGCTACCAGACTGGAGACACGCACTTTAAGGCTAGTGCGAGGAGCAGGAACAGGCTGAATTGGACTGGGCTGACGCACTGGAGGCCTGGTGCGTGGTGCTGGTACTGGATATACCGGGCCGTGGAGGCGCACTGGCGGTCTCGATCGCACCTCCTGCACAACCCGTCCTGGCTGGATGGAACTAGTAGACCTGCACGAGCAAAGTGCTGGCACAGGGCGAACTGGGCTGTGCAGGGGCCTGATGGTTGCCGTGCGTAGAGCAGGCGTAGGGTAGCCTGGGCCTAGGAGGCGTACTGGTGACCAGATGCGCTGCGCAGGCATCCTCCTTCCAGGCTGGATGCCCACTCTAGCACGGCACTTGCGAGGGGCTGGGATCACTCGCACCGGACTGTGCGTGCGCACGGCCGAGATCGTGCGCACTTCCGCATACCTCGGCTCTCTCCACTCCATACGTTCCCCATAATAAGCACGGGGAGCTGGCTTAGGTCTACTGCCTGGCCTAGCCAAACTACCCATGTGCCGCCCCCAAAAAAATTATTGGGGGTGCCTCTCCACCTTCCTAGCCAGCCGTGTTCCCCAGTAGCGTTCCCGGTCCTCACCAGACTTCCTCCATGGACCCTCTCCGGCCAGAATTTCCTCCCAAGTCCAAAACTCCCGACAGTCCACCTGTTGCTACTTCCTCCGCTGCTTGGCCCGTGTTTGGTGGGAGATTCTGTCACGGGTGTCGTAGGGTAGAGTGGACCAAAACGCAGCAGGAATTTGTGCACTCATCTTCTTTTATTAAATGGACAAAGAAGGTAAACCAACACAAACACGTACACAAAAACACAACGACGAACAACAGGCCGGTAAGGCACAAAGCTATACACAGCACAATCTCCCATGAAAACAAACTCCTAATTATAGGACCTTCAATCAGAAGCAACGATAACCAGCTGCTTACAATTGAAGGTCCAACCCCAATAAACTAAACATAGAAATAGACTAGACTAGACAGAACATAGAAATAAACTAACATAGAACAGTGCCCAAAAACCCCGGAATACATAAATCAAACACCCCTCTACATAGACACACACCCCGAACCACATAAACCAAATACCCCCTGCCACGTCCTGACCAAACTACAATAACAAATAACCCCTATACTGGTCAGGACGTGACAGCTACAGCCAAAACATTAACTAACTTGCAGCCTCTCTCTCTCTCCTTCTCTCTCTCTGTTTTCTTCAATTGAATTATATGTAGCCTAATATTTAAACACGTATCTAAAATGGGCACTTGAAATTCACTAATTAGAAATATGTAGTTAGGCTGTTATAAGGCATTATATAAACCTAAGTTAATCTATAAGGCATATATTCAGTGATTTTCTTATTTTTCGAATATAGGGTAACTTGGGGGAAAATATTTTGATATGTGTATAGTGGCTATCCTCAGGCAAAAACGTTTTGAAGGAAAATAAACCTGCAGAAATGTGTTTGTTTCTTTGTTAGTCAATAAAACAGAAACTTTGGAAAGGGAGTGTTTTGCCCCATTATCGAAGTGGAACGCCCCCCTCTATGGGGCTAAATGTCCCCTGAAGATGAATGTGCTAAAATCCATTTTATATGTTTTATTTTTATATTTTTTTGTAATTGACTCGTAATTAAAAGCTGAAGTCTAGGTATCTTATTTGAATTAAATCATATATCGGAACACAATGACATTGCACATCTCGCTTTTAATCAGTGGTAAAAGTACTTAAAAGCACTTGAAAGCACTACTTAAGTAGTTTTTTGGGGTATCTGTCCTTTACTTTACTATTTGAATTTTTGACAAGTTCTACTTTTACATCACTACATTCCTAAAGAAAATAATGTACTTTTTACTCCATACATTTTCCCTGACACCCAAAATAACTTGTTACATTTTGAATGCTTAGCAGGACAGGAAAATGGTCCAATTCACACACTTACCAAGAGAACATCCCTGTTCATCCCTACTGCCTCTGATCTGGCGGACACCCTAAACACAAATGCTTTGTTTGTAAATGAATGTCAGAGTGTTGTAGTGTGCCCCTGGCTATACGTAAATGTAAAAAAGTTAAACAAAGTGTGCCGTCTGGTTTGCATAATATAAAGAATTTGAAATTCATTTATTTTTCATACTTAAGTACATTTACAACCAAATACTTTTGGACTTATACTCAAGTAGTATTTTACTGGGTGACTTTTATTTTTACTTGAATCATTTTCTATTAAGGTATCTTTACTTTTACTCAAATATGACTTCTGAGTACTTTGTACACCACTGCTATTAATATCATCACTATGATGAGGTTTTGATGTACAGATACTCTTTTTATCTTTCCTGTCCAAATCATTTGAAAGTATCTCAAAATTGATAGTGTAAAAGTTACTCATATTTGATTTGGACATGATTTGGAAAAGGCTAATATACAGTTGAAGTCGGAGGTTTACTTACACTTAGGTTGGAGTCATTGAAACTAATTTTTCAACCACTCCACAAACTTTGGTGGGAATTACAGGAGGGGGGCATTTAACTCCAAACCATCCTATTTGTGTTTATTAATTCACAACTAGAATGTGTAACACTTTATTTTAAGTGTTGTTAATAAACCATTTATAAGGCATTTATAAATGGTGTTTGCCATTTATATATCATTACTGTCACATGAATGAATCATTTACTAATCATTAGCAAGTATTTTTGCAGTCCCTAATCTAAAGTGAGTGATATTTATACTTTATAAATACTTTGTAAATGTTTTGAGTGACTAGTGTAATTTCTCCCAAAAAGATGGGCATGCCATTGGTAGACATTCCCGCTGTACCTGGTAAAAGAACAAGCACACAGCACAGGATGTTTAAGGGAACGCTGTATATATAGCTTAATAACATTTACAAATGTGGGACTAATGATGAATAAATGGTGAGCAAACGGTTTGTATATCCCTTATAAATGGTTTGTTAAGGGTCATTGAAATAAAAGTTCACCCTAGGAGGTTGCCGGGCCCAGCACAGGCAGTGTGGTCCCTGGTCTTCAGGTACCAGTGATGCAGGGTTGGCGGCACAGACTACTTAGCTGCTGCTGCAGCAGTGAAGTGTAGTGGACGTAGGGAGAAAACAGAGAGAGAGAGAGAGAGAGAAAGAGACACACACACTGACACATGTACTATCAGTTTATTGATATTTAGGCTCTATATTATATATGTAATAGTAATTAACCCTTTGGATAAGGGGGACATGTTTGACAGCCAGGCACTTATATTTGCTATATAAGTAATTATACTTTCATAAGGTATTACCAGCCAATGGTTATCTATTAGGCATTTATTCAGTAATCTTTCTTCTTTATCTAATAAATGTGTTTATTCATTCACAACTAGGATGTTGCTGGGCCCAGCACAGGCAGTGTGTTCCCCTGGTTTTCTGATACCAGTGCTGTGGGAAAGGATGCTAGGCTTAGCAGAGACAGCTCAGAGGTGAGTGTAGTGGAGGAAGGAAGAAAACAGAGAGACACAGATGTACTGCCGGTTCCTTAATATGTTGGCTCTACAATATATGTAATAGCAATTAACACAGTGACAACAGAGGAGAACAAGGAGAATTAGAGACATACAGACAGTGAATGACAGACCAACGGACAGACAGACAGTCAGACAGAGAGTGAGAGAGAGAGAGAGACAGCAGAGAAGATGTAGAGGCATACTCCACAACAGGGAGGCAATAACATAGGCAACTATAGTATAGCACTACAGTACCAACTCAGTGGCCTTGTGTCCACCCTGAGATTGGAAGGTTATGAGTTCAATCCCTGTCCGAGTCAAACCAAAGAATGTAAAAATGGGACCTGATGCCTCTCCACTTGGCACTCAGCATTAAGGAGATAGATTGGCGGTAAGGCCCAGCGGTATACTAGTATCCTGTCCAGGGGGTGTACTTTCACGCTTCAGAAACAGGAGATAAGCTCCTGCTCTTGTGAGCCATTCCGACTTGCACAAGCCAAGGCTACTTACTTACTTTTAGTACATTATACTGTAACAGTCCTCCTTTTTTAGACTAAACAGAAAACAAGTGCCTTTAAGATGACAGGCCTTTGGGTGAACGGGTGTCCGGCAAAAGAACACAGGGGGAAAACATCCCAGGGACACAAGAGAAGAGAGAGAAGGGAGAGGAGAGAGAAAGCTTTCCGAGGGGCAGAGAGAGCACGGTGCCCCAAAGTGCTTCAGACACTTGAAAGGCTTTGTCTGGTGGAGCCCTGGGGTAACCAATCCCCACTCAGGATGAGGGCCATTGGTCCAGGAAGTAAACAAGGCCATGGAAACAGAAGGAAGTGTTTAAGTCAGTGGAGGATGGGTGGGATGGATGGATGGATAAAAGAGGAGGGTTGTGGGAGATGAGGGGCGTTAATCAAGTGATGAAGAAGTTTGGCGGAGCAATGTGGAGGAAGAACGAGGGGGAGGAAGTGGGGAGGGAGAAGGAGGGGTGGAGAGGATGTGAAAGCTGAAGGACAGATAATTGATAACAGATGACATAGTCGTTAGTCTCAGGTGCAAGCTGAGCTACTCACCAGGATGTTGAAATCCTGAGCTAATTGCACAATGGGTAGCATAGGCCCTGACTGGGGATCTTTGTTACTCCAAGTCTGCATCCCAAATGGTACCCTATGCCCTATATAGTACACAACTTTTGACCATAGGGTTCTGGTCAAAAGTAGTGCACAACTGTATGTAAAGAAATAGGATGCCATTTCGGGACAGAAGCCAGGGTTCCATCTCCAGACAGCCGGCCATTAGACAAGTCATTATAATCCAATTGTCGGGACTGGGAGACAAAGACAAAGACAGGCAGCATCTGAGAATGGGCTTTGGTCATTTGTCAATGTCCAGTGTGTAGATGAATATGAATAGAAATATTGAATATGTAAATATTTAGCTCGAACATGAGGGTGAAAGTCTTCGCTTTGTAGAAGTTTTGAAGCTGGATTCTGCTGGAATACACATGCACAAACACACAGTTCAGAGAGAGAGAGAGAGAGAGAGAGAGAGAGAGAGAGAGAGAGAGAGAGAGAGAGAGAATGTTTTTCAAGTGAGAGTGGGTGCCTAATAGTTTGAGCTAATCATTTCCCTATTAGCAGCTGCATGTTGCAGTCTGAGGTAGAGCAAGGGAGCCAACCCATATGTGAAAGGCTGCGTTGAGTACAGTATATTATGTTGTCAAGCAAAACAAATGTGTATATGGTGAATTGATGACAGAATTAATACACTAT
This sequence comes from Salmo trutta, assembly GCF_901001165.1. Lineage (NCBI taxonomy): Eukaryota > Metazoa > Chordata > Actinopteri > Salmoniformes > Salmonidae > Salmo > Salmo trutta. The sequence goes on along the minus strand of NC_042966.1, from coordinate 25,070,940 downwards.
ATTTGTTATTGTCGTTTTTCACATTCATGTATTTCCCGATTATTTTCTACACCCATCATAAATCCCCTCTATCCCTCCATCCTTCTCTCCTCTCTGTCCACTCCAGGGATAGCAGGAAGTCTCCAGATGGTTTAGCACTTGTCAGCATGACCCTGTGACCCCAGATGCTGTCCAGATGCAGGTCAGTGGTGGGGTGCGGGCCTCTGTCCAACTGACTTATGGCCCATCGTAAAAACTCTCAACGGAAAGAAAGGAGAGAGCCGAACTCTAGACCCCACCTAGCAGAATGAGCCGCATGAAATCGGCGAAAGATTGAATTCCGGAGTTCCGAAGTTCAGCCTTTGCTTCGTAGGTTGTGCTTGGTCTGTTTTTTATGATGTCACCAGTGGTAAACTCAACACGTTAGTCTGAGACAAGCCACGTCACAAGGTGTTCTTACTCAATGTATGGTTAAGAAGTGAGGGGCAGGTTAGAGTTTCCTAAAGGTTCCAAAGAGAACAAGAAAACACTGAGCTTTAGTATGGTATGAGTGTGAATAACAATTGCCATGTTCTAGCACATCTCTTGGAAAAAACAACAGATTACAAACCATTGACTAGTGGAGATTGGATTGGCTTTATGCAGACATCAAAAAGGACCTCAGTGTCACCTTTATCCTGCATAACATAACAAAAGCAGACTCTATCCAGTTATTGTGAATCCATACAGATATACTGCTGACTCTCCCAATGGACACACTCCACTCCATGAATTGGCCTACGTAGCAGAAGCGACCATACCATCTGTCAAGTGAACAAGTGCTGCTGTTTAAATGTATAAGGTGCAGCGTCGAGTCGAGTCAGACTGCTCGTTTAAAGACATGTAACGTGGTTCTGTTTTTCTTTCGTAATTAACCACCGTGGTTTCAATGGGCCCCGAGCGGAGGATGACTGGGCTAATAGAAATAAAGTGTGTTTAATGGCCAATAGTGACAGGCTATACTATTTACCTCTTCAGATCCCTGCCGGAACACCCCTTCACCGCCAGCGTCCATTTTCTAAGCAACAGCTATAAAAGCCAATGAACCATAGGAATATGTTTGCCATATGGCCTTTGATTGTTAAGCGGAGAAATAGAAGGAGAGACGGAGAGAGAAGGTTTTAAGGGGTCTCGAGGTAGGGGGGTTGGGGCGGCCGAATTCCCCTGTTGCCGGGGCCATGCCGGGATCCTGTAAATGGCAGCGGTGTGAACATTATCCAGATGGACGGACGGAGTGTGTGTGTGTGTGTGTGTGTGTGTGTGTGTGTGTGTGTGTGTGTGTGTGTGTGTGTGTGTGTGTGTGTGTGTGTGTGTGTGTGTGTGTGTGTGTGTGTGTGTGTGTGTGTGTGAACTGCAGCTGCAACAGTTCCTGTGAAGAGGAGATCTCTTTATGTAGACTCTGAGGGCTCAGCCATTGGGGGGTTAAACAAACCAATAGCTCAGTACCATAGAAAAACAATCCACCCATTATGGTATTATTGAATCCGAATTCCAGTTCTAGTGATTACATTTCTATGCTCTGTAAAACACCATTGTTTAAACCAATCAGACTAATCACAAGGGGGACACACATCTGACAGCTGCCTATCAACATCTGTGATTTTGAGTTATGGTCTACATTTAACCATTGAGTACGTGAGGCTATGTATGTGGGTGTGCGTTCGCATATACCCATGTTTGTAAGTACATGTAAGAAGTGTGTGTGTGTTCTTTTGGTTTTACTATACTTGTGAGGACCAGAAGTAAAAAACAAGGAACATTCTGACAAGTGGGGACATCCCAGCTAACAACAACTTTAGAGAACGTTCCCTTAAGAGTCTCATTAGGTCATTCATAGGAACGTTCCGGTGATGTGCAAGGGATGTTTCCAAGAGACCATTCCCTTAATGTCAAATAGAACTTACCGAGAACATGGTTACTGTACCAGGTTCTCAGAAAATAAGATGTTCAAGACACGTTTCATGGGAACATTGCAAGAACATTCAAGTGTCTAGTTCTCTGTGGATTAGGAGAATTTTCCATCAATGTCCCACCAAAAATATACAGAATAGGGCTGCCATGTTCTCAGAACATAAGATGTTAATGTTCTAGACAGCTTTCATGGGAACTTAGCAAAAACATGAATGTGTCCAGTTTGTATTTGTATTTATTAAGGAACCCCATTAACTGCTCCCAAAGGGGTCCAAACACATTAAGACACTTATATTACACATAAAATAAAATATGGAACAGTACATCATATAACACTGTCACACCACCACATATCCACAACACAAAATGTATGATACCAACCATATTACAATGTACGTGTGTGTAGAGTGCGTGTGCTAGCGCCCCTGTGCGTATGCGTGTGTCTGTACCTGTGTGTGTGTCTCTTCACAGTCCTGCTGTTCCATAAGGTGTATTTGTATCTGTTTTTTAAATCTGATTCTACTACTGCATCAGTTACTTGATGTGGAATAGAGTTCCATGTAGTCATGGCTCTATGTAGTACTGTGAGCCTCCCATAGTCTGTTCTGGACTTGGGGATTTTTTTTGGGGGGGGGGGGGGTATTGTGGGGATTGTGAAGAGACCTCTGGTGGCATGTCTTGTGGGGTATGCATGGGTGTCTGAGCTGTGTGCTAGTAGTTTAAACAGACAACTCGGTGCATTCAGCTTGTCAACACCTCTTACAAAAACAAGTAGTGATGAAGAAACTCTCTCCTCCAATTTGAGCCATAAGAGATAGACATGCATATCATTAGTATTACCTCTCCATGTACATTTAAGGGCCAGCCGTGTTGCCCTGTTCTGAGGCAATTGCAATTTTCCCAAATCAATCTTTGTGGCACCTGACCACACGACTGAACAGTAGTCTAAGTTTGACAAAACTAGGGCCTGTAGGACCTGCCTTGTTGACAGTGTTGTCAAGAAGACAGAGAAGTGCGTTATTATGGACAGACTCCCCCCATCTTAGCTACTGTTGTATAAACATGTTTTGACCATGACAGTTTACAATCCAGGGTTTCTCCAAGCAGTTTAGTCACTTCAACTTGCTCAATTTCCATATTATTCATTACAAGATTTAGTTGAGGTTTAGAGTTTAGTGAATGATTTGTCCCAAATACAATGCTTTTAGTTTTTGAAATATTTAGGACTAACTTATTCCTTGCCACCCACTCTGAAAGTAACTGCAGCTCTTTGTTAAGTGTTGCAGTCATTTTAGTCACTGTAGTAGCAGACGTGTATACTGTTGAGTGATCCGCATTCATAGACACACTGGCTTGGCCAGTGACATGTCGTTAGTAAGGTTTGAAAAAAGTAAGGGTCATAAACAGCTGCCCTGGGGAATTCCTGATTCTACCTGGATTATGTTAGAGAGCCTTCCATTAGAGAAACCCCTCTGTGTTATGTTAGATGGGTAACACTTTATCCACAACAGCAGGGGGTGTAAAGCCCTAACACATACATTTTTCCAGCAGCAGACTATGATCGATAATGTTAAAATCCGCATTGAAGTCCAACAAAACAGTCCCCACAATCTTTTTATCATCAATTTATTTTGTCATTTGTGTCATCAGTCATTTGTGTAAGTGCTGTGCTTGTTGAATGTCCTTCCCTGTAAGCTTGCTGAAAGTCTGTAGTCAATTTGTTTACAGTAAAATAGCATTGCATCTGGTCAAACACAATTTACTCAGGGTTGGTGACAAGCTGATTGGTTGGTTATTTGAGCCAGTAAAGGGGGCTTTACTATTCTTAGGTAGCAAAATTACTTTTGCTTCCCTCCAAGCCTGAGGGCACACACTTTCTAGTAGGCTTAGATTGAAGTTTTGGCAAATAGGAGTGGCAATATTGTCCACTATTATCTTCAGTAATTTTCCATCCAAGTTGTCAGACCCCGGTGGCTTGTCATTGTTGATAGACAACAATAATTTGTTCACTTCATCCACACTTACTTTACAGATTTCAAAATGAAAGTGCTTGTCTTTCATAATTTGATCAGTTATACTTGGGTGTGTAGTGTCAGCGTTTGCTGCTGGCATGGCATGCCTAAGTTTACTAATCTTGCCAATAAAAAAAACATTAAAGTACTTGGCAATATCAGCAGGTTCTGTGATGAATGAGCCATCTGATTCAATGAATGATGGAGCTGAGTTTGCCTTTTTGCCCATAATTTCATTTAAGGTACTCCAAATCTTTTTGCTATACTTTTTTGTCCTTTATCTTTGTTTCATATTGTAGTTTCTTCTTCTTTTTGTTAAATTTAGTCACATGATTTCTCAATTTGCCGTATGTTTGCCAATCTGTTGGCAGACAGTCTTATTTGCCAATCCTTTTGCCTCATCCCTCTCAACTATACAATTTTTCAATTCGTCATCCATCCACAGGGTTGTAACAGTTTTTACATTCATTTTCTTAATGGGTTCATAATTATTAGTAACTGGGATAAGCAATTTCATAAATGTGTCAGTTTTCTGTGGGTTAGGAGAATATTCCATCAACGTCCCACCAAATATACACAGAACACGGTTGCCATGTTCTCAGAATATAAGATATTAATGCTCTAGACATGTTTCATGGGAGAGTTGCATGAACATTTGTGTCCCAAAAAATACATATTTACATGTCACGTTATGTTACTGCCATGCCAATTGAGGCCCTGATTGGTGAACCACTGATCCATGCATAGCTCTTTGTCTGTTGGCAAGGTTAAGGATACTCACACACACACACACACACAGTGCTTTTAACGTATTGTTTTTAGATTACATATTACGGTATTCTCTTGTAATTGATTTTATTTACTTATTGCAGCAATTTAAGGGCTTTCTGTTGTTGTGTAATGTTGTTGGGGTATATTAACCTGTTTAATGATACTTCTGAATCACTATGACAAATCAATAATTTTTTGAGTATACTTTTAACAGAGCAGAGATTTACTTCCATGTGCTTTCACCATATTGCTTACACCTATCAAGTTGTTTCAGATCTACACAAGTGCCTAGGGAGGGGGGTTTATGGTTTATCTGGACAGGGCCTAACTACACTGGCCCAATAAGCACATGCTCAAAGCATTCCTAGTCGATCACCAAACATTTTTGTAAAAAACCCAACGATTAAAGCCTTGCGTTCCTATTTTGTTGGCAGTAGGTGCACTTGATTCAGCATCCCTAGTGCCGAGAAGGCAAAGTGTTCCCATTTTGAATCGTTTCATGTGTCTGATGGTAAAACTCTGCCTATCCGGCAGGCCCAGAGAGCAAATGAAGTGCACCTATAGGCCTACCGCTGGCCAATCAGATGGCTCAGATCACCATGTCTGCAAATCAAATCGAAGTTAATTTGTCACTTGCACCGAAAACAACAGGTGTAGACCTTACAGTGAAATGCTTACTTACAGGCTCTAACCAACAGTGCAATTTCTAAGTTAAAAATAAATAAATAAAAAGGTATTAGGTGAACAATAGGTAAGTAAAGAATGAAAAACAACAGTAAAAAGACAGTGAAAAATAACAGTAGCGAGGCTATATACAGAAGTGAGGCTATAACAGTAGCGAGACTATATACATTCATTGGTTAGTCGGGCTGATTGAGGTAGTATGTACATGTAGATATGGTTAAAGTGGCTATGCATATATGATAAACAGAGAGTAGCAGCAGTGTAAAAAGAGGGGTGGAGCACACAATTCAAATAGTCCGGGTAGCCATTTGATTACCTGTTCAGGAGGTTCATGCAACTCTCTGCACAGTTTCCTTGTAATAATCAAGGTCACCTAATCATCCCAGATTCAAATTGGCTCATTCATCCCCCCTTCTCTCCCATGTAACTATTCTCCAGGTTGTTGCTGTAAATGAGAATGTTTTCTCAGTCAACTTGCCTGGTAAAATAAGAGTAAAGAATTTAATAAAAATCCTCGAGCCATAGACTGTGAAAATAAACGTTGAATGCACAGAAAATGTGATACTGTGAGATTTAAAAAAGTTTAAAACCATGAATAGAGAGAGACTCAACAAACATAGCAGAGTTGCTGTTTTTATGAGTAAGTTCATGTTCAAGCTGTCATTAAGCACTGTCAACACTTTGTTCAACATCTTTATAAGCCATAAAATGAACATTCTCCCTACTTCCACTCATGCTGCAATATCAACAAATATTTCACTTTCTCTGGTCATAGTAATAACATACTGAAGAGTATTAGGGCCAAGGGAAGATAAAGAGGCAATATTTTGAGAATAAAGTGCCAATGTAACAAGTACTTTTGGGTGTAAAGGAAAATGTATGGAGTAAAATGTACATTATTTTCTTTAGGAATGTAGTGGAGTAAAAGTAAAAGTACAGATACCCCAAACAACTACTTAAGTAGTACTTTACAACACTGATTTACATTTTTTAGGTATTGTTAAGAAAAAAATCTGAGTGGTAGATCTCGGCTTACATTTTGACTCAGAAAGTGATCTTTGTTGGTGACCACTTCCCTAGAGATATCCCTTATTGGAACAGTGGTTAGGGCATTCATCATTGGTACTGGTGGCTTGGGGAGTCACCCTACTATCACATTATTAGCAATATACAGTACCAGTAAAAAATGTGGACACACCTACTCATTCAAGGGTTTTTCTTTATTTTACTAGTTTCCACATTGTAGAATAATAGTGAAGACATCCAAACTATGAAATAACACACATGGAATCATGTAGTAATGGAAAAAGTGTTAAATAAATCAAAATATATTTTATATTTGAGATTCTTCAAAGTAGCCACCCTTTGCCTTGATGACATCTTTGCACACTCTTGGCATTCTCTCAACCAGCTTCACTTGGAATGCTTTCCCAACAGTCTTGAAGGAGTTCCCACATATGCTGAGCACTTGTTGGCTGCTTTTGGGTTAGGGATTTGGGGTTAAAGTCAGGGTTAGGTTAAGGGTTAGGGGTTAAGGTTACTACAAGCTTCACTCTGTTGATCTACTGTATGCGCATGTACTTAGGTGGAGTGTGAGTAGCGGACACCTTTTGGTAACATGTTAACTTAGCCAGTCCCACAACCATTGACAAGGGAGAGATAGTAGACAGTTTTATTTTGGTCTTTTCTTTTTGTGAAAACAAGGACAAGTCGCCTTCCCTTGCTAGTAATAGCACTTAAAAATATATATTTGGTAGTAGCTAGCTGGCAGCCTGGCTAGCTGGCTTTAGCCTTTCTAAAATCATAGCAAACTAGCTAGCATTTTTAGCTTCCCACATCTCCATGTAAAATAATAAAATGTATAATTATTAAACATGCCCTGGCAAATACTATTATACTTGCCGGTGTAACCTAAAACATTATCCCAGTTTGTTAGGCTGCTTGTGTGTTCATTGCCAAATCAGCTAAATATATACCGTCATCATGGGGCAGCAGGGTAGCCTAGTGGTTAGCGCATTGGATTTGTAACCGAAAGGTTGCAAGTTCAAATCCCTGAGCTGACAAGGTACAGATCTGTTGTTCTTCCTCTGAACAGGTAGTTAACCCTAGGCCATCATTGAAAATAAGAATTTGTTCTTAACTGACTTGCCTTGTTAAATAAAGGTATAAAATTATGTTTTGTTCATGCAGCAGGTTCTACAATTTCACAATAGTCTGTACTCCTAAACAAAACACCTTTTTGGGTGGATTCTTGTTATTGGTTTATTTGTTTGAACAGTCGCTGAAATTATATTTGGTTATATAGGCTACTTTGATGAATAGCCTATAGATCAGATCAAGGAACCAAAGGACAACACTGCCCCCATGGCTGCAGAAGGAATGATAAGGTGTGTCTCAATTTTCAGGTAGTGAAAAAAGTCATTTGAATGCTGGAGCGCATTACAAGGAGCTGCCCCTTTTATGAAAAACGACTTTGCAACATTTGAAATCTTGTGTCTATGTAGACCTTGTAGTAAGCTTTAGGGAAAATAGCATTTTGAATGAGAATAAATTGTTTGGTCTCCACAGGGATAGTAAAATAAATAATACATAATAATGTGTAATAATGTGTAAATAATAGTGTGTGTGTGTGTTTGTGTGTTCATACATACAGGGACTTGAAATGTTTGGATCCTTTTGTAATGTAAATTTAATTGGTGGATTTGAAAAAAGTACTTAAAATGTATGTGTGTGTGTGTGTGTGTGTCTCATGTGGTTTGTGTCAGATATGTTTAGTATGTCTGCATGCATGTGTGCCCTCTCCCTCACTACCCCCTCTGCCATTATGGGCTCTTGGTCCAGGAAGGGATTCCACAGCATGCCAGCTATGTGGGCTCTGAAGGGTAGTGTACTAGTGGGAAGGCTGATTACCCTTGTCATACTAATCATTAGAGCCAAAGCTATCCTACCATCAGCCCAGGTTGTGTCCTAAATAGCACCCTCTTCACTAGTGGACTACTTTTGACCAAGACCCATAGGGCTCTCATCAAAAGTAGTGCACTATGTAGGGAATAGGGTGCCATTTGAGATGTAGTCCCAGCCTGCCTACCAACTCCTGATGGCCATGAGAGAGAATAAGAGAAAATCATTGAGAGGATATTACAGCATTTGTCTTTGTTCCACTAATCACTCTCTACGCCATGTAGATTAATGGTGATTGGCTTTTCTATTTTTTTTTCATTCAGAGTCATCCACCATCCAATCCAAAAGGCTTTTGAATGAACATACTGGAGATAATTAGGTTTACTAATCAGTGTTTCATTAGCCTTTAGGGTTGCGTCCAAATAGCACCCTATTCCCTATATAGTGTAGAGCCTTTATGGGCCTTGGTCAAAAGTAGTTCCCTACATAGGCTTGTGTCCCAGACGGCTCCCTAGGTCCAGCTTCTTTCTGTATCTGACTTTGTATATGGCTGTAATGGCGCCTGTTTGTCATTTTGCTTATCAAGCTTATTTACTGTAGCTCTGTTGTTCAAAGGAGAATGATCTGGTAATTATGAGTTCTGTATGAGAATTTTAGCACTGTAAATACATCACAGGGATACTCATCTGAGTGTGTATGTCCTACAGTACCCTCTCCAGAGGTCTAGGACATTGGGCTCTTTGTTTTCAATCAATCAATCAATCAAATGTATTTATAAAGCCCTTTTTACATCAGCCGATGTCACAAAGTGCTGTACAGAAACCCAGCCTAAAATACCAAGCAGCAAGCAATGCAGATGTAGAAGCACGGTGGCTAGGAAAATCTCCCTAGAAAGGCCGGAACCTAGGAAGAAACCTAGAAAGGAACCAGGCTCTGAGGGGTGGCCAGTCCTCTTCTGGCTGTGCTGGGTGGAGATTATAACAGTACATGGTCAAGATGTTCAAACGTTCATAGATGACCAGCAGGGTCAGATAATAATAATTACAGTGGTTGTAGAGGGCGCAACAGGTCAGCACCTCAGGAGTAAATGTCAGTTGGCTTTTCATAGCCGATCATTCAGAGTTAGAGACAGCAGGTACGGTTGAGAGAGAGTCCAAAACAGCAGTTTGGGACAAGGTAGCACGTCCGTTGAACAGGTCAGGGTTCCATAGCCACAGGCAGAACAATTGAAACTGGAGCAGCAGCAGGACCAGGTGGACTGGGGACATTAAGGAGTCATCAGGCCAGGTAGTCCTGAGGCATGGTCCTAGGGCTTGAGTCCTCTGAGAGAAAGAGAGAGAGAAAAGGAGAAAGAGAAAGAGAGAGAATTGGGGGGAGCATACTTAAATTCACACAGGACACCGGATAAGACAGGAGAAATACTCCAGATATAACAGACTGACCCTAGCCCCCCGACACATAAACTATTGCAACATAAATACTGGAGGCTGAGACAGGAGGGGTGGGGAGACACTGTGACCCCGTCCGACGATACCCCTAGGAAAAGGCCAAACAGGCAGGCTATAACCCCACCCACTTTGACAAAGCACAGCCCCACACCACTAGAGGGATATCTTCAACCACCAACTTATGACCCTGAGACAAGGCTGACTATAGCCCACGAAGATCTCCCCCACGGCACGAACCCGAGAAGGGCGCCAACCCGGACAGGAAGATCACGTCAGTTACTCAACCCACGCAAGTGACACACCCCTCCTAGGGACGGCATGGAAGAGCACCATTAAGCCAATAACTCAGCCCCCGTAATAGGGTTAGAGGCAGAGAATCCCAGTAGAGAGAGGGGAATTGGCCAGGCAGAGACAGCAAGGGCGGTTCGTCGCTCCAGTGCCTTTCTGTTCAGCTACACACCCCTGGGCCAGACTACACTCAATCATAGGACCTACTGAAGAGATTAGTCTTCAATATAGACTTGAAGGTTGAGACCGAGTCTGCCTCTCTCGCATGGATAGGCAGATCATTCAATGAAAATTGAGCTCTATAGGAGAAAGCCCTGCCTCCGGCTGTTTGCTTAGAAGTTAAGGTCAGTAAGGAGGCCTGCATCTTGTGACCGTAGCGTGTGTGTAGGTATGTACGGCAGGACCAAATTGGAAAGATAGGCAGGAACAAGCCCATGTAATGCTTTGTAGGTGATCAGTAAAACCTTGAAATCGGCCCTAGCCTTAACAGGAAGCCAGTGTAGAGAGGCTAGCACTGTAGTAATATGATAAAAAAATGTTGGTTCTAGTCAAGATTCTAGCTGCTGTGTTTAGCACAAACTGAAATTTATTTAGTGCTTTATCCGGGTAGCCGGAAAGTAGAGCATGGCAGTAGTCTAATCTAGAAGTGACAAAAGCACTTCTAGATTAGAAAAAAAGATACCTTTTTCTGACACATTTTTGAACAGAAAGTTTCTGTTTTTTGCAATGTTACAAAGATGGAAAAAGCTGTCCTTGAAATATTGTTGATATGTTCGTCAAAAGAGAGATCAGGGTCCAGAGTAATGCCAAGGTCCTTCACAGTTTTATTTGAGACGACTGTACAACCGTCAAGATTAATTGTCAGATCCAACAGAAGATCTCTGTGTTTCTTGGGACCTAGAACTAGCATCTCTGTTAAACATTTGCCGCCATCCACTTCCTTATGTCTGAAACACAAGCTTCCACGGAGGGCAATTTTGGGGCTTCACCATGTTTCATTGAAATGCACAGCTGTGAATCGTCCGCATAGCAGTGAAAGTTAACATTATGTTTCCGAATGACATCACCAAGAGGTAAAATATATAATGAAAACAATAGTGGTCCTAAAACAGAACCTTGATGAACACCAAAATTTACAGTTGATTTGTCAAAGGACAAACCATCCACTGAGACAAACTGATATCTTTCCAACAGATAAGATCTAAACCAGGCCAGAACTTGGGTTTCCAAACTCTCCAAAAGAATGTGGTGATCAATGGTATCAAAAGCAGCACTAAGGTCTAGGAGCATGAGGACAGATGCAAAGCCTTGGTCTGACGCCATTAAAAGGTCATTTACCACCTTCACGGGTGCAGTCTCAGTGCTATGATGGGGTCTAAAACCAGACTGAAGCGTTTCATATACATTGTTTTTCTTCAGGAAGGCAGTGAGTTGCTGAGCAATAGCTTTTTTTTACATTTTTGAGAGGAATGGGAGATTTGATATAGGCAAATAGTTTAAAAAATATATTTTCTGTGTCAAGGTTTGGCTTTTTCAAGAGAGGCTTTATTACTGCCACTTTTAGTGAGTTTGGTACACATTCGGTGGATAAGGAGTCGTGTATTATGTTCAACATAGGAGGGCCAAGCACAGGAAGCAGCTCTTTCAGTAGTTTAGTTGGAAAAGAGTCCAGTATGCAGCTTGAAGGTTTAGAGGCCAAGACTATTTTCATCAATTTGACATATAAAACCCTCTTAGGCTTCACTCCCCCCATCTGAGATATCTACTGTAGCTCTCATTCTTCACATACAACACCTATTCTGTTAAAGGTCCCCAAAGCACACACATCCCTGGGTCGGTCCTCTTTTCAGCTCGCTGCAGCTAGCGACTGGAACGAGCTGCAACAAACACTCAAACTGGACAGTTTTATCTCAATCTCGTCATTCAAAGACTCAATCATGGACACACTTACTGACAGTTGTGGCTGCTTTGTGTGATGTATTGTTGTCTCTACCTTCTTGACCTTTGTGCTGTTGACTGTGCCCAATAATGTTTGTACCATGTTTTGTGCTGCTACCATGTTGTGTTGCTACCATGTTTTTATGTTGTGTTGCTACCATGCTGTGTTGTCATGTGTTGCTGCCTTGCTATGTTGTTGTCTAGGTCTCTCTTTATGTAGTGTTGTGTTGTTTCTCTTGTCATGATGTGGGTTTTGTCCTATATTTATATTGTATTTATTTATTTATTTTAATCCCAGGCCCCCGTCCCCGCAGGAGGCCTTTTGGTAGGCCGTCATTGTAAATAAGAATTTGTTCTTATGACTTGCCTAGTTAAATAAAAGTTGAATAAAAATATAAAAAATAAAGAGATATAGTATTAAAAAACTTGAGTGTCTCCCTTGATCCTAGGTCCTGGCAGTGTTGTCCAGACTCAGGACAACTGAGCTTTGGAGAAATACACAGATTTAAAGAGGAGTCCGTAATTTGCTTTCTCATGATCATGATCTTTTCGTCAAAGAATATCATGAATTTATCACTGCTGAAGTGAAAGCCATCCTCTCTTCGGGAATGCTGCTTTTTAATTAGCTTTGCGACAGTATCAAAAATACATTTTGGATTGTTCTTATTCTTCTCAATTAAGTTGGAAAAATAGGATGATCGAGCAGCAGTGAGGGCTCTTCGAAACTGCACGGCACTGTCTTTCCAAGCTAGTCGGAAGACTTCCAGTTTGGTGTAGTGCCATTTCCGTTACATTTTTTTTTTTTTTTTAGGGGTACGACTGCGTCTAGGGTATTACGCAAGGTTACATTTAGTTCTTTTTTTGTTGAAAATTGAAATATGTTATCGTAAATGTTAGCAACACTTCTGCCTTTGCGGGATGCGCAGGGGATATGGTCACCGGTGTAACCAGTAGGAGAGGCCTCATTTAACACAGTACATTTATCAGGCTTAAGCCATGTTTCAGTCAGGCCAATCACATCAAGTTTGTGATCAGTGATTAGTTCATTGACTATAATGGCCTTGAGGGAGGGATCTAACATTAAGTAACCCTATTTTGAGATGTGAGATATCACAATCTCTTTCAATAATGACAGGAATGGAGGAGGTCTTTATTTTTAAGGCGAACACCGCCATGTTTAGTTTGCCCAACCTAGATCGAGGCACAGACACGGTCTCAATAGGGATAGCTGAGCTGACTACACTGACAATGCTTGTGGCAGACTCCACCAAGCTGGCAGGCTGGCTAACAGCCTGCTGCCTGGCCTGCGCCCTATCTCATTGTGGAGCTAGAGGAGCCTTGTCTAGCCATGTCTATGTTCATAGATAAGATGAGAGCACCCCTCCAGCTAGGATGGAGTCCGTCACTCCTCAGCAGGCCAGGTTTGGTCCTGTTTGTGTGTGAGTCCCAGAAAGAGGGACAATTATTTACAAATTCTATCTTTTGGAAGGGGCAGAAAACACTTTTCAACCAGCAATTGAGTTGTGAGACTGCTGTAGAGCTCATCACTCCCCCTAATTGGGAGGGGGCCAGAGACAATTACTCAATGCCGACACATCTTTCTAGCTGATTTGCACGCTGAAGCTATGTTGCGCTCGGTGATGCCGACGTGGATAACAATATCCCTATACTGTCTACACTTGCCAGTTTTAGCCTTAGCAAGCACCATCTTCAGATTAGCCTTAACGTTGGTAGCCCTGCCCCCTGGTAAACAGTGTATGATCGCTGGATGATTATTTTTAAGTCTAATACTGCGGGTAATGGAGTCGCCAATGACTATCGTGTTCAATTTGTCAGAGCTAATGGTGGGAGGCTTCGGCGTCTCAGACCCCGTAAAGGGTGGAGGAGAGACCAGAGAAGACTCGGCCTCTGACTCCGACTCGTGGCTTAATGGGGAGAACCTGTTTAAAGTTTCTGTCGACTGAATGAGCGACACCGGTTGAGCATTCCTGCAAAATTTCCTTCCAGAAGCCATGAGAAAATTGTCCGGCTGCGGGGACTGTGCTTGGGGATTTATACGACAATCTGTACTTATTGGTGGCACAGACGCTGTTTCATCCTTTCCTACACTTAAATTAACCTTGCCTAACAATTGCGTCTGAAGCTGGGCTTGCAGCACAGCTATCCTCGCCATATCCTCGTTCTCCTGTATATTATGAGTACAGCGACTACAATTGGAAGGCATAATGTTAATGTTACTACTTAGCTTCAGCGGGTGGAGGTCGTGTAGAACCGTGTCCAGATAAACTGTCCGGGGTGAAAAAGTTGAATGAAAAAAGTTGAGCGAGGGAAAAATAAAAATATAAAACTGTGAAGTTGGCAGGTAGCAAAGAAACATTAGCAACAAACCTCACAGCAGCACATAAACAAGTCTACAAGTTGTGACCGGAAATGACGGTAGAATGCCTTCGCCAGCCGTCAAAACTAGAACTAGAACATACAGTAGATGTTACACATTAGTTGTGGTTTCACCAACTGGTCAGATAGTGTCAGTATAACCCATATGATCATTTGACTTTGGAATGGGGTACTTGCAATGCTGTCTTTACTGTGTACTGTACACAATTTCCCCCTTTATTCTCCACTTGGCTTTAGCTCAGCGGACTGACAGTCTTGTGGTACGCTGACAAATTTCCACCTTTAGTCTTCTCTAGGCTTTAGCTCAGCGGTCTAACAGTCTTGTGGTACGCTGACAAATTTCCACCTTATGTCTTCTCTAGGCTTTAGCTCAGCGGACTGACAGTCTTGTGGTACGCTGACAAATTTCCACCTTTAGTCTTCTCTAGGCTTTAGCTCAGCGGACTGACAGTCTTGTGGTACGCTGACAAATTTTCACCTTTAGTCTTCTCTAGGCTTTAGCTCAGCGGTCTAACAGTCTTGTGGCACACTGACAAATTTCTCCCTTTATTCTCCTCTAGGCTTTCCCCACATGGCAGCTTATTGTCATTGTTGCTATATAAATACAAGATGGCATAGCAGTCGGATGTCTGTTTTGTTCGTCTTGTCCCGTCCCGTGTATATATCGTTTTTCTTTGTATATATTTTTTACATTTTTAATCTCAATTTCCATCTACGGACTGAACATACTCTCCTGCAACCCGCAACACCCAATGTGGTATGAATCTGCTATTGTTTATATTTTAGAACCGGAACCCCCCCTCAGAAGCTATCCAGCTAACTAGCTAACTAGCTAGTAGTCAGTTAGCCACTGCTAGCGGTAATCACCATTAACTCGGACATCTGCCAGCCTCAGCCCGGTCAATTCCTGCCAGTCTGAACAGCGCGATATCAACCCAGAGCATATCGGACTGCTTTTATCTACCACATCTCCGGGTTTCCTACCGCAAGCTCTGAACCTTTACTCTGGATCATCGCAGCTAGCTAGCTGCTATCCAAGGGGCTACTCCTGGCTAATGTCTCTGTCCCGAAACAAGCACCAGTTAGCCTGGAGCTAGCCTCGAGCTAGGCCCATATCCCGGCTAGCCGAAGAGATCCATCAGACAATTCCTGGGCTTCAATTACCTCTTTTGCCAATTGGCCTGGACCCTTTGTTGCCAACACGGAGCCCCGCCGATCCATCAACAGGCTCTCCCATTGCGACGTCCCCCTGAGGCCCATCTGCTAGCCTGCTAGCCCCGGCCTGCTAGCTGTCTGAATCGCTGTGCCTCCAGCTCGCCTAGCTACACACTGGGCCCTATGATCACTCGGCTACACATGCATCTCCCTAATGTCAATATGCCTTGTCTATTGCTGTTTTGGTTAGTGATATTTGTCTGATTTCACTGTAGATCCTCCAGCCCTGCTCAATATGCCTTACCTAGCCCTTTTATTCCACCCTTCACACATGCGATGATTTCACCTGGCTTAAATGGTGCCTCTAGAGACAAAACCTCTATCATCGTCACTCACTTACCTCCACTGTACTCACATCCTACCATACCCTTGTCTGTACATTATGCCTTGAATCTATTCTTCCGCTTCCAGAAATCTGCTCCTTTTACTCTGTTCCGAACGCACTAGATGACCAGTTCTTTTAGCCTTTAACCGTATTCTTATCCTACTTCTCCTCTGTTCCTTTGGTGATGTAGAGGCTGACCCAGGCCTTGCAGCCCCCAGCACCACTCCCATTTCCCAGGCGCTCTCATTTGTTGACTTCTGTAACCGTAAAAGCATTGGTTTCATGCATGTCAACATTAGAAGCCTCCTCCCTAAGTTTGTTTTATTCACTGCTTTAGCACACTCCGCCAACCTGGATGTCCTAGTCTAACTATAATATTGTCTGACAAGATAGAACTGCCAAAGGGGCCGGAGTCGCAATCTACTGCAGAGAGTTCTGTCATACTATCCAGGTCTGTGCCCAAACAATTCAAGCTTCTACTTTAAAAAATCCACCTTTCCAGAAACAAGTCTCTTACCATTGCCGCTTGTTATAGACCCCCTTCAGCCCCCAGCTGCGCCCTGGACACCATATGTGAATTGATCGCCCCCCATCTATCTTCAGAGTTCGTACTGTTAGGTGACCTAAACTGGGACATGCTTAACACCCCGGCCGCCCTACAATCTCAGCTAGATGCCCTCAATCTCATACAAATTATCAAGGAACCTACCAGGTACAACCCTAAATCCGTAACCATGGGCACCCTCTTAGATATCATCCTGACCAACTTGCCCTCTAAATACAACTCTGCTGTCTTCAACCAGGATCTCAACGATCGCTGCCTCATTGCCTGCGTCCGTAATGGGTCCACGGTCAAATGACAACCCCTCATCACTGTCAAACGCTCCCTAAAGCACTTCAGCGAGCAGGCCTTTCTAATCGACCTGGCCCGGGTATCCTGGAAGGATATTGACCTCATCCCGTCAGTAGAGGATGCCTGGTTGCTCTTCAAAAGTGCCTTCCTCTCCATCTTAAATAAGCATGCCCCATTCAAATAATGTAGAACTAAGAACAGATATAGCCCTTGGTTCACCCCAGACTTGACTGCCCTTGACCAGCACAAATATACTAAGTCCGTTAGGAAATCAAAGGCTATCTTTTTCAAAAAGAAATTTGCTTCCTGCAGCACTGATTCCAAAAAGTTTTGGGACACTGTAATGTCCATGGAGAATAAGAGCACCTCTTCCCAGCTGCTCACTGCACTCAGGATAGGAAACACTGTCACCAACGATAAATCTACGATAATCAATCATTTCAAGAAGCATTTATCTACGGCTAGCCATGCTTTCCACCTGGCTACCCCTATCCCAGCCAACAACTCAGCACCCCCTGCAGCAAAGCCAAGTTAATAAACAGATCACTGACCATTTCGAATCCCACCTTACCTTCTCCACTATGCAATCTGGTTTCCGAGCTGGTCATGGGTGCACCTCAGCCATGCTCAAGGTCCTAAACAATATCATAACAACCATCGATAAAAGACAGCTGTCTTCATCAACCTGGCCAAGGCTTTCAACTCTGTCAATCACCGCATTCTTATCGGCAGACTTAATAGCCTTGGCTTGTCAAATGACTGCCTCGCCTGGTTCACCAACTACTTCTCAGAAAGAGTTCAGTGTGTCAAATTGGAGGGCCTGTTGTCTGGACCTCTGGCAGTCTCTATGGGGGTGCCACAGGGTTCAATTCTCGGGCTGACTCTTTTCTCTGTATATATCAATGATGTTTCTCTTGCTGCTGGTGATTCTATGATCCACCTCTACGCAGACGACACCATTCTGAAAACATCTGGCCCTTGTTTGGACACTGTGCTAACAAACCTCCAAACGAGCTTCAACGCCATACAACAATCCTTCTGTGGCCTCCAAATGATTTTAAATGGTAGTAAAACTAAGTGCATGCACTTCAACCGATTGCTGCCCTCACCCTCCCGACCGACTTGCATCACTACTCTGGGCGGTTCTGACTTAGAATATGTGGACAACTATAAAGTTGTTAGGTGTCTGGTTAGACTGTAAACTCACCTTCCAGACTACATTATTAAGCATCTCCAATCCAAAATTCAATCTAGAATCGGCTTCCTCTTTCGCAACAAAGCCTATTTCACTCATGCTGCCAAACGTACCCTCGTAAAACTGACTATCCTACTGATCCTTGACTTCGGCGATGTCATTTACAAAATAGCCCCCAACACTCTACTCAGCAAGCTGGATGTAGTCTATCACAGTGGGGTGGCAGATAGCCTAGTGGTTAGAGTGTTAGGCTAGTAACTGGAAGTTTGCAAGATCGAATCCCTGAGCTGACAAGGTAAAAATCTGTTGTTCTGCCCCTGAACAAGGCAGTTAACCCAATGTTCATAGGCTGTCATTGAAAATAAGAATTTGTTCTTAACTGACTCGCCTTGGTAAATTTAAAAAACAGTGCCATCCGTTTTGTCACCGAAGCCCCATATACCACCCACCACTGCGACCTGTATCCTCTCGTTGGCTGGTCCTCACTACATATCCGTCGCCAAACCCACTGACTCCAGGTCATCTTTAAGTCTTTGCTAGGTAAAGCCCCGCCTTATCTCAGCTCACTGGTCACCATAGCAACACCCACCCATAGCACGCGCTCCAGCAGGTATATTGCACTGGTCCTTTGGCCGCCTTTCCTTCCAGTTCTCTGCTGCCAATGACTGGAACGAATTGCAAAATCTCTGAAGATGGAGTCTTATATCTCCCTCTCTAACTTTAAGCATCAGCTGTCAGAGCAGTTTACCGAAGACTGCACCTGTACACAGCCAATCTGTAAATAACACACCCAACTACCTCATCCCCATATTATTACTACTTGCACATCATCATCTGTACATCTATCACTCCAGAATTAATGCTAAATTGTAAATATTTCACCTCTATAGCCTATTTATTGCCTTACCTCCCTTATCTTACCTCATTTGCACACACTGTAAATATACTTTTTTTCCCTATTGTGTTATTGACTGTATGTTTGTTTATTCCATGTGTAACTCTGTGATGTTGTTGTTTGTGTCGCACTGCTTTGCTTTATCTTGGCCAGGTCACAGTTGTAAATGAGAACTTGTTCTCAACTGTTGGAAAAATTACTTGTGTCATGCACAAGGTAAATGTCCTAACTGTCACGCCCTGACCTTAGAGCCTTTTTATTCTCTATTTTGGTTAGATAAAGGGTTAAATAAAGGTGAAATATATATTTTTTTAAATCTGACCTTTCAGAATCATAACAAAACATGACTCCCGGCAAAATCGATGTGCGCACTTCATGTTTCATGACGTTTGATTAGATCCTGAGGCTGTTCATTTTGGTTGTTCAAATAAAAAAGGTTCATTACAAATGGAATGAAAGCATGTCATGTTTATGTTAATGTACTGTAAATGTAAATGCCTTGGATTGATAAGGCCTACATTCTGTATACTGAATGTACAGTTGAAGTCGGAAGTTTACATACACTTAGGTTGGAGTCAGTAAAACTCGTTTTTCAACCACTCCACAAATTTCTTCTTAACCAACTATCCTTTTGGCAAGTCGGTTAGTGTACCGAACGTCGTTGTAATGATGGTCAGACCAAGATGCAGCGTGGGGTAGGTAAATCATATTTATTAATGATAACCAGCAACAAAACAAGAAAGAGAAAGCAACGAAACATACAGCCTTGAAGGGCTCAACAGCAACAATACAAAAAACAAGATCCCACAAACAACAGGTGGGAAAAGGCTGCCTAAATATGATCCCCAATCAGAGACAATGATAGACAGCTGCCTCTGATTGGGAACTATACCAGGCAAACATAGAAATACAAAAAACTAGAGCACCCACCCTAGTCACACCCTGACCTAACCAAAATAGAGAATAAAAAGGCTCTAAGGTCAGGGCGTGACAGTTAGGACATTTACCTTGTGCATGACACAAGTAATTTTTCCAACAATTGTTTACAGACAGATTATTTCACTTATAATTCACTGTATCACAATTCAGTGGGTCAGAAATGTACATACACTAAGTTGACTGTGCTTTTAAACAACATGGAAAATTACAGAAAATGATGTAATGGATTTAGAAGCTTCTGATAGGCTAATTGACATCATTTGAGTCAATTGGAGGTGTACCTGTGGATGTATTTCAAGGCCTACCTTCAAACTCAGTGCCTCTTTGCTTGACATCATGGGAAAATCAGAAGAAATCAATAAATTGTAGACCTCCACAAGTCTGGTTCATCCTTGGGAGCAATTTTCAAACGCCTGTTGGTACCACATTCAAGGTACAAACAATAGTACGCAAGTATAAACACCATGGGACCACGCAGCCATCATACCGCTCAGGAAGGAGACGCGTTCTGTCTCCTAGAGATAAACGTACTTTGGTGCGAAAAGTGCAAATCAATCCCAGAACAACAGCAAAGGACCTTGTGAAGATGCTGGAGGAAACAGTTACAAAAGTATCTATATCCACAGTAAAACGAGTCCTATATAGACATAACCTGAAAGGCCGCTCAGCAAGGAAGAAGCCACTGCTCCAAAACCTCCATAAAAAAGCCAGACTACGGTTTGCAACTGCACATGGGGACAAAGATCGCATTTTTTGGAGAAATGTCCTCTGGTCTGATGAAACAAAAGTGTGGCAAAATGACCATCGTTATGTTTGGAGGAAAAAAGGTGAGGCTTGCAAGCCAAAGAACACCATCCCAACCGTGAAGCACGGGGGTGGCAGCATCATGTTGTGGGAGTGCTTTGCTGCAGGAGGGACTGGTGCACTTCACAAAATAGATGGCATTATGAGGCAGGAAAATTACGTGGATATATTGAAGCAACATCTCAAGACATCAGTCAGGAATTTAAAGCTTGGTCGCAAATGGGTCTTTCAAATGGACAATGACCCCAAGCATACTTCCAAAGTTGTGGCAAAATGGCTTAAGGACAACAAGGTCAAGGTATTGGAGTGGCCATCACAAAGCCCTGACCTCAATCCTATAGAACATTTGTGGGCAGAACAGAAAAAGTGTTTGCGAGCAAGGACACCTAGAAACCTGACTCAGTTACACCAGCTCTGTCAGGAGGAATGGGCCATAATTCATCCAACTTATTGTGGGAAGCTTGTGGAAGGCTATCTGTAACGTTTGACCCAAGTTCAACAATTTAAAGGCAATGCTACCAAATGCTAATTGAGTATATGTAAACTTCTGACCCACTGGGAATGTGATGAAAGAAATAAAAGCTGAAATAAATCATTCTCTCTACTATTATTCTGACATTTCACATTGTTAAAGTAAAGTGGAGATCCTAACTGACCTAAGACAGGGAATTTGTACTAGGATTAAATGTCAGGAATTGTGAAATACTGAGTTTAAATGTATTTGGCTAATGTGTATCTAAACTTCCGACTTCAACTGTATACACAAAATGTTTAGGTGGTCTATTCGGAGCAATTTTACGATTGGTCTACAACACACTGATAATTTCAAGACATATTAGAAAAATATATATTATTTGCAATAATTTTGCATTTTTATGCTAGATATTAAGTTATTTCTAAAGCTAAATAAAAACAACATAATAAAACAAAACTTTTTTAAAATTGTAAAAATAGAATATGAAGTGCCGGTTTCCTGGACTTAAAACAAGCTCAATGGAGAATCTCCACAGAAAAATATTTTTAGTCCAGAACTAGGCTTAATATTCAGGAAACCACCCTGAAATTAATAGTGGAACAGTCAGTCAGTCCGTAGATTATTGCTGAATGTTTTCTCATCGTCAGTAACACGGTTCAGAGCATAGAGACCTGCCATATCCTGCTTCATCATGGGAAGGTCATCTGCTGGCCGACAGTTCACCTCGAGGCGCTGGGGAAGCAAAGCGGTATCAATATAAGTAATATCAATTTGCAGTGAAAGTATTCTTCAAAATGTATCTCAGAATAGTTTAAAAAAACTATGAGACAGGCCCAGATGAAATGTCCCAGCCTTATTGATCAGATTGTCATAATTTATTTTATTTTATTTAGCAGCAATAAGAATTCTCTTTCAAGTGCTAAATATTCAAGAGAAAAACTAAAATGCCATTGACAGAAATGTCCCATTGCCTCGGTACAGTTTGTAGACTAATGGGGATGAGAGAGAGGGAGGACATAGCCAGGAACCAGCCCACCCCGTAGGCCCACCACGGGTACACATAGGTGTTGTTGAACTTCAGAGGGTTGTACTTCAGCAGCGAGAACCCAAAGGTTCCCTGGAAGAGAAAATATATGTCCAAAATATGTTGTTTCGTTCTTATCTCATCTCATTTTATATTAATAGCATATGGTATTGTAAGCAACTGCAATTGTGAAATTATATCCATAAATGTAAGCAAAATAATGAGAAAAATGGACTTAACCTAAAGTCACTGTGCACATAGTATGGGTGATGTATAGCCAACAGTACTTCACCAGAGACTTGGGCCTGTTGCCAATCATATCCTCAATGTTGTCACAGAAATGTTCATCACCTTGGACAGAGACAGACAGGTGTACTCATGAACAGTTTCCTTGTTTTTAAAGGGATAGTTAAAGGAACTATAACTATGAACTATAACAAAATACTTTCAATCATTTTAATGATGAAGTTAGTTTTCCATATTGGTGTATTACCATATATCCATCCAATACTGAGTGAAGGCATATGGAGAGGAGTAGCAGAGTGGCACCACTGCACACATAATGATCAAACAGCTGGATGATGTAGAGGCCACACCGTAGCCAAATAAACATTCATTACAACTCATTTGAGATATCTAGTTTGACAAAAAGCCTTGCTTAGACACCCTTTCATCGCTGATTGTTTTAAAGTTATTTTACCTCTACTTACCTCAAATCAAAGTTTATTGGTCACGTGCACAGTTTAGAAGATGTAGCAGGTGCAGCAAAATGCTAGTGTTACTAGCTCATAACAGTGCAGTAAAAATGTAAAAGCAAGTACACAAATAGTAATTAAAAACTAGAAACGAATAAAGTAAAAAATAACAAAAAAAATAACAAATTACTGTAAAGTTGGCTAGGAGCTTGAAACAGGTCGCCATCTCATTTTTTCTTCTATCAGAGAACCACTTCTACCTGTCATCACACAACAACAATAGTTTGAGAGCTGTTTTTGCAGCGGTGACCTGTGTCTGTGACCTCTCACTATGTGACCATGACGAGTCCGACCAGGGAGCAGTAGCAGCAGCTCCCTCCGATAGCCCTTTCTGAGGATGCTGACAAACTGGAGAACTTGAGAAAGAGGGTAATGTACATGGGAAGGGAGAGGGAGGGACACAGCAGGGACAGGACACCTAGGTGGAGGGTGTGGTGGGTGTTGAGCTCTTACCTGGCTGTCCAATCCTAACAGGATGATCATGGTGAAGAAACACACGGCCCAGAACTGAGGGCAAGGGAGCAGGAACACTGCCTGGGAGTACACTATGAACACCAGGTCAGGACCTGCAGTAGGGCAACAACAAGACAAACCGTTACAGTATATCTGTACCTCTGTACCAAATGTAATTCAATTGAACTAATTAAATGAAATATTATGTTACGTGTAATAGTATGTCAGCAAAGTTGATGATTCCAGCAGACAAGGTGAAGGTGCATTAAAAAAAAAGTCAGTTGAGGGAAGTGTGAGCTGCGACTACTTTACCCAGCTAAAGCAGATGGGCCAGTGCTGATGGTTAAAGTGGAGGCTGAGGATAACATAGAAAACCAGATACTGTTCGTCTTAAATATTATTTTTCTCTCTCAGCTTTCCACTCTCTCAGTTTAGGTAAATCAATGAGCTAGTTCAGGGCTACAACAAAATAGTGAAATGTCTGGGTGTCCCCAAAGAGAGGTTTGGATACCACTGCTTTAGAGTGTCACCTGACTCAGCAGCTACGAAGATGTCCATACCCTGTTCTCCAGCTATATAACCGAGTATGGAGAAGATGTCCATACCCTGTTCTCCAGCTATATAACCGAGTATGGAGAAGATGTCCATACCCTGTTCTCCAGCTATATAACCGAGTATGGAGAAGATGTTCATACCCTGTTCTCCAGCTATATAACCGAGTATGGAGAAGATGTCCATACCCTGTTCTCCAGCTATATAACCGAGTATGGAGAAGATGTCCATACCCTGTTCTCCAGCTATATAACCGAGTATGGAGAAGATGTCCATACCCTGTTCTCCAGCTATATAACCGAGTATGGAGAAGATGTCCATACCCTGTTCTCCAGCTATATAACCGAGTATGGAGAAGATGTCCATACCCTGTTCTCCAGCTATATAAACGAGTATGGAGAAGATGTCCATACCCTGTTCTCCAGCTATATAACCGAGTATGGAGAAGATGTCCATACCCTGTTCTCCAGCTATATAACCGAGTATGGAGAAGATGTCCATACCCTGTTCTCCAGCTATATAACCGAGTATGGAGAAGATGTCCATACCCTGTTCTCCAGCTATATAACCGAGTATGGAGAAGATGTCCATACCCTGTTCTCCAGCTATATAACCGAGTATGGAGAAGATGTCCATACCCTGTTCTCCAGCTATATAACCGAGTATGGAGAAGATGTCCATACCCTGTTCTCCAGCTATATAACCGAGTATGGAGAAGATGTCCATACCCTGTTCTCCAGCTATATAACCGAGTATGGAGAAGATGGCAAAACCAGACACAAAGCTGGTACCACTGTTCAACAAGCACAGATAGAAGGAGTCTCTGCAAGGCACAAAATCGCAGAACAAGTTTTCAACATATTAGGTCACCATCCTCTTTCACACACATTATTGTCATTGGCAAGGGTCTAATAAGATTTAAATACAGTTGCTTAACGTTCAGGGCAATTGAGGTAATACAACATACCATGTCATGTTGTGACAGAAATCTTCCTGGCAAAGCTGAATGAGCCAACTATGCAAGATCTTCACTGTGCCAAATCAGTACTGGGAATTCTAAATCAAACCCACACCCTAATACTGAAGACTCACTTGTAACAGTTGTTGTTGTATTTGTTGCAGCTTCCACCCAGCACATCTCCACCCGGCACAGCCAGAAGAGGACTGGCCACCCCTTATAGCCTGGTTCCTCTCTAGGTTTCTTCCTAGGTTTTGGCCTTTCTAGAGAGTTAGTCCTAGTCACCGTGCTTCTACACCTGCATTGCTTGCTGTTTGGGGTTTTAGGCTGGGTTTCTGTACAGCACTTTGATATATCAGCTGATGTAAGAAGGGCTATATAAATACATTTGATTTGATTGAAGACAAATACGAGTTTAACTCAAGTCATAAACTGAACATTCAAGTATCACAACAGAAATGCATACCGGTAAGATGAGACTGGACAAGGACTCAGAAGGCCGGTTTCCTTGAAACTGATCAAGCATACCCCTGGACTTAGAAAGGATGATCAATGGAAATTCTCAATTTAAAATCATTTTTAGTCCAAGCCTAGACTATATCTCTGTCCGGGAAACTGGCCTATAGACTTACACCACAGATAACACATGTGGATCAGCTAGCCGTGTTGCAATGGGATATATGTAGTAGAAGATTCCATCTATACTTCCAGGTACAGTAGGATCACTCCTCATGCTACTGGTGAAAATAGCACCAGTAGCATGACATAGGGGAAGGTGGCCATGAAATATGCCGGAATTAATAGTACAGGGTTAGTATAGTACAGTACAGAACAACACAATAAAGACATGCTTACCAGTATTACCATACCAACTATGGACCCATACATCTCATCAAATAGGGCACAGCTACAGAAAATATACCACCTCTGTTTTCTTCTTCTTTTTACCTTTAATTTAAAGATTGATTGAGATTGGAATGATTCTTGGATAATTATGCAAAATACTAGTCAAAAGTTCGGACACACCTACTCATTCAAGGGTTTTTCTTAATGTTTACTATTTTTTACATTGTAGAATAATAGTGAAGACAAACCACAAAATAACACATATGGAATCATATGTAACCAAAAAAGTGTTAAACAAATCAAAATATATTTTATTTCAGAGAAACTTCAAAGTAGCCACCCTTTGCCTTGATGACAGCTTTGCACACTCTTGGCAAAAATGTACAGTTGAAGTCGGAAGTTTACATACACCTCAGCTAAATACATTTAAACTCAGTTTTTCACAATTCCTGACATTTAATCCTAGTAAAAATTCCCTGTCTTAGGTCAGTTAGGATCACCACTTTATTTTAACAATGTGAAATGTCAGAATAGTAGTAGAGAGAATGATTTATTTCAACTTGTATTTCTTTCATCAAAATCCCAGTAGGTCAGACATTTATATACACTCAATTAGTATTTGGTAGCATTGCCTTTAAATTGTTTAACCTCCCTGGGCAAGGTGGGACGTTTGCGTCAGTGGAATTGTGTGGCGCGAAATACAAATACCTCATAAATGCTATAACTTCAATTTCTCAAACATATGACTATTTTACACCATTTTAAAGACAAGACTCTCGTTAATCTAACCACACTGTCCGATTTCAAAAAGGCTTTACAACGAAAGCAAAACATTAGATTATGTCAGGAGAGTACCCTGCCAAAAATAATCACACAGCCATTTTCAAAGCATGCATATATGTCACAAAAACCAAAACCACAGCTAAATGCAGCACTAACCTTTGATGATCTTAACCAGATGACACTCCTAGGACATTATGTTATACAATACATGCATGTTTTGTTCAATCAAGTTCATATTTATATCAAAAACCAGCTTTTTACATTAGCATGTGATGTTCA
Organism: Salmo trutta; assembly: GCF_901001165.1. Lineage (NCBI taxonomy): Eukaryota > Metazoa > Chordata > Actinopteri > Salmoniformes > Salmonidae > Salmo > Salmo trutta. The sequence continues at coordinate 25,044,221 of NC_042966.1, read as the reverse complement.
GAACTAGCATACCCACCGCAAACTTCCGGTGAATTTACTAAATTACTCACGATTAACGTTCACAAAATTCATAACAATTATTTTAAGAATTATAGATACAGAACTCCTTTATGCAATCGCGGTGTCAGATTTTAAATAGCTTTTCGGCGAAAGCACATTTTACAGTATTCTGAGTAGATAGCCCGGCCATCACGGCTAGCTAACTTGACACCCACCAAGTTTGGCCCTCACCAAACTCAGATTTACTATTAGAAAAATTGGATTACCTTTGCTGTTCTTCGTCAGAATGCACTCCCAGGACTTCTACTTCAACAATAAATGTTGTTTTGGTTCCAAGTAATCCATAGTTATATTGAAATAGCTCACGTTTTGTTCGTGCGTTGAGGTCAGTATCCGAAGGGTGACGCGCGGGCGCATTTCGTGACAAAAAAATTCTAAATATTCCATTACCGTACTTCGAAGCATGTCAAACGCTGTTTAAAATATATTTTTATGTGATTTTTCTCGTAAAATAACGATAATATTCCAACTGGGCGACGTTGTATTCGTTCAAAGAGAGAAAGAAAAAAAATGGAGTCCTGTCATGCAAGCGCGCTCCAGTGTCAGTGTTCCCTGCCTGACCACTCACATACACTCCTGCTGTTTTTCGCCCAGAGACTGCAGAGCTCTCATTCCACTTTCTGGCGCCTTCTTAGAGCCAATGGAAGCCTTAGAAAATATCACGTTACAGCAGAGATGCTGTATTTTTGATAGAGATGCCCTAGAAGGACAACAAATTGTCAGACAGGGCACTTCCTGCATGGAATCTTCTCAGGTTTTGGCCTGCCATATGAGTTCTGTTATACTCACAGACACCATTCAAATAGTTTTAGAAACTTAAGAGTGTTTTCTATCCAAATCTACGAATTCTATGCATATTCTCGTTTCTGGGTAAGAGTAGTAACCAGTTTAAATCGGGTACGTTTTTTATCCGGCCGTGAAATTACTGCCCCCTAGCCCCAGTAGGTTAACTTGGGTCAAATGTTTCGGGTAGCCTTCCACAAGCTTCCCACACTAAGTTGGGTGAATTTTGGCCCATTCCTCCTGACAGAGCTTGTGTAACTGAGTCAGGTTTGTAGGCCTCCTTGCTCGAACACGCGTTTTCAGTTCTGCCCACAAATTTCTATAGGGTTGAGGTAAGGGCTTTGTGATGGGCACTCCAATACCTTGACTTTATTGTCCTTAAGCCATTTTGCCACAACTTTGGAAGTATGCTTGAGGTCATTGTCCATTTGGAAGAACCATTTGTGACCAAGCTTTAACTTTCTGACTGATGTCTTGAGATGTTGCTTCAATATATCCACATAATTTTCCTGCCTCATTATGCCATCTATTTTTTAAAGTACAGCAGTCCCTCCTGCAGCAAAGTTCCCCTACAACATGATACTGCCACCCCTGTGCTTCACAGTTGGGATGGTGTTCTTCGGCTTGCAAGCATCCCCCTTTTTCCTCCAAACATAACGATGGTCATTTGGCCAAACAGTTCTAAAAAGTACAATCTTTGTCCCCATGTGCAGTTGCACACCATAGTCTGGCTTTTTTATGGTGGTTTTGGAGCAGTGGCTTCTTCCTTGCTGAGCGGCCTTTCAGGTTATGCCGATATAGGACTCGTTTTACTGTGGATATAGATACTTTTGTAACTGTTTCCTCCAGCATCTTCACAAGGTTCTTTGCTGTTGTTCTGGGATTGATTTGCACTTTTCGCACCAAAGTACGTTCATCTCTAGGAGACAGAATGCATCTCCTTCCTGAGCGGTATGACGGCTCTGTGGTCCCATGGTGTTTATACTTGCGTACTATTGTTTGTACAGATTAATGTGGTACCTTCAGGCGTTTGGAAATTGCTCCCAAGGATGAACCAGACTTGTGGAGGTCTACAATTTTTTTCTGAGGTCTTGGCTGATTTCTTTTGATTTTCCCATGATGTCAAGCAAAGAGACGCTTAGTTTGAAGGTAGGCCTTGAAATACATCCACTTGTACACCTCCAATTGACTCAAATGATGTCAATTAGCCTATCAGAAGCTTCTAAAGCCATGACATAATTTTCTGGAATTTTCCAAGCTGTTTAAAGGCACAGTCAACTTAGTGTATGTAAACTTCTGACCCACTGGAATTGTGATACAGTGAATTAGAAGTGAAATAATCTGTCTGTAAACAATTGTTGGAAAAATTACTTGTCATGCACAAAGTAGATGTCCTAACCGACTTGCCAAAACTACAGTTTGTTAACAAGAAATTTGCGGTGGTTGAAAAACGAGTTTTAATGACTCCAAAGTCAGTATATGTAAACCTCCGACTTCAACTGTACCTCTTCTCTATATCATGTCCCTCACATTTACACGCCTCTCCCCCACACCATTTCCATTTCTAATACCAATGTAGAAAATTCGAGGGATAACCCAGACGGGACTCGAACGTGGATCCAGCAACACCTTAACAATTACGCCAAGAGGTAACCTCTTGGCAAGGTCCCTCAGTGTTCGGTTAAGGTCGCTACAATATTAATGATGTGCTTTTATGCAAGCCTTTATAAAGACTTCAAAAATGGCAGCGGACATGCTCAAGCTTTAATTAACATAACCATAGACCACTTAAACCCCCTGTAGTCGATGTCCGCAACCGAACGAAAATACAATTAGCATAATTGAAAAAATCCCCATCAAGCTAAAGAGTTTTTTTTGCATGAGCTGAGTATCAATCCACCGCATCCGCCGAGGTCGGCCTTCCGCATCTGATATGACACCACTATGGAAAGATCAGACTCTTATGAACACGATGGTGTTCTCCGTCTTGCTCTACGACCCCCACCATTTGAAGTCGGTACCACCGATGTGCCAACTTCTGTCTGTAGTGTCCAAACAGTTTGGGCTACAAATTCATAGAAAAAGCAGAGACTCTCACAAACACGTACATGTCAGTTGATTTGCTCTACTAAGCCCACAAACCTGATAAGATTGATCTGAAGGTAACCCGGCACCAGGCCCAAAAAATAATGACAGTGAATAGGGCATTTCCATGTCAAAAGGTATACGGTCATCCCACAGTAAACAAATAATAATTTTATGAGAGTGTAAAGTATTTGGATGCAGCTTTGTTTCTTTTGTTTTCTTTTCTTCTTTGTTTCTTCAAATACCTTTATATCAGCTTAACAACAAACCAAACCAATCCTTCTCGTTACTCTTCTTGCCTGACCTCACCTTTGACCAGGGGTCAAATCATCCATTCATGTATAAACAAGAGAGGGAGGACTGGGATAAAAGTGTGACATGCCTAACCTAACTGCCGTCCTCCCAAGGCACACCAACCTTTGGTTGAATGGTTAATTTTACCCTGTAGGCACCTGCAACTTACCACAGGTGGGCTAAATAACAAAGGAAATGAGAATCTCCTGCCTTCAACTAAATATATGAGAATATTGAAAAATGTAGTCCAGGCCATTTTCTGACTTTGAAGTAAAACATCTCAATTTCAGTTTAGATTTTTCTTGGTCCTTTGAAGTCGTATATCAAAGAAATACAGCTAATTTTAGAAGAAATAGTGAATTGTGCAAGGGTTCCAATATATTTGAGCGCAACTGTACCTATTTCTAATTTTTACTAAACTGACCCATAAGTATATTTTGGAAGTTCAAAGTAATATTTTGGAAGTTATAAAGAACATTTAAAGGGACTGAACTGAAAAAAGAGATAAAACTCACCCAGTCTAAAGAAAATACTCTTGTATGTCTTTCAAAGGTTTTCAATATTTGACCAACAAGCTAAAAATAGACTATTGACTCACACCCACCGTTCTTGTATCAAAGATATGGAAACCTACACATATTTCCAAGTCCAACAATAACACCAGCCACAGTTAGAATAAACTCAATTTTGTTATCCCACTGGCCACGCTCCTTGACCCTCTGTTGGGCATCCTGCACTGGCCATGGTAGAGACTAATGCCTGCCTGCAGAGAGAGGAGCTGCCATACTTTAAAAATTTATTTAACTAGGCAAGCCAGTTAAGAAGAAATTCTTATTTACAATGACGGCCTACCCCGGCCAAACCCGGATGACGCTGGGCCAATTGTGCGCCACTCAAATCCGTTTGACCTAATACAGTGAGGGAAAAAAGTATTTGATCCCCTGCGGATTTTTTACGTTTGCCCACTGACAAAGAAATGATCAGTCTATAATTTTAATGGTAGGTCTATTTGAACAGTGAGAGACAGAATAACAACAACAAAAATCCAGAAAAACACGTGTGAAAAATGTTATAAGTTGATTTGCATTTTAATGAGGGAAATAAGTATTTGACCCCTCTGCAGAACATGACTTAGTACTTGGTGGCAAAACCCTTGTTGGCAATCACAGAGGTCAGACGTTTCTTGTAGTTGGCCACCAGGTTTGCACACATCTCAGGAGGGATTTTGTCCCACTCCTCTTTGCAGATCTTCTCCAAGTCATTAAGGTTTCGAGGCTGACGTTTGGCAACTCGAACCTTCAGCTCCCTCCACAGATTTTCTATGGGATTAAGGTCTGGAGACTGGCTAGGCCACTCCAGGACCTTCATGTGCTTCTTCTTGAGCCACTCCTTTGTTGCCTTGGCCGTGTGTTTTGGGTCATTGTCATGCTGGAATACCCATCCACGACCCATTTTCAATGCCCTGGTTGAGGGAAGGAGGTTCTCACCCAAGATTTGACGGTACATGGCCCCGTCCATCGTCCCTTTGATGCTGTGAAGTTGTCCTGTCCCCTTAGCAGAAAAAACCCCAAAGCATAACGTTTCCACCTCCATGTTTGACGGTGGAGATGGTGTTCTTGGGGTCATAGGCAGCATTCCTCCTCCTTCAAACACGGTGAGTTGAGTTGATGCCAAAGAGCTCCATTTTGGTCTCATCTGACCACAACACTTTCACCTAGTTGTCCTCTGAATCATTCAGATGTTCATTGGCAAACTTCAGACGGGTATGTATATGTGCTTTCTTGAGCAGGGTGACCTTGCGGGCGCTGCAGGATTTCAGTCCTTCACGGCGCTGTGTGTTACCAATTGTTTTCTTGGTGACTATGGTCCCAGCTGCCTTGAGATCATTGACAAGATCCTCCTGTGTAGTTCTGGGCTGTTTCCTCACCATTGTCATGATCATTGCAACTCCACGAGGGGAGATCTTGCATGGAGCCCCAGGCTGAGGGAGATTGACAGTTATTTTGTGTTTCTTCCATTTATGAATAATCGCACCAACTCTTGTCACCTTCTCACCAAGCTGCTTGGCGATGGTCTTGTAGCCCATTCCAGCCTTGTGTAGGTCTACAATCTTGTCCCTGACATCCTTGGAGAGCTCTTTGGTCTTGGCCATGGTGGAGAGTTTGTAATCTGATTGATTGCTTCTGTGGACAGGTGTCTTTTATACAGGTAACAAACTGAGATTAGGAGCACTCCCTTTAAGAGTGTGCTCCTAATCTCAGCTCGTTACCTGTATAAAAGACACCTGGGAGCCAGAAATCTTTCTGATTGAGAGGGGGTCAAATACTTATTTCCCTCATTAAAATGCAAATCAATTTATAACATTTTTGACATGATTTTTCTGGATATTTTTGGCGTTATTCTGTCTCTCACTGTTCAAATAAACCTACCATTAAAATTATAGACTGATCATTTATTTGTCAGTGGGCAAACGTACAAAATCAGCAGGGGATCAAATACTTTTTTCCCTCACTGTATATACCAGCATGTTAAATGTGCAACCAGAGGGCAAAAATCTCTTGACGATCTTTACTCCATACACAGAGACACATGCAAATCCCTCGCCCTCCAGTTGGCAAATCTGACCATAATTCTATCCTCCTGATTCCTGCTTTCAAGCAAAAACTAAAGCAGGAAGCACCAGTGACTCGGTCAATAAGAAAGTGATCAGATGAAGCAGATGCTAAGCTACAGGACTGTTTTTCTAGCACAGACTGGAATATGTTCCAGGATTCTTTTGATGGCATTGAGGAGCACACCACAGTCACTGGCTTCATCAATAAGTGCATCGATGACATCGTCCCCACAGTGACTGTACGTACATACCCCAACCAGAAGCCATGGATTACAGGCAACATCTGCACTGAGCTAAAGGGTAGAGCTGCCCCTTTCAAGGAGCGGGACTCTAACCCGGAAGCTTATAAGAAATCTCGCTATGCCTTCCGGCGAACCATCAAACAGGCAAAGCATCAATACAGGACTAAGACTGAATCGTACTACACCGGCTCCGATGCTCGTCAGATGTGGAAGGACTTGCAAACTATTACAGACTACAAAGGGAAGCGCAGCCGCGAGCTGGCCAGTGACACGAGCCTACCAGATGAGCTATATTACTTCTATGCTCGCTTCGAGGCAAGTAACACTGAAACATGGATGAGAGCATCAGCTGTTCCGGACAATTGTGTGATCACGCTCTCCGTAGTCAACATTCACAAGGCCGCAGTGCCAGGCGGTTTACCAGGACATGATCTCCGAGCAAGCGATGAACAACTGGCAAGTGTCTTCACTGACATTTTCAATCTGTCCCTGACTGAGTCTCTAATACCAACATGTTTCAAACAGACCACCATAGTCCCAGTGCCCAAGTACACTAAGGTAGCATGCCTATAATGACTACCGACCCATAGCACTCACATCTGTTGCCATGAAGTGCTTTGAAATGCTGGTCATGGCTCACATCAACACCATGATCCAAGAAACCCTAGACCCACTCCAATTTGCATACCGCCCAAACAGATCCACAGATGATGTAATCTCTATTTCATTCCACACTGCCCTTTCCCACCTGGGCAAAAGGAACACCTATGTGAGAATGCTATTTATTGACTACAGCACAGCATTCAACACCACAGTGCCCTCAAAGCTCATCACTAACCTTAGGACCATGGGACAAAACACCTCCCTCTGCAACTGGATCCTGGACTTCCTGACAGGCCGGCACCAGGTGGTAAGGGTAGGTAACAACACATCCACCACGCTGATCCTCAATACGGGGGCCCCTCAGGGGTGTGTGCTCAGTCCCCTCCGGTACTCCCTGTTCACTCATGACTGCATGGCCAGGCACGACTACAAAATCATCATCAAGTTTGCCGATGACACAACAGTGGTAGGCCAACAACGATGAGACAGCTTATAGGGAGGACAACAACTTCTCCCTCAACATGATCAAGACAAAGGAGATGATTGTGAACTACAGGAAATGGAGGACCGAACACGCCCCCATTCTCATCGACGGGCCTGCAGTGGAGCAGGTTAAGAACGTCAAGTTCCTTTGTGTCCACATCACCAACAAACTATCATGGTCCAAACACTCTAAGACAGTCGTGAAGAGGGAAAAACAAAGCATATTCCCCCTCAGGAGACTGAAAGGATTTGGCATGGGTCCTCAGATCCTCAAAAGGTTCTACAGCTGCACCATCGAGAGCATCCTGACTGGTTGCATCACTGCCTGGTACAGCAACTGCTCGTCTTCTGACCGGAAGGCACTACAGAGGGTAGTTTGCATGGCCCAGTACATCACTGGGGCCAAGCTTCCCGCCATCCAGGACCTCTATACCAGACGGTGTCAGAGGAAGGCCTTAAAAATTGTCAAAGACTCCAGCCATCCTAGTCATAGACTGTTCTCTCTGCTACCGCACGGCAAGCGGTACCGGAGCACCATGTCTAGGTCCAAAAGGCTTCTTAACAGCTTCTACCCACAAGCCATAAGACTCCTGAACAGCTAATCAAAGGGCTACCAGACTCCTCTTTTACACTGCTGCTACTCTCTGTTTATTATCTATGCATGGTCACTCTACCTACATGTACATATTACCTCAATTAACTTGACTAACTGGTGCCCCCGCACATTGCCTCTGTACTGGTAGCCCCTGTATATAGCTTCGCTATTGTTATTTTACTGCTGCTGTTTAATTATTTGTTAAATTTATTTTCTATTTTTCTACTTATCTATTTTTTACTTACCACATTTTTCTTCTGTTGAGGACAGACGTTCCGCTAGCCAATATCCAATGGAACAGCGTGGCGCGAAATACAAAAATCTCAAAACTGCAATAATTTCAATTTTTTAAAACATACGACTATTTTACACCATTTTAAAGATAAGACTCTCGTTAATCTAACCACATTGTCCGATTTCAAAAAGGCTTTACAGCGAAAGCAAAACATTAGATTATGTTAGGAGAGTACATAGACCAAAATAATCACACAGCCATTTTCCAAGCAAGCATATATGTCACAAAAACCCAAAACACAGCTAAATGAAGCACTAACCTTTGATGATCTTCATCAGATGACAGTCCTAGGACATTATGTTATACAATACATGCATGTTTTGTTCAATCAAGTTCATATTTATATCCAAAAACAGCTTTTTACATTGGCGTGTGATGTTCAGAACATGCATTCCCACCAAAAACTTCCGGTGAATTAACAAAATTACTCATCATAAACGTTGACAAAATACATAAATTATTTTAAGAATTATAGATACAGACCTCCTTTATGCAATCGCTAAGTCAGATTTTAAAATAGTTTTTTGACGTAAGCACATTTTTCAATATTCTGAGTACATAGCTCTGCCATCACGGCTAGCTATTTTGAAACCCGCCAAGTTCGGGGCACACTAAACTCAGAATTAGCATTAGAAATATTGTATTACCTTTGCTGATCTTCGTCAGAATGCACTCCCAGCACTGCTACTTCCACAAGAAATGTTGTTTTTGTTACAAATAATCCATAGTTATGTCCAAATACCTCCGTTTTGTTTGTGTGTTCAGGTCACTATCCAAAGGGCAACGCGCGAGCGCATTTCAAGACAAAAAAATTCAAAATGTTCCATTACCGTACTTAGAAGCATGTCAAACGCTGTTTAAAATCAATTTTTATGGTATTTTTCTCGTAAAATAGCGATAATATTCCAACCGGACAATAGTGTATTCATTCAAAGAGGAAAAGAAAAAACAGCGTGCTCGCGTGAATGCGCATATGCAATCTCTTTGTCACCAGGCAGACCACTGAGAAACTGAGCTACTATACTCTGCCCAGAGACAGGAGATGGCTCAATCTGCTTTCTGGAGGCTTTAGACAGCCAATGGAAGCCTTAGAAAGTGCAACGTAACCCCACAGATACTGTAGTTTCGATAGAGAATCAAAAGAAGAACTACAAATTCTCAGACAGGCCACTTCCTGCTTGGAATTATCTCAGGTTTTTGCCTGCCATATGAGTTCTGTTATACTCACAGACACCATTCAAACAGTTTTAGAAACATCAGAGTGTTTTCTATCCAAATATACTAATAATATGCATATTCTCGTTTCTGGGCAAGAGTAGTAACCAGTTTAAATCGGGTACGTTTTTTCATCCGGCCGTGAAAATACTGCCCCCTATCCTAAACAGGTTTTAACTTCTTGAAGCATTGTTGGTTAAGGGCTTGTAAGTAAGCATTTCACTGTAAGGTCTACACCTGTTGTATTCGGTTTTGGTTAGGCCAGGGTGTGACTAGGGTGGGCATTCTATGTCCTTTTCTCTATGTTTTGTATTTCTTTTCTTTGGCCGGGTATGGTTCTCAATCAGGGACAGCTGTATATCGTTGTCTTTGATTGGGAGCCATACTTAGGCAGCCTGTTTTCCTTTGGGTTTTGTGGGTGGTTACTTTCTGTTTAGTTCATATTCCTGACAGAACTGTTTAGCTGTCGTTTGTTTTCTTGTTTTGTTGAAAGTGTTCTATTAAAAGTTAATGATGAGCACTCACCACGCTGTGCCTTGGTCTACTCCTTTCGACGGCCGTTTCAGAACCACCCACCACAAGAAGACCAAGCAGCGTGGTATGGAGGAACAGAGGGTTATGGACTCCTGGACTTGGGAGATGATTTTGGATGGAAAGGGACCCTGAACAACGCCTGGGGAGTATCGCCGCCCGCAGTGGGAGATCGAGGCAGCGAAGGCGGAACGGCGATACTGGGAGGAACAGGCAAGTCAGCTACAGGAGCCTGAGAGGCAGCCCCCGCAAAAAAATTGTGAGGGGGGGCACACGGGGAGTTGGGGTAAGTCAGGTTGGAGACCTGAGCCAACTCCCCGTGCTTATTATGGGGAGCGACGGATCAAGCAGGCACCCTGTTATGCTGAGTTACGCACTGTGTCACCAGTGTGCAGCTATAGCCCGGCTATGCTATGGCTTCCTTTCACCCCAGAATAACATCTGAAAGGAAGCTAACTTAAAGGGGCAATCTGGGTTTGGTACATCCATTTTTTTTATTAAGTTAACGATATATTGATTGATTCTTGAAGAATATAACTTGTAGTGCCTCATGAGCTTGCCTCTTTAAAATCCAATCAAAGCAAGTGTGACCGTCTGGGTTTTAACCTAGGTTGTTAGCGTGCCACAAGACTGTTGGTCCGCTGAGCTAAAGCCCAGGGGAGAATAAAGAGGGGAATTGTGAACACGACACATTAAAGACAGCATTGCAATCATGTGGGTTATACTGCCACTATCTGGCCAGTTGGTGAAACCACAACACATCTATGTTGTTGTTGTTGTTGTTGTGATTTCAAACACTCTCATAGCTTCAAAACAAGGAGCCCAATGTTCAAAATCAATGGGGAGTAAAAGACAGACACACTCAGATGAGTATCAATTTGAGAGAGGACTAGGGATGCATCTCCAATGGCAACCGAATTTCCTTTGATCAGAGCCCTATGGATCTTGATCAAAAGTAGTGCACTATATAGGGAATAGGGTGCCATTTGAGACACAACCCTAGAGTGATACTGCATGCCTGACCTAGAGGGATGAGGAACAACACTGTTCAATTCACCCAGCTCAACACCAGCCCTGTGATGGAGTTAATACTCTTTTTATTCATCTATTTGCTCTCTCTCACTGTCTGTCCATCTCAACCCTCTCTCTCTGCCTGTGCTTGTCTGTCTATTCCCGCGAGGCATAATATAAATGTCTGCTATTAATGAATTCGTATTTTCCCAAGACTTTTTCATCTCAAGAATGCAACGCTCCAAATGGTCAAATCTATCATGTGTTTGAGTGCTCATGCGCATGTTTGCGTGTGTGTGTGTGTGTATCGCAGGCAAGTATGCATGTGTGTGTTTCTGTCTATAATTACATTGGCACAATGCCAGCGTTATTTGCTTCATATGGACCGGACAGATTCCTACCAGTCCTTGCTCAACACCGGTCTCCATTGAAATCTAAAAATGGCTGTTCGCTGGCATGCGCTTGCCTCTGCGTTTCTCTTCTAATAGGATTTGTCATCGTTTACACGACAACACGTACAGTATGTAAGATCCCTCAGACAGCACTACAGATGTTCTGGTGTCAAAGGGAGGGGTTTCAGCTTTAGAAGCATTGATCTTTTTAATGACCCCGATGGTAAGTATGTGCTTGGCCCTGCTGCCTGTCAATATTAGTGCTACAAGGGTCTGCTTTATTTTTCACTAGAAGGACAGTACCCATTTGTTAGATATCATGCAAACACTGATGCTCCCCATCTGTTTTGAGGTATGTTGAAGCCATGTTGAAGTCATAGAGTTGACCGTATATTTAGATTAAGTATTGAGAGGCCAATATTTCTGCACCACTACACACAATCAAAATCAGGCTAAAAGCTGCTCTACGTCTATCTTTCCAATTGTGTTGTAAACCATTCAGTCCCTTGTCTTCCTCTTTCACTGCCAATAAAATTATTAGAACTTCAGAGTGAATGTGTGTTTGCATAAGTGAAGTTGATGGATGAAGGAGGAGGAGGGGTTAGAGTTGGTTTAGTTCGAGGATTACATCAGCCCTGAGTTTCCTTTATTCCTTCACATGATGAACGCCCTAAAGGGTAGAGTTCAGATATGTGTGATGATGACGGGCTCAGTCTTGACCTTGGGGAACCTTGGGGACGGTCTGGAGAGCCTGAGGGGTTCAATGTCCAGGGGTGTTCAATAAGGCGTGGGCCACTGGGCCTTTCCCCCTCATGATGAATGAATGTCTCTGCCACCGGGGAGTGGGGGAAAAAACACAGCTTGTCCACTTTGACCTCTTAGATCAGCACTCAGGGGAGAAGCAGGCAGGGTTAGTTCTATCAGGGCCCAGGCTAGTAACCTGTTTTCTCAGTTACAGGTTATGACTAGAGCCACAGCGGACAGGGATCATGTTCTTAAACAACCATCGCTCTCAGACGCCTGCCCTTAGGGATTTATAGACCCTTTAGGAAAGAGGTGCACCTTGAGCCAGGGTCACCTTTGAAGAGGAAGGTGCTGTGAAAGCACAAACACTGTGTACAGTTGAAGTCGGAAGATTACATACACTTACGTTGGAGTATTTAAAACTAGTTTTTCAACCACTCCACAAATTTCTTGTTAACAAACTATAGTTTTGGCAAGTCGGTTAGGACATCTACTTTGTGCATGACACAAGTCATTTTTCCAACAATTGTTTACAGGCAGATTATTTCACTTATAATTCACTGTATCACAATTCCAGTGGGTCAGAAGTTTACATACACTAAGTTGACTGTGCCTTTTAACAGCTTGGAAAATTCCAGAAAATGATGTCATGGCTTTAGAAGCTTCTGATAGGCTAATTGACATAATTTGAGTTTAATTGGAGGTTTACTTGTGGATGTATTTCAAGGCCTACCTTCAAACTCAGGGCCTCTTTGCTTGACATCATGGAAAAATCAAAAGAAATCAGAAAAAAGACCTTAGAAAAAAATGATAGTCCTCCACAAGTCTGATCCATCCTTCAGAGCAATTTCCAAATGGCTGAAGGTACCAATTTCATCTGTACAAACAATAGTACGCAAGTATAAACACCATGGGACCACGCAGCCGTCATACCGCTCAAGAAGGACACGCGTTCTGTCTCCTAGAGATGAACGTACTTTGGTGCGAAAAGTGCAAATCAATCCCAGAACAACAGCAAAGGAACTTGTGAAGATGTTGGAGGAAACAGGTACAAAAGAATCTATATCCACAGTAAAACAAGTCCTATATCGACATAACCTGAAAGGCCACTCAGCAAGGAAGAAGCACCGCTCCAAAACCACCATATAAAAGCCAGACTACGGTTTGCAACTGCACATGGGGACAAAGATTGTACTTTTTGGAGAAATTTGATTAAACAAATATAGAACTGTTTGGCCATAATGACCATCATTATTTTTGGAGGAAAAAGGGGTGATGCTTGCAAGCCGGAGAACACTATCCCAACCGTGAAGCACAGGGGTGGCAGCATCATCTTGTAGGAGTGCTTTGCTGCTGGAGGGACTGGTGTACTTCACAAAATAGATGGCATCATGAGGCAGGAAACTAATGTGGATATACTGAAGCAACATCTCAAGACATCAGTCAGGAAGTTAAAGCTTGGTCGCAAATGGGTCTTCCAAACGGACAATGACCCCAAGCATACTTCCAAAGTTATGGCAAAATGGCTTAAGGACAACAAGGTCAAGGTATTGAGGTGGCCATCACAAAGCCCTGACCTCAATCCTATAGAAAATTTGTGGGCAGAACTGAAAAAGCGTGTTCGAGCAAGGAGGCCTACAAACCTGACTCAGCTCTGTCAGGAGGAATGGGCCAAAATTCACCCAACTTATTGTGGGAAGCTTGTGGAAGGCTACCTGAAATGTTTGACCTGTTCAACAATTTAAAGGCAGTGCTACCAAATACTAATTGAGTGTATGTAAACTTCTGACACAGTGGGAATGTGATGAAAGAAATAAAAGCAGAAATAAATCACTCTCTACTATTATTCTGACATTTCATATTGTTAAAATAAAGTGGTGATCCTAACTGACCTAAAACAAGGAATTTTTACTAGGATTAAATGTCAGGAATTGTGAAAAACTGAGTTTAAATGTATTTGGCTAAGGTGCATGTAAACTTCCAACTTCAAATGTATGTGTGTGTGTGTGTGTGTGTGTGTGTGTGTGTGTAAAGCGAGCCAGGTCAGATCTCTGATTACAGGGCCATTGTTTTAATCTCACCCAGCCAAGTCACACCAGATCAACTACAGTATTCAACTCTTTGTTCAGATTCCCAAGGACGTTAGGAGATGCCTTCAATACTGTCCACTAGCGGCAATATGAGCATCTATTACCGTACCATCTAGTAGGCTCGCAACTTACATGCTAACACACCACTCGTGTGTGTTGATTTTGTTCACCCACACCAGACGCGATCAGGACACGCAGGTTGAAAAATCTAAATTAACTCTGAACCAACTACATAATTTGAGGACAGGTCGAAAAGCATTAAAAATGTATGCCAATTTAGCCAGGTATCTTGCTGTTGTTAGCTAATTTGTCATGGGATATACACATTGGGTTGTTATTTTATCTGAATTTCACAAGCTCCTCTTCTCCGACAACTAATCTACAGATAAAATAGTAAACAGATTTTGTTTCTAGTAATCTCTCCTCCTCCAGGCTTCTTCTTCTTCTTTGGACGTTATATGGCAGTTGGCAACCAATTTTAAGGTGCATTACCACCACCAACTGGCCTGGAGTGTGGACCTCAGTTCATCTTTCAATCACCCACGTGGGTGATTCTCCCAAAAAACTATGAGGAGATGGGAGAGGCGGGACTTGCAGCGTGTCAAGCGCAACAAATAGAACCAAGTTCTATTTTAGCACCTGGCTGCGCAGACGCTCGTTGACACGCGCGAGCAGTGTGGGTGCAATGATTGAATAACATGTATGTGTACATTTATTTTGCAACGGGCGGTGTGTTTAAGATGTAAGTAGGGCACTGTGGATAGGGATAGAGGAAATACTTAAACCGTGCACTCCAGCTCCAAGGATCGCAGGTTCAATCCCAGTGTTAGGCACTTGTTTTAAACCTATCCCAAACCTTAACCCTTACCTTAACCAGTCGTAATTATTGCCACAACTTTACCATTTAAATTGTAAGTTTATCCCCTCCCAACGGACAAATGTTGAGTACTGAAGTGAGACCGTGAGACCCGGTTGGCACGTCTTTGACCTCTTCTCCCCTTCAGCCCTCTCCTTCCCAATTTTTTTAATTAAGAGAGAAAATGATTAAAGCTGCAAATTACCCCTGTTCCGAGAAGCCTTTACTGTGGCGATAGCAGTAGCAGATGGTGACAGGGCCAGATGACCCCCCCTCCCACACGTGATATAAAACTCCATTTGCATTTCATGAGCATTAATTGCGTCTGTTGTCCTCTACCCCACCCGACCCACCGGCCCGCCGATTTTGAGCCTGTCACACACACACACACACACACACGATGAGGTGCCTGTCACTCTGCGTCCAGGCATCCTCTGAAGGAGTGTTGATAGATTAAGGTGGACCTTCTGCTTGCATCTACTCTCATTGTGTTTCAAAAATTAAAAAATATTATCTCCCCATAGACCCTAAGAAAAAGGGGGCGGCAGGGCAATAATGATATTGGACAGGGTAGCATGGAAAGGGGGTTGGTTAGGGAGGCTTGGGGAGGTTTGTGGACAATGAATGGAAAAAAGTGATTATTTCACAGTCTTGTCCTTGAACCCATGAATGAGACAGCCAGACTAGTTGAGGTCCAAAAGGGAGTGTTGTTGGACACTCCAGTGTAGCACAAGTGTTGAAAAAATATTCTCAATCAATAACATGAGTATCAATGACCTCAGTGTAATGATTTTCTTTACAATTCAATGTGTTAATGTTCAGAAATAATGGCTGTTCAAGAGTAGGGTATTAGAAAGATAAACAAGTGTATAAACGTTATCGAGGGGACTGGGAAAAGGTAATTACATTTTTTTCTTTAAATGAGGCCTATTGAACCAGCATAGTGTTGGAAAGAGGATAAATCGAATGATTTCAACAGAACCGTATGCTTCATGTGAAGGCCATGTATCTGATTTGGGCGACCCCCAACAAAGTGTTAGTTTATTATGAAATGATAAATCCGTCTAATCTCTGTCTCGTCTGTCCTTATACACATCTGTAGTAATCTGTATCCTGGGGCTTGAGCAATGGAAGGCCTGGGGACCGGGTGGATGTGTGCATGTAAATGTGTGAGTGGGTGTTTGGGGTTGGAGGTTCACTCAATAAAATCACCCCCAGATTGTGGAGGGGGGTAGGGGTTAAGGGGGTGAAAGGGGAGAGGCGTAGCAGATCAGATTACAGTGACAGGAGTGAAATTTGGGGGTCACCCTTGCACCCCTGCTACTGGCGTCAATCACCCCCCAGAGTGAAGAAGACATGGGGATACTTGTTTTGGGGGTCCCCGTGTTGCTTCAATTCACCAGATCCCCCTTTTACCTATTTTGTCCTCATGTTGTCCTCTATGCTTATCCTACAGAATCCTTCACAACTGATCCACTAGGCCTATGTTTTCATAATTTAGGTCCTAAACATCCTAACATAACAACACAGAGAACACCCTAAGGAACCTCTTAACAAAGGAAAAGGCAATATTAAATGTCCCAAATGTAGCCAAAATTGCATCCCATTTGTCTTGTCACCATGGGCCCTCCTATTCCTGACTAGTCAATGATAATCTGCTGTGCCATAAAACCTCCATAAAGCTTCATAATGGGACAATAGAGGAGGATCATTCATTACTTTGATTGAAGGGTAATGGAGAGCAGAAACACAGACAAAACACTGGACACATTAATGTTCTTTAGCATGGCAAGCAACCCAGCTGCACACACACACACACACACACACACACACATACACACAATGCATGTAAATTACTGTGGGGTTTCTTTCCATTCTCACAAACAAGCTGTGATAGAAATAATGCCTAATGATCGCATGGCACACAGACAGTTAATAAGACAAAGTGATCACTCAGTGAAGGTCGGGAGAGATTTATTTTTATATTTAGACCCCCCCCCAACCACACACTTCCTAATTTTGAGATCTAAATGAATTTGACTGAGATGGATTTCTGAAGCAGTATGCATCAAGAATCTTAGAGTATGAGTGCTGATCTAGGATCAAAACAGATCATAGGTCAGGCTCACTGTTCTGAGCAGCTTTATGAATACAAGCCCTGATAGACAAGCATTCAACTGTCATACTCGGATCTCACCACAAGGCTGCAGTGTTAGCTAGTGAACTTTTAGCAAAAACGCCAAGGTACTTGGGCATAATTTTGTATATGTATTTACATCATATCACCACAAGATGGCAGTATAATACCTGTGTGCTACTAGCCGATACCTAGAGTGTAATGTACATTTTTCTGCATCGAATCAAATCATCCAGAAATGCACATCATTTCAGGTATAATGAGCATTGTTTGGTCAGTCAGTTACTCTAATGTCTCAGACTGACCTATAGTGCCAACCTAGTCTGATGGGTCTACTGGTGCTTTTAGCTGTAAGAGGTCTAGGAGAATGGCCTGTGTGGTCCAGTGGTTACAGACGCTTGGTCCAGTGGTTCCAGGTCTAAACAGCTTCAAGCCATAAGACTCCTAATCAAAGGGCTACCCAGACTACTTGCATTTCCCCCCCCCCCCCCTTTTACGCTGCTGCTGCTGCTCTCTGTTATCCTCTCTAGGGTAGGTGGGACGAAATCGTCCCACCTACGCAACAGCCAGTGTAATCCCGTGGCGCGTTATTCAAATACCTTAGAAATGCTATTACTTCAATTTCTCAAACATATGACTATTTTACACCATTTTAAAGACAAGACTCTCGTTAATCTAACCACACTGTCCGATTTCAAAAAGGCTTTACAACGAAAGCAAAACATTAGATTATGTCATCAGAGTACCCAGCCAGAAATAATCCGACACCCATTTTTCAAGCTAGCATATAATGTCACATAAACCCAAACCACAGCTAAATGCAGCACTAACCTTTGATGATCTTTATCAGATGACAATCCTAGGACATTATGTTATACAATACATGCATGTTTTGTTCAATCAAGTTCATGTTTATATCAAAAACCAGCTTTTTACATTAGCATGTGACGTTCAGAACTAGCATACCCACCGCAAACTTCCGGTGAATTTACTAAATTACTCACGATAAACGTTCACAAAAAACATAACAATTATTTTAAGAATTATAGATACAGAACTCCTCTATGCACTCGCTATGTCCGATTTTAAAATAGCTTTTCGGTGAAAGCACATTTTGCAATATTCTGAGTAGATAGCCCAGCCATCACGGGCTAGCTATTTAGACACCCACCAAGTTTAGCCCTCACCAAATTTAGATTTACTATAAAAAAAATGTTATTACCTTTGCTGTTCTTCGTCAGAATGCACTCCCAGGACTTCTACTTCAATAACAAATGTTGGTTTGGTTCAAAATAATCCATAGTTATGTTCAAATATCCTCTGTTTTGTTCGTGCGTTCAAGACACTATCCGAAGGGTAAATAAGTGTGACGCGCCCGACGCGTTTCGTGACAAAAAAATTCTAAATATTCCATTACCGTACTTCGAAGCATGTCAACCGCTGTTTAAAATCAATTTTTATGCCATTTTTCTCGTAAAAAAGCGATAATATTCCGACCAGGAAACCGTGTTTTAGTTCAAAGACAGAGAAAATAAAAACATGGGGTCGCCTCGTGCACGCGCCTCAGTCTCATTGTACTCTGATCGACCACCATCCAAATGCGCTAATGTTTTTCAGCCAGTGCCTGCAAAGGCATCATTCAGCTTTTTCCCGGGTTCTGAGAGCCTATGGGAGCCGTAGGAAGTGTCACGTTACAGCAAATATCCTCAGTTTTCAATAAAGAGAGCCAAGAAGCCCAAGAAATTGTCAGACAGGCCACTTCCTGTAAGGAATCTTCTCAGGTTTTTGCCTGGTATATGAGTTCTGTTATACTCACAGACACCATTCAAACAGTTTTAGAAACTTTAGGGTGTTTTCTATCCAAAGCCAATAATTATATGCATATTCTAGTTTCTGGGCAGTAGTAATAACCAGATTAAATCGGGTAAGTTTTTTATCCGGCCGTGTAAATACTGCCCCCTATCCCTAACAGGTTTTAAAGTCTATGCATAAGTCACTTTAATAATAAAGGATATTTTGAAGATCAGTATGCTTAACTACAAAAACATTCCCAGTAGCAGTTACAGAAACGTTATACTTGCTATGACTTTGATACATGTTTTTTTTAATCAAACTTAGACACTGACTAAGTCGTTCTGGACAAGAGCGTCTGCTAAATTACCAAAACGTAAATGTTAACCGGCCGTAGCTGGGAGTCTCATAGGACAGCTCACAATTGGCCTAGTGTCGTCCGGGTAAGGGGAGGGTTTGGCAGGTGAGGCTTTACTTGGCTCATCATGCTCTAGCAACTCCTTGCGGCAGACCGGGTGCCTGCAGGCTGACCCCGGTCGCCGGTTGAACTGTGTTTCCTCAGACACATTGCTGCGGCTGGCTTCCAGGTTAAGGAAAGCGGTTAGGCGGGTCATGTTTCGGAGGACACATTACGTTCCATCACCCGAGCCCATTGCAGTGACGAGACAACATCGAAAACTAGGGAGAAAAAGGGGGGTAAAATTCAATGACCATTTTTTTTCTATATATTTTGTTAAATTACAGCTTTAATCTAAAATGGATTAAATCTTTTTTTTTTCAATCATCAATCTATACACAATACCCCATAATAATAAAGCAAAACCAGGTTTTTATGTGTTTGATAATTTATTAAACATGCAAAACTGAAATATCACAGTTACATTAGTATTCAGACACTTTACTACTCAGTACTTTGTTGAAGCACCTTTTGCAGCGATTACAGCATCGAGTCTTCTTGGGTATGACATTACAAGCTTGGCACGCCTGTATTTGGGGAGTTGCTCCCATTCTTCTCTGCAGAACCTCTCAAGCTCTGTCAGGTTGGACAGGGAGCGTTTCTGCATAGCTATTTAAGGTCTCTCCAGAGATGTTCGATTGGATTCAAGTCTGGGCTCTGGCCAGGCCACTCAAGGACATTCAGAGACCCGTCCCAAAGCCACTCCTGCATTGTCTTGGCTGTGTGCTTAGGGTCAATGTCCTGTGGGAAGGTGAACCTTTTACCCGGTCTGAAGTCCTGAGCACTCTGGAGCAGGTTTTCATCATCTCTGTACTTTGCTCCATTCATCTTTGCCTCGAATCTGACTAGTCTCCCAGTCCTTGCCGCTGAAAAACATCCCCACAGCATGATGCTGAAACCACTGTGCTTCACCGTAGGGATGGTACCAGGTTTCCTCCAGACGTGACGATTGGCATTCAGGCCAAAGAGTTCCATCTTGGTTTCGTCAGAACAGAGAATCTTGTTTCTCATGGTTTGAGAGTCTTTAGGTGCCATTTGACAACTCCAAGTGGGCTGTCATGTGTCTCTTACTGAGGAGGGGCTTCCGTCTGGTCACTCTACCATAAAGGCCTGATTGGTGGAGTGCTGCAAAGATGGTTGTCCTTCTAGAAGGTTCTCCCATCTCCACAGAATAACTCTGGAGCTCTGTCAGAGTGGCCATCGGGTTCTTGGCCAGCTCTAAGAGTCTTGGTGGTTCTTAACTTCTTCCATTTAAGAACGATGGAGGCCACTGTGTTCTTGGTGACCTTCAACGCTGCAGACATTTTTTGGTACCCTTCTCCAGATCTGTGCCTCGACACAATCATGTCTCGGTGCTCTACGGACAATTAATTCAACCTCATGGCTTGGTTTTTGCTCTGACATGCACTGTCAACTGTGGGACCTTATATACACAGGTATGTGCCTTTCCAAATCATGTCCAATCAATTGAATTCACCACAGGTGGACTCCAATCAAGTTGTAGAAACATTTCAAGGATGATCAATGGAAACAGAATGTACCTGAGCTCAATTTCGAGTCTCCTATACAAAACATGTATTTCTGTTTTTTATTCTTTATAAATTTGCTAAAATTTCTAGAAACCTGTTTTCGCATTGTCATTATGGTGTCTTGTGTGTAGACTGATGAGTAACTTTTTTTATGAATACGATGGGAGACGGAGAGCTGGTTTCAAGCGCAGGGCGCAGCAGGTGTTTATTGGTAAAGGACCACAAGAGGAGGCAGGTAGCTGGGTCCAGGGGCAGGCAGAAGGTCATACTCATGGTGTCCAAAAAGGCAACCGTACAGGCAGGGAAAAGGTAACGAAGTCCGAGAGATCAGGCAATGAGTAAATAACAGGAAATCCAATAGGTTAAAGTACAGGCAGGGAAAAGGCTAGTAACGTCATCCGGGAGGTCAGGCAATAGGTTGATAACAGGAAATCCGATAGACTAAAGTACAGGCAGGGAATAAGCAAAATGCGTCATTAGTGCGGCAGGCAGGCAAAAACTATCATACACGGGAGGATTAAATTACAGGCGAACAACAGCACTTCAAATAGAAGTGTGTCACAAAACAAACAATAGCTCACAATGATGGGGTGCAAAAAACTGAACTAAATAGTGTGTGATAATGACATAGTATGTGATAATGGTGTGTGAACAGGTGATCAGAATTCAGGTGATTGGGATCTGGAGAGTGAGCTGCCTTCAGGGGATCTATGTGTTTGAGAGTGTGAGCTGGAAGCAGACGTTACACTATCTAGCTATATAAACCACCCCCCTCTGTAAACACGCCTTCTCCATTGTTGTTTACAAGGCAGTACTTAGTTAGTTACCATTGGTGTATTTAAATGAGTGTTAAGGAGACGTCACCTTGTTCCCTTAATAATGAATCCAAGTGTTTGACATGGGGGACCAGTAATATTAAACTACTTGTATTTTTTTTAACACATTTGGTCTTGTTTGGGAGCCATTAGAATAATACCCAGCAGTGTGCTTTGTAAGTGTTCATTTTTACATTTACGTTTTGGTCATTTAGCAGATGCTCTTATCCAGAGTGACTTAAGTCAGTTTAATACACTAAGGTAAACAAGAATATACCACAGTCATAGTAAGTAAAACAATTATGTTACCGTTACTGAGAATGTTGTAGTTAAGCGAGCTACTTGCAAGTATGTACGTATCAGAAAATACAAAATACATGTATTCTAATTAAACTATTACAAAATAGGCTACATTTAATTGCAGTTAAGGCCAGTGAAATACTAATGACAAAATAGGTATTGAAATACCTATATCAAATACATGTAACAGAAATATTGCCTGTCATTGGCACTAGCTACTTGCACTGTAAATCTGACCACTGTGCTTCCAGTAATGCACTGTACATTCCTACAGTATGTTACTGTAGTCAGGTGTTCCAGTAATATGCTGTAAATTTGTGCTACAGTAAAGGTCCTGTAAATCTACAGTAATTAAATGGCTTCTGTGCTGACAGTAATTTACAGTACATTTACAGTAACCTACTGGCTACTGTGCTGCCAGTAATCTACTGTACAGGAAATGTTTTACGGTGTGTTGTTAGAAACCAAGTTGTTAATCAACACAACAGAGATACCGTGTGGACAGAATATGACATGGTTGTTTTGAGGAAAGCAGCGAGCACTGAGCCCCTGGCATGTCCAAGCATCCGGTACAACACTCTTAACATTACAAATCCTGTCAGTTGCCATGGAGAAGCAGACACACCATTGCCTTCATTTGACCTCCCTGGCTTTCCTGCTGTCAGTGGATGGGTTCAGTCCGGGTGCAAGGCACCCTCTCCTCACCCCACCCCCCTCCCCTAAAGGATTTGGCCCCAGCAGGGTGGAGGGGGTTAGCTTCCTTCCCTGTTTAGGGAGCAATGGCAGGATGGAAGGAGGGAGGGAAAGGGTACATGGCTGTTTCTAGGAGCTATCGCAGTCTGGGGAGGGTGGTGGTGGTGGTGGTGTTGTAGTAGGGACCACACATTTTTTACAGAAAACAAAGGCGTGTCCACTGGCCCGGACCTGGCCTGCACATTCCGTCCTTCTGAGAGGAGAGGTGGGGTGGAGAACACAGAGCAAGAGGAGGAAATGGACAGATACCTTGCCACTCCATCATCTGCTCCTCCCTTTCCTCGTGTGTGTGTGTGTGTGTGTGTGTGTGTGTGTGTGTGTGTGTGTGTGTGTGTGTGTGTGTGTGTGTGTGTGTAACTTTCCTAAGTAAGGGCCATCGCTTTGGCTGAGGCTTCAGGCCACAAAGACTGGGGACCTTTAGTTCTCTCCCCAGGCCAGCAGAGGCAGTTAGATCCCATTCTATCAATCAGTCTAGCCTGCTCTATAGTCCACATCCCATTTTACCAATACTGGAAGATTATACCAAAAGACAGACATGCATACACACACGGACACCCACACAAGCACAAACACACACACACCCCGATGCCTTAGCCTTCCTGCTTAATCGAGCACGTGTGGCCTGCCTCCAACATTCCAGAATGCAGCCTGGGCTTCGGGTACTCATCTCTCCGCATACAGAGTTTCCACGAGATGCAGCGTTCTAGAGGGGCTGTAGTGTTAGCTCCAACAGTCATTCCATCTAAGGGGTGGATTGTCATCAAGTGTGGTTGACAAGGTTTCATTTCATGTGTTTTTTTTCTTCTCCCCACCAATTCGATATGCGTTAACTTTTTCAGTATGTCTGCGTTGGAGAAATGATTGTGTCAGCTTTACTTCAATATGAGGAGTACAGAGTACAACACCACATAGTGAATCAATCAATCTATCAAATGTATTTATAAAGCCCTTTTTACATCAGCTGATGTCACAAAGTGCTGTACAGAAACCCAGCCTAAAACCCGAACAGCAAGCAATGCAGGTGTAGAAGTACGGTGGCTAGGAAAACCTCCCTAGAAAGGCCAAAACCTAGGAAGAAACCTAGAGAGGAACCAGGCTATGAGGGGTGGCCAGTCCTCTTCTGGCTGTGCTGGGTGGAGATTATAACAGAACATGGCCAAGATGTTCAAATGTTCATAGATGACCAGCATGGTGGTTGTTGAGGGCTAGTTGAGAACAAGTTCTCATTTGCAAGATAAAGCCAAGATAAAGCAAAGCAGTTCGACACATAGAACAACACATGGAATAAACAAACATACAATCAATAATACAGTAGGAAAATCTATATACAGCATGTGCAAATGAGGTAGGATAAGAGAGGTAAGTCAATAAATAGGCCATGGTGGCAAAGTAATTACAATATAGCAATTAAACACTGGAATGGTAGGATGTGCAGAGGATGAATGTGCAAGTTGAGATACTGGGGTGCAAAGGAGCAAGATAAATAAATAAATACAGCATGGGGATGAGGTAGATTGGATGGGCTATTTACAGATGAGCTATGTGCAGTGATCTGTGAGCTGCTCTGACAGCTGGTGCTTAAAGCTGGTGAGGGAGGTAAGAGTCTTCAGCTTCAGAGATTTTTGCAGTTCGTTCCAGTCATTGGCAGCAGAGAACTGGAAGGAGAGGCGGCCAAAAGAAGAATTGGCTTTGGGGGTGACCATTGAGATATACCTGCTGGAGCGCGTGCTACGGGTGGGTGCTGCTATGGTGACCAGTGAGCTGAGATAAGGTGGGGCTTTACCTAGAAGAGACTTGTAGATGACCTGGAGCCAGTGGGTTTGGCGACGAGTATGAAGCGAGGGCCAGCCAACGAGAGCATACAGGTCGCAGTGGTGGGTAGTATATGGGGCTTTGGTGACAAAACGGATGGCACTGTGATGACTGCATCCAATTTGCTGAGTAGAGTGTTGGAGGCTATTTTGTAAATGACATCGCCGAAGTCGAGGATCGGTAGGATGGTCAGTTTTACGAGGTTATGTTTGGCAGCATGAGTGAAGGACGCTTTGTTGTGAAATAGGAAGCCGATTCTAGATTTAATTTTGGATTGGAGATGTTTAATGTGAGTCTGGAAGGAGAGTTTACAGTCTAACCGGACACCTAGGTATTTGTAGTTGTCCACATATTCTACGTCAGAACCGTCCAGAGTAATGATGCTGGACGGGCGGGCAGGTGCAGGCAGCGATCGGTTGAAGAGCATGCATTTAGTTTTACTTGCATTTAAGAGCAGTTGGAGGCCACGGAAGGAGAGTTGTATGGCATTGAAGCTCATCTGGAGGTTAGTTAACACAGTGTCCAATGAAGGGCCAGAGGTATACAGAATGGTGTCGTCTGCGTAGAGGTGGATCAAAGAATCACTAGCAGCGAGAGCGACATCATTGTTGTATACAGAGAAGAGAGTCGGCCCAAGAATTGAACCCTGTGGCACCCCCATAGAGACTGCCAGAGGTGCGGGCAACAGGCCCTCTGATTTGACATACTGAAGTAGTTGGTGAACCAAGCGAGGCAATCATTTGAGAAACCAAAGCTGTTGAGTCTGCCAATAAGAATGTTGTGATTGACAGAGTCGAAAGCCTTAGCCAGGTCGATGAATTTGGCTGCACAGTAATGTCTCTTATCGATGGCGGTTATGATATCGTTTAGGACCTTGAGCGTGGCTGAGGTGCACCCAGGACCAGCTCTGAAACCAGATTGCATAGCGGAGAAGGTACGGTGAGATTCAAAATGGTCGGTAATCTGTTTGTTAACTTGGCTTTCAAAGACCTTAGAAAGGCAGGGTAGAATAGATATAGGTCTGTAGCAGTTTGGGTCTAGAGTGTCTCCCCCTTTGAAAAGGGGGATGACCGCAGCAGCTATCCAATCTATGGAAATCTCAGACGATACGAAAGAGAGGTTGAACAGGCTAGTAATAGGGGTTGCAACAATTTTCGCAGATAATTTTAGAAAGAGAGGGTCCAGATTGTCTAGCCCGGCTGATTTGTAGGGGTCCAGATTTTGCAGCTCTTTCAGAATATCAGCTATCTGGATTTGGGTGAAGGAGAAGTGGGGGAGGTTTGGGCGAGTTGCTGTGGTGAGCGCAGAGCTGTTGACCGGGGTAGGGGTAGCCAGGTGGAAAGCATGGCCAGCCGTAGAAAAATGCTTATTGAAATTCTCAATTATTGTTGATTTATCGGTAGTGACAGTGTTTCCTAGCCTCAGTGCAGTGGGCAGCTGGGAGGAGGTGTTCTTATTCTCCATGGACTTTACAGTGTCCCAGAACTTTTTTGAGTTTGTACTACAGGATGAAAATTTCTGTTTGAAATAGCTAGCCTTAGCTTTCCTAACTGCCTGTGTATATTGGTTCCTAACTTCCCTGAAAAGTTGCATATCACAGGGGCTATTCGATGCTAATGCAGAACGCCACAGGATGTTTTTGTGCTGGTCAAGGGCAGACAGGTCTGGAGTGAACCAAGGGCTATCTCTATTCCTGGTTCAAAATATTTTGAATGGAGCATGCTTGACAGGATGAGGTCAATGTCATTCCAGGATACCCCGGCCAGGTTGATTAGAAAGGCCTGTTTGCGGAAGTGTTTTAGGGAGCGTTTGACAGAGATGAGGGGTGGTCGTTTGACCGCAGACCCATTACGGATGCAGGCAATGAGGCAGTGATTGCTGAGATCTTGGTTGAAAACAGCAGAGGTGTATTTGGAGTGATATGGAGGATTTGGAGGATATAAAACAGAAGTATGTGTTCTAGACAAGTATGCCCATACAATATATTGGCTGATTTGGCAATCTGGAGTGCAGGTCATTAAAACCATTATGAAATGTGATAGTGTGTTATCCCTACCTCCAGTGACGAGAATGATGTAGCTATGACGCGTTCCTTCACGATTTCCTAATTTTCACAGACAAACCACTTAGAAGCTAAATCATGGGGAAATGTTTTATTTTACCCACTGACAGAACATGATTGTTTTTCTGGCACTGGATTATCTCTTTAAGTAATGAACAATTTGAAGTGGGTTTGTAAGTCGGATTTAAGTATATTATCTCATTATTATGTATTTCTAAAGACAGAGGGGAAGAGGAAGTAGCCTATTCTGTAAAACAAACCGTTTCCCTGATCCAATCAGTCCCTACAGAGCAAATTACCCAGTGTTTAATTAACACTGAAAGTGTGGAACTGTGTATATATACAGTATATATTTTATATTTTATTTAATCTTTATTTAACTAGGCAGGTCAGTTGTAAATTCTTATTTACAATGACGGACGACGCTGGACCAATTGTGCACCGCCCTATGGGACTCCCAATCACGGCCGGTTGTGATACAACCTGGGTACAGTATAGACACTGAACAGTGTTGACTTAACAAACTACTTATTTGCATATTTTCCCGAATGCCTTACCTTTCGACTGAATTGTAGAGTTACCACCAATTACTGAATTTGTTAGTAAACAGCGACATAAGTATTGCGTATATTCATTTTTAGTCCTATTAACTTCACCGAGTGAGATCCTAAGTGATTATGTTATTGTTGAAATTATATTATTTAAAGGTTATGATCAGCCAAAATCATGTTTTTCCTGAAATGTTTTGATATTTGAACCAGATCAAAGTATGATGACCAAAGTATGAAAAATGAATGTTGCTTCTACATTGATAAAGTTTGATCATAAAATACCTGGTCCACTCCCCCATGTCAAACAATTGGATTCATTACTAAGGGGACAAGGCGACGTCACCTTAACTATCATTTTAATACACCAATGGTAACATGATATTCTCTCATCTAATTTAAATAAGTATTGCCTTGTAAACAACATCGGAGAAGGCGTGTTGGCAGAGGAGTGGTTTATATATCAAGATAGCAGTGGAGGCTGCTGAGGGGAGGAAGGCTCATAGTAAATGGCTGGAACTGAGTGAATGGAATGGCAACAAAACGATGTGTTTGATGTATTTGATACCATTCCACTTATTCCGCTCCAGCCATTACCACAACACTTCCTCCCCAATGAAGGTGCCACCAACCTCCTGTGCTAAATAGCTACTCTACTGGTGCCAAAATTTGACTGTAAGGTGTCAGCAAATATACATAATTAAAAGGTTACCCTATTCATCTTTGGCAAAGATACTTGCTAGGTCTTCAGCCAGTAGCTATCTAGCTATATAAACCACGCCCCTCTGCAAACACGCTTTCTCCAATGTTGTTTACAAGGTAAGAGAATATCATGTTACCATTGGTGAATTAAAATGAGTGTTAAGGTGATGTCACCTTGTCCCCTTACAAACCTATTAAGGAACCACACCTTTTTTTCAATTTTCGCCTAAAATGACATACCCAAATCTAACTGCCTGTAGCTCAAAACCTGAAGCAAGGATATGCATATTCTTGGTACCATTTGAAAGAAAACACTTTGAAGTTTGTGAAAATGTGACAATAATGTAGGAGAATATAAAACATTAGATCTGGTAAAAGATAATACAAAGAAAAAACATGTGGTTTTTTTTTGTACCATCTTTGAAATGCACGAGAAAGGCCATAATGTATTATTCCAGCCAAGGCGTAATTTAGACAGCAGTGTATGTGCAAAGCTTTAGACTAATCCAATGAACCATTGTATATCTGCTCAAAATGTTGTATCAAGACTGCCCAAATGTGTCTAATTGGTTTATTTTCAAGTTCATAACTGTGCACTCTCCTCAAACAATAGCATGGTATTCTTTCACTGTAATAGCTAATGTAAGTTGGACAGTGCAGTTAGATTAACAAGATTTTAAGCTTTCTGCCAATATCAGATATGTCTATGACCTGGGATTTTTTTTGTTTGTTTCTTGCAACCTCATGCTAATCACATTAGCCTACGTTTGCATCAACCTTCCCGTGGGAAAACACCGATCCTGTAGAGGTTAATAATGAATCCATGTGTTTGACATGGGGTAGCAACAGTCTTCACACTCTCAGTGTTAATTTAGTACTCTCAGTGTTGATTTAACTTTCTGTGTAGTAAGTTACAGTATGTTTACCTTCAAGAAAACCAGGTCAAAGTATGATGACCAAAGTATGAAAAATGACAGCGTTGGTTCATTAGCTTTTGTAACCATTTCTTGGTTTAATCCTTAACCACTAACATTTACTCTGCCAAGCAGCAGGCCCCAGGCGACTGACAGCGGTCACAGCCACTGGGGGATTAATGAGCCGTTTAGCCAGCCATTCACAAACACTGGAACACAAGGCTGACCAAGGTGGTGCTGAGACGAGGTGGGACTATTTGTTTGGTACAATCACCATGGTAACAGAGAGTTGAACAGGGGAGCTTAATGAAATCGAAGGCTTGCGCTTGGCTAGAAGTTTGACCCGGAGAAGAGGCATTGGCAGGACATGGATGTCTGTCTGTATGGAGAGAAGAATTTGAATTAATAAACTTTATTGACATTTCATGTGAAGGGTATGAAGCCTTTCCTGAAGGAGCTGCTGGACCCAACAAGACGCCATGTCTTTGACAGCCCAACCAGATCAGAGGCGGAGCTAACCCAGACCCATACACACTGTCTCAGGAAAGGTGAGGGCTTAACTGTTGCCTCAGTTTGGGTCTGTGAGAGATACATTCCTAGAAAAATCTGTTGCATGTTCCATTGACAAACCTTTGTAATATTTATGTTATTGTTGCTGTTATGAAGGTATTGGTGGCACAGGAGATTGGTGGCATCTTAATTTGCGAGGACGGGCTCTTGGTATTGGCTGGAGCGTAATTATTATGAGACGTCCTCCCCTCAGCAGCCTCTACTGATTGGTAGCAACATTACTCCAGGCTATCCCTTGCTGACAATCTTGTAACAGTGCAGTAATCTCTCTCTCTCTCTCTCAAAATTCAATTCAAGGGCTTTATTGGCATGGGAAACATATGTTAACATTGCCAAAGCAAGTGAAGTATTTAATAAACAATACACATTTACAGTTAACATTACACTCACAGAAGTTCCAAAAGAATAAAGACATTTCACATGTCATATTATATCTCTAGAATGAGAGAGAGAGAGACATTTAGAGAAGGAGAGAGGAGTGTTGCAGGACGACCACACACAGACCAACCTCACACCTCCACTTTATGGTGAGGGGTTTATTTATGCAGCTGGGAAATGTTGGTATTATACCCTTCAATACGACACGGAATGTTTCTGAAAACCATTATTTTAATGTTCCAGTTGATGGCTCTAGTTTCAAGAGTCATGTTTTCATAGTTGTTACAAAGTTGGAATGTTTCTAATTATGCGTTAATACTTCTAATACTTCAAGAGCTGCATTGCTAGAGGAAAGTGAAAAACAAACCCTTAATGATGAAACTGCAGCAAGGGCCAAATGAAGGTCCTTTACTAAGGGGACTGACAGCTGTTGACTCTCAAAACCGTTGGAAAATATTTACCAAAATATTTCCCCTTGCTTCTAACTAACAAGGACGGACTTCATTCCAGAGCTGTCAGGCATGAGGAGGGTGAAGACCGCAGAGAAAAACCTGAGTCTGCCCATTCTTCACCCTGTCTGCACCTCACTTCACCCGTTCAATCACAAGAGTGCACGAAAGCACACATAAACATACACAAACACATCCGCACGCACACGCACGCACACACACACACACAAACACACACAAACACACACAAACACTCCCACTCTTTACATGAAGCCGCCATCACAACTAAAGCAACATCACTTGAGAAATGCGATTCAAATGTTATAGCCTAGCCTGGAATTCTAAACTGATCTTTTTCCATTAAACACATGTAAAAAAAATATATAATAATAATAGTTTCCTGATCTTTCTTATATCCTCTCAGTCAAAGGAAAGACACTTCAGAACAAACGTTGTATTTTTTATTATCTGTTGTTCCATGTAGTGAATCTGTTAATCAGTTAATCAATGTGTTTGTATGGGATAATAATATTATTATTATTTTTTTAATATACTATTTTTAAGGGGTCTTAAAATTCTAAATTAAATAGCTATATGACCCTAAATGACCCCCCGCTGATGGAACTACAGTATTGTACAGTATTGTGTGTAGTAGTAGTGTGTTTTGGTAGTCGTGTGTGTGTGGTAGTAGTGTGTTTGGTTAGTAGTGTGTATGGTGGGTGGTAGTAGTGTATTTGGGTAGTCGTGTGTGTGAGTTTGGCAAACGGACTCATTCTCTGCCACCCATGTACAGTACCAGTTAAAAGTTTGGACACACTTACTCGTTCAAGGGTTTTTCTTTATTTTTACTATTCTCTACATTGTAGAATAATAGTGAAGACATCAAAACTATGAAATAACATATATGGAATCATGTAGTAACCAGAAAATTGTTAAACATCCAAATAAATGTTATATTTGAGATTCTTCAAAGTAGCCACCCTTTGCCTTGATGACAGCTTTGCACACTCTTGGCATTTTCTCAACCAGCTTCATGAGGTAGTCACCTGGAATGTATTTAAAATAACAGGTGTGCCTTGTTAAAAGTTAATTTGTGGAATTTATTTCCTTCTTAATGCATTTGAACCAATCAGTTGTGATGTGACAAGGTAGGGGTGGTTTGCAGAAGATAGCCCTATTTGGTAAAAGACCATGTCCATATTATGGCAAGAACAGCTCAAATAAGCACAGAGAAACAATAGTCCATCATTACTTTAAGACATGAAGGTCAGTCAATCCGGAACATTTCAAGAGCTTTTAAAGTTTCCTCAAGTGCAGTCGTAAAAACCATCAAGCGCTATGATGAAACTGGCTCTCATGAGGACCGCCACAGGAAAGGAAGACCCAGAGTTACCTCTGCTGCAGAGGATAAGTTTATTAGAGATTCCAGTCTCAGAAATTGACGTGCAAATAAATGCTTCACAGAGTTCAAGTAGCAGACACATTTCAACATCAACTGTTCAGAGGAGACTGCATGAATCAGGCCTTCATGGTCAAATTGCTGCAAAGAAACCCCTACTAAAAGACACCAATAATAAAAAAAGACGTGCTTGGGCCAAGAAACACAAGCAATGGATGTTAGACTGGTGGAAATCTGTCCTTTGGTCTGATGAGTCCAAACCAAGAAGTAGAGTGATGGATTGCTACATCAGATGACCTGGCCTCCACAATTACCTGACCTCAACCCAATTGAGATGGTTTGGGATGAGTTGGACCGCAGAGTGAATGAAAAGCAGCCAACAAGTTCTCAGCATATGTGTGAAATCCTTCATGACTGTTGAAAAAGCATACCAGGTGAAGCTGGTTGAGAGAATGCCAAGAGTGTGCAAAGTTGTCATCAAGGCAAAGTGTGGATACTTTGAAGAATCTCAAATATAAAATACATTTTGATTTGTTTAACAATTTTTTTGGTTACTATGTGATTCCATATGTGTTTTTTGATGTCTTCACAATTATTCTACAATGTAGAAAATAGTAAAAATAAAGAAAAACCCTTGAATAAGTAGGTGTGTCCTAACTTTTGACTGGTACTGTACATGATACTGACATGTTCTACTCTACACTGCGGTTTCAATGTTCATCTGTAATCTTTGTCTGGGATGGAGGGGTTGTGTAAAACACCAGGCCTGTTAGAAGGGGGTGTCCCATGACCACCTGCAGAGCTCAGAATTGGTCCCCCATTAGACCAATGACCTTGGCACTGAAATGGGTTGCAGCTGCGGCTCCCAGGTCCATGTATCTGCTGCTAATGCACTCCCCCCTACCAGCTCCACCCTGCCTGCTGGCCTGCCTGCAACCCTCTATCCCCCCAACTCTCATTTCACCCAACCTCAAATTCCTTACAGATGTCTACCTGGGAGTAATCTGCTGTCACAGTCAGACAAAGCGATGTCCCATGCCTGGCTCATAGTACAAGAAAATGTTATGCAGATCTTTCAATACACAGACTTGACAAAAATAAAGTCTCTGAACTGTGTAAGATGTATATGAAAAGGACGACAGCTCCTGCTTTGACTGCCATGATTGAGTTCTGCTTACTAAGTTGTGTGTATCACATACATATAAGATGGAGGGAGATGAAGAGATGTGTCTACTTGTATTGTGAAACATATTAGCCTCTCATGTCAGTTTAAGCTGTATGACGTCCATGCTAGGGGTAGCGTTCCTCACTGGCCATAAATACACATGCATGGAGCGCCACAGATCACGATGGCACATACTCTAGTTGTGACCCGTCAGATATTTTACACAGATATCTTGTTGACTGCTTACACGCATACAGATGTAGCATCTACATTTGAGCCAGTTTGCTAAAGCAGGGAAAAAATCCTGCAGCCTCAGGAAATGTGAATTATTATGTGGATTATAATTAATGGATATTTGTGCATGGGTTCATAAGGGAAAATCAGGTCTGAAATTTCAAACTGGAAATTACAATATTCAGATGCCTTTTAAAACCTAAAATAAACTACACGTTTAATATGTCCTGCATTGCCCACGTACCCTCCTGGTACGGGGTGATCAAATGAAAATCCTACATCTGTACACACACACGCCTAGTACCACTTATTACTCTGCGCTCATTAAAACAAGCCTCAGTGAATTTCTCTCATGTCTAGAGGGGTGTATTTATAAGTGGCTAGTCTGCCTAGCCTAGCATGCCACAGATTACTGGGCTGTTACCAGATCTGCCACCAAAGGCCAAACTACATTCCTGAAACCCTCTATTAGATGCATGGTTATAACATAACATAGAGAAGCACGGTCAGCTCCTCTCCCATCCACATCACTATACATTAGTCCTCATCTTGTTGATGTCCATGTGGTATATCTTCATCTGAAATAACAAGTCGTAGTGATATTCCTTCCAAAAAGATGCCACGGCTATGTTAATAAGGTTTATTTTGGAGGCTGGGTTCCTAGCATGCAAAGTGATGGGTGTGTCTGCTATGGTATTTTCATTTAACCTTTATTTAACTAGGCAAGTCAGTTAAGAACAAATGCTTATTTTAGAATAACGGTCTACCCCGGCCAAACCCTCCCCTAACCCGGATGACACTGTGCCAATTGTGCGCCACCCTATGGGACTCCCAGTCACCGCCGGATGTGATGCAGCCTGGATTGAACCATGAACTGCAGTGATGCCTCTTGCACTGAGATGCAGTGCCTTGGACTGCTGCGCCACTCAGGAGCCCCCCCCCCCCATCTTTAGGCGGGCAACAGTAAGGGACTGGACTCAACTCCTTCTCAAAAGACATGGTTAAAACCTACATCTTCTCTCCCTTTCCCACTCTGTCTCGCTCTTACTGAAGGATATTAAACCTATTTGGATGCAGCCTGCCTCATGTTCAGTTTCCATTCCACCATTCCTCCATCCTCTGTTTAAAATAAAACCAACAATCCAGCCTGCTTATTTTTAGCCTCAGAATCTGCACTATAATATCAGTCTAATGGCATGGTTCTGGAGATACTGAAACGAGTTCTCAAACTGTAAAAGGCAAAAAAGTGTGATGAATTGGGATTTGACCCAAGGTTTCCTGCAGGCCACAAGACTGTTAGCCCGTTGAGCTAAAGACTAGTCATAAACACAAGTCTCCAGGTGTCTGGCAAGGCTCCTAGTCATGCGAGGGTGGTTAAGAAGCAAGTTCAAACCAGGACCATCATGTTCTCCTGCTCTTCAGTGAACCACATTTCCTGGCCAGACAGTCCAAATCATGCCAGTACTGAAGAGACCAGGAATACCACCACGTTCCTAGTCTCTGAATACCAGCTCCCAGCCTTTCCTGCTTGTCAGTAGAGGAATGACAAGCAAATCTTTGGCAGGGGCTTGGATGGGGATGGTGTAGTGGGGAAGTGGGAGTTGGGTTGCCAACTAAGGGATGCACATGCTGCGATTAATGGCCAATTTGAAGGCTACCAGATGCCTGTTTTTAATGGACCTGGTCCCTCATAAAGATACTATAGGCTTACAGCTGAACTGAGGGGAATAATGACCAAAAGATGAAATGCTGGTTTAAAAATCAACCCAATTTTGGTTATTTGGTAAATATTGGACAGAACACACCCTGGGTTATTTGGATGTTTACATACTGCAAATAAAATGTAGCCTTAAAATGTTTAACATTTTGCACATTCTGCTAGACCAGGGTTTCCCAAACACGGTCCTGCCCCCCTACATAGCTTGATGATAAGTTGGTTATTTGAATCAGCTGTGTAGTGCTAGGGCAAAAACCAAATGGGGGCAGGAACGAGCTTGGGAAACCCTGTTCTAGACAAATAAGATTGTTATTGCATATTATAATAAGGTGGTATCCATCCCAACATTGGGATTAGCATAGTCTCTTAGCAAAATCATACACTTCTGTAAGCCTCATTGAAGCCACAAAAAATGTCAATATTCAACCTGTACGCACAATAACTATACAACAGAATAGATGAACAGGAATGATATTTACTCTCACGGGTGGCTAAAAAGAACAATCTGAAAGCCACGCCCCAACAAACTATGCCTCTAGTCTTCTGATCAATAACCTAGCACCAATAACACACAGCATCAACAACCCAAACTTGCTCTTTTTAAAAAAAACAACCCAACTACGTGACCCAACACCTTCAACCCGGCATTTGCGTCAACCACACAACCCAGCATTTTTTTGAGTGTAGGTGATTGTTTCAGGGGTCTATGGGGTCTGTGTAGGAGTGGACTGAATGCTAGAGAAAGAGATGCTAAACAAAAACAAGCCCTGGCTGTTTCCAATTAGTTTGGTAAAAAAAACACCCTGCCAAAGCAACCTCTACCAAATCAAAAGACGACACCTGTACTCTTTTCTTTGTAATTTTGATGCAGCAAGTAAGAATAGATGATTGACAGATACAGAGGGGTTAAAATCCCCTCCTCAGGCTCTGTCCCTTTGCAGATGCAGTGGCCTCCAGTCTCATTCACTGGAGCACATCCCTACAGCCAGCAGATATTTTACAAGTGGACTGTGTGACCAGGCAAGAATTAATTCCAGATAAAAGGCCCAGGGGACATCCACCATGCCAAGAGAGAGAAACAGAAGAACAATCCTCCCCTCCCCTTCCTGTTCTCATCTAAAGCAGACCACAGAGACTCATAACAAGAGACAGTACTGTAGAGGGCGAGAGAGAAAGTGCAGGACAGAGAAGGGACATCATGGATAGAACAAGGGGCAGGAAGTCAACATAATGAATAACACATTAATAGTGTAGGCCTATTTGCCGCTTTGCCATAACTCTGACTTAGATTTTCTGTTGGCTCTGCTACCAGCCTAACAAGGCAGACGGGTGTTGGTGTTAATGCAGGCCAGGGGTGTGAGAGAGAGTCCTACTTCTGGGCCAGTTGTCAAGCTCACACTGTGGGCACTGGACAGCAGCAGGACTTCCCCCAATAAACAAGGTGTTGTCCTCAAACTCAGGGAAGGCAGAGTGAAAACACGCTGGAACCAGCCTGGTGTTCAATAGGCAACAAATTGTAGAAAAACGCTCCGAAATGGAGTAAACCGGATACTATCTGAATTTGTTTTCGTTTTATGTTGCACAACATTTTGCTACAGTGTGCCCTAATGAACATGACCTTGGAATCTCAGTTTCACCAACCAAATGGGGAGGAAATAGTTCCTAAGGGTTGAAGTGCTGTTTATGATCAAAACGTTCCTTGGCCAAAAGCCTGAGTATCCATGTGTGGAGATGTATGTTTTGGGGTATTTTTTAAGTGGTATAGGTTTTGTGTTTCAGTGTGTGTATGAGTGTGTGTGTGTGTGTAGTTCAGGATGTCCATTGACTTCCTCTATCTGACAGAATGCTTTATGAGCACAGTTGAAGAATTTGTTGGAATGGGCCTTGGAGTCAGGAAATGAGAAAACACGAAAAAATAAAAGTGGCCCTTTAGGCCCATTAGAACTATTTTAGTTGATACAGGAAGAAAGGAGCCTCTTGTGAAAACCAAAATACAAGCAACTTTACAGTACTCTGCTGCATAGCTAGAGTACTAAAAATCAAGGATAAGGAATGTACAGTAACTATGTCATACAATCTGAGATATGTGATAAGCACTTATTTGATTGCCTTGCTCTACCTGTTGTAGTACACTGATCAACATCATTCAGCCTCAGCACCTTTACTGTACAGTACACGTCATACTGATCTGATTATATGTGCTACTCCACACTTACATACTGCATACAGTTCAATGTGTTTTTAAAATGTAAACAGTGAAAAACTAAATCCCAGAGCAACTCTTCCCTCTTTCTGTAACTGCAGTCCAGGAGCAGGATGGCCAGGCTTGTAATAGGGTTAATAATGACCATGAGGTTGTGTTTAAAATGTAAAGGTCACCTCCAGACAGTCCCTGATTAGTCAGCAATTGTGAACAGCCAACCACGTCCCTGGAACCCTCTCCTTTAACCAGAATTGAAAGACACTAACGAGCAGAACACATTCAGCTCTTAACTCTTGCCCTCCACTCATGGTAAAACATGATGAATAAAAGCTGTTGTAAAAAAAAAAATCCTAGCTCTGATTACTGACTACTGCTGAGTTTATTGCCAGACCCAGATTACTCACATACACTAATACCACTCAGTGCACTGCAAGTGCCAACAGGTTGATAAGCATTATGCACAAATGTTACATACTCTGATAGAAAATGAAATTCATATGTTGCATAGCATACACACAGTATTTATGGATGACTTTAGAGAGAGTTGTTGGATTATCTAAGCCTCTGAGGTGAAAACCACCACTTATTACATCTTCCATGTGGTGACTCTGACCCTGCTCTGTCTCCCAGGGTCTTGCAGCACCGGTCTAGGTCTGCACCCTGGCTGTCTGCCTGTTCTCCAGAGCTGGCCTGCCTACATCACCTACGTGTCTGACATAGTCCGAGACCTGCAGGAGAGTGAGAAGAGGAGGGGAGAGAACTCTACCTGTGTCACTCAGACCGCATGGGCGTCACCCCACCGCCAACCGCAAACAAGTCACAGGAGTGGCAGATCAAGGCACCATGACAACCCATAGGTTGTTTCCATGGCAACTAGACCAACAGGTCATCTCCAGTCTCAGTGGATGAATAACTCATCCTCTCCAGCGTCCTGCACAAAGTTTGACATATACAGCAACACACAATCCCTTTCTTCTCCTCCTTCCAGTCTGCTGTCCATCCCTCTCTCTCTTAGTTCCTGGTCCCCTCCCCTGACCTCTCCTTCTTCTGCCCCTCCGCCTCCTCTTTCTGATAGTTCAGCCCCTTAGCGCCCTTCTTCTCCTCCGGCCTCCCTTCTTCCTTCTCTGTTTGGTAGGACAACCCCTTCCCTCCCTTCTCTAGCCTCCTCTCCTCTCTTTTCCCTTCCTTCTTCTCCTCCAGCCTCTCATCCATTCTCTTTCAGCACAGCCCTTTCTTTCCCTCCTTGTCTTTCTTCCCCTCCTCTCTTAGCAACCTCTCTCCTACCTTCTCAGTCCACCCAGGCTGTCCATGGCCATTCCTTTAGGATGCTGTTCTGTAGGCAGGGGACAGAGAGAAGAGGGGAGAGCAAAGTATGAGTTCATGTTGTAGGTACAACCTTTAGTTAACTAAGCAAGTCAGTTAAGAACAAATTCTTATTTACAATGACGGCCTACCTCAACCAGGACGACGCTGGGCCAATTGTGTGCCACCCTATGGGACTCACAATGATGGCCGGATGTGATACAGGCTGGTTTCGAACAAGGGACTTTAGTGACGCTTCTTGTACTGAGATACAGTGCCTTATACCGCTGCGCCACTCGGGAGCCCCTAAAAATAAATAAATACATAATATAGTGTCTAATCAAAAACACATCTTTTGATCAATGGGTAAAATAATTGTTTATATATTGTTTGTGTGTGAATACTCCTCTAAGAAAACCAACAGTCCAAACCTCATGTCTCTTATCACAATCCGTTCAAAAGTTATTGCCATTCTTACCCTTGTAGGATGGCCAAAGTTAGGGTGACTAAATCAATGGAGGCCAGAGAAAGAAAGTAGTCAAAAATCTGGAAAATAGCATTGCAACAGCGAGAATTAACTAACTGACAGGCTCACCGTTGAATCATCTTTCTTCTGGAATCCGGAGGACATATAACAATATAAAAGGTAAGATAGATATCAATTTTGAGACATGACGTGGTATTTTCATATTTTAGTATATGCTTTTCATAATAAAGTTCCTTTCCTTTTTTCAGATTTTTCTCAAAAACAAGCGTATCTCTGTGAAATGTCAACAAGGCACTGAGCATACCGCAAGCTTTTAATTTGCAAAGCCTTTTACATTTAATTCAGTTTGTGTCATATTAATTTGGATTTTTGCGACCCACGGAAACAACTTTGCGGACAACCACCACAAATGTATTTATGAAAACTCTCAACAGAGCTTGGGGCTTACTGTCACGTCCTGACCAGCAGAGGGCGTATTGCTTAGTCTAGGTCAGGATGTGGCAGGGGGTTTGTGTTTGTTAAATGTTGGGTTGATGATTGGGACTTCCAATTGAAGGCAGGTGTGTCTAGTTGCCTTTGATTGGAAGTCCTATATGGGTGTGTGTGTTTGTCTTTGGGGTTGTGGGGAATTGTTTTGCACTGCGTTTTCTAGCCTGCAAACTGTTGCTGCTGTCGTGTTTATTGTTTCCTGTGGATGCTTTACTCCTTTTGTTGGGTAATTAAAGATGAGTATTCACACTTCCGCTGCGCCTTGGTCCTTCTCTCTCATGTATGACATTTTCAACGATGAGTACGACTTATTCTGTGACACTTATTGCCAGATGTTTTATGTTACAAAATTTGACTTTTTGGAAATAATGTTAATACGTTTGAGAAAGACCCCACCGAATAATTCAGAACATGAAGAATCATATTTGTCTTGGTAAAATGTATTTTATAACATAAGGAAGTGACATTTCATCACCAAAGTTCGTTTTCACTCAGTCTGGGCAGAGTAGAGTGGATGGACACCCTACAAAATAGCTTTGCGGTGGACCTGTCCCACAGTTGTTTTGTCTCTCTCTCTCTCTCTCACACACACACACACACACACACACACACACACACACACACACACACACACACACACACCTTACTGACAACTGTGGGACACTGGTATGATGTCAATGCTGGAGGTGGGAGGACGGCGGGCAGGATAATAATACAGCACAAACAAAGAGATGGGGGCGTTGAAGAGACTGTTGATTTGTGTGTGTCACAGAGCAGCTCTTTTTCCATCTCTACAGACAGGGGGCATTGGTCTCCCATCCTCACTCCTCCTCTGCCCTGCCCCAGACACACAGCCAAGGATTGGAGGAGAGAAAAGGGCTGTGCGGCTTTTCCAGAAAACACCCAGAAGATATGCGTGAGAAACTCCCTGAGTGACACTTAATATGTCCAGTTGACAACTGATTTATTTCCTGTCATCGTACAGTAATCAT
This sequence comes from Salmo trutta, assembly GCF_901001165.1. Classification (NCBI taxonomy): domain Eukaryota; kingdom Metazoa; phylum Chordata; class Actinopteri; order Salmoniformes; family Salmonidae; genus Salmo; species Salmo trutta. Next base: position 25,004,123 of record NC_042966.1, on the reverse strand, counting down.
GTAGATTCTATGCATGAGGTGGAGTTCTCACACTAATCTTCTGCATTCGTCCTCGTCTGGAGCTAAGTAGCTGATGCCAAAAGAGGTACAGTACTAGGGTGTGCGTGTGAGTGAGCGATAGAGAGAAGGTTTGAGCATGGTAATCTCAGCAATGTGCCATACAGGCTAACAACCCTCTTCTCTGACATACAGGAACATCTGTTTCTTCAATGTCCAATCAGAGTGGCCCAGGCAGAAACATTTCTCTATGACCTCACCCATGGGACATGCAGAGAACACCATATATGGAGAATGGTTCATAAAGAACCTTTCTAAATCTCAAAGGTTCTTTGTAGAACCATACAAGGTTTTTTATATTCTGGTTCAAAAGCCATATTACATTGTTAAAATTCCATAGGTTTTATTATTGTGTTTATTAAAGGTCAGGAACAATGAAAATGATATTTTTCTTGAAATGTGATGATATTTGGATGAAACCAGATCAAAGTATGAAAATGACTGTTGCTTCTACATTGATGAAGTTTGATCATAAAGTTACTGGTCCCCTCCCCATGTCAAACACTTGGATTCAGGAGGCAGAATTATTTAAGGGGATAAGGTGACATCACCTTAACTCTCATTAATACACCAATGGTAACATAATATTTTCTTACCTAATTTAAATAAGTACCGCCTTGTAACCAACATCGGAGAAGGCATGTTTGCGGAGGGGCGCAGTCTATAAGTAAGGGAAACACCCTGACAATCTGTACATTACTTTGTCAATTAGCCTATCAGAAGCTTCTAAAGCCATGACATTATTTTCTGGAATTTTCCAAGCTGTTGAAAGGCACAGTCAACTTAGTGTATGTAAACTTCTGACCCACTGGAATTGTGATACAGTGAATTATAAGTGAAATAATCTGTCTGTAAACAATTGTTGGAACAATTACTTGTGTCATGCACAAAGTAGATGTCCTAACCGACTTGCAAAACTATAGTTTGTCACAGTTTTTTCCAATTGCTAACACACTAAAATGACATGCACAGCACAACTATTTAAACTGACACACAGAGAGCAAAACCTCTTCTCAAGTCTCCAAAAGTCTAAACACATTTTCTGCTTTACACACATTTTGCAATTCAAAATGACACTTTTTAATGCACTGCACACGGTTCTCTGCATCTGACATAAAGTCACATGTTTGCCATTTCAAAAAAGTGCCATTCAAAATGACACTACATGAGCTAATTGGCCAATACATGTGCCACCTGGCCAAACACCTCAATGGTTAATTGTTACCACTTCAATCAGGAAGTAAGCACTATGAAAAGACCACAGGTGAGCACCTTTTGTTTTACAACAACAATGGAAGCCGTTGCAGAGAGAGGAAGAGGAAGAGGGAGGGTGAGAATGAGAGGGGGAGGAAGAGTGAGAGGTAGGGGTAGAGCTGGTAGAGGAGTTTATGGCCAAAGAAGACAACTTTCAAATGAAATCAGAGCAACCTTAGTTGATCATGTCATCAACCATGGGCTGACAATGCGAGAGGCTGGACAGAGAGTGCAGCCCAACTTGAGCCGTTTTACTGTCGCCTGTGTCATCCGGACATTTAGACTGGAGTACAGTTATGTAACCAAATAGTATTTCACACTATGTAGTACACCCATGTCATGGTGTATCAGTTGGGTGACACCTGTTTACTTCATGAATAGCTGATGTCATACACTAACTGCACAGATTTCCTGTAGAATTTACTCTACTGTGGGGGAAATATCTTTAGGCTGCATTGTCCAAGCCCTATATTTTTGTTTTTTTGTTTTTCTAAAGGACTGAGAGACGCAACCATGGTGGAGGAAGGGGCCAAATGTTCACCGGGGTACAGGAAGCTGCCATTGTAAAGTTGGTTTTGGAAATTAATGAAATCAGATTACGAGAAATTCAAAGTCACATCATCTAAGACAACACCATATTCAACAACATTCAACGAGTCAGTCTGTCCACATTGGCTCGCATTCTCAAGCGAAACCAAATCAGAATGAAACAACTTTATAAGGTGCCGTTTGAGAGAAACTCTCAAAGAAACAGAGGTCAGACGAGCATATGTGGATGTAAGTACAATATTGACTGCAGTACACTACACGCAACATTGTTTCCCAGTGTACTGAATAACACCATATTGACTGCTTTTGTTCTTTGTTTTCAGGGAGTACTGGAAATGGATGCTCATGCAATCCCACATGAGTTCATCTTTATAGATGAGGCTGGGTTCAACCTAGCAAAGACCAGAAGAAGGGGGAGAAATGTCATTGGCCACAGAGCCATTATAGATGTTCCTGGCCAACGTGGTGGGAACATCACAATGTGCGCTGCCATCTCCAATACGCATGGTGTCCTCCACCGTCATGCCAACCTTGGGCCATACAACACAGCCCATATTCTCACATTTCTGGACAGACTCCACAACATTCTTATACCACCAGAGCGTATGAATGATGCAGACCATCAAAGAACCCGGTACGTTGTAGTATGGGACAACGTGAGCTTTCATCGTGCAGCCCCAGTCCAAAACTGGTTTGCTGAACATCCACCATTTCTCGTGCAATACCTCCCACCATACTCACCATTTCTGAACCCCATAGAAGAGTTATTTTTGGCATGGCGGTGGAAGGTATACGACCGACAGCCCTTTGTGCGCATGCCTCTTGTGCAGGCTATGGAAGAGGCATGTGATGAGATTGATGTGGGTGCGATTCAGGGATGGATAAGGCACTCAAGGCGCTTCTTCCCTCGATGTCTGGCAAGGGAAGATATTGCCTGTGATGTGGACGAGGCGTTGTGGCCAGACCCAGCTGTGCGGCAAGATGCTGCCTAATTATTTTTCTTGCTCCTATTTATTTTCTATATGTTTTTTCTGCAATTTTCTTTTTCAGTTTACTGTTTTTTTGTGAGCATATTTTCGTTCAGTCCAATGTAAATATATCTGCTGTGCATATGTTGCACTGACTTGTTTGGTGAAAAATAAAAAATAAAATGTTTCAACAGCATGTGTGTGTATCTGCAAATATTTCTGTGCATCTGAAGAATTTTCTACAATTTGAACTATTTTAGTATTATGGCAATGCTTATGCTTTTCATTATGCCCAACAGTGTGTAGTTGGTTAGACAAAAATCTGGTAATATGAATGAAGTGTGTGCCATTTCGTGCAAATGTTTGATTTTGACAATGCTATATGTAGTTTTGGTTGCAGTGCTTCATTTTGCAGCATATGAGGTATTTTGCAGTTTGGGTGTGTGGTTTTGTGAATTGTGTTAACTATTTTGATAAAACCAGCCTAGTTTACAAAATTGTGTTTTAGCAATTGGGAAAAACTGTAACAATAACTTTGTGGAGTGGTTGAAAAACGAGTTTTAGTGACTCCAACCTAAGTGTATGTAAACTTCAACTTTACTTCTATTGGTTACACATACATGTCAATACATACACACAACAAGTAGGACACGTGGGGGAGAGGCGTTGTGTCGTGAGGTGTTGCTTTTTTTGTTTGCTTACTCTCATGGGAGGCCAACAATAACTCCTTGAAGCTTCACCCCTACTAAGCCAAGCCTCCAGTCTTCTGATCTGACCTGTTGGATCATAAATCAATAACCCAGCATCAACAAACCAACCTTGCAATTTTTTTAAACAATCCAATTAAGTGATCTAATACCTGCAACCCAGCAGTTGGGTCTCTCAAACAACCCAGTATTCTTTGGAGCGTAATCCCTCAAAATAAGGCTTTATGAAATACATATTTTATTGTTAAATAATCAAGTTTGTACAAGAACATTTTCACTTAGGATCTCACTTGGTAAAGTCCTTAGGAATGAAAATGAATGTTTGCAAAAAGCATGTATCTAAACAATACAGTCATGGGTGGTAACTCTACAATTTACTCGTAAAACAAAGCATTCTGGGAAATATGCAAATAAAGCTTTACACTAAGCAGTGTGTTAATTCATCACCGGTTGTCTTTACGGGTCCACACTTTCAGTGTTAATTTAACACTGGTGAATTTGCTGTGCATGCCAGTGGAATATCATCTGTGTTCGGCAAATTTCAAACACATCATTCATAATTTTGTGAGCAATTTTGCAGAGAACGGCCAAAATAAGCAAAGGGAGATTTTTACTGTGATAAAGTTAAGGCGAATAATCCTAAATCAAGTGTGTGTCATCTTGCATCTGTTCAGATAATAGAGAAATGGGAGAAAATGAGGCGTGCTTTTTGCATTGCCAACTATTACAAAGGCCACGTGGCCTTGGTTCAGCAGCTCTGACCCTGTATGAGTTACTGTACAGTAGCAACATCACTCTTCTACTCATAAATGTCACTTTCTATGAACAGCTGTCTGTATATGGTGAAATGCCACAGTAGACCAATATAAGCAGAAATTGAACTGATTTCATTGGTGTTCTTGCAGTCAGAAATCTAGCATGCATGTTGTGAGGGAAAAGGTGCTAAATGGCAGATGTTTCATATTATTATAGATGTGGATGGACATGGATCAGACAGTAAATCTTGCAGCGCACCACTGTCTAAGACCAAACTCACCATGCCCATGTCATACTTAACCATACAGAAAGCACCCAGCACAGCAGCATCTTAACCCAACAATGGAGTGGAACGCCTTACATTGATATCCCTAGGCTATAGGAAGAGGGTGCTGCAGCTGTCCTGTGTAGGCTGGGATATGAGAGGTAAACGGTTGGTTCTTTAGTTCCAAAGTCATGAGTCAGAAAAGTGAAACCCAGTCTGAGGTGCAGCTGCACCCTGCTCTCCCTGGCAGCTGTGGCACGCTGTACTGTGGGCACACGTAATGCCCGGGGTGCTGCCTGCACTGGGAGAGAGGTGGGAAGGGAAGGGCCTCCTCAGGTTCCCATGTGTTGCCTGTACTCAGAGAGCGAGTGAGAGTAGAGGGAGAGAGGCAGAGAGAAAAAGGTTAGAAAAGGCCAGCTCTCTGGTTCGCGCTCTGTCTGCTGGGAAGCAGCCATGCTGTGGGGTGTGGTGCGGTGGAAGGCCCTGGGTGGTCGGTTGGTCCTGCCCTGCCCTACCCTGCCCTATCCGAGCACTGCACAGAAAAAGCTACATTCAACAACTGGAGGCTCAGAAAGAAAGTCAGCAGCATACACCCACACATACACAGAGAGAGAGGAGACATAAATAGTGAAGGGTATTTAGTGAAAGAGGTGGACTATACATTGCAGTATGCTTGCTCACTTATTATGAACAATATGCAGTGAATTCCTTCCACAAAACAGAACCAAAGAACAAAATGAACAGGTTTTTTGTATTTTGCCGTTTTGGGATCTTTGCTCCTAGTTTTTACATTAAAGTGACTGGCTACCCTCACAATAACCCACATCGTGCTTCTGTGAAAAATGTGTCTACCCCTGGTAGTGCCACCACCCCTGGGCAGCGTGATCAACACGTTGGCCTCCCTGTATGGCTGTCTGTCTCCTAAGTAGTGACCTTGCCTCCTCCTATTGAGGTCAGTCAGTTTTAGGGTGCATTCCCAGCTGCTGCAGCCCATCTTGTCCACACACAACGGGGCCTTGCCATGGGGCCACCAGGGGACCCCAGGGGCCATTAACTAACACACAAAGGCATGTCATTACTACTCACGTGGCCCAGGCACTTGACATACAGTGGATTTCAAAAGTCTACACACCCCTGTTAAAATGCCAGGTTTTTGTGATGTAAAATAATGAGACAAAGAAATAATGTCAGAACTTTTTCCACCTTTAATGTGACCTATAACGTGAACAATTCAATTGAAAAACAAACTGAAATCTTTGAGGGGGAAACATAAACTCACAATAACCTGGTTGCATAAGTGTGCACACCCTTAAACTAATACTTTGTTGAAGCACCTTTTGATTTTATTACAGCACTCAGTCTTTTTGGGTAGGAGTCTATTAGCATGGCACATCTTGATGTGGCAATATTTGCCCACTCTTCTTTGCAAAAGCGCTCCAAATCTGTCAGATTGTGAGGACATCTCCTGTGCACAGCCCTCTTCAGATCACCCCAGAGATGTTCAATTGGATTCAGGTCTGGGCTCTGGCTGGGCCATTCCAAAACGTTAATCTTCTTCTGGTGAAGCCATGCTTTCGTGGATTTGGATGTGTGCTTTGGGTCGTTGTCGTGCTGAAAAGTGAACTTCCTCTTCAGCTTTCTAGCAGACACCTGAAGGTTTTGTGCCAAAATTGCCTGGTATTTGGAACTGTTCATAATTCCCTCCACCCTGACTAAGGCCCCGGTTCCAGCTGAAGAAAAACAGCCCAAAAGCATGATGCTGCCACCACCATGCTTCACTGTGGGTATGGTGTTCTTTGGGTGATGTGCAGTGTTGTTTTTGCGCCAAACATACATTTTGGAATTATGGCCAAAAAGTTCAACCTTGGTTTCATCAGACCATAACACATTTTCCCACGTGCTTTTGGGGGACTTGATGTTTGTTTTTGCAAACTTCAGCCGGGCTTGGATGTTTTTCATTGTAAGAAAAGGCTTCCGTCTTGTCACATGTAGCGCACAGCCAGTACTTGCCAGAAATTCCTGCAGTTCCTTTAATGTTGCTGTAGGCCTCTTGGAAGCCTCCCTGACCAGTTTTCTTCATGTCTTTTCATACATTTTGGAGGGACATCCAGTTCTTGGTAATGTCTCTGTGGTGCCATATTTTCTCCACTTGATGACTGTCTTCACTGTGTTCCATGGTATATGTAATGCTTTGGAAATTCTTTTGTACCCTTCTCCTGACTGATATATTTCAACAATGAGATCCCTCTGATGCTTTGGAAGCTCTCTGCGGACCATGGCTTTTGCTCTGAGATGCAACTAAGAAATGTCAGGAAAATCCTACTAGAACAGCTGAACTTTATTTGTGATTAATCAGAGTCACTTTAAATGATGGCAGGTGTGTAACGACTTCTATTTAACATGAGTTTGAATGTGATTGGTTAATTCTGAACACAGCCACATCCCCAGTTATAAGAGGGTGTGCACACTTATGCAACCAGGTTATTGAAAGGTTTTTATTTTTCATTTTTCCCCCTCAAAGATTTCAGTTTGTTTTTCAATTGAATTGTTCACATTATAGGTCACATTAACAGTAGAAAAAGTTCTGACATGATTTATCTTTGTCTCATTCTTTTACATCACAAAAACCAGGCATTTGAACAGGGGTGTGTAGACTTTTTAAATCCACTGTATGTATATACACAGCACAGGAGGGAGAGAGAGGCAGAGAGTGGCACCTTAATTGGGGAGAAAAGGCTCTTGGTAATGGCTGGAGCGGAATAAGTAGAATGGTATCAAATACCTCAAACACATGGTTTCCATATGTTTGATGCCATTACATTTGCTTCGTTCCAGCCATTATTATGAGCCATCCTCCCCTCAGCAGCCTCCACTGATATACACACCATCACTTTGATCAGCAATACTATCTTAGGGAGGGAGGCTTTAGGGTGGGTTGAATGAAAAATAAAGTTGGTATTATGGCTTATCACTTGGGATTCCAACTATCCGTTCAATGTCCAAATAAGGGGCCACATACCTCCGCCCTTACATCCTGGCACCTCTGATCGGCATACCAATGATACCAACGATCAGCTCAACCTACAATGTCAGTTAGCATCCAAAAGAAGGAGGGACGGTCATTCAAATGATGGCATTCGCAAAATGGCTGACCATCCTACTCTATGTCACTCTGTTGGGTGTGAGGCTGTGCAACTTTTCAGTGCCACTATGGCCTTCCTTCATTAAAGGGAAGAATTGCCCTATTCTACTTCAGTCAAATTTGGGTGAGTTGCGGAGAACAATTTGAAAGCTTGTGAGGAGCTTTCCCCAACCAGACACCATCGGCATTTGGGACAGAGATAGAGGGGGCAGGGGTCGGAAAATGTCAGCAAACAAAAAAGGAATGCTCTTGCATTCCTCTTTTTCCGCCTCATTGTTTATAACTCGATATTGGGTTGGCATTTGGTTTGGGTTCAGAGTGAGCTATGAGAGAGGGATGCAGAGAGGAAAAGTCCCAAATGTTATACGCTTCACACAGAACAGACTTTTTACAGACAATTACACACTGTATACTGATACTTGAAAAGTACAATGTTAAATTGAACTATACCCCCTATTGACGCACTGAGGTGTCAATCTAAGTAACACAATAAAGAAATGCCAATCAAGATCCCTCAGTTTAAGCTAAAGATGTCTGTTTTTTTTTACATGGGATGCATCTCAATACACAGTATATGCCGATTTCGCACTTCCGCATCGATGGTGAAAGGTGGCAGAGCTAGAGCAGTGTTTGTCAGAGAATGAGACATCCTGAAAATTGGTCTTTGCGCGAAAAAGTCTGTAGCATCCGGCCTACAAACTATGATGATCATTCTATGCAAAGGGGAGACTCTTACGAACACGATCGTCATCTCCGTTTTGCTCTACAACAAGTGTCACAGGACTCGTCTGAAGGTAACCGGTACCCGTTTAAAAGAAATGATGGAAATATAAAAGTTTGCTGAACAAAAATATAAATGCAACATGCAACAATTTCTAAGATTTTACTGAGTTACAGTTCATATAAGGAAATCAGTCAATAGAAATTAATTCATTAGGCTCTAATCTATGGATTTCACATGACTGGGAATATAGATATGCATCTGTTTGTCACAGATACCTTAAAAAAAGGTAGGGCCGTGGATTAGAAAACCAGTCAGTGTGTGACCATCATTTGCCTCATGCAATGCGACACATCTCCTTCGCATAGAGTTGATAAGGCTGTTGATTGTGGCCTGTGGAATGTTGTCCCACACCTCTTCAATGGCTGTGCGAAGTTGCTGGATATTGGCGGGACCTGGAACACGCTGTCGTACACGTCGATCCAGAGCATCCCAAACATGCTCAATGGGTGATATGTCTGGTGAGTATGCAGGCATTGGAAGAACTGGGACATTTTCAGCTTATTGGAATTGTGTACAGATCCCTGCGACATGAGGCCGTGAATGATCATGCTGAAACATGAGGTGATGGCGGCGAATGAATGGCACGACAATTGGCCTCGGGAACCCGTCAAGGTATCTCTGTGCATTCAAAGTGCCATCAATAAAATGCAATTGTGTTCGTTGTCCATAACTTATGCCTGCCCATACCATAACCACACTGCCACCATGTGGCACTCGGTTCACAACTTTGACATCAGCAAAGCGCTCGCCCACACGACGGCATACTTGTTGTCTACGGTTGTGAGGCTGGTTGGACGTACTGCCAAATTCTCTAAAACAACGTTGGAGGCGGCTTATGGTAGAGAAATTAACATACAATTATCTGGCAACAGCTGTGGTGAACATTACTGCAGTCAGCATGCCAATTTTACACTACCTCAAAACTTGAGACATCTGTGGCATTGTGTTGTGTGACAAAACTTCACATTTTAGAGAGGCCTTTTAATTGTCCTCAGCACAAGGTACACCTGTGTAATGATCATGCTGTTCAATCAGCTTCTTGAAATGCTACACCTGTCGGGTGGATGGATTATCTTGGCAAAGCCACTTTGGGTCCTTGAAAAGCACTATATGAGTCCCATGTATTGTTATTATTATTAAAGGAGAAATACTCACTAACAGGGATGTTAACACGTTTGAGAGACATTTTATGGGATCTTTTATTTTCTGGGATCTTTACATATTACGTTTATATTTTTGTTCAGTGTAGATTTGTGCCTACTCAAAAAAGGGATTAAATATGTGTAATACATACACTACTGTCAGAACTACTCATTCAAGGGTTTGTCTTTATTTGTATTATTTTCTACGTTGTAGAGTAATAGTGAAGACATCAAAACTATGAAATAACACATACGGAATCATGTAGTAACCAAAAAAGTGTTCAACAAATCAAAATATTTTAAATTGTTGATTCTTCAAAGTAGCCACCCTTTGCCTTGATGACAGCTTTGCACACTCTTGGCATTTTCTCAACCAGCTTCACCTGGAATGCTTTTACAGCAGTCTTGAAGGAGTTCCCAAATATGCTGAGCACTTGTTAGCTGCTTTTCCTTCACTCTGTCATCCAAGTCATCCCAAACCATCTCAATTGGGTTGAGGGAGGGTGATTGTAAAGACCAGGTTGTCTGATGCAGATCATTGTCCTGTTGAAAAACCAATGATAGGTGTCCTTAAGTAGTGGTTTCTTTGCAGCAATTCAACCATGAAGGCCTGATTCACGCAGTCTCCTCTGAACAGTTGATGTTGAGATGTGTCTGTTACTTGAACACTGTGAAGCATTTATTTATACTGCAATTCCTGATGCTGGTAACGCTAATGAATTTATCCTCTGCAGCAAGAGGTAACTCTGAGTCTTCCTTTCCTGTGGTGGTCCTCATGAGAGCTAGTTTCATCATAGCGCTTGATGGTTTTTGCGACTGCACCTTCATGTCTTAAAGTAATGATGGACTGTCGTTTCTCTTTGCTCATTTGAGCTGTTCTTGCCATAATATGGACTTGGTCTTTTACCATATAGGGCTATCTTCTGTATACCACCCCTACATTATCACAACACAACTGATTGGCTCAAAAGCATTAAGGAAAGAAATTCTACAAATTACCTTTTAACAAGGCACACCTGTTAAGTGAAATGCATTCCAGGTGACTACCTCGTGAAGCTCGTTGAGAGATTGTCAAGAGTGTGCAAAGCTGACAAGACATAGGGTGGCTACCTTGAAGAATCTCAAATATAAAATATAACACTTTCTTAGTTACTACATGATTCCATGTGTTATTTCATAGTTTTGATGTCTTCACTATTATTCTACAATTTAGAAAATAGGAAAAATAAAGAAAAACCCTGGAAAGAGTAGTTGTGTCCAAACTTTTGACTGGTACTGTATTTTTTCTTTTTTTTCTTTTTCTGAGCAGTCATATCTCCTAGATGTAGAACAAACACTTAAAAACCTTGTTTCTTATGATTTATTTTGTGACTTTTATGAATGTGTTATTCAACATGTTTCTCTAGGCAATAGTAGTAAACACCAAATTCAATATTTTATCAAATCATTTTTTTAATATAGACTTTTTTATATACCTAAAGGGGTCCTAAAATTAAAAATCAAATAGCTGAATTATCCATAGTATGACCATATTAAAACAATTTCATATGTCAGCTTAGACACAACCTCACAACCTCAAACTACACAGATGAAAGATACCAAGTCACAGAAATATAAAACAGCTGTCATTTAATGGGCTCACTCTAGCCCATTTTTCCCCCTAGTATTTTTTTCAGCAGCGGTGGCAAAGGTAGCGGGAGGAAGGTGGAGGGTCTGAATGAAAATACAATTATGTAGACACCCTCCGAAATGAAATGTTCACTTTAAAACAGTGGTATTCAAACTTTTCTAGCAGGGACACAGTGTTTTTCGCAAGAATTTCTCTAACCTTTAATTCAAGTGTGCAGGCCAATTAAAACTATTGTTTGATAAGCGGTGTTTCTGTAGCACATGAGATGGAGTTTGCAAAAGACATGGCCTCTGGATTGACGCAAATAATCATAATATCATTCTGACAGGTAGACATAGGCTACTTTGTAGCTAGTTAACATTTAATAGAGAAGGTTTTTTACAAAAACCTTCTCCCAGAAGATGGTTAGGCCTATCATTATCATTTTTTTATTTTACTGTTTCTTAATTGTTTGAAACCTGGACGTTTGACTTCATATTATGAGGCATGTCTGACCTTGCTTCAAAGTAGCCTATAGCCAAAATCCCAGCATAAAAAACATGGAGGTAATTATTTTTATAAAGACTTACTCATTATGTTTTCCTGTTTTTTTCCCAAATTTCTTTCATTGTCTAGCAGCCAAAGACATTGTCCTAATCATATTAGCAACCCATGATAGTTGCTGCATCTTTAAATCACCCCTCTTTCTAACGGATATTTTAATCTCTGTCCATGAAACTGCTTGCATGTGTGGAGCACATTTTAGAACTGCGTTTTCCCCGCAAATTGCATTTTCAAACATTCACGCATAGGCCTACTGCCGTGTGTACATTGCTCCACCTAAAATGTGAAATAATAGTTTATCATAATTTGAAGCTAAACATTCCAATCTATTCCATCATCCCTATTAATTGATATGGCGTATACCTCCACTACACTACTTTGATACGCATCAGTGGGGATTAAGAAGTTAGTATACACAATGCCCACTAACATACATGTATTTGTATTGAGTTTTTGTATTTGTAACTTGAGCCTGATGATTACCTGATAATACTTGCGGAATATAAAAATACTTGATATATATTTCTTCCAGTTTCTTGAAATACTAATCGGTCCCCTAACACCAGTAAAGGCCCAGTGCACTACTCTTTATTAATATATTATTTTAATTCTGATTTTTCAGCCCCTACTTCCCACGGCTATGTGCGTATGCCTTCCGCTAGACCACTGATCCACAGCCATGGGCAAGGAAACACACTGAGTGTCGTGATGTGGCACCACACTTCATAAAGCCAGACAAAGAGCAGGGTGATGAAGGTGACACAATGCCATAGTGCTAACCCACAGTGCTAATGCCACAGTGCCCTCAAGGCACCTGCTTCACTACTCACACTCATTGGCTATGTCACCGTGGAACATTGTTGAATATATCACTAGGGCCAGGGGTTGTTCTTGGTCAGGTCACATGGTCCAGAAAAGCATATGTCCCTAATTATATCTAATGAATGAGTCAATCAATAATTCAATCAACCAATCAATGTATTTGTAAAGCCATGTTACAGTGGTCACAAAGCTTACAGAAACCTAACAAGGCAGACAGACATACAGTACAAGCCAAGGAGGAGAACAGAGGAACTATTTTCCATTAAGGTCTATGGCAGCAAGCCCTGTCCTCTTGAGTGTTGACTGAAGACCGTGTGGCAATGTGTGCAGAGTGAAGGAGTCTTGTTAAATACTGACTGCCACTCTGACTGAGTCCATCTGGACAGAGAGATCCAGCAGCAGCCCATGTTTCAGTCCAGTCCAGCCCAGCCCCAGTTAAACATTGTGAGGACACTGTCTGTCACTCTGGCTGAGTCCCTCAGGCGTCGACACAGAGCCTCAGCCCCAGTAGCCATAAAGCCCCAGCCTCAGCCCAGCTGTGCAGTCTTCTATTAACTTCTAACAGACACCTCGTTGTGTCGACGGACATGGGCTGACTCTCTCTGACTTAACAAGCGATTGAAAAGAGGGAGAGGAAGGAGAGCGAGAGAGAGACACACACAGAGAGAGAGAGAGGAGAGAGAGCAACAAAGTCAGAGAAAGAGAGAGAGAAAGCAAAAGTGAGGGGGAAGAGACAAAGACAGAGGGAGAAAGAAATAGACACAGACTTTCCTCATTACTTCCTCTCTTTATTTGTCTTTTTGTGCAGAGACTGTGCCTGCGGTCCACACATCAGACCAACACGTTAAACCGGCCCCTCGCCCTTCCAGTGAGAAAAAAAAGGGTGTAAGATGGAAACTGTGTAGTCGTTCCTCGTGACGAAGTCTCGTGACGAAGTCTAAAGATATTCTTCTGACTGACAATGACTTCGTTATTATGAGTCACAAAATAAACAAACCAGATCAGGGGATTCTCTAGCCCTGACTCATTGTTTATTCCCTATTTAGTGCACTACTTTTGACCAGGGCCCATAGTTTTCTCAGTACCGTAAGACCTCAAAAAAGGGAGTGGGGTGGGGGGGTTCAAAGGGAAGGTTTCTGAATGGGGTAAGACCAATGTGTGGGTTTCCATGTGGCTCCTGCTTTTTGTTTCATATCCATGGGCATTTTAACACTAACGAAAAGTTATTCATGATTATTATTAATAATACGTAGTTTTTTTACAATGGCAAAGCTAGCTGTTCTCTCTTGGAATTTGAAAGGCCTAAACTGTCCTATTAAACGTTCCAGCTGTCTTGATGTCCTAGCAAGAAACCATGTTGATATAGCAATGCTTCCAAAGGACTCACATAGAATAGAGAACCATTTGTACAAACTGGCTGCTTATTTCCTAAGCCCCAAACAAAATTAAAGCCACATGGTCCCGTGTGGCTCAGTTGGTAGAGCATGGTGTTTGCAACGCCAGGGTTGTGTGTTTGATTCCAACGGGGGACCAGTACGGGAAAAAGTTTTTATGAAATGTATGCATTCACTACTGTAAGTCGCTCTGGATAAGAGCGTCTGCTAAATGACTAAAATGAAAAAATTTAAAGGTATAATCATAATGATGTATAAGAAACTCAGAATTACCATCTTGGGGTAAAGGTGAAGACCAAGAAGGCGGAATCACTTTCCTTATATGTATCCATATTTGAAAGAATATTGCCTTTATTATTGTATATGCTCTGAAAATTACATAAAATCCCCCAAAAAAATATTCTCTGAATAGCATATTGTTAGAATTAACTGAATTCCATCTGGTTATTGGGACAGACGTGAATGCTATTTTGAACATGCGGGACAAATCTAATAAGACCAACTACAATCCCCACGTAATCAAGGCTCTCCAGCATATACTCTCTGATTGCAACCTCATTGATACCTGGCGAGCACATAATCCTTATATAAAAGAGTACACTTTCTACTCCAACAGGCATAAATCATTCTCACAAATCAATTTCATAAATCATTCTCACAAATCGATTTCATACTATTATCTACACCTCTATTTACTTTAAGAAAATAGAAATTTGACATATTAGCTTGTCTGACCACCACGCTTACTACTGCCAAATTATTTTTTTTTAAATAAAGCAACCGCATTTGCATCTTGGTTGTATAAATCACAATTAAAAAAGATATCAGATTTGGAAATGTTGTTAACTGTGTTAGAGTATTCTCAACAAACACTCTTCAGAGCAGGCAGCTATTACTCTTTTCAAAGTCAAAACAGAATTACATTTTTTGATAAGACAGAGCAGAATTTGCCATCCATCGAGTAAGACTCAACCATGACTCAACCACTACTTCCATTTTAATCATCCTAGTTATTTACTGGCCAACAAGCTATGCAGTAATGATCAATTACCTGATAGCAACTATTGAATCTGAAACAGGGGAATTACTATCAGAACCCAAATTATTTAATGAAAGATTTTTCAGCTTCTACAGTACCAGTCAAAAAGTTTGGACAGACCTACTCATTCAAGGGTTTTTCTTTATTTTTACTAGTTTCTACAATGTAGAATATACTATGAAATAACAAATACGGAATCACGTAGTAACCAAAAAGTGTTTAACAAATCAAAATATATTTCATATTTGAGATTCTTCAAAGTAGCTACCCTTTGCCTTGTCAGCTTTGCACACTCTTGGCATTCTCTCAACCAGCTTCATGAGCTAAGCACCTGGAATGCCTTTCCATTAACAGGTGTGCCTTGTTGAAAGGACATTTTTGTAGTTTCTTTCCTTCTTAATGTGTTTGAGCCAATCAGTTGTGTTGTGACAAGGTAGGGATGGTATACAGAAAATAGCCCTTTTTGGTAAAAGACCATATCCATATTTTGACAAGAACAGCTCAAAAAGCAAAGAGAAACGACAGTCCATTATTACTTTAAGACATGAAGGTCAGTCAATTCAGACAATTTCAAGAACTTTGAAAGTTTCTTCAAGTGCAGCCGCAAAAACCATCAATCACTATGATGAAACTGGCTCTGATGAGGACCGCCACAGGAAAGGAAGACCCAGAGTTACCTCTATTGCAAAGGACAAGTTCATTAGAGATTCCAGCCTCAGAAATTGCAGAACACTGCGCCACTCGGGAGGCCTGATTTTAGTGTCCTGGTAAGGCTCTGGAAATGGTTTTATCTAAGGAAGGAACTATATCTACTCCCAAATATTTAAAATGGGGAAAGAATTGGATTCCGTAAATTGGCACTTCATTACTCCACGCCGTATCCCACCACACCACACATAATTCAGCAGCACCACGATGTACTACCACAGACTGTCTTATGGGGGCACTGTCCTATACTGAATCACATTCACTGTGAGCTCTTCAGATCCAAGGAGGTAAGCAGGGTTTAGGTTTCTCCCCTGGCTTGCTGTAAATACCAACAGTAATGCATTAGGACATTTAACTCCAATATAGCTGAAACTGAGTGTGGCTAAAACTTTGCCAAAGAGAGATGTTTCCAAACCAGACATTGTCAGCTATGACATTGCTATGCTATCGCTCCTGTATGTGTATTGGGGACAGTGGTATCCTACGTGGCTTTCCCCCTATCCCTGGTGCTACATTGTGGCTCTGTGCTCAGCTGGCTAGCCAGTCCTCCACCAGCCCTCTCTTCTCCCCCGCTCTGCTGTGCTCTGAGTCCACACACACAGTGGCTCCAGTGGAATGTGATGACTATGTGCTGGACAAAGCCCTGCATTCATGTCCTCGCGTCCCACTCCACTTTGGGAGCCTGGTTACTGCCGGGCAGACAGCTAGGCAAGGGGGACACAGTCACAGTCCACCATGTGCCTGGTCCTTGACCCTGCTGGTTTGCATATATCCTACACACCCGTGCACCAGATCCAGGTCCAGGCACTCTGCTTCCCTACCTCCCCTCTCATAGAGCCCCACAGTGGAGGTGTCATAATACCCATAAAACCAGGAACAAGGAAATGGTTCCTATAATTTTTTTCACTATCATTTTTTTCATAGAGGATTTTAGAAACATTTCAAATAAGGGCTGTATTTCATGTAGGCTTACCCTGGTGTGACGTTTTGATAAGCATGTAAATCTCTCTAGGACAAGGTGACTTTTATCAATATATTCGGCTCTATTTACTCTCAGATTCGAACATGCTAATTAGCATAAAAGTAGACATCATGCAAAACTAAAAATCCCTGCAAGCTCCTGCATGTCATATCTGGTTGACACTTTGCTAACAAGTATTGGGTCAGTTTAAAACTTGCACAAGACAGTTCACAGAATTGTCCATTTAAAGAAATGTAGCCAATGTATTAATTACTACATTTAGCTAACATTAAATAGTTAATCCAGAGATTCTTACCTTAACTTACCAGATCCCGTGTGGCTCAGTTGGTAGAGCATGGTGTTTGCAACGCCAGGGTTGTGGGTTTGATTCCCACGGGGGACCAGTATGGAGAAAAAAATGTATGCATTCACTACTGTTAGTTGCTCTGGATAAGAGCGTCTGCTAAATGACGTAAATGTAAAAATGTTTGTCTCGATTCAGCAGTCTTGTCCAGATCCTCATTGCACTTGAAGTTCTTTATCATCTACAGGATTGGTTATCCCCCTGTGGGACAGTTGAGCTAAAGTAGGCTAATGTGATTAGCATGAGGTTGTAAGTAACAAGAACATTTCCCAGGACACAGACATATCTGATATGGGCAGAAAGCTTTAATTCTTGTTCATCTAACTGCACTGTCCAATTTATAGTAGCTATTACAGTGAAAGAATACCATGCTATTGTTTGGGGAGAGCGCACAGTTACGAACTTGAAAATGTATTAATAAACCAATAAGGCACATTTGGGCAGTCTTGATACAACATTTTGTAAAGAAATGCATTGGTTCATTGCATCAGTCTGAAACGGTGCACATAAACTGCTACCATCTAGTGGCCCAAATCTAAATTGCGCCTAGATTCCTAAGTCATATATTGGCCTTTCTCTTACATTTCAAAGATGACGGGAGAAAAAAAAGTATATATGCACGTTTTTAAATTAATTATCTTTTACCAGATCTAATGTGTTGGGGGAGGGAAGGGGAGGAATAGAGTACCACAGTGTGACTCATAATACCCATAAAACCTAGCTGATCCAATCGTTTTTCCACCATTAATTTTTCCCATAGGGGATTTTAGAAACACTTAAAGTAAGGGCTGTTTTGTTTAGGCTTACCCTGGTGTGACGTTTTGATAACTGTCTAAATCTCTCTAGGACCATGTGACTTTAACCAATATATTCACATGCATATACCCCCAAAAATGAAATTCTAATTAGCTGCTAATGTGGCTATCTTAAAAAAAGTTGAGGTGCAATGACATAACGTTGTGCCCCTTATTTTAATTTGCTCCATAGCTCAGGCGGCCAAATGGACACAAATCTGTTTGGCTCATGAAACGTAGGCTGAAAATAAATTGTATGTAATATAGGAAAAGACACCACATTCACACAGATTTGCATGAAGTGGGAGTTCGGATTTGTCACTCAAGCCAAAATAAACTCAGCAAAAAAAGACACGTTCACTCACTGTCAACTGCGTTTATTTTCAGCAAACTTAACATGTGTAAATATTTGTATGAACATAACAAGATTCAACAACTGAGACATAAACTGAACAAGTTCCATAGACATGTGACTAACAGAAATGGAATCATGTGTCTCTGAACAAAGGGGGGGGGTCAAAATCAAAAGTAACAGTCAGTATCTGGTGTGGCCACCAGCTGCATTAAGTACTGCACTGCATCTCCTCCTCATGGACTGCACCAGATTTGCCAGTTCTTGCTGTGAGATGTTACCCCACTCTTCCACCAAGGCACCTGCAAGTTCCCGGACATTTCTGGGGGGAATGGCCCTAGCCCTCATCCTCTGATCCAACAGGTCCCAGAGTTGCTCAATGGAATTAAGATCCGGGCTCATCGCTGGCTATGGCAGAACACTGACATTCCTGCTGGAGGGTCATGTCGGGATGAGCCTGCAGGAAGGGTACCACATGAGGGAGGAGGATGTCTTCCCTGTAATGCACAGCATTGAGATTGCCTGCAATGACAACAAGCTCAGTCCGATGATGCTGTGACACAACGCCCCAGACCATGACGGACCCTCCACCTCCAAATCGATCCCGCTCCAGAGTACAGGCCTCGGTGTAACGCTCATTCCTTCGATGATAAAGGCGCGAATCCGACCATCAACCCTGGTGAGACAAAACCGCGACTCGTCAGTGAAGAGCACTTTTTTCCAGTCCTGTCTTGTCCAGCGATGGTGGGTTTGTGCCCATAGGCAACGTTGTTGCCAGTGATGTCTGGTGAGGACCTGCCTTACAACAGGCCTACAAGCCCTCAGTCCAGCCTCTTTCAGCCTATTGCGGAGAGTCTGAGCACTGATGGAGGGATTGTGCGTTCCTGGTGTAACTCAGACAGTTGTTGTTGCCATCCTGCACCTGTCCCGCAGGTGTGATGTTTGGATGTACCGATCCTGTGCAGGTGTTGTTACACGTGGTCTGCCACTGCGAGGATGACCAGCTGTCCGTCCTGTCTCTCTGTAGCACTGTCTCACAGTACGGACGTTGCAATTTATTGCCCTGGCCACATCTGCAGTCCTTATGCCTCCTTGCAGCATGCTTAAGGCACGTTCACGTAGATGAGCAGGGACCCTGGGCATCTTTCTTTTGGTGTTTTTCAGAGTCAGTAGAAAGGCCTTAGTGTCCTAAGTTTTCCTAACTGTGACCTTAATTGCCTCCAGTCTGTAAGCTGTCAGTGTCTTAACGATCATTCCACAGGTGCATGTTCATTAATTGTTTATGGTTCATTGAACAAGCATGGGAAACAGTGTTTAATCCCTTTACAATGAAGATCTGTGAAGTTATTTGGAATTTACTAATTATCTTTGAAAGACAGGGTGCTGAAAAAGGGATGTTTCTTTTTTTGCTGAGTTTATATCATACTTTGACTTAAACGATGACTTGACTTAAATTGTTGTGCCACATCATGGGTAAGCTCTGGCCATCGTCAGATATGTCAACAGTACTACTCCTAGAAGGAGTGGGAACTATGGACAGGATTCTTCAATGAAGTGTTTGTCATTTAATGAGAGGCGACTAGTTTTCATGCAAATTTTCACTTGAGAAACACTGCACCAAACATCTTAGATGTAAACATTTCGATTGTAAGACCTCTGCAAAAATGTCTAAATTACAGATTCCTTGATTCATCTTATACTAACTCTGATTATTTTGAGGAAGTTCATACTGCCTGTTGTTGCTATGGCATCGCAATAGGGACTAACAGTAAAATAGCTTTTTTTTACAGAAAATTATATTTTATTCATCACTTATTTGAGCTAGTCTGTATAAAAAATATATCTGACCATTTTATAAAATGGTATAATTGCGTGACATATCATTTTGCAAACCTGCTCCCCCCGTCACCCCAAGATGGTTTTAAACAGTAAAGTTTTGCTTCACTTACACGCTCCACTGTTTTGGTGTTAAAGTTAGCTAGAAAGAAAATTAAATGGCAACCCTGAAAGAAAATTCAAGGTACTTATATAGACACGTCATTCAGGGGCGTAACTAAGGTTTGAGTTTTAGTGAGGATAATTGATTTTCTTTGTGTACAAAATAAAAAAATCAAATTAGAAAACATTTACGAGGGCCAGACCTTGTCCTCACACAGTTACGGCCTTGACATTTGCGGCGTGAATGATCATGAGCAAAATAATTGTAGCCCATCATTTCATTTCCCCTGTGAAACTCATGAGCAGGGCTGACATGGCTTTGCTGTCCTGCAGCTGAAGCCGGCCAGGAGCCTACCTACCAAAGGTTGCACCATGTCCATTGCAATGTAGAAAAGCTCGTGTCTCGTTTCAGAAAACTAGGCGTATGTCGCACGTCACCACTTCACAGGAGAGGCATTTGAACATAAACTTTTTTTTTATCAAAATGCATTTGACAGAAATGCCTTCAGGAACATGTGAATTTAAGTGCCTTAATAACAAACTTGTATTCCATCCATAAATACGCTTAAAATTTCTAACAATTTTATTAGCGGCCATCACTGTTTTCTCCTGCAATTCTATAGCCTATGGACATGTTGCACAACATGAGCTCATGAGATCTCATGAAGTGTTTGATTCAATTTTCAAATACATTTGCATTGATATGTGATTAGAGGGACAATGGAGTGCTGAGTACCAGGCAGTTAGCAAGTATGGTATGCTACTAATGACCAGCAGCATCAGAGCTTGGAGAAGCTTAATTACCATGACTAAACGGTCATGTGGAATTGTGGCGGTAATATGGTTACCACAACAGCCCTATGCGTGCATGCATCACCAGATCTCAATCCAATTGAACATTTATAGGAGATTCTGGAGAAAGCGTTGTCCACCACCAACAAAACACCAAATGATGGAATTTCTCATGGAAGAATGGTGTCACATCCCTCCAATAGAGTTAGACACTTTTAGAATCTGTGCCAAGGTGCATTGAAGCTGTTCTTGTGGATCATGGTGGCCCCAACACCCTTAAGACACTATGTTGGTTGTTACGCACACCTCTCGGAAGAGGGAACGCAACACTCTGCTACAACTCAACTCTCCGTGGTGTGAAAGAGGTATGGACTGTAGGTGTGATTAAGGATGACAAAAAGGCAGAGAATACCGTTTACAGGGAATTTATTCCGACACACGGTAAGTTTGTGGAAAAGGGGCTGGACGGAACCAAAGCAAAGAAAGTAAATATCAAAGCCCCCTCTCCTACCTTACCTGCCTACCCACTACTTACCTAACTAGCACCACCTGGTGCACTAACCAAAATACAGGGGATGGTCCGCCCAGGTCTTTCCTAGTGTGCATAGACAACATACTACTACGGGTAACGTATGCCCGCGGGCCTCTTCCCTAAGCACTCCCTAGGTGCCTTCCCCTTCCCCCCTGGTAACAAATGAAACTGAATAACAAATTTAAGTAAGCAATTCCAATAATCAAAACCACAGTTCTATTGGCGCGCACACACACACATACCTCAAATCATCAGCTACACAATACTTAAGAAAACTCTGAACACAGAATTAGCCATCAGCCTTCTCTCTCAGCAATCATCTCTCTTCTGAGGAACAGAACACTGGCTTATAAAGCTTCAGAAGGAGTTGTTAATGGGAGACAGCTGTGTCCTGACGAGGGGGCAGGGTCAGCTCTCCAATCAGCAATGGGGCCGACCAATCAGCTGCTTGGGGAATTTCAGGAAGCCATTTCCTGAAATACATACATGAAAATACACAAACCACAACACAGAAACTGGGGAACGTAACATTGGTGCATCCTTTATTTTGGCAGTTACCTGTATCTCAGTGTCTGGTTGTCTGACTCCAGGGATGGATCTTGGAAAGTTAGGGTGTGAGTGATGTCATCTTCCTGAGAAGGAAGGAAGTAGGAGGATAATGATTTGCACACCCGAGAGACCAGGCAGGTAACAAGACCTGTAGTTGATTAACTTAGATTTTCCTCAGGCCGGGCCACCACCAACTAACACTTACCATTACTGTCATATTAAAGAGGTAATGAAAGATTTAACAGTGGAGTTAGGGAGAGGTCTACTAAGGCCAGCACCAAACACACAATACATGGAAGTAAGGACATCTTTAAAGTAGTTATAGAATCAAATCAAATGTATCACTTCAGTCTAACATCTTAAGTCATAATACTATTACTCTCTCTAGTAAGACGTGAACAATGGTGTGACTGATATGAAGCTGGAGTGCTGACTCGGGACCTTACAGTATAAACAAAGCACTAGAGAATGTCTTTCTGCTCTGCTCTGTACTTCCTCTGATCTGATGTAGAACTGAGCGCCCATTTGGTTCCGCTCTTTATATAATAGAACCACATACTTTGAGCCTCCAAGGCTTTTCCCTCAGACAACAACCTCACAGGGAGACAGACACACTAACATAACATGCAACCACACATTAAACACCATAAAGTCATGCAGACACACACCTACCATAGTGTCTCACACAATACTCATGTCTCTATTTTGTGTTAAAAAAAATTTTTAATCAAAGTGTATTAGTCTAGTACACAGATTTGCAGATGATACATAGATACATACATACATACATACATACATACATACATACATACATACATACATATACACTACCGTTCAAAAGTTTGGGGTCCCTTAGAAATGTCCTTGTTTTTAAAGAAAAGCACATGCTTTTGCCCATTAAAATAATATCAAATTGATCAGAAATACAGTGTAGACATTGTTAATAATATAAATGACTATTGTAGCTGGAAACGGCACATTTTTTATGGATAATCTACATAGGCGTACAGAGGCCCACTATCAGCAACCATCGCTCCTGTGTTCCAATGGCACGTTGTGTTAGCTAACCCAATTTTATCATTTTATAAGGCTAATTGATCATTAGAAAACCATTTTGCAATTACTGTATGTTAGCACAGCTGAAAACTGTTGTTCTGATTAAAGAAGCAATAAAACTGGCCTTCTTTAGACTAGTTGAGTATCTGGAGCATCAGCATTTGTGAGTTTGATTACAGGCTCAAAATGGCCAGAAACAAAGACTTTCTTCTGAAACCTGTCAGTCTATTCTTGTTCTGAGAAATGAAGGCTATTCCATGCTGTTTCCAGCTACAATAGTCAGCTACAAGACATCAAAATGATGAAATAACACGTATGGAATCATGTAGTAACCAAAAAAGTGTTAAATAAATCAAAAGCTGTCATCAAGGCAAAGGGTGGCTACTTTGAAGAATCTCAAATATAAAATATATTTAGATTTATTAAACACTATTTTGGTTAGTACATGATTCCATGTGTTATTTCATCATTTTGATGACTTCGCTATTATTCAACAATGTAGAAAATAATAAAAATAAAGAAAAACCTTGGAATGAGTAAGTGTGTCCAAACTTTTGACTCGAACTGTAGGTATTCCTCTTGTCCAGGTGGGATAGGGAGGTGTACAGTGCAGTGGTTATTGCGTCATCTGTGGATCTGTTGGGGCTGTATGCAAATTGTAGTTGGTCGAGGGAGTCTGGTAAGGTGGAGCTGATATGGTCCTTGATTAGCCTCTCAAAGCACTTCATTGTAACAGAAGTGAGTGCTACCGGGCGATAGTCATTTAGCTCACTTACCGTCGCTTGCTTGGGTTCTGGAACAATGGTGGATATCTTGAAGCAAGTGGAGACAACAGACTGGTGTAATGATAGATTAAATATGTCCATAAACACTTCCAGCCAGCTGGTCTGTGCATGTTCTGAGGACGCGGCTTGGAATGTTGTCTGGGGCACCATCCTTCCGAGGGTTGACTCGCATGAAAGTCTTACTCACATCGGCCATGGAGATTGAGAACCCACAGTCCTCGTGAGAAGTGGGGGATGCGTCAGTGGCTCGGTGTCATTCTCCTCAAAGTGGGCAAAGAAGGTGTTCAGTTTAGCTGAGCATGACATGGCTGGTTTTCCCTTCATAATCTATGATTGACTGAAGTCCCTGCCACATTGCGTCCCGTGTTGAAGTGTGACTCCACTTTATCCCTGTACTGTTGTTTAGCCTCTTTGAATGCCTTACAGAAGTCATAGCTGGTCTGTTGAGCATCATGAAGAAACATAGGACTTATGGATACTGTACTTATATGTAACCGACCTGACTTAGGAGACCACTTAACAATAACTTAACTGTTAGGGACAGACGTTCCGCTAGCGGAACGCCTCACCAATATCCAATGGGATAGAGTGGCGCAAATTACAAATACCTCAAAAATGCAAAACATTAGATTATGTCAGGAGAGTACCATCCCAAAAATAATCACACAGCCATTTTCAAAGCAAGCATATATGTCACAAAAACCAAAACCATAGCTAAATGCAGCACTAACCTTTGATGATCTTCATCAGATGACACTCCTATGACATTATGTTATACAATACATGCATGTTTTGTTCAATCAAGTTCATATTTATATCAAAAAACAGCTTTTTACATTAGCATGTGATGTTCAGAACTAGCATACCCACCGCAAACTTCCGGTGAATTTACTAAATTACTCACGATTAACGTTGACAAAAAACATAACAATTATTTTAAGAATTATAGATACAGAACTCCTTTATGCAATCGTGGTGTCAGATTTTAAATAGCTTTTCGGTGAAAGCACATTTTGCAATATTCTGAGTACATAGCCCGGCCATCACGGCTAGCTAATTTGACACACACCAAGTTTGGCCCTCTCCAAACTCAGATTTACTATAAGAAAAATTGGATTACCTTTGCTGTTCTTCGTCAGAATGCACTCCCAGGACTTCTACTTCAACAACAAATGTTGTTTTGGTTCGAAATAATCCATAGTTATATCCAAATAGCTCCGTTTTGTTCGTGCGTTCAAGTCACTATCCGAAGGGTGACGCGCCATTGCATTTCGTGACAAAAAATGTCAAAATATTCCATTACCGTACTTCAAAGCATGTCAAACACTGTTTAAAATAAATGTTTATGCTATTTTTATCGTAAAATAGCGATAATATTCCAACCGGGCGACGTTGTGTTCATTCAAACACTGAAAGAAAAAAATTGAGTCGTCTCGTGCATGCGCGCTCCAGTTTCATTGTTCTCAGAAGGACCACTCACAAAAACCCCTGCTGTTTTTCGCCCAGAGACTGGAGAGCTCTCATTCCACTTTCTGGCGCCTTCCTAGAGCCAATGGAAGCCTTAGAAAATGTCCCGTTACAGCAGAGATGCTGTATTTTTGATAGAGATGCCCTTGTCAGACAGGGCACTTCCTGAACTCAGGTTTTGGCCTGCCATATGAGTTCTGTTATACTCACAGACAACATTCAAATAGTTTTAGAAACTTTGGAGTGTTTTCTATCCAAATCTACTAATTATATGCATATTCTAGTTTCTGGGCAGGAGTAGTAGCCAGATTAAATCGGGTACGTTTTTTTTATCCGGCCGTGAAAATACTGCCCCCTATCCCAAACAGGTTAACAATTGGGACCACAGAAATCCGGGGACAAGATTTAGAACATTCCTCATATGTCTCTCAATAAGGGTTCTCACAAAACCTTGCAGTAGAACAGCAGATAAAAACACCACACAACTGTGCCAGAGGAGTGTGGTCATCAAATAACATCACCCACTTATCCAATCAAAGTAATTTCACAATGTAGCCGAGCTGTTGCTAACGGGCAGACCGACCACTGATAGTTACAGCTTAATGAGAAAACAAACCACAGGGAAATGTTGGTCTCTCTGTTTACAGAACAAAGTCAAGCACTTATAGTATCTTACTTGATATGAGTGAGTTGTTTCGGATGCCAATATGTAAGTGCTGTTACATGGATAATACTGATGCAAGACACAACCTGTCAAGTTTAATGTAAAACAATTCGCTAATCAAGGCAAATACTGTATATAAAAATGTGTAAACTGTCTCTCAGTGTAGACTACTAAACATAATCCTAAAAGACCACCTACCGGGTCAAAAGTAATGCACTACATAGGGAATAGGGTGCCATTTGGGATGCACCCTATGATATCAGAAGAGCCTGGAGCGGTCCTCTGATTTCCCCTGCAGGGCCACGCCATCTGCTCGGCAGGGGAGCTCTGATAGTGTCATCAGTTTTACCAGCTCACTTCCTCTCCTGTTCTCCCTCCAGGTGTGACAGCCCTCCTCAATGGCAGACCCATGCACAATTCATGAGAGTAGATCGAGTTCCTTACAATGGGTGTGTGTGTGTGTGTGTGTGCGTGCGTGCGTAGGCAAGCAAGCGGGGGGGGGGGGGGGGGGTAGTTTGATAGTCAGTCTGTCATATAGCCAAGCAGGAAACACTAGTCTGAAGCTACAGCACGGAGATAGAGGAATAAAAACATAGCAGCCGGAGAGGCAACAGACATGATTGTGTTTTCACTGGAGCTTAACAGTGTTTAGAGAACAAATCGGACATCTTGGTTCTGCCCCTGTCTATTCTTACCTGAGAAGCATGTGACATGTTTTGGGGTGGAGGGGTGAAGGGTTTGGCAAGGCTTAGTCTAAGGCAGTGTGTGGTGTGTATTTGTGTGTATGCATGTGTGTGCATGTGTGCGTGCATGTGAGACTGTCCAACTCCTTTCCCCAATGTGTGTGTGTAGTCCCAGTCACCCCAGGTTGCTGTCACACTGTCACACACACTGACTGACGAATGGAACGCTGAAATCCAAGCCCCTGCGTGCCGTGACTGCCGTCACCCGAGAGCACTGGTTTTAGGTTCTGTGCCGGCGTCCATCTCTCCTCTCTCTCTCCAAATGTCACGCGGTATCAGGTCTCAGGTCTCAGACCCACGCAGGTACTGGCAGGCCCCAATCAAACAAATCCAGTAAGGCCTCAAATGCCTCCCTGGCTCTCTCCACAGCACCCTGCTCAGGGCTGGCAACACTGACTCAATATCAGACCACATGACACAGCTTACAGGTTAGACGATGCTTTGATACCTGCCCCGCCCTGTCCTGCACGGCTCACTTTTCATTAGGGATGTCAACTGGGTTGGGCAGCATCTCTCTAAACTGAGTGCTGTCACTGTTTCAAGATACCCTCAGATATAAATGCATTAGGATGGAATTTCACGGATAACAGACTGTAGTTCTGGTTGTGTTATGATTAAATGTCGGGATTCATCTGAATACCAAATCGTTTACATGTCTAGTTTAATTTTTATAATCCCAGTACTGCATAAACCGGCTGTCAATCAAAGAGAGAGAGACTATTTCTAATATGGTCCCCATGTGATTACAGTGTGTTGATGTTGAGCACAACAATGTGAATTCATTTTTAATTTGGACTAATGGACTTGTCCTGTATGACCTCATCTGTTC
Organism: Salmo trutta; assembly: GCF_901001165.1. Classification (NCBI taxonomy): domain Eukaryota; kingdom Metazoa; phylum Chordata; class Actinopteri; order Salmoniformes; family Salmonidae; genus Salmo; species Salmo trutta. The sequence continues at coordinate 24,976,537 of NC_042966.1, read as the reverse complement.
CCACTGGAAGACCAGTAAAAAAAAATGTAATCCTCTAAGTGATTGGGATAGTGAGTTTGTTTGCTCCCTCAGACATATAGTATGTAGTGGTTCATAACAGACCCTTGTGATGTGGTGCACAGGGCTGGAGTATAAATATAGGCCCCTATAACGTTCCACTCACGTTCTAGGCTGAGGCCTACAGGGAGTGCTCAGAGGGGCGGCAAGGGAGCACTTTTCCAAAGGATGCTTAGAACAGAACTATTCTCGGGAGGACTTTCATAGGGGGGCTGATTGGCTGAAACCTGTTCGTGTTTTTCTGGGTTTGTATATATAGAGTGTGAGATCAGGGCGTCAGCGCAGGAGGCTGAACCATACGGATGGCCTTTTTAAACATAGCTGCATGTTAAGTGACGCTGTTGAGGAAAGCAACCAGCTCTCACAGTCTCACTGCAGAATTAGACGTTTATCCACTTTTTCCCAACGTCAAATATCAAAGTTGCTCCAAACGTTCAATTTAAAGTGGTTTTGACACCCTGGGTTGACTCCTGGCTCAGTATTGTTCTGTTTCTCCAAACGTCAACTGTATAAGGTAAAGGGTTAACCTGTCTGGGCTAGGGGGCAGTATTTTCACGGCCGGATGAAAAACGTACCCAATTTAAACAGGTTACTACTCTGGCCCAGAAACTAGAATATGCATATTATTAGTATATTTGGATAGAAAACACTCTGAAGTTTCTAAAACTGTTTGAATGGTGTCTGTGAGTATAACAGAACTCATATGGCAGGCAAAAACCAGAGAAAAATCCAAGCAGGAAGTGAAAAGTCTGAGAATTGTAGTTCTTCTTTTGATTCTCTATCGAAGCTACAGTGTCTGTGGGGTGACGTTGCACTTCCTAAGGCTTCCATTGGCATGCCGTTCCTTCTTGTTCTTCTTGAATGAATATGCTATTGTTCGGTTGGAATATTATCGCAATTTTACGTTAAAAATACCATAAAGATTGATTTTAAACAGCGTTTGACATGCTTCTAAGTACGGTAATGGAACATTTTGACTTTTTGTCTCTCGTTCTGCGCTCGCGCGTTATGCCTTTGGATAAGTGATCTGTACGCACGAACAAAACTGAGGTATTTGTACATAAATCTGGATTATTTTGAACAAAAACAACATTTCTTGTGGAAGTAGCAGTCCTGGGAGTGCATTCTGACAAAGATCAGCAAAGGTAAGAGAATATTTGTAATACTGATTCTGAGTTTAGGTTGCCCCGAACTTGGCGGGTGTCTGAATAGCTCACTGTGATGGCTGAGCTATGTACTCAGAATATTGAAAAATGTGCTTTCTCCGTAAAGCTATTTTAAAATCTGACACAGCGGTTGCATCCAGGAGTAGTCCATCTATAATTCTTTAAATAATTGTTATATATTTTGTCAACGTTTATGATGAGTATTTTTGTAAATTGATGTGGACATTCACCGAACGTTTTGGTGGGAATAAATTTTCTGAACATCACGTGCCAATGTAAAATGCTGTTTTCGGATATAAATATGAACTTTATCGAACAAAACACACATGTATTGTGTAACATAATGTCCTAGGAGTGTCATCAGATGAAGATCGTCAAAGGTTAGTGCTTCATTTAGCTGTGTTTTGGGTTTTATTGACACATGTCCTTGCTTGGAAAATGGCTGTGTGATTATTTTTGTCTATGTACTCTCCTTACATAATCTAATGTTTTGCTTTCGCTGTAAAGCCTTTTTGAAATCGGACAATGTGGTTAGATTAACGAGAAGTGTATCTTTAAAATGGTGTAAAATAGTTTTATGTTTGAGAAAGTTGAATTATGACATTTTGTTGTTTTTGAATTTGCCGCCGATATTTCACTGGCTTTGTCCCGCAGGTGGGACGCATAGAAGTTAAGGTTTTGTATAGGGTTAAAACATCAAGTTTAGGCACTCATTCCAAATAGTTAAGGCAAGGGTTAAGGTTTGGGATAGGGTTTAAAAAATTTAAAAAAAACGAGTGTCCACCACTGGGCTCAAACATGGAACCTTCAGATCCAGAGTCATGGGATTATACTCATCTGCCACCCCAGTCCAGAAAGTGCTAGCAAAACCCAAGCTTACTTGATGGGAATAGCACTTACTATTGCCCTTAGTGGCCGGTTTTTAAGGCATTTCCCGACATCCTCAGGATAGACATCCATTTTTAAAGACCCTCTTGAGCAATCTGCCTGGAAGGGAGGCCACCAATGGGTCAGTGGTGGGGGTGGAGCAATGATATGACATTCATTCCATTCTAAATCTGAACCTCCCTGGGATAATAGTAACCCTAGCTTGGTTGCACCAAATTGAATGCATCGCTCACCAGTATGATGAGGCCGGGAAGCGTTCAGTCCCAGTATAACCAGGGCTGTGTTCAGTATTTTTTTACGTTCTGGAATGTTCAATTGAACAGAAACAGTGCTGTAATGAACATGGACCGTGTGGACCATAAGGCCCCGCCTCCCTAGAACCACTGGAGTTAAACTACAGTAGATAGTGAGAAACATAAGCCTGCAGCCCGTTGGACATTAAGTGTAGCCAAGAGCAGGTCAGGAAAGAGTATAAGAGACGCACAGTAGCAGACTACCTTGATCTTAGAAACGTATGGTATAATCTCTATGATGCACACTCTGGACCCGGTATGTCTATGAGGTTAGCGTGTCTATTGCAAATGTCTAATGCAAATGCCTAGTATCTCTGATGCAAATTGTGAGATTCACAGGTAGGGCAGCATGATTTAGCTGGTAATTCCAGTCACAACAGACCTGTGAAACACTGCCTCTTTTATAACGAACACCCACACTTTCTTACTTACTATACAATTCAAGTCTCCCAATGAATGCTGTGCCAAACAATGGTATAGGAACACATCTTCATGGAAATACACTGCCAAAATCTCTGGCTTTCAAAGCCCCATTAGTTCAGCATTACTGGGGAGTGTGACTCAGTGGGAATAGCTTTTAACTTTCTGTTTGAGAGCAGCAGACCTGGGTTCAAATACTATTTGAAATCATAAAAAAATATTTTTTTCTGGGATTGATTTAGTTTGCCTGTTGCAATATAACCAATAGACAGTGCCAAAAGTGCAAACCCTACCCACCTGACACTCCAGGTGAGCTAAAGCAAATGCTCAACGTATTTGAATGATTTCAAATAGTGTTTGAATCCTGGTCTGGGGGCATCAGTCAGTCCAGTCATCCTGTTAAATCAGGCTGGTGGAAAAACAAAGAGGTAATGCAGTGTTATTGTAGTGAAAGCACAGAACCCCAGGGGAGACAATCACAGTAGAGTAATACTGACAGGCTCATGCCATGGAAAACAAAACAATGAGGAGTCCTATCACTAAGACAACAGTCCAGCATGAGGCACTGTCTATATTAGGCAGAGGAGGGGAGCCGTATTGGGCTGACTGTTGGGTGAGAATATTTACATCACTGTTAGGCTACAATAGCTCAACTATGTGAGTGTATCTACTACGGAAGGACCTAAATCATTCACAACCACCGCCTTTCATTGTGTAACTACATTCAAAAGGAAAAGAAATAGGAAGTGATCCTCAGTCATTTGCTGTCAGGATCATATTCATGTGATCAAGCAGAGACAGTAGCACTTATATAGTTCCTGCTGTTGTGTACATATTCCTCCTTGTGACACCCATTCCGCAAACAATCCAAAAAACTCTCCTGAGTAACTGCAGCTATGAGATGACATTGATGACAACCAGGGATGACGATACATCACAAGTTACTCTTACAAAATACCCTGAAGATAAATGTATCGCAAAACAATATAAGATACTATTGCAAAGAATTGTAATTAATTAAAATACATATATTTTGTATTTAAAACACAAAAATAAATGTGCAAGTAGGTGGCCAAACAGCAACAACATTCTCAGTAAAGGTTACAGAAACCTCTTCCTTGCTATAACTGTGATATGTTGTTTATCTACATTAGTTTAAATCACTGTCACTCTGAATTAGAGCATCTGCTAAATTACCAAGATATAAATGTTTTTGTGAAAATGAACAACTGCAAGGCATTGCCATCGGTCTTGTTTCGGAACGGTGCATATCAGAGCAATACTCAGCATGCTATGTAATTGTTCATTTTTAAAAGACCATGCCTATGGAAAGTCTACATCCCCTTAAACTTTTTTTCAAATTTTGCTGCCTTAAAATTACATTTTAAATTACAGATCTAAACAGATCTGCAGATCTTAACAACTTACTCCATTTCAAAGTGAAAGAAAGTCACTCAAATTTTTCCAAATGAATGGTGCAATATGCAGAAATCGCTCCACAATTTCCTGGTTGCTGAAGTCTAATAGTTTGCCTAAGTTCAGTTTATGTGACAAAACAGCATCATGTTATGGGTGTTTGTCACCGGCAGGACTGGGGAGTTTGTTAGGATCAAAATAAATATGAAAGGAGCAAAGACCAGCTAAAACGTTAGAGGAAAACTCAACCCAGTCTTCTGAAAACCTAACCCTAGGATAGAGTATAATTTTTCAGTGGGACAGTTACACACATTTTTATGCAAAACACACAAAATTGGCTATTCAAGAGGTGTTGGGTGTTCCTGAGTGGTCTAGTCTCAGTCCTGACTTAAATCTGTTAAAAATAAATCTGAGACAATGCTTGAAAATTGCTGTCCATCAATGATTCCCAACCAAATTTAATGAGCTTATGCAATTTTGACAAAAAATGTGGATGCCTTCAGAAAGTATTATTTTCCACATTGTTTTGTGTTACAGCCTGAATTGAAAATGAATTAAATTGAGATTTGTTTTTTCACTGGCCTACACAAAATACCCCATAATGTCAAAGTATGTCAAATGTTTTTAGAAATTCTTACAAATTAATAAAAAAATGAAAATCTGAAATGTCTTGAGTCAATAGGTATTCAACTCCTTTGTTATGGCAAGCCTAAATAAATTCAGGAGGAAAAATGTGCTTAACATGTCATATAATCAGTTGCATGGACTCACTCTGTGTACAATAATAGTGTTGAACATACTTTTTTTATGACTACCTCATCTCTGTAACCCCCAGATACATATGCAAGGTCCCTCAGTCGAGTAGTGAATTTCAAACACAGATTTAACCACAAAGACCAGGGAGGTTTTTCTAATGCTTCGCATTTTTTGTTGTAATTTCTTCAAATGTAACCTTTATTTAATTAGGCAAGTCAGTTAAGAACAAATTCTTATTTGAAATAACAACCTACCCGGCGACACTGGGCCAATTGTGCGCCGCCCTATGGGACTCCTAATCACAGCCAGATGTGATACAGCCTGGATTCAAACCAGGTACTGTAGTGATGCAGTGCCTTAGACCGCTGTGCCACTCTGGAGCCCTAAAGAAGCAAAGAAGGGCACATACTGGTGGTAAAGTAACACAAAAAAAGCAGATATTCAATATCCCATTCAGCATGATGATTTTATTAATTACACTTTGGATGGTGTATCAATACTCCCAGTCACTACAAAGATACAGGCATCCTTCCTAACTCGGGCTCATGACCAATTGTGCAATTTTTGTGCAGTGTTTACATTTTTTTGTACATAATGTTTCTGCCATCGTTTCCTATGACTGAATAGAGCTTCTGGACATCAGAACAGCAATTACTCACATCGAACCGGACAAGGATTTTTTTCTTTAATGAGTCGGACGCGAAGGATATACTGCACTTCCTGGACCAGGCCCAAATCCCCGTCATTGGTAAGAAGAGGAGAGGCCACTACAGAGGACGATGAGCCGGATGCCTGGAGAGACTGCGTTGGGGAGTGTATAATCCGCCTTCACCTCCGTTCTACTGGAGAACATGCAAGGACATGGATGATAGACAGTTACAGTGAATTCGGAAAGTATTCACACCCCTTGACTTTTTCCACATTTTGTTACGTTATAGCCTTATTCTAAAATGTATTAAATAAAATAAAAAACCTCATCAATCTACACACAATACCCCATAAACAGGTTTCTAGAAATGTTTGCAAATCTATTAAAAAAAACTAAAACAGAAAAACCTAATTTACATAACTATTCAGACCCTTTGCTATGAGACTCTAAATTGAGCTCAGGTGCATCCTGTTTACATTGATCATCCTTGAGATGTTTCTACAACTTGATTGGAGTCCACCTCTGGTCAATTCAATTGATTATTTAGAAAGGCACCTGTCTATATAAGGTCCCACAGTTGACAGTGCATGTCAGAGCAAAAACCAAGGCATGAGGTCGAAAGAATTGTCCTTAGAGCTCCGAGACAGGATTGTCAAAGCACAGAGCTGGGGAAGGGTTCCAAAAATGTCTGCAACATTAAAAGACCCCAAGAACACAGTGGCCTCTATCATTCTTAAATGGAAGAAGTTTTGAACCACCAAGACTCTTCCTACAGATGGCCAGCCCGGCCAAACAGAGCAATCAGGGGAGAAGGGCCTTGGTCTGGGAGGTGACTTGAACCCGATGGTCGCTCTGACAGAGCTCCAGAGTTCTTCTCTGGAGATGGGAGAACCTTCCAGAAGGACAACCGTCTCTGCAGCACTCCACCAATAAGGCCTTTATGGTAGAGTGGCCAGACGGAAGCCACTCATCAGTAAAAGACACATGACAGCCCGCTTGGAGTTTGCCAAAAGGCACTTAAAGACTCTCAGATTATGAGAAACAAGATTCTCTGGTCTGATGAAACCAAGATGGAACTCTTTGGCTTGAATGCCAAGCGTCATGTCTGAAGGAAACCTGGCACCATCCCTACGGTGAAGCATGGTGTTGGCAGCATCATGCTGTGGGGATATTTGTCAGCGGCAGGGACTGGGAGACTAGTCAGGGTCGAGGGAAAGATGAATGGAGCAAAGTACAGAGACATCAGGACCTCAGACTGGGGCGAAGGTTCACCTTCCAACAGGATAACAACCCTAAGCACACAGCCAAGACAACGCAGGAGTGGCTTCAGGACAAGTCTCTGAATGTCCTTTAATAGCCCAGCCAGAGCTCGGACTTGAACCCAACCGAACATCTCTGGAGAGACCTGAAAATAGCTGTGCAGTAACACTCTCCATCCAACCTGACAGCTTGAAAGGATCTGCAGAGAAGAATGGGAGAAACTCCCCAAATACAGGTGTGCCAAGCTTATAGCGTCATAGCCAACAAGACTTGAGGCTGTAATCGCTGCCAAAAGTGCTTCAGCAAAGGAATGTATAGGGTCTGAATGGTTATGTAAATTTGATACTTCAGTTTTTTATTTGTAATACATTTGCAGAAATTTCTAAAAACCTGTTTTTGCTTTGTAATTATGGGGTATTGTGTGTAGATTGATGAGGGGAAAAAATGATTTTAATACATTTTATAATAAGGCTGTAACAACAAGTCAAGGGGTCTGAATACTTTCCGAATGTACTGTAGCTGGGTTTTCATGCATCGGCAATAAATAGGCCCTAGAGGCGAAATAATACAAAAATTTAGCATTAATACTGGAGTGATAGATGTGCAGATGATGATGCAAGCAGAGATACTGGGGTGCAAAAGAGCAAGAGGGTAAGTAAGAATATGGGGATGAGGTAGTCGGGTGTGCTACAGCTGAAGTCGGAAGTTTACATACACCTTAGACAAATACATTTAAACTCAGTTTTTCACAATTCCTGACATTTAATCCAAGTAAAAATGTCTTAGCTCTGTTAGGATCACCACTTTATTTTAAGAATGTGAAATGTCAGAATAATAGTAGAGAGAATGATTTATTTCAACTTTTATTTCTTTCATCACATTCCCAGTGGGTCAGAAGTTTATATCCACTCAATTAGTATTTGGTAGCATTGCCTTTAAATTGTTTAACTTGGGTCAAACATTTTGGGTAGCCTTCCACAAGCTTCCTACAATAAGTTGGGTGAATTTTAGCCCATTCCTCCTGACAGAGCTGGTGTAACTGAGTCAGGTTTGTAGGCCTCCTTGCTCGCACACCCTTTTTCAGTTCTGACCACACATTTTCTATAGGATTGAGGTCAGGGCCTATTTATTGCCTACCACCCTACTCTTCTACATTTGCACACACTGTACATAGATTTTTCTATTTTTCTTTTCTTTGTGTTAATGACTGTACGTTTGTTTATGTGTAACTCTGTGTTGTTGTTTTTGTCGCACTGCTTTGCTTTATTTTGGCCAGTTCGCAGTTGTAAATGAAAACTTATTCTCAACTGGCCTACCTGGTTAAATAAAGGTGAAATAAATAAATGCCTGTCATGGCTGTGGGGGCAGCTGCTGCAACAGATACCAGAGCTAAACAACATCAGTTACACAGCACTCTCAAATGGACAGACAGACAGACAACCACAGCAGCCTCCGGTAAGATCAAGGAGCGTGAGGTGTGTCTCTTTGTCAACAACAGCTGGTGTGCAATCTCTAATATTAAGGAATTCTCAAGGTTTTACTCGCCTGAGTTAGTGTGGTCTACAGCTTATCATGAAGTACTCTATCTACCAAGATAGTTTTCATCTATTTTCTTTGTAGCTGTCTATTTACCACCACAAGCCGATGCTGGCACTAAGACCGCACTCAACGATCTGTATAAGGCCATAAGCAAATAAGAAAATGCTCCTCCAGAGAAATCACTCCTTGTGGCCGGGGACTTTAATGCAAGAAAACCTTTACTCCACACACAGAGACGCATACAAAGCTCTACCTCGGCCTCCATTTGGAAAATCTGACCTTAACTCTATCCTCCTGATTCCTGCCTCAGAGCAAATGCTCAAACAGGAAGTACCAGTGAAGCGCTCAATAGGGAAGTGGTCCGATGAAGCAGATGCTAAGCAACAGAACTGTTTCGCTAGCACAGACTGGAATATGTTCCGGGATTTATCCAATAGCATTGAGGAGTATACCACATCAGTCACCAGCTTAATTAATAAGTGCATCGACAACGCCATCCCCACAATGGCCGTACGTACATATCCCATCTAGAAGCCATGGAATACAGGCAACGTCCGCACTGAGCTAAAGGCTAGAGCTGCCGTTTTAAGGAGTGGGACACTAATCCGGACGATTGTAAGAAATCCTGCTATGCCCTCCGATGAACCATCAAACAGGCAAAGCATCAATACAGGACTAAGATAGAATCCTACAAAACCAGCTCTGACGCTCATCGGATGTGGCAGGGCTAGCAAATTATCATGGACAAATGGAAACCAAGCCGCGAGCTGCCCAGTGACGTGAGCCTACCAGACGAGCTAAATGCCTATTATGCCCGTTTTCTAGGAAAACAATACTGAACCAAGCATGAGAGCACCAGCTGTTCTGGAAGACTGTGTGATCACGTTCCCCATAGCCGATGTGAGTAAGACCTTTAAACAGGTTAACATTCACAAGGTTGCAAGGCCAGACGGATTGCCAGGACACATACTGACCAGCTGGCAAGTGTCTTCACTGGCAAGTGTCTTTTTCAACCTCTCCCTGACCCAGTATGTAATACCTAGCAGACCACCATAGTCCCTGTGCCCAAGAATGCCAGGATAACCTGCCTAAATGATTACCGCTCCGTAGCACTCACATCTGTAGCCATGAAATGCTTTGAAAGTGTCATGTCTACTTCCGCTTCTCATTCTTCTTCATACCGGCGAGTTTGACGTCGCCGGTATGCTAACCACCAGTCCTGGGATCCATCATTACGCACACCTGGCATCAATGATTACGCGCACTTGCACATCATCATGAGGCATACCTGGACTCCATTACCACAAACATTACCTCCCCTATATCTGGCACTCCCTTAGGTTCCTTCCCCAGTCAGTATTGATCCTGTGTTAGGCTAAGATGCTACAGTTATGTTGTCTTGTTCCATGTTTGTTGTTTTATTAAACGTTTCACCTGCACCTGCTTCTCGACTCACAGCTTCTTCACTACAGAAAGGCTGGTAATGGCTCACATTAACACCATCATCCCAGAAACTCTGGATCCACTCCAATTCGCAAACCTCCCCAACAGATCAACAGATGACGCAATCTCTATTGCACTCCACACTGCCCTTTCCCACCTGGACAAAAGGTACACCTATGTGAGAATGCTGTTAATTGACTACAGCTCGGCGTTCAACACCATAGTGCCCTCCAAGCTCATCACCAAGCTAAGGATACTGGGACTGAACACGTCCATCTGCAACTGGATCCTGGACTTCCTGATGGGCTGCCCCAAGGTGGTGAGAGTAGGCAACAACACATCCACCACTCTGACCCTCAACACTGGGGCCTCTCAGGGCCACGACTGCGTGTCCACGCATGACTCCAATACCATCATTAAGTTAGCCGACGACACGTTGTGGTAGGCCTGGAGCGGGTCGAGAGCTTCAAGTTCCTTTGTGTCCACATCACTAAGAAACGATCATGGTCCAATCACACCAGCACAGTCGTGAAGAGGGCATGACAACGCTTATTCCCCCTAAGAAAGCTGAAAAGATTTGGCATGGTTCCTCAGATCCACAAATGTTCACTTTGAACATTTGGAGTATGTGTCAAAAATGTGAAAAAATGTAAAGGGGGTATAGACCTTCTATAGGCACTCTATACATATACATTTAGCAGATACTCTTATCACACCATAGGGCCATCAGACTTTTGATACCAATGTAGGGTAAAAGAGGGCCAACAAGGAATGGTATAGAAAATGATTTTGTATTTTGAAAATACAAATTACAGCTTTCCAAAGTGTCTTATTACAAATACATTGGAGTGCAGTTCAGCTCAGAAGTAATTAAAATCCATATTTCAAATACATGTAGCAGAAATAAAGCCCATCTCTGATGACAACCAATGCCAATAGTTGCCGGCCACCATCACTCTGCCATACAAAATGTTTTGCTTTTGTATCTGTGCCCAATTTGCATATAATACAGTACATCTCATCACCTGTCTCACACTGACGATAACTGGAGACAAGCCCTGGGAGTGGAGGGCTACTGTCATTGTCAGTCCAAACCCAAAATCCTGATTACCCAGATTAGTGTCAAAGATTCTGGTAACATGACACACATATTGTTATTGTGTGCTACATTAGCTTACTGTGTGGACTCTTCCTGTGCTATGAATTATTAACCAGGAGACTGTAACCTATAGGCCCCAGGGTAGTTACCTCAGAGTGGGGTTAGGTTGTATGTTGTTGTGTCCAAAATGGCACCGTATTGCCTATGCGGTGCGTTACTTATTGGGCTCTGGTCAAAAGCAGTGCACTATGAAGTGAATAGGGTGCCATTTGGGACACAGCTCTGATGCTGCTGGAAGTGAAGACTGACTGAACTCATCTGCTTCAAACACTACCCATACAGAAATACAGAAAAAAATACATTTAAAATATACTTTTACATACATTTTTTAGGATACATGTGAAAAACGTCAAATTGGAGAAATAACCTCCCTCCGTTTGTTTTGTACACTGTTGCTACTCACTGTTTACTATCTGTGCATACTTCACCCCCACCTACATGTACAAATTACCTCGACTAACCTGTACCCCCGCACACTGACACGGTACCGGTACCCCTGTATATAGCCTCATTATTGTTATTTTATTGTGTTACTTTTTATTCCTTTTTTTTTTACTTTAGTTTATTTGGTAAATATTTTCTTAACTCTTCTTGAACTGCACTGTTGGTTAAGGGCTTGTAAGTAAGCATTTCACGGTAAGGTCTACACTTGTTGTATTCGGCGCATGTGACAAATAAAGTTTGATTTGATGTACTTTGTAACAAAATACTTTTGAGAGCTGAAATTAGTATTTTCAAAACACAAAATACTGTTCTATAATTTTTCTTTTTTTTCACAATTTTATGGCCTCCCCTTTCACCCTGCAGTGGTATTAGAAGACTGATAGCACTTTGGTGTGATAGAACTAAATATCTTTTGCCTTAAGAAAGTGTTCATCAACATAAAATACTCCATAATGACTAAGTGAAACATGTTTTTAGAAACACATTTATTGAATATGAAATACATAAACAAACCATTTACATAAGTATTCACACCCCTGAGTAAACACATGTTAGCATCGCCTTTGGAAGTGATTACCGCTGTGAGTCTTTCTAGGTCCCTAAGGGGCTTTGTACACCTGGATTGTACTATATTTGCACATTATTCTTTTTAAATTATTTAAGCCCTGTCAAGCTGGTTGTTGATCATTACTTGACAATCAGTTTCAAGTCTTGCCATATATTATCAAGCCAATTTAAGTCAAAACCGTAACTAGGTCACTCAAAAACATTCAACGTCGTCTTGGTAAGCGTCTCCAGTGTATATTTGACCTTGTGTTTTAGGTTATTGTCCTGCTGAAAGGTGAATTTGTCTCCCAGGGTCTGTTGGAAAGAAGACTGAACCTGGTCTTTGTGGCTGAATGTGTTTGAAATTCACTGCTCGACTGAGGAACTTTAAAGATTGGATTGGATGTGTAGGGTACAGATAAACACTGTTATTACACACAGATTGAGTCGATGCATTTTATTTTATGACTTGTTAAGTGCATTTCTACACTGAATTTATTTAGGCTTACCATAACAAAGGGGTTGAATACTTATTGACTCAAGACATTTCAGCTTTTCATTTTTAATTAATTTTTAAAGATGTCTACAAACAGAATTCCACTTTGACATTGTAGGGTATTGTGTGTAGGCTAGTGACACAAAATTTCAATTTAATCCATTTTTAATTCAGGCTGTAACACAACAAAATTTGAAAAAAGTCAAGGGGAGTGAATACTTTCTGAAGGCACTGTATGTACAGTACATGCATCTCTAGCCATATAGAAATCGGTGGTGGTAGTTAAAGTCGTTTTTAAGTGTGATGCAGTTGAATAGTGACAATGTCATGAACATGTATTGCAGTTGACATCCAGTGAAGCATTATACTCCAATTTGTACCCCAATGTGTGAAATATATACAGAACCAGTCAAAAGTTTGGACACACCTACTCATTCAAGGGTTTTTCTTTATTTGTTTTACTATTTTCTACGTTGTAGAATAATAGTGAAGACATCAAAACTATGAAATAACACATATGGAATCATGTAGTAACCAAAAAAGTGTTAAACAAATCAAAATATATTTTATATTTGAGATTCTTCAAAGTAGCCACCCTTTGCCTTGATGACAGCTTTGCACACTCTTGGCATTCTCTCAACCAGCTTCATGAGGTAGTCACCTGGAATGCATTTAAATTAACAGGTGTGCCTTGTTAAAAGTAGATTGTGGAATTTCTGTCTTTCTTAATGCGTTTGAGCCAATCAGTTGTGTTGTGACAAGGTAGGGGTGGAATACAGAAGATAGCCCTATTTGGTAAAATACCAAGTATTATGGCAAAAACAGCTCATATAAGCAAAGAGAAACGACAGCCCATCATTACTTTAACCTCTATGGGCTAGGGGGCAGCATTGAGAATTTTGGAAAAAATATGTGCCCATTTTTAACTGCCTCCTACACCAACTCAGAAGCTAGAATATGCATATTATTGTTCAGGTTTGGATAGAAAACACCCTAAAGTTTCTAAAACTGTTTGAATGGTGTCTGTGAGTATAACAGAACTGCTATGGCAGGCAAAAACCTGAGAAGGTTTCATGCAGGAAGTACCCTGTCTGACAAGGTGTTGTTGTTCTTGCTTCTGTTTATTGAAGAGTCAGGATCTTAGCTGTAACGTGACAATTCCTAGGGCTCCAATAGGCTCTCAGAACCCGGGAAAAACCTGAACGATGACGAGGCAGCCTCAGGCTGAAACACATTATCTCCTTTTCCAAGTGTCCCATCAGTGGTCAATAGAATTAGGCGCGTGCGCGATTCGCCCCCGTAGAGTATTTTCATTCGGCTGTTTAGCTAATTGCAGATTCCCGGTCGGAATATTATCGCTTTTCTACGAGATAAATTGCATAAAAATTGATTTTAAACAGCGGTTGACATGCTTCGAAGTACGGTAATGGAATATTTAGAATTTTTTTGTCACATTCTGCGCCATGCGCACGACCGTGATTTAGCATTCTGATAGTGTCTAGAACGCACGAACAAAACGCCGCTGTTTGGATATAACGATGGATTATTTGGGACCAAACCTACATTTGTTATTGAAGTAGAAGTCCTGGGAGTGCATTCTGACGAAGAACAGGAAAGGTAAGACCATTTTTCTTATAGGAAATATAATTTTGATGAAGGCTAAACTTGCCGGGTGTCTAAATAGCTAGCCCGTGATGGCTGGGCTATGTACTTAGAATATTGCAAAATGTGCTTCATCCGAAAAGCTATTTTAAAATCGGACATATCGAGTGCATAGAGGAGTAATGTATCTATAATTCTTAAAATAATTGTTATGCTTTTTGTGAACGTTTATCGTGAGTAATTTAGCAAATTGTTAGTAAATTCCCCGGAAGTTTGCGGGGGTATGCTTTTTCTGAACGTCACATGCTAATGTAAAAAGCTGTTTTTTGATATAAATATGAACTTGATTGAACAGACATGCATGTATTGTAGCTCAGTTGGTAGAGCATGGTGTTTGCAACGCCAGGGTTGTGGGTTTGATTCCCACGGGGGGCCAGCACAGAAAAAAATGTATGAAATGTATGCATTCACTACTGTAAGTTGCTCTGGATAAGAGTGTCTGCTAAATGACTAAAATGTAAATGTAAAAAATGTATAACATAATGTCCTAGGTGTGTCATCTGATGAAGATCATAAAAGGTTAGTGCTGCATTTAGCTGTGGTTTAGGTTTTTGTGACATTATATGCCAGCTTGAAAAATGGGTGTCTGATTATTTCTGGCTGGGTACTCTGCTGACATAATCTAATGTTTTGCTTTCGTTGTAAAGCCTTTTTGAAATCGGACAGTGTGGTTAGATTAACGAGAGTCTTGTCTTTAAATAGCTGTAAAATAGTCATATGTTTGAGAAATTGAAGTAATAGCATTTCAAACGTTTTAAAAATCGCGCCACAGGATTACACTAGCTGTTACGTAGGTGGGACGAATTCGTCCCGCCGGTCCCATAGAGGTTAAGACATGAAGGTCAGTCAATCCGTCAGTCAAATTTAACCTCTCTAGGGTCGGCGGGACGAAATATTCAAATACCTTAGAAATGCTATTACTTCAACAACAAAAAAACACCTAGGACATTATGTTATACAATGCATGCATGTTGTGTTCAATCAAGTTCATATTTATATCAAAAACCAGCTTTTTACATTAGCATGTGACGTTCAGAACTAGCATACCCCCCGCAAACTTCCGGTGAATTTACTAAAAATGTACTAAATTACTCACGATAAACGTTCACAAAAAGCATAACAATTATTTTAAGAATTATAGATACAGAACTCCTCTATGCACCCGATATGTCCGATTTAAAAATAGCTTTTCGGTGAAAGCACATTTTGCAATATTCTGAGTAGATAGCCCGGCATCACAGGGCTAGCTATTTAGACACCCAGCAAGTTTAGCACTCACCAAAGTCAGATTTACTATAAGAAAAATGTTATTACCTTTGGTGTTCTTCGTCAGAATGCACTCCCAGGACTTCTACTTCAATAACAAATGTTGGTTTGGTCCCAAATAATCCATAGTTATATCCAAATATCCTCTGTTTTGTTCGTGCGTTCAAGACACTATCCGAATGGTAAAGAAGGGTGACGAGCACGACGCATTTCGTGACAAACAAAATCTAAATATTCCATTACCGTACTTCGAAGCATGCCAACCGCTGTTTAAAATCAATTTTTATGCCATTTTTCTCGTAAAAAAGCGATAATATTCCGACCGGGAAATCGTTTTTTAATACAAAGAGAGCGAAGTAAAAGCATGGGATCCCCTCATGCACGAGCCTCAGTCTGATGGCCCTCTGATAGAGCACTTGCCAAAAGCGCTAATGTGTTTTAGCCTGGGGCTGGAATTACATCATTCAGCTTTTTCCCGCCTTCTGAGAGCCTATGGGAGCCGTAGGAAGTGTCACGTAACAGCAGAGATCCCCTGTTTTGGATAGAGATGATCAAGGAGGGCAAGAAATGGTCAGACAGGCCACTTCCTGTTAGGAATCTTCTCAGGTTTTTGCCTGCCATATGAGTTCTGTTATACTCACAGACACCATTCAAACAGTTTTAGAAACTTTAGGGTGTTTTCTATCCAAAGCCAATAATTATATGCATATTCTAGTTACTGGGCAGGAGTAGAAACCAGATTAAATCGGGTACGTTTTTTATCCGGCCGTGCAAATACTGCCCCCTATCCCCAACAGGTTAAAGAACTTTGTGCTATGGTGAAACTGGTTGCCACAGGAAAGGAAGACCCAGAGTTACCTCTGCTGCAGAGGATACGTTCATTAGAGTTAACCAGCCTCAGAAGTTGCAGCCTAAATGCTACAGAGTTCAAGTAACAGACACATCTCAACATCAATTGTTCAGAGGAGACTGCGTGAATCAGGCCTTCATGGTCAAATTGCTGCATAGAAACCACTAAAGGACAACAATTATAAGAAGAGACTTGCTTGGTCCAAGAAACACGGGCAATGGACATTAAACCGTTGGAAATCTGAGTCCAAATTTGAGATTTTTGGTTCCAACCGCCGTGTCTTTGTGAGATGCAGAGTAGATTAAGGGATGATCTCCGCATGAGTAGTTCCCACCGTGAAGCATGGAGGAGGAGGTGTGATGGTGTGGGGGTCCCTTGCTGGTGACACTGTCAGTGATTTATTTAGAATTCAAGGCACACTTAACCAGCATGGCTACCATAGCATTTTGTAGCGATACGTCATCCCATCTGGTTTGCGCTTAGTGGGACTATCATTTGTCCTAGAAAATGCAAAATAGTACAAATAAAGAAAAGCCCTTAAATTAGTAGGTGTGTCCAAACTTTTGACTGGTACTGTATATAAACAATAACCTAAAAGTAGGCTAATTTTGATTGGTGTCAATGAGGAGATTCTGAATCTTTCCCCCACAGAGGGATGCGTGAATGGCATTTCCATTGCATTTCCATCATCTTCGTTGAATACCGTTTATATTGTAACGAGTGCTATGAGATTCGGGAAGCAAGTTCAGGGAGTGAGTGTTTTAATGAATGAATGAATGAATGCGAACAATGAACATAAACCACAAACAACGCACCGACTTGAAAACAGAGTCAATAACACCTGAGGAAAGAACCAAGGGGAGTGACAAATGTAGGGAAGATAATCAAGGAGGTGATGGAGTCCAGGTGAGTGTCATGAGGCGCAGGTGCGCGAGACGATGGTGACAGGTGTGTGGGATAATCAGCAGCCTGGTGACCTAGAGGCCGGAGAGGGAGTATACCTGACAGATATTTTTATCACATCTATAAGTCAGGGGGGAGCAGAAATGTTGCCATGTAACTCCTGAAATGCAAAGAAGCAGTAAATAATCATAAGGATAGTTAATAATAGAAATACAATTTTACGGTGAAGAAAATATAGCAGCTTACCACTTCTGATGTGATATTGCACCCCAAAATGAGGAGATCCTACCAGAAATTCCAAAGTGACAGCAAATTTACGTTGCTATTTTCCATCCATCAACCATTTTCAGGTTGTTATAATGCAAACACTTATCCATATGACTCACAGATGTCCACTCTAAAGTAATTTTTCCCCTATAACATTCCTTCATGGCTATGCAGAAGGTTTTCAGCTCTGCTGGTGTTTGAGTTCCTCCTATTCTGATTTGACTAAAAGTTATCCTGGGAGGGTGGTGGTGGAGAAGTCCAGTTGTGTGCTCTAATGTGAGTTATTATACACAGCTGTAGTGCGAGGGAGGCCCATACTCCCTCTCCTGCCAAGATTTACAACCACTGTCCAAATGCACCCGCCAGATGTATCTGCCACTCCTAGGCCTAACCAACAGGAGCCAATGTCCAAAATCACACCATGGAGATATTATCTCTCTCACACACACACCCCCACACACACATGGTCCATTTCATCTGCACATGGATCTAGGCCTAGATCCAACAGAGCCATAGATGATTTAGCTGAGGGGCTTAACGCCCAGACAGACTGCACATATTACAGACACGTTTACCGTCCAGATGTTCAACATTCACATTTCATCGGGTCATAACCAGGCAGGAAGCCTGATTTTAAAAACCATAAAGTTGATATTCACATTTAGAGGCCTTGAAATGCGACCTTCAAGGCATTTAGCATTCATTTGATATTTTCATCAGCAAAGGATCTCCTCATTTTGGGGTGCAATATCACATCAGAAGTGGTAGGCTGCTGTATTTTCTTCACCATAAACTTGTATTTCTATTATTAACTATCCTTATGAGTATTTACTGCTTCTTTGCATTTCATGGTGCAGCAAGTAGCCTAGTGGTTAGAGCATTAGACTAGTAACTGAAAGGTTGCAAGATCAAATCCCTGATCTGACAAGGTAAAAATCTGTTGTTCTGCCCCTGAACAAGGCAGTTAGCCCACTGTTCCTAGGCTGCCATTGAAAATAAGAATTTGTTCTTAACTGACTTGCCTAGTTAAATATATATTTGCATTTCAGGAGTTACATGGCAACCTTGCTGCTCCCCCCTGGCTTATAGATGTGATAAAATATGCTTGAGGCTCAAACAGGTGAGCATGTGTTGAACCTTTTGAAATGTATTGCTTTGTTTTCATGGCAAATTAATTCAGAATGTCTCCAACTGTTACAGCTACTGCAATGGCTGTGGATGGCTGCTATTCAAATGGAATAGGCTATACTGTGACTATGTCCAAGGAGAATAGTGGATTTGGGGGTTAACTCTAAACTCCAACTGTCCTCTAAGTCACAGCAAATCCCATAATCAAAATTAATAATTATTTTGCTGTCAAGAGACACAATGCATGCAGTTGTGTGGGGACTCTCTCTGTACCCATTGATGTTGAAAGTATAACATCTGCAGTATGTCCATCAAGCACATTTTTTGATGGATTCAATCTATAAGGAATAGCCCTGAGCAGTATGCAGAAGGAAAAGGTTCTGTGTAACCGCATACTCGTATGCAGTGGCCTAGCCTACCTTGAAATATTAACCCCCCCCCAAAATGCTTCTCACTGCTTCTCATAGCAACCCATAGCAACTACCTCTGTGGCAACCGAAATGTAGGACAACTCACCTCCCAACTGAAGCAACCAGCCTTTCGGATGGTCCAAGATGCCATTGGCTTGTTTGAGCCCACAGCAGGAGTGGCCTGCGAACTTGTCCATCAATAATGTATCTTGGATTACCTTTCTAAATTCTTCAGCTCATTCTTAGGTGAGGACCAGTCGAGGTGAGCCTGTGTGCCGTTAGCGCTGGATGTCGGGGAAACCTTTGTCTATTCACGTGTAAGTGTATTTTATTTCAATTCAGCCTACTGTTATTTACAAAAGATGCTCACATACCTGTGACTAAATGGCTATTTTTGCAGGCAATTGGCCACGTGATATTTCTTTCAATTTACGTTTTTTCTGGTGGACATTTAATTTTCTCATATTATTTGCAATTACTCTATATATCAATGATAGTTAATGATGCCAAAAATGTGCGACATTCATGCAAATGTGGAATATTTAAATATTCTAAAATATTTTAAAAATCTTAAAATGTATTATAGGTGCGTGCACAAGTCAACGTCTGGCAGCAGAAAGTAGCCTAATTTTCCAAATCACATCCCAGAAACTGAAATGGGAGTAGCTGCAGCCCAATATGGCGACTGGAGTATGGGTGAGTGGGTGTGTGGAAGGGAGTGGGTAAGTGGAACTGAAAGTAGTGGACATGTGGAAGGGAGTGGGTGAGTGGAAAGGAAAGTAGTGGGCGTGTGGGAGGGAGTGGGTGAGTGGAAAGGAAAGTAGTGGGCGTGTGGAAGGGAGTGGGTGAGTGGAAAGGAAAGTAGTGGGTGTGTGGAAGGGAGTGGGTGAGTGGAAAGGAAAGTAGTGGGTGTGTGGAAGGGAGTGGGTGAGTGGAAAGGAAAGTAGTGGGCGTGTGGAAGGGAGTGGGTGAGTGGAAAGGAAAGTAGTGGGCGTGTGGAAGGGAGTGGGTGAGTGGAAAGGAAAGTAGTGGGCGTGTGGAAGGGAGTGGGTGAGTGGAAAGGAAAGTAGTGGGTGTGTGAAAGGGAGTGGGTGAGTGGAAAGGAAAGTAGTGGGCGTGTGGAAGGGAGTGGGTGAGTGGAAAGGAAAGTGATGGGCGTGTGGGAGGGAGTGGGTGAGTGGAAAGGAAAGTAGTGGGCGTGTGGAAGGGAGTGGGTGAGTGGAAAGGAAAGTAGTGGGCGTGTGGGAGGGAGTGGGTGAGTGGAAAGGAAAGTAGTGGGCGTGTGGGAGGGAGTGGGTGAGTGGAAAGGAAAGTAGTGGGCGTGTGGAAGGGAGTGGGTGAGTGGAAAGGAAAGTAGTGGGCGTGTGGAAGGGAGTGGGTGAGTGGAAAGGAAAGTGGTGGGCGTGTGGAAGGGAGTGGGTGAGTGGAAAGGAAAGTGGTGGGCGTGTGGAAGGGAGTGGGTGAGTGGAAAGGAAAGTAGTGGGCGTGTGGAAGGGAGTGGGTGAGTGGAAAGGAAAGTAGTGGGCGTGTGGGAGGGAGTGGGTGAGTGGAAAGGAAAGTAGTGGGCGTGTGGGAGGGAGTGGGTGAGTGGAAAGGAAAGTAGTGGGCGTGTGGAAGGGAGTGGGTGAGTGGAAAGGAAAGTAGTGGGCGTGTGGAAGGGAGTGGGTGAGTGGAAAGGAAAGTAGTGGGCGTGTGGAAGGGAGTGGGTGAGTGGAAAGGAAAGTGATGGGCATGTGGAAGGGAGTGGGTGAGTGGTAAGGAAAGTAGTGGGCGTGTGGAAGGGAGTGGGTGAGTGGAAAGGAAAGTGATGGGCATGTGGAAGGGAGTGGGTGAGTGGAAAGGAAAGTAGTGGGCGTGTGGAAGGGAGTGGGTGAGTGGAAAGGAAAGTGATGGGCATGTGGAAGGGAGTGGGTGAGTGGAAAGGAAAGTAGTGGGCGTGTGGGAGTGGGTGAGTGGAAAGGAAAGTAGTGGGCGTGTGGAAGGGAGTGGGTGAGTGGAAAGGAAAGTGATGGGCGTGTGGAAGGGAGTGGGTGAGTGGAAAGGAAAGTAGTGGGTGAGTGGAAAGGAAAGTAGTGGGTGTGTGGAAGGGAGTGGGTGAGTGGAAAGGAAAGTAGTGGGTGTGTGGAAGGGAGTGGGTGGGTGAGTGGAAAGGAAAATAGTGGGCGTGTGGAAGGGAGTGGGTGAGTGGAAAGCTCTCTGCTATATGTTAGAAGGTTTTGATTGAGCAGTGTTTTATTTCAACATTGAGTGGTAAGAAATTGAGCTACGATTTGTGTTTTGAAGCCAGAGGATTTATTTATTTTATTTAACCTGGAAGGGCTCATTGAGATTTGAAATCTGTTTTTCAAGAGCGTCTTAACCAAGATAGGCAGCACCAAGTCATTACACAATTACAGGCAGACAACATGAAAAACTACAGGTAGTCTAGTAAAAAAACAAAATTCACAAGAGTATACAAAATCATAAAACAGCAAATTAAAAACATTGACAGGTCAGGGAATCAGCCTCAAAATCCTTCATCAATGATTTAAAAACACCAATCGGGACAAGTTCTTCCAGTTTAAAAGTATTTTGTAAGGCGTTCCAAGCCGATGGCGCAGAGTACATAAAAGCCCTTTTACCAAATTCAGTTCGGACCTTTGGAACAGTTAGCAGGATTAAGTGCTGCGAACGAAGAGTATACCAACCACATTTCTGAACAATAAAAATGTCTAAATAAAATGGTTTTAAACCCAAAATGGCTTTGTAAATAAAAGTATACCAGTGACTGAGCCTACGATTGACTAGAGAAGGCCAGCAAACCCTTGTATATAATGTACAATGGTGCGTAAGGGTTTTGCAGTTTAAAATAAATCTGAGTCGTAATTTCACTGTTAGTTTTACACAAAGAATTGTACATTGTCGGTTATTAAACTGGCAATTGTTTATTTTTTATTAAAAGTACTGACGATGGGTGTACTGTTTCCTTATGTGTTGTACAGTATGTTTGTGCTTACTGTGACTGTCAGCCTGACTACTCCAGTAGGTAGCTACTTCCCATGCTGTTGCCGGTCAGTGGTGCTTGTTAAGCGGGAGCGAAGGGCACTGTGTCCCAGTGTTGTTACCATTCTTGCCCTCCCCATTGAGTAGTAGACTGTATGTATCTATCAAGATGACATCTAGATGATTATCAACCTTAGTTATTTCTTGTGTAGGCTGCTATCCTACTTGAAATAAAATCATAGGAGGGAAAGAAATTGGCCACCTCAGCAACAGATAGCGACACAATGGTGATACCAAAGCTATATATTAGTAACCCAAGATTGTTCATCTGTGTCGTTATCAATGGGAGCAAATTAAGCATAGTGGACAGAACAAGCAAAGAGGTGGTCAGAGCCAAGCATGAGCTAACGAGATCCTATTGGCGGGTTATAGGATGTTTTTGCATATTTCCATTGGGGAACACCTTCTCTGTAAAGTGAGTGAGCACAATAACTCAGTTCACCCTTGCACTCCTTGTAAACAACGCAAAGGGTCACGTCTACAAAACTTAATGCACTCTTTTTGTAACAGATTGTAGTTTTGGCAACAGAAAACTGTATTGAGATCAGGCTTTTATTTGATGAGAAAATCAGCAGAATGTTGGCCCAGTTCCATCTCGCTGGCCCAGTTCCATCTCTCTCACTGATGGCCACTGGGCTTCCTCTCCTCACCGTATTGTTGGGGAGTGGAAATTCCAACCAGATGCTTCAGAATTATACATCCAGTGAAACATCTGGCCCGTTGTTCTATCTGTGGTGATAACCAGTAGGAAGCAGGGACGTCAATACAACACCGGTGATCTGGTCGCCGGCTTATCGGCTCCTTGTGTAGCCGAATCAGTCACGCAAAACGGTCTTGTGGCAACAAATCTGCCCAATTTCCTGATTCGCTTTCCATACACCCACTCCTTTCGACATACCCACTTGCCTATACTCCCGTTGCCAAATTGGGCTGCTTCTACCCATACTTGTGGAAACTGTAAGTATAGCAAGTATAGCATCATCACTTCAGACTTTTGTATCTTACTGCCTTCAAAGATTGTCAATTAAATCAGTAGTCATGACATGTTCAGTGAAACATTTGTTGACTGTAAACGGCAGTAGAATGACTCAACTGTTTGACAGATAATCATCAATTTATTGACAAAATGTCTAAATCACGACTCTTTTTCAATCCTAGAAGACATTAGAATGTGTTGGGCTTGTGAAAATATAAGAGACAGATACCAATCTTTCTCAGTCTTATAAAGACTTATTGATAACAGATGACATGTGATATGCAAATACACTAATACACAGATCCAATATTGCATGTTTTCAGGAGAAAAGAAGAGCCCTGAGAAGAAGAGCGACAGATGGAGCTAATGGGATCCACCCTGACGGCGGAGTACACCCGACCCAAAACCAGCCAATTCTTCCCAGCCATCTCCAACATGGTGTCCTCCTACCGGAGCAACCAGCCTGTGCTGGCCATGAACCCCAGTGCTAACCAACCCTGGAGGACTAACGCCTATTACCGCACAGGCAGCGCTACCACCATCCCCTCCCTCTCCTCCATCCAGAGGGAGAACCTAGGCTTCGACCTGGTCCGGGCCAAGACCATGTTCTACCCGTCAAACCGGTCAGCCATGATCACCCGCTACACCCCAGACGACTGGTACAAGTCCAACCAGAGCAACTACCGTGAGTCGGAGTCATCCAGGAACAGTGCGGAGCGGCTGAGGAGGGATACCATCAGGTTGATGCAGGATAAAGAGCAGCTGACCAGGAGGACCCAGGAGACCACCAGTAAAAACATCGGGGAACGCCTCAACGACATCAGCTTCTGGAGGTCAGAGTTGAACCATGAGATAGACAACATGGTGAGCGAGATCATGGCCCTCACTGAGGTGAAGAGAAGGCTGGAGAGAGCCCTGCAGGAGACCGAGGGGCCTCTGCAGGTAATGGTGTGTGTGTGCGTGCGTGCATGCACGCTTGCACGTGTGAGTGCTAAGCTCTAAGTGAGGGACATGTGCGTGCTAAGTGTCCTGTAACTCCAACAGTACACAATGCATTCACACAGAAATGCAAATTGTACAGTATAAAGCACAACAAACTCCATCTCCAGTGCACCTATTTAATCATCCATGCATGTCACTTACTCAACACAGGGTCTTACTGTGTCTGATGGTGGTGGATAAAGTGACAGTAGAGTTATTGGTTCTTCACACCACTTCAGAGCAGATGGGTTGAGCATTCACAATACTCTAAATTAGGTCACATGTGTCCTGTTAAGGTTGCTGGGCAACCAGACAACCTTCCACAGAACAGCACCAGTGGTGGTCATTTGTCCTAACCCAAAGTGCTTTGGGGTGTATAGTAGCGTCAACTTGATCTGGCTGGAGATCTGGTGACATGAAGGACCCACACAGGGTAGTGGAGATCAGGTAGCAACAGATAGTTTTCCCGAGAGGAACTCTAATAAGTAATTGGAACCTATGAATAGAATGTATACTCACTGTATAGAGAGACATACAAATCAAATCAGCATTTTTGTATATACAGTACCAGTCAAAAGTTTGGACACACCTACTCAAATCAAGTGGAGAAGATGCAGGTCTCCCTCTACAGTATTCACCCAAGGAATGCTCTTTGTTTCAAAATACTTTTTCCCGTCGAAACTAACACATTCAGAAGTGAATACTAGAGCAATAATTCTAACATAGAACGTTGGGAATGGTCAGAGGCGATCTATAGAACACTAATGTAAATTGTATTTGTTATTTTGTGATGTCATTAAAAATGTTATAAAGGAAATACTGTAACTTGGAAAGTATACCCACTACATGTGCAGTTTCCATGCTATGCATTGTGCATGTAATTTGAAAAATGATTAAACTGTTTTTGTTAACAGGGATGTGATCAAATAACCTCTTGAGCGCCTCATCCCGCAAGCGGGATCAACATCCAGCGAAAAACTCCTAGCGACATTAGCATAACGAAATTCAATATATTTTTTTTCAAATATAGGACTGTCTCATATCGTTTTATAGATACACCTCTCCTGAATCGACCCACGTCGTCCGATTTCAAAAAGGTTTTACAGGAAAAGCAAAACATTAGATTATGTTAGAGGAGTACATGGTAAAAGTAGCAACATAGCAATTTTCCGACCAACCACATGCATCACAAATAACCAAAAAACAGCTAAATGCAGCACTAACCTTTTACAAACTTCATCAGATGACACACCTAGGACATCATGTTACACAATGCATGCATTCTTTTGTTCAATAAAGTTCATATTTATATATAAAAACAGCATTTTACATCGGCACCTGACGTTGACTAACTATTTTCCCTCAAATGCATCCCGGGAAACAGTGCTACAATTTACTAAATTACTATTCGAAAACATTTTTTAAATGTAATATTGTCATTCTAAGATTTATAGATGAATATCTCTTGAAAGCACCTGTCATACCAGATTTAAAAATAACTTTACTGGGTAATCACACTTTGCGATAAAAGGGGATGCGATACTCAGAAAATTAGCTGGTAAACCTAGCTCGGCGCCATCTTGGAACAATCGCATATCACATCTAATCTTGTATACTATTGTCAATAATCCCTTACCTTTAGTTGTCTTCATCAGAAAGCACTTCCAGGAATCCCAGGTCCACAACAAATGTATTTTCGGTCGAAAAAGTCCATCCTTTATGTTCCATTAGCTTGCTGTTGTTAACGCGTCTGAAGGGTGTATCCAAATGCTCCGTCGGGCGCGGGACAGCGGTTTCGAAAAATAACTTTTTTACCCCATTTAGGTTCGTTCAAACATGTCAAACGTTGTATAACATAAATCTTCAGGGCCTGTTTCAACAAGAGAGCCAATAAGATTCGAGGGGGACGATTGTATTGTGTTTCAAAACGTTTCGAAAGGAGGGGGTAGACAGGGCCGCCGACGTCACAATGGTGATGGCCTTCCTACTGTGACCAATTTCCACAGCGTCTCATTCATTCAGTTTCGACAGTAGAAGGCTCAAAACACTTTGTAAAGACTGGGGACATCTAGTGGAAGCAATAGAAAGTGCTCAATGAACGACAGCTGACGGTGTGATTAATAGGCAAAGATGTGAAGTTGAGTCCACATTTCAGAATTCCACTTCCTGTTTCAATCGGTCTCGGGGTTTTGACTGCCATATGAAGTTCTGTTATACTCACAGACACCATTCAAACAGTTTTAGAAACTTTAGGGTGTTTTCTATCCACAGGTATTAATTATATGCATATCCTAGCTTCTGGGTTTGATTAGTAGGCCGTTGAAAATGGGCACACATTTTTTCAAAATGCGCTGTGGCGCCCCCTATCCTAGGGTGAGCCCAAGAGGATAAAATCAAACTTTTTGTCACATGCGCCAAATACAACAAGTATAGACCTTTCCGTGAAATGCTTACTTACAAGCCCTTAACCAACAGTGCAGTTCAAGAAGAGTTAAGAAAATATTTACCAAATAAACTAAAGTAAAAAATTATAAAAAGTAACACAATAAAATAACAATAACGAGGCTATATACAGGGGGTACCGGTACCGAGTCAGTGTGCGGAGGAACAGATTAGATGAGGTAATTTGTACATGTAGGTAGGGGTGAAGTGACTATGCATAGATAATAAACAGCGAGTAGCTGTCAATGTAAATAGTCCGGTGGCCATTTCATTAATTGTTCAGCAGTCCTATAGATTGGGAGTAGAAGCTATTAAGGAGCCTTTTGGTCCTAGACTTGGCACTCTGGTACCACTTGCTGTGATTTGAGAAACTATAAGAGATAATTGTTTTACATTACTTTGTACAAGTGACAAGTCACGCCCCCGAGTGAGGTCAGAGAGCGTGTCAGCCTGATGGAACCGTCCCTTTGGGTCAAACTGTGTAAATCACTGGTACGACTGATTAGCTGTCCTAAGTAAAGTATCTTCGAAAGCGAATTTAAGTAGGACCATCCTACTACTCTGCTCAAACCATCGTATTACGCTACTCTCATCACTGGGAACCATCGACCTGGCTGGCTAGCCTATCTTCATGTTCGAATGTAAGGAAAATAAACTCTGTTGTTCTGTTCAGGATTACACAACAAGTCACCGGATACCGGACAACTACAGAAGAGAACAACCCTTTTGGACAATCAGAGCCTTACAAGCATGCCGGGAAAAGGCCCAACCCCCTTTCCAAGGAGGCCTGGTTCAGAGAGAGATACACGGCGAACCCAGACATTTCACATATAAACATTCATGAATACTGGCTCAAAGAGGGTGGCGGTTTGTGCGTAAAGTATATGATTACTGTAAGTTAGAGTAACAAGCAGCCATGTTGTGTCATTCCACTAGGGACCTGTTTTTAACATGTTAACTGTGTATGTTTATCCTGTGTTACCATTTAATTAGCTAGTAAATAAATAATTAAACCTATATGTGTAATACTGAATCATAAGTAAGGCTCGGGTTTTTGCAGATGCAAGGAGGTTACAACTGTTCAGAAGGATGATATGATACAAGGTTATGATTTAGAAGTTGACTGTTTATAGATGTGATAGGTAAAGACCTTTTAGAGTTGAATTCGGGAGATGGTAACTCTTAAAAGAACCGCTCTCAAGGTGCCCCAGATCCTAATGAGTTAATTGTTGCATGATTAATTTAAAATCGGGTAACAATTAAACATAGTTAGTTGATAAGATAAATAACAGTCCTCAAATGAACGTTAAAGTCAAGTCACACATAAGTATTCAGACCCTTTGCTATGAGGCTCGGTATTGAGCTCAGGTGCATCCTGTTTTCATTGATCATCCTTGAGATGTTTCTACAACTTGGAGTCCACCTATGGTAAATTCAATTGATTGGATATGATTTGGTAGGTTTACAGCCTTATTCTAAAATTAATGGAATAGTTTTTTTCCTAATAAATCTACACACAATACCCCATAATGACGAAGCAAAACAGTTTTTCAAATTTTTTTGCTAATTTATTAAAGATGAAAATATCACATTTACATAAGTATTCAGACCCTTTACTCAGTACTTTGTTGAAGCACCTTTGGCAGCGATTACAGCCTCGAGTCTTCTTGGGTATGACACTACAAGCTTGGCACACCTGTACTTGGGGAGTTTCTCCCATTCTTCTTTGCAGATCCTCTCAAGCTCTGTCAGGTTGGATGGGGAGCGTCGCTGCACAGCTATTATCAGATCTCTCCAGAGATGTTTGATCGGGTTCAAGTCCAGGCTCTGGCTGGGCCACTCAAGAACATTCAGAGACTTGTCCCGAAGCCACTCTTGTGTTGTCTTGGCTGTGTGCTTAGGGTCATTGTTCTGTTGGAAGGTGAACCATTGTCCCTGTCTGAGGTCCTGAGCACTTTGGAGCAAGTTTTCATCAAGGATCTCTCTGTACTTTGCTCCGTTTTTCTTTCCCTCAAGCCTGACTAGTCTCCCAGTCCCTGCCGCTAACAAACATCCCCACAGCATGATGCTGCAACCACAATTTTTCACCGTAGGAATGGTGCCAGGTTTCCTCCAGACATGACACTTGGCATTCAAAGAATCTTGTTTCTCATGGTCTGAGAGTTTTTTAGATGCCTTTTGGCAAATTCCAAGCAGGCTGTCGTGCCTTTTACTGAACTGTGGCTTCCGTCTGGCCACTCTACCATTAAGGCCTGTTTGGTAGAGTGCTGCAGAGATGGTTGTCCTTCTGGAAAGTTCTCCCATCTCCAGAGAAGAACTCTGGAGCTCTGTCAGAGTGACCATCGAGTTCCTGGTCACCTCCCTGACCAATGCCTTTCTCCCCCAATTGCTCAGTTTGGCCGGGCAGCCAGCTCTAGGAAGAGTCTTGGTGGTTCCAAACGTCTTCCATTTAAGAATGATGGAGGCCACTGTGTTCTTGGGGACCTTCAATGCTGCAGGCATTCTTTTGTCTCAGAGCTCTAAGGACAATTCCTTCAACCTCATGGCTTGGTTTTTGCTCTGACATGCACTGTGAACTGTGGGACCTTATATAGACAGGCGTATGCCTTTCCAAATCATGTCCAATCAATTGAATTTACCACAGATGGACTCCAATCAAGTTGTAGAAACATCAAGGATGACCAATGGAAACAGGATGCATTTGAGCTCAATTTTGAGACTCATAGCAAAGGGTCTGAATACTTATGTAAATAAGGTATTTCGGGTTTTTTATTTTTATAAATTCGCAAAGAAATCTAAACAGTTCTTTGCTTTTTCATTATGGGGTATTGTGTGTAGATTGATGAAGAAAAATATTTATTTAATCCATATTAGAATAAGGCTATAACATAACAAAATGTGGAAAAAGTCCAGGGGGCCAAATACTTTCCGAATTCACTGTAAATCAGGAATGCAGACAGGTTAGCTCATTATATCTATATGAGTGACTGTGTCCAACACAATACCCCCTGTTGTTATGTTGGACACATAATGACCAAAAAAAGGATGTTATTTTTCTCAATGACATGTAAAAAATAAAGGTTTAAGGAAATACATTACTACACATCAAAACTGCTAACTAAATCAAGCCTGATGGTCTTGTAAGTATAAAAGCAAAGCTTGCTTTCATGTAATAAAAAAAAACTGAAAAGATAGTGGAATGGGATGATGTCTTCGTGTGTGAAGTGTGTGTGTGAAGAATCAAATACTTGCCTTGTATGCAGTACAATCACATTATTGTGGGAGCACCTCCTGTAAGAGAATAAATTAGGCTGTTTGAGAAGGTTTAAATTCGAAGAAACCTGCCTACACATTGTTTGAAGTACAACAGACCAACATAGCTACTTTAGTAGGTCAGAGCTGTGTGCTGGAAAATCTGGGTAGAGAACAGGTGAAGTAGGCATTGTGGTGCACATGTGAATTTCCATTATTTTTCAGCTTCAGACCAATGCCTAATTTTCAGCTAAAACATTGTTTTTTGTTTTTAATATTAGATAATGTAGAGTAATTTGGCAATTAGATTGGAAGACAATCCTTCTACCAGACCAGACTCTGTCTGTGCTTTACACTACTGCACAAATATATTTCCTATATAGTGCCTACTTTTGGCCAGAGCCCATAGGGCTCTAATCAAAAGTAGTGCACGATGGGCTCTGGTCAAAAGTAGTTCACCATGTAGGGGAATAGGGTGCCATTCGGGACACTGAATTAATATTGTGTGACCATCAACAGGTGTCCCAAGAATGCCTGTATCACAGAGAGAAGCGAATGTCCATTGATCTGGTTCACGACAACGTGGAGAAAGATCTCATAAGGGTACAAACAAAGACGTCAATACAATCATGGCATGACTTATGACTATTTATCCTAATGATCAGAAACGTATTAACTGAACTGATACCTGTTTTGCTCATTATGTAACCAGGAAGTGGAGACCATTAAGTCATGCCAGGAGAGGATGAGGAGACATCTAGACAAAGCCATCAATCAACTAGCGTGAGTCTACACTCCTAGAGTATGACACAAGACTACAGTAAAATAGGCCTTCACTGTTTGATAACTACATATCAAATTCTCCAATGTAATTTTTTTTTAAATTAACACAGAGTGTTAAATCAACACTGACTGTGTTAAGTCTGTGGACCCATATAGACACCAGAACCGTATTAAAATACATACTGTTTAGTGTAAAGCCTTTTTCAAATATTTCCCAGAGTGCCTTGCCTTTCGTGTAAATTGTATAACCACTCATGACTGTATTTGTTAGTGACAGTGACATGGTTGTTGCATTCATCCATTTTCAGTCCTATGGACTTCACCAAGTGAGATCCTAAGTGAATAAGTTATTTTTTTATTATTTAACACAATACCATATGTATTTCATAAGGCCTTATATTAAGGGGCTGGTTCTACCCTAATACAGGGGCCTGAAACTCATACGCATCACTTTGAACCAAAACCATGCCCATCATTATCGTATTTCCCAGCATGCTCTATAGCAGGTTGATTTTGAGAATTGTTTATTTCAATATCTATGTTTGTGCATAATTGATTGGTTACTCTTATGCTTCACAAAGATAAATCACAGATATTTTTCGAAACTAATCCAATCAGTTTGTTAGATTTTTTTGCATCCGTTACAGAAATGTTTGTTCCAGTTTAAATGAAATAGGTAGTCTCTTCATAACATTCCTAAATGCAGGTGAATAAAAACTATTGGAATCTGACCTCTAGCTAGTTTCCAGTAGGAATCACCCAAAACTTTGTAGGACAGCACTATGTGACCTGCGGGTAGGGTTGCAAAACAAACTGGCAGCTTCATTAAATAGTACCTGCAAAACACCAGTCTCAACATCTACGATGAAGAGACAACTCTGGGATGATGGCCTTCTAGGAAGAGTTCCTCTGTCCAGTGTCTGTGTTCTTTTGTCCAACTAAAATCTTTTCTTTTATGGGCCAGTCTGAGATATGGCTTTTTCTTTGCAACTCTGCCTAGAAGGCCAGCATCCCGGAGTCGCCTCTTCACTGTTGACATTAAGACTGGTGTTTTGTGGGTACTATTAATGAAGCTGCCAGTTGAGGACTTGTGAGGCGTCTGTTTCTCAAACTAGACACTCTAATGTACTTGTCTTCTTGCTCAGTTGTGCACCGGGGCCTCCCACTCCTCCTTCTATTCTGGTTAGAGACAGTTTGCACTGTTCTGTGATGGGAGTAGTATGCAGCGTTGTACGAGATCTTCAGTTTCTTGGTAATTTCTTGCATGGAATAGCTTTCATTTCTCAGAACAAGACTAGACTGACACGTTTCAGAAGAAAGGTCTTTGTTTCTGGTCATTTTGAGCCTGTAATCGAACCCACAAACGCTGATGCTTCAGATACTCAACTAGTCCAAGGAAGGCCAGTTGTATTGCTTCTTTAATCAGCACAACAGTTTTCAGTTGTGCTAACATAATTGCAAAAGGGTTTTCTAATGATAAATTAGCCTTTTAAAGTGATAAACTTGGATTAGCTAACACAACATGCCATCGGAACACAGGAGTGATGGTTGCTGATAATGGGCCTCTGTACGCCTATGTAGATATTCCATAAAAAACCTGCCGTTTCCAGCTACAATAGTAATTTACAACATTAACTATGTCTACACTGTATTTCTGATGAATTTGATGTTATTTTAATGGACACATTTTTTTTTTAAACTCTTGTCCTTCCGCTACCCTCAACCTCTCCCATATATTATTTTTCTATTTGCCATATCTTTCAAACTGTGCTCTTTCAAAAAAGTTCTTAACCTATATACGTTTTACGGGCACAGTATGTTTTACATTAGTTATCTTGTTGTTATTAGTCCCAACCTTCAGCTCCATTCAACCCCTCCCATCTATATCTTAACACCATCCTAATTGGATTTCTATTTGCCATATATTTTTCAACTGAGCTGGAATGTTTAACAAAAGTTCTGAACCTTTCTATTCTCATAGTTCTTGTTCATTGTTTCTACAGATTGTAAATTGAAAATAAAATGTTTTGCTAAAAGTATTATTATATTATTGATTGATTGACTATAACTTTTCAGATTGCCCAGTAGTGCTATCTGCAGGGTTAGCTCCAGGTAAATATTGCAATTCTTCAGCCATTCCTGGACTTGTGACCAAAAACATAAGATTAATTAATGAATCAATCAATCAATGTACATCCACAAACATACATTGCATTCGGAAAGTATGCAGACCCTTTGACTTTTTCCACATTTTGTTACATTACAGCCTTATTCTAAAATTGATGAAATGTCAGGTCCCGAATGCACTGTAGATATTGAAACAAACAATTCCAAAAAACAACCTGTAATAGAGCATGCTTGGAAATATGATAATGATGGGCATATTTTTGGTTCAAAGTGTATGTGTATTAGTTTCAGGCCCCTGTATTAGGGTAGAACTAGCCCCTTAATAAAATAAGGCCTTATGAAATATGTATGCTAGGCAGCGTTTATACCGGCAGCTCAATTCGTTTTCCACTTATTGGTCTTTTGTCCAATCACATTAGATCTTTTCACATCAGCTATTTTTCAGTGCTGATATGATTGGTCAAAAACCAATTTGTGAAAAAAAGATCAGAATTGGGCTGCCTGTCTAAAACATGCCATATTGTGTTAAATAATATATTTAAATAATATATTTATTTAATGATAACGTTTTCGCTTAGGATCTCACTTGGTGAAGTACATTGGACTGAAAATTGATAAAGCAACATTGATGTCTCTGTCACTAACAAACCACAGTCATGGGTGGTAACTGTACAATTTACTCGAAAGGCAAGGCACTCTGGGATATTTTTTAATAATGCTTTACACTAAGCAGTGTGTTAGTGTAACACTGCTCCAGTATCTATATGGGTCCACAGAGTGTTGATTTAACACTCTCAGTTTTGTTTGTTTTTAACACAGGAGAATTTGCTGTGTAGGGGCCATTTTAACCAATAGTCCTTCTCAGGAAAAAGTAAGCTAAAAAAAGGTTTCTCTCCAGGTATAGAAATATATTTAATATGATGAGACTTATAATAAAACATTACAACGGCTCATACATGCTCATAACATAATAAAAAATGACACCTGTCGGCGCAACGTCAAGTGTTTAAGTGTTACTATGCCTCTGTGTGTGTTACTTCCATCAGGTCAAACCGAGCAGCTCAGCATGAGCTGGAGAGAGACCTCAGTGACAAGGTGACAGCCCAGAGAATAGATAATAGGTGTCACCATCTCAGGAATGCGTCAGACGGGATCAGCTACTACAGAGGGATCGAGAGACTGGACCCATCGTAAGTCATACCTACCCACTACTTTAGATGTTTGATGCTATACAGCTTTGTGATTGAAATGGGAGATACTGTATATGCTGTGAAAGGAACTGCCCCCTCAGCCATGAACTTTGTAAAAAAAAATCATGATCTTCAAGCGCGAAAACTTTCAAAAATGAAAACAATTAAAAATCTTAATAAATGGCATCTGGTAGAAGTAAATGAATCCACAAACAAATACAATTGTAGATACAGTCGAAGTCGAAGGTTTACATACACTTAGGTTGGAGTCATTAAAACTCGTTTTAGAACCACTCCATAAATTTCTTGTTAACAAATTATGGAATGGCAAGTTGGTTAGGACATCTACTTTGTTCATGACACAAGTAATTTTTCCGACAATCGTTTACAGACAGATTATTTCACTTATAATTCACTGTGTCACAATTCCAGTGGGTCAGAAGTTTACATACACTAAGTTGACTGTGCCTTTAAACAGCTTGTCCTAACCGACTTGCCAAAACTACTGTTTGTTAACAAGAAATTTGTGGAGTGGTTGAAAAACAAGTTTTAATTACTCCAACCTAAGTGTATGTAAACTTCCGACTTCAACTGTATAATCTGTAGATTTATTGTATAGCAGATGTAACAGATATACCAGCCACCCCTATCTTTATCAAAGCTGTGAGGACGTGATGTAACAAATAAACAGACGCCCTCGCTGTAACTTTAACGAAACTGTGGGAAAGCTCGGCAGGCGGAGGCAAAAGACACGGTTTACCGGTGTCCTAGCTAGCTAACTACCAGTGTCGTCCCCACCTGTGTACCGGAATCTAGTGATGGAGAAACAAAGCTTCCTGAAGTATTGTGGTTTTCCAGCCAATCGTGTCAAAAATAGGTTCATTACGAGGCTTTGATCAACACAGTGTACAATAGTGGCACCTGCTGGTCAAAATAATTATGAGCAGCCAAATTATTATAGATGACATCCCACACTCCGTAGCGCATGCATAGCATAGCCTTTTTGTCTTCTACCAAACCAATACCAAACCAATCAGGTGGTTGTTCGATGAAACTGAGCTTTGCACACTGATCCTGTGTGTCTGATAAAGTAATACAGGCATCGGCACACTACTTCAAATTACACTGCTTAGTAATTTCAACACATGCCTCAGAGCTTCTGTATCAAACATAACATCACTACCGGAGGCCCAACTAACTAGCAAGTACCCAGTGTCCTTCGCCCCCGCCTGCCGAGCACCTGCCCTTGCCGTAACATTAACAGACCTGCCTTGAAAGCAGTGCTCGGTAGACGGGGGCGAAGGATACTGTCTACTGGTGTCCTAGAGTGCTAGCTACCTACATCTGCCCCCGCCTCCCGCCTGTGTAACGTTACCAGAGTCCTAGCTTAAAAATGGACCGGTAGAAGTATAAAGAGGGCTTCCTACAGATGCAGGAATGCCCACATGCAGGAACGCCCCGAGTTGCGGGCGGCAATCACACCCTTCTCTGCACATGTGCAGAAACTGTGTGTGACTATGTAAGAGCGAAGTCTTGCATCTCGCTCATCTCAAAATCTGCGGTGCTGCTCATGGCAACCTCATTTTGCTACCTTTAGTCTACCTTTAAATGACTGCATTTCCACAAATTGGATGATATTATCTTTAATCCCATTCAAACTAGTACGGGACTGGATATGGAAGTAAAGCAGAAGGGGACATCACATTCAGATTGTATTGACACAGGTGCTTCACATTTTCTCTGAATATAAAGCACCAATCCCAAATTCAACTCTAGCTACATCCACCCCAGTGTATGTCCTGCATGCCTTCCAAAGGCATCCCAATCCATTGACCATTGTGTCCATTGTCATTTCTCACCCACTTGACCAGGCTCTCCCTGCCCGACTCGTGGTCAAAGTTCACGGATGACAACATCCTTCACTCCCAGAGCGAGCGGGCGGCTTCCCACAAGCTGCGTGATGTTATTGAGATCCTGCTGAACGCCACGTCCAACGAGATGTGGAAACATTTCAACACGGTCAACGTGGCCTTCACCAACCGCATGTCAGAGACCGCCGACGCCAAGAACAGCCTGCAGACACACCTGGCTAAGGTGACTGACCATTACCTGACCAATGACCATGAAGCTCGTCTTTCATGTTTAATTCCTTTTTTGTTTAGTTCCATTCAAATCAGTGAAACGCAGTTTGGTTGTATCTTGTTAAACATCATTGTACTTCAACATCAGGTCCAGGGGACAGTAAGGAAGGCGTTGTAAACTGCCTGCATACCATAGTTGATGATTGCTGAAAATTTACTGCTGTCTTTAATTGCTTTTCCTGCTGAAAAAGCAGCATAGACCAGCATAAATTTCAAGCTGGTCCATGCTAGTTCTTGCTGGTCTATGCTGGTCAGCGCTGGTCAGATGCATGGCAGGGTTGTAGTACTCGAGACCCATCAAATTATTGTATTTTTTGAGAGTGTAATTTTGAGAGTGAAAATTGGAGAAGTCTAGGAAAACTCATTAAAAAAAAATAGGATTTTGTATTCAGACAGGGTGCCTTTCCTTCACTGGGCGGGCTATTTGAGAACTTTAAGCAAAATTAGAGTATACCCACTTCTCAAGGCATCACTCACGACACCACTGCATAGGGCCAATGGAAAGCAGTCACACACAGCATGATGTTAAAGGTTAAGCGATCCATAAACTCGGCCATAATAGGCCAGTAGGTTCCAATCATAAGAATACAAAAACACAACCATTAAGCATTTACCAATTGAAATGTACAACTATTACTTCCCATTGCAAAAAACATTTAAAATTAAGCACACAAAGTAACTGGTGATCTAAAGTTTGAAGTGGAAATGACAGCGTTTTAACAACTTTGCAGATATGAACAAACAGACAATTAGAATATCAGTCAAAAATATCAAATTCCCAGTTTATGCTACAAAAGCAACTTTATAAGAGGTTTCAAAAATAGGCTATATTTAACTCAACGTTCCATGACGTACACTAAGATATTGTTGGCAGAATAGATGGATGCAGTTCAATGCATGATTCATATAATTCACCAATACATTTCATGGTAGTCCAAAAAATATTGCTATCAGGTTGTAAATCACAGCTGGCCTAGTACATTGTTTGCTGCCTCCATTTGGGATGCAATGTTTCAGTTTCAATGACTCAATATTCTGGACAAAAACTGACAAAGCTGGGAATGTCAATACAATCAAACTAGCAATGATCACAAGTCAGTCATAACGTGGCTAATATGCTAGAGTATTTATGTAGCAAGCTAAAAACACGGAGCCTAACATTAGCTTGATAGCTAGCTGCTAGGAGAAGGTCATGTCATGCCATTCGAGGAGTGGGTGAATGCTAGATTTTTTTTACCCTCATATTGTTTTCCGGTGGCTATACACAGCTAGAGATGCAGGTGTCATTTGGTTAGCTAGCAAGAACGTGAAAGACTGCTATACAGATAGCATATTTGCATTGCAAATTCACTTTGGCTATCTACTCCGATTACAGAGTACTCTTGTTTGAGTGTGCCAGAGCACAGAACAAATTATGAATTTACAAACATGCAACACCTGCTGAATATGACCGGTGTCAGTAAATGTAGGGGGGAAAGTGAATTTGCAATGCAAATATGCTATCTGTATAGCAGTCTTTCAAGTTCTTGCTAGCTAACCAAATAACAACCCACAAAATAGACCTGAATGGATATCAGCAAATATGTAAACACCACAGGAGTCTGATCAAACAGTCCTATTGATCAAACAACCATGAAAAGGTAGGCTCTCCCTCCCTCAGTTATGCACATCAATAATAACAAGATCAACAACTATTGTTAGTCAAGAACGCTCTAGATATCATGTAAACAGCCTAATCAGCTTTGCATCGGAGAGTAAAATGGCAGAGTGAGGTGTTCTCTCATTTGTGTCTGGAAGTAGCTAGCTAACAAGCTTGCCAACTTTAGCCAGTTAGCTTTGGTGCTTGGTTGGGACAAGTATGCATTGGCAGGCAAGCTGCAGAAGGATGAGGAGGCTACAATTCCCCATTGTTTATCAGTGCAATTTTGATAGGCAACTAGCTGAAAAAGTTTGAGAGGGTTTATCTAATGTTCCCTCGTTAGATTTTTTCTCATCTTGCTCTGGCTAGCAATAGTTGTTGATCGTGTTGTTATTGATGTGCATAACTGAGGGTGGGAGAGCCTACCTTTTCATGGTTGTTTGATCAATAGGACTGTTTGATCAGACTCCTGTGGTGTTTACATATTTGCTGATATCCATTCAGGTCTATTTTGTGGCTTTAGCGAATGTGTTCGCCAAAAGAAAGTTGTAAGAATTCTTTTTTTTTTAAGTGCCATATTATTCCTGGGGGTGTATATGAACAAATTTTTATAAGATTTCATGTCGCTAAAGTGCTGTCGCTTCCACTTTAAACGCAACAATGTTTCACACACACGTTATTTTCAAAGAGATGACTAACAACAGCAACAGCTTCTGATGGCCTTGCCCATAGCTGACTTAGCTAGCTAGATTTATCTCCCCAGAGACCAGCAAGGAAAAATCCTAATTGAATATTTTTTTCTCTTCTGTGTTAACCCTTTCCTTTCCAACAAAACTGAAGGGATTAAATCAGGAAATCAGGAAATCATTGAAAATAATAATCTAATTATCATTATTATAATCACCTTCTCTGAAGGTGTAGAAGGCTCATAATTTGTATAGTGGCTCTATTTTCCCTCAGCCTGCATTTATTCACTGTTCTGAATGTCTAAAGAATCCATATGTTGTTCTGAAATATGAACACAGAAATATTGGACATTTTGAACTCTTGTTATGGTGGGTATTTGACAAAATTACAATCATGGTCTTTAATTGGACTCGGCCTCGATACAGTCTCGGACCTCTTGTCACCCTCCCAGTCTCGGTTATGACTCGGTCTCGCCCCCAACCGGCCTTGGTCTTGACACGGATTCGATTTGCTCCGATCTTGGCCTTGAATCGGTCTCGCTTTAGGTGGTCTCGAACACAATATTGCAGCATGGTCTAGCTTGTCTGACCAGCATGGTCTAGCTGGTTCTGCTGGCCGACCAGCATGGTCTAGCTGATCAAGCTGGCAGACCAGCCTTCGGTGTGTTTTCGCTGGTAACTAGCCTTCGTTGTGATTTTGCTGGTGACCAGCCTTCATTGTGTTTTCACTGATGACCATCATTCGCTGTGTTTTGGACACTGGTGACCAGCATAAGCTAAAGTAAAACCAGCATGAAGTCACATTATGCTGGCTTGCAAAGTAATGTTTATAAAGGTCATGAACAGTAAAAATCATGTTTTTCAAGAAATTGGATGATATTTGAAGGAAACCAGATCAAAGTATGATGACGAAAGTATAAAAAATGACTATTGCTTCAACATTGATACAGTTTAAACATAAAGTTACTCGTCCCCTCCCCATGTGAAACACTTGGATTCATTATTAAGGGAACAATGAGAAATCGCCTGAACTCTGATTTTAATACAACGATAGTAACATGATATTCTCTTACCTAATTTAAATAAGTACTGTCTCGTAAACAATATCGGAACAGGCATTTTTGCAGAGGATTGTGGTTTATATAGATTAGATACAGTGCCTTCAGAAAGTATTCACACCCCTTGATTTATTCCACATTTTGTGGTGTTACAGCCTAAATTCAAAATGGAATCAATATATATTTTTTACCTATCTACACACAATACCCCATTATCACAAAATGAAAACATGTTTTTAGACATTCTTGCTATTTTATTGAAAATCAAATTCAGAAATATCTAATTTACATACAGTACCATTCAAAAGTTTGGACAAACCTACTCATTCAAGGGTTTTTCTTTATTTTTACTTTTTTCTGCATTGTAGAATAATAGTGAAGACATCAAAACTATGAAATAACACATTTGGAATCATGTAGTAACCAAAAAAGTGTTAAATAAATCAAAATATATTTGAGATTCTTCAAAGTAGCCACCCTTTGCCTTGATGACAGCTTTGCACACTCTTGACAATATCATAACCAGCTTCAACTGGAATGCTTTTACAACAGTCTTGAAGGAGTTCCCACATATGCTGAGAACTTGTTGGATGCTTTTCCTTCACTCTGCGGTCCAACTCATCCCAAACCAGTTCAAATGGGTTGAGGTTGGGTGATTGTGGAGGCCAGGTCATCTGATGCACCACTCCATCACTCTCCTTCTTCGTCAAATAGCCCTTACACAGCATGGAGGTGTGTTGGGTCATTATCCTGTTGAAAATCAAATTATATTGTTGCAGAATGCTGTGGTAGCTATGCTGGTTAAGTGTTCCTTGAATTCTAAATAAATCACTTACAGTGTCACCAGCAAAGCACCCCCACACCATCACAACTCCTCCTCCATGCTTCACAGTGGGAATCACACATACGGAGAGCATCCGTTCACCTACTCTGCGTCACACAAAGACACAGTGGTTGGAACCAAAAATCTCAAATTTGGACTCATCAAATCAGACCAAAGGACAGATTTCCACCGGTCTAATGTCCATTGCTCGTGTTTCTTGTACCAAGCAAGTCTCTTCTTATTATTGGTGCCCTTTAGCAGTGTTTTTTTTGCAGCATTTCGAACATGAAGGCCTGATTTACTCAGTCTCCTCAGAACAGTTGATATTGAAATGTGTCTGTTACTTGAACTCCATGAAGAATTTATTTGGTCTGCAATTTCTGAGGCTGGAATCTCTAATGAACTTATTCTCTGCAGCAGAGGAAACTCTGGGTCTTCCTATCCTGTGGCGGTCCTCATGAGAGCCAGTTTCATCATAGCGCTTGATGGTTTTTGCGACTGCACTTGAAGAAACTTTAAAAGTTCTTGAAATTTTCCAGATTGACTGACCTTCATGTCTTAAAGTAATGATGGACTGTCGTTTCTCTGTGCTTATTTGAGCTGTTCTTGCCATAATATGGACTTGGTGTTTTATCAAATAGGGCTATCTTCTGTATACCACCCCTACCTTGTCACAACACAACTGATTGCTCAAATATATTAAAAAGGAACGACATTTCTCAAATGAACTTTTAACAAGGCACACCTGTTAATTGAAAAGCATTCCAAGTGACTACCTACTGAAGCTGGGTTAGAGAATGCCAAGAGTGTGCAAAACTCTCATCAAGGCAAAGTGTGGCTACTTTCAAGGATCTCAAATATAAAATATAAATATTTTAATTTGTTTTACACCTTTTTGGTTACTACATGATTCCATATGTGTTATTCCATAGTTTTATGGCTTTTCAACCTCTGCCATATTGTGGATTCCTAGCTTTCTATCTAATCGAACTCAGTTTTTTTATGGAAGCTTCTCTCATGTCAAACATGTAGGGTATGGTGTACCACTGGGCAGCTCTCTAGGTCCTCTACTATTCTATTTTTACCAATGACCTGCCACTTGCATTAAACAAAGCGTGTGT
Organism: Salmo trutta; assembly: GCF_901001165.1. Taxonomy (NCBI): domain Eukaryota; kingdom Metazoa; phylum Chordata; class Actinopteri; order Salmoniformes; family Salmonidae; genus Salmo; species Salmo trutta. The sequence continues at coordinate 24,935,258 of NC_042966.1, read as the reverse complement.
GTCCTTGTATGCTGATGATTCAACCATATACATGTCAGCAACCACAGCTAATTAAGTCATTAAAACCCTTTACAAGGGGTTACAGTCAGTTTTGGAATGGGTGGCCAGTAATAAACTCTAAAACTAAGACCATTATATTTGGTGCAAATCATTCCCTAAGCTCTAGATCTCAGCTGATCTTGATAATGTTGAACAAGTTATGGAGACTAAATTATTTGGTTTTACCTTGGATTGTAAAACTGTCATGGTAAAAACATATACTGTAGATTCAATGGTTGTAAAGATGGGGAAGAGGTCTGTCCATAATAAAGAGATGCTCTGCTTTTTAGAGTCATACTGTCCTCTAGTTTTGTCTTATCTTGACTATTGTCCAGTCATGTAGTCTGCAAACAAAGACTTAGTTAAGCTGCAGCTGGCACAGAACAGAGCAACACGTCTTACATTGTAATCAAAGGGTAATATAAATACTATGCATGCCAGTCTCTCTTGGCTAAGAGTTGAGGAGAGACTGACTGCATCACTTCTTTTTCTAAGACATGTGAATGTGTTTCAAATTCAAATTGTTTGCATAGCCAACTTACACACAGCTCTGACACACACATATACCCCCCCCAGACATGCCACTAGGGGTCTTTTTACAGTCCCCAAATCCAGAACAAATTCAAGAAAGCGTACAGTATTATATAGAGCCATTATCGCGTAAAACTCCCATACATCTCATGTTGCTCAAATGAACAGCAAACCTGTTTTTTTTTAAATATATAAAGCAACACCTCACGGCACAATGCCTCTCCCCTAATTTACCTATATATTTTGTGTGTATGTGAGACTTTTTAAAATGTATGTAGTTCTGTCCTTGAGCTGTTCTTGTCTCTTAATATTTCATGTTTTGTGTGGACCCCAGAAAAAAGTAGCTGCTGCTTTCACAACAGCTAATGGGGATCCTAATAAAATACAAAAAACCTGATGTAAAACTGTGCAAATGTGAAGGTGCATTATAACTCTGCCAGAATTGTCACCTTTTATGGTGACAATAACACCCTTATTTGCTGTCTACTTTGTAAGTATTGGAATTAGGCCAAGACAGTATATCTAAGGGAAATACAAATGGTAAACTTGATCAAATGTCTTTAGCGGTGTTAACAGAATGTTTTTTTCAATGACATTTGCTGTATCTGACCGTTTCTGAAACACAAAAACAATAACAAATTGCCATGGACCTGTAAACAGATCATTTGAATTCAATACTGTTTTGCAATTACTTTCTCTTATTTTGTATTTTTTTGGAGAAAAAAATTATTCACATTTTCACAGTCCATTTATATTTTCCAAAGGGGCTATACATTTGAGTTTTTTTTCTCACCTAAGTCGCCTCGTTTCACTGCCAAAAATACAATTAAACCATCTAGTGTTCAGTGAAATAACAACACAATGTCAAATACAGGTAGCCTTGTCAAATAATTAACATCCAATCACATTAACCATTATCATCTCGCAGGAATTCCACTAATGGTCAGTATGTAGCCAAACATAGCTGCTGGTTTAAAAAAAATGAGGCCCACGTCCATAGAGACACATACCAGCAGTACTACACCTGCACCTGGACGTTGGACCATCGAAGAGGCGTAAATATGATGAGAACTACATTGATTTGGGGTTCACTTATATTGGGAGTAGTGCCTTTCCTCAGCCACAGTGTGTTATATTTGCAAAAGTACTATCTCATAACTCGATGAAACCTTCACTCTTGCACAGACATTTAGAAACAAAACATGCCAATTTGAAAAATAAGAGAATTCAGACAACTTTCGAGTAGTAAGTCATGTATAAAAGCAACAGATACCATTAATAAGAAGGAGCTAGAAGCATCTTATATGGTGAGCTACTGAGTGACTAGGACAGGCAATCCCCATACTATTGTGGAGGACTTAATTCTTCAATTATTTTTAAAGTACTGGACAGCTTTGTGACATCAAATGGATTTGATGGGAATGCCATCAATGGGAATGCCAAGGAAATGCCTGACAGCTTGAAAGACGTTTTGGACACTACAGTGAAAATGGTTAACTTTGTTAATAAAGCAAGGCCCCTGAACTCTCGTGTATTTTCTGCACTATGCAATGATATGGGCAGTGACCATGTAATGCTTTTACAACATACAGAAGTGCATTGCTTGTCAAAGGGCAAAGTATTGACATGTTTTTTTGAATAGAGAGACAAGCTTAAAGTTTTCTTTTACTGACCATAATTTTCACTTGTCTGACCGCTTGCATGATGACGAGTTTCTCACATGACTGGCCTATCTGGGGGATGTTTTTTCTCGCCTGAATGATCTGAATCTAGGATTATAGGGACTCTCCACAACTGTATTCAATGTGTGGGACAAAACTGACGCTATGATTAAGAAATTGTAGTTCTTCTCTGTCTGCATTAACAAGGACAACACACAGGTCTTTCCATCATTGTATTTTTGTGTGCAAATGAACCCAATCTTACAGGCAATGTCAAATGTGATATAGTGAAGCACCTGAGTGAGTTGGGTGCGCAATTATGCAGGTACTTTCCCGAAACGGATGACTCAAACAAATGGATTCATTATCCATTTCATGTCCTGCATCCAGTTCACTTACCGATATCTGAACAAGAGAGCCTCATCGAAATTGCAGCAAGCGTTCTGTGAAAATTGAATTTAATCAGAAGCCACTGCCAGATTTCTGGATTGGGCTGCGCTCAGAGTATCCTGCCTTGGCAAATCGCGCTGTTAAGACACTGATGCCCTTTGCAACTACGTACCTATGTGCGAGTGGATTCTCGGCCCTCACTAGCATGAAAACAAAATACAGGCACAGACCGTGTGTGGAAAATGATTTAAGACTGAGACTCTCTCCAATACAACCCAACATTGCAGAGTTATGTGCATCCTTTCAAGCACACCCTTCTCATTAACCTGTGGTGAGTTATTCACAATAGTCGATGAACAAATAAGGTTTTATATGTAAGATAGTTAAATAAAGAGCAAAATGATTGATTATTATTATATTATTATTTGTGCCCTGGTCCTATAAGAGCTCTTTGTCACTTCCCACGAGCCGGGTTGTGACAAAATTTCACACACATTCTTATGTTTAATAAATGTATTGTATAGTGTTTGTGTGGCAGGCTTACAATGATGGCAAAAAACAACATTTGAGAGTGCGCTGACCCTGGTGCTAGAGGGGGTACGCAGCTGGAGGTTGAATGTTTGAAGGGGTACGGGACTATAAAAAGTTTGGGATTTTGTACAAAAAGTTTCATCCGACTGGTACAGTAGCTTAGCAGGTCAACAATGGAATACTCAAAAGAATGAGGGTATGATGTCGAATCCTGTTGAAGGCAAACTATTTTGAAAATTGTTTTATGTGAAACCACACTGTTGTTAAAATAATTTGTTTTATTTAGTATAGTATACGCTTCTGTGTTAAGCATCCTAAATATTGCCATAAATTCTGTTTTTGAAAAATAGTAAAGTTCAAGGCAAAAAAGTTAAGCATGATGTATGCAAACCTGGTATTCCAATTGATTATAGGTTACGAAAGTCAACAACTTACCGCTGCGCCACGAAATTTTGATGAAAACAGTGGAGAAAAAAATGTCTATCTGATAATAACAGGCTGCTATTTATTGTTGAACGGCAAATGTCACTCATGTGCATTGTGAACAGATAATGAAGCTCTGAGTAATGAACCGTTTTTCGGAACAATTTGGTGAAAGCCTCGATGTCTTCAGACAGCCTCGGTTTCCCATCACTAGCGAAAACACAACGAAGGCTGGTCACCAGTCTATGCTTGTCTATGCTATTTTTTTCTCCAGGGTTGTTTCAAACTATTCAAGGGTCTGTTGCATTTTCACGTGACATCTTTCATGATAATGGAAAACAAAGGTTTATTCCTATCACATTGCTTTTACTGTTCAATGAGGAGAAAAATACAACTCCTTTCAGCCCCTTTTACTTGTGTGTCACAAGATCAGCGTTTAACGGGCGAAGACGTGAGTATTGTGGAGTGATCACCCTCTTCACTGGTCTAGGGCTTATTTTTACTGTAATCGTGTTATGGAACCCAGGCATGCAAACTAATTCACCCAACTCTGTTACTGCTAGGCTAAATAGTCTTGTCAAAAGAAGGACACCAAAAATAGATTTATCTTGCATTGCCTGTGTTCAACATTTTCCACTGATACATACCCTTGGTAGTAGAGTAGTAGACACTGGAGCCCATTGTTGTCGAAGGGTTAATTGGATGTTGCAGGGCTCTATCCACCTCGGCTGTTCTCTGGGCTTATCCATTGACAGCAGCTATGATGTGAGGCACACAGTCTTTAATAACGGCAGTCAGCCAGCCAGTCAGTCAGCCAGGGATGGTTCTGAGGAGTTGTTGAGTGATTCAGGGCAATGAGATTACATGATAATGTGATGGTGGGATGAGAAGGAGGAAAGTACTGTACAGTACAGTGTTAATCTGATTTGATCTACAGTTACATTTGGTGTTAGTTTTGCTTTTACAGACACCTGCATCTGTACTATACATTTCACATCACCTAACTGTGTGGTGTAAATAAACAAGTTCTTTGAGTTTCCTACACCTCTTTACCTCAAACCCTTACACAGCAGGCAAAACTGGTTGCAATGACGTCCATAGCATTATAGCCATTTCCGGTTGTAAACTGGTTGTAACAGCGCCATTTCAACCACTAGAACTGCTCCATTCCTGACCACTTAAATTCATCTGTTTCCTTACTCCCTGGATCGTCTCACCATCCCTCTCGCCTATTTCTACTGGCAGACCCTCCAGGAAATCTTCCAGACAGAGATGCTGATAGAGAGCCTAAAGAAGGCTCTGAGGGACAAGGAATGCCCCCTGAAGGTGGCCCAGACCAGGCTGGACGAGAGGACACGCAGGCCCAACGTGGAGCTCTGCAGGGACAACCCACACCACAGGTAGGGCTCGAACGTGTGGTGGGTATTTTATAGCCTGTAAAATGAGGACGTTCAACACGTACATTCCCTTCCTCACTCCTCCATTTACTTGTCCCTATCCTTATCGCTATTTCCAGACTGGTGGGAGAAGTGAGGGAGATAGAGGACACCATCCACAAGCTGCGTGAGAGACTGATGGAGGCAGAGAACACCCTGCAGAAGCTGGTGAAGACCAAGGCTGCCCTGGAGCATGACCTGTCTATCAAGGCTAACTCCTTGTTCCTGGATCAGGAGAAGTGCATGGGCATAAGGAAGAGCTTCCCCAGCACCCCACGCCTGGTGGGATATACCTAAAGCCATCACATACAGTGCATTCGGCTTTTACAGCCTTATTCTAAAATGGATTAAATGGTTTGTAGTTTTTTTTCTTCTAATTTATCAATAATAAAAACTGAAATATCACATTTACAAAACTATTCAGGCCCTTTACTTAGTACTTTGTTGAAGTGCCTATGACGCTACAAGCTTGGCACAGTTGTATGTGGGGAGTATCTCACATTCTTCTCTGCAGATCATCTCAAGCTCTGTCAGATTGGATGGGGAGCATCGCTGCACAGCTATTTTCAGGTCTCTCCAGAGATGTTAGATCAGGCTCAAGTCCCTGCTCTTGCTGGGTCACTCAAGAACATTCAGAGACTTGTCCCGAAGCCACTACTGCATTGTCTTGGCTGTGTGCTTAGGGTTGTTGTCCTGTTGGAAGGTGAATCTTCACCCCATTCTGAGGTCCTGAGGACTGGAGCAGGTTTTCATCAATGCTCTCTCTGTACTTTTCTCGGTTCATCTTTCCCTCTATCTTTACTAGTCTCCCAGTCCCTGCCACTGAAAAACATCCCCACTGCATGATGCTGCCACCACCATGTTTCACCGTAAGGACAGCGCCAGGTTTACTTCAGATGTGACTCTTGGCATTCAGGTCAAAGAGTTCAATCTTGGTTTCATCAGACTAGAGAATCTTGTTTCTCATAGTCTGAGAGTACTTTAGGTGCCTTTTGGCAAATTCCAAGCGGGGTGTCGTGCCTTTTAATGAGTAGTGGCTTCCCGTCTGGTCACTCTACCATAAAGGCCTGATGGTTGCTGCAGAGATGGTTGTCCTTCTGAAAGGTTCTCCCATCTCCACAGAGGAACTCTGGAGCTCTGTTAGAGTGACCATCGAGTTCTTGGTCACCTCCCTGACAAAGGCCTTTCTCCCCCAATTGCTCAGTTTGGCCAGGCGGCCAGCTTTAGGAAGAGTCCTGGTGGTTCCAAACTTGTTCCATTTAAGAATGATGGAGGCCAGTGTGTTCTTGGGGACCTTCAATGCTGCAGAAATGTTTTGGTACCCTTCCCTAGATCTGTGCCTCGACACAATCCTGTCTCGGAGCTCCATGGACATTTCCTTCGACCTTATGGCTTGGTTTTTGCTCTGACATGCACTGTCAACTGTGGGACCTCATATAGACAGGTTTGTACCTTTGCAAATCATGTCCAATCAATTGAATTTACCACAGGTGGACTCCAATCAAGTTGTTGAAACATCTCAAGGATAATCAATGTAAACAGGATGCACCTGAGCTCAATGTCGAGTCTCTTAGCAAATAGTCTGAATATTTATGTAAATAAGGAATTTCTGAAAACCTGTTTTCACTTTGTCATTATGGGGTATTGTGTGTAGATTGATGAGGAAAACATTTAATACATTTTAGAATAAGGCTGTAACGTAACAATGTGGAAAAAGGGAAGGGGTCTGAATACCTCCTGAATGCACTGTAGTACTGTACATGTATACCACAGGAGGTTGGTGGTACCTTAATTGGGGAGGACGGGCTTGTGGTAATGGCTGGAGCGGAATGAGTGGAATGGTATCAAATACACCAAACACATGGTTTCCATGTGCTACACTTGGACGATGACAAAGTACTGTATACACTAACTAAGGCCCAGAATTTTTCCTGGTCAAGAGCATTGCAGAAGGGAAAACTCCTGGATCCTATAGCAATGAGCACCACATAGGGATAGGGAAATGCATATCCTTTCCATGCTATTGTACTGACCTGACCTGTACTGTTCTGGCTCCGCTTTTCACATTTTCCTTTCTAGCATGGTTCCAGCCAAGCCCATCTGAGCTATACTGCTCTGGCCTGGTTCTTCCTACGCTGAGGAACCAGGCCAGAGCAGTAATACTCAGATGGGCTTGGCTTGGCCATATAGAAGGATATAGACGACTCTAGTGCACAAAGCTTGTTTTAGCATGAGCACCGCCATTGAGGGCTTTTACCATTTTGGAGTAGTCAGCTGGGTGTGACTTCCTTTAGGTTAAGGAATGATTCAATAATTTCGTCCAGGTCATCAGGAGGGATCAGCCAATGAATTTTACTTGTGAGTAAACATTCCATAACTGCAGGTGGCAGTAAATCGCTAACTTTGGCTTTATACCTTTTCAAACAACACACTACAGGTGGCAGTATATACCATTTCAGTTTGTTTGCCAACTCATATAAGTAGTAGAAGAAAACAATTGACTACTTCCAAAATGTAGATAGCCTCAATGGCACTGTCCATGCTCTAACATATGCCATAATGGGACAGATACAATGATGTGATTTCTATCTAAGTCTGTGGTGGAACATTATCACGACAATATATTATACAGGTTTGGGACTCAGGTTAGGGGACAGCCCTATTGGTCTGACAGTCCATGGAAACCAAACAGTGGTTCTGGGCGAGCAGCAGATGTGGCAGTAATCTCCAAACAAAAATACAGGATTAGCTCCTGTAGCAGAGAGGCTAGAACAAATATATAGGACTCTGGAGGGTTACTTAGTCAACCTCTGATCTGTCAGAGTCAATAACTAGCCTGGATGATACCTTTGTGAGCCATTGACACTCACTGGTGGTGGTTTTACTACTGTTTGAAGGAAAGCTCAGGCCCTGGAAAGACACTAAAAGTTCAAGGGAAACTGACACAGGTGGCCATCTTTTTATTACTTCCAGGCTGCTTAGTATACCATTATTAGTATACCATATATTTAAACCATTCAGTGAGTGAGATTCCTTGTATTGTCAACTTCATTTAGTATTTGATTGCCTTTACTGGTGGTATATAAATAATATGACACAATGGTGGAGCTGTGTATTTAGTACATTCTCCACCCATCTTCTTCTTCTCCCTGTATAGATTATAACTATCACCCTCTTCTCCCCCTTTCCTTCTCCTCCTCTTCCTAATGTCTTTATAGTCCAGCATTGGGCGGTGATGGTGATGGATTGTTGTAATAGTTTTCCAGACACATACGATAACACACAGAGAAAGACATCACCCTGTAGCACTCACTTCTATCATCATGAAGGCTAGTTAAGGATCATATCACCTCTACTTTATCTGACATCCTAGACCCACTTCAATTTGCAACACAACAGTAGTAGGCCTGATTCCCAACAATGACGAGACAGCCTACAGAGAGAAGGTGAGGTCCCTGGGAGTGTGGTGGCAGAAAAATAACCTCTCACTCAATGTCGATAAAACAAAGGAGCTGATCGTGGACTTCAGGACACAGCAGAGGGAGCATGACCCTATCCACATCGACAGGACCACAGTGGAGCAGGTGGAAAGCTTCAAGTTCCTCGGCGTACACATCACTGACAATCTGAAATGGTCCACCCACACAGACAGTGTGGTGAAGAAGGCGCAACCTCAGGAGACTGAAGAAATTTAGCTTGGCACATAAAACCCTCACAAACTTTTACAGATGCACAATTGAGAGCATCCTGTCAGGCTGTATCACTGCTTGATATGCCAACTGCACCGCCTGCAACCACAGGGCTCTCCAGAGGGTGGTGCGGTCTGCCCAATGCATCACCGGGGGCAAACTACCTGCCCTCCAGGACACCTACAGCACCCAATGTCACAGGAAGGCCAAAAGATCATCAAGGACAACAACCACCAGAGCCACTGCCTGTTCACCCCGCTATCATCCAGAAGGCGAGGTTGGTACAGGAGCATCAAAGCTAGGACCGAGAGACTGAAAACCCGCTTCTATCTCAAGGCCATCATACTGTTAAACAGCCATCACTAGGCGGCTTCCGGTTTACGTAACCCTGCACCTAAGAGGCTGCTGCCCCATATACATAGACTTGAAATCCCTGTCCACTTTAATAATAGAACACTAGTCACTTTAATAATGTTTACATATTTTTGCTTTACTCATCTCATATGTACAGTGGTTTTTCCTTTAAATCTTTTTAGCTTATGCAGCGACTGTTTGTGGAAGAGTGTGGCAGACTGTGGGAAATTGCATAATTCTGGCAACAATGGCTGACACTTAAATAACGTGCCATAGAATTCTGTGGCACCCTGCAAGCTGTGCTGCAGTACGCCTCAACTTCTAAAGAAAGAACCACTGTACATGCTGTATTCTATTCTACTGTATTTAGTCTATGCCACTCCGACATTTCTCATCCTAATATTTACGTATATATTCCTTAATTCCATTCTTTTACTTTTTGGTTGTGTGTATTGTTGTGAAGTGTTAGATTTGACTGCACTGTTGGAGCTAGAATCACAAGCATTTCGCTACACACGCAATAACATCCGCTAAACATGTGTATGTGACAAATAAAATTAGATTTGATGAACAAAATTGATTTCCATTTAACTCCTTTGAGCGCCTGTACTAACCATTAACCTGATATGGATATGGGGCAGTATTTTTACGGCCGGATGAAAAATTCGTACCCGATTTAAACTGCTTACAACTCTTGCCCAGAAACGAGAATATGCATATTATTAGTAGATTTCGATAGAAAACACTCTGAAGTTTCTGAAACTGTTTGAATGGTGTCTGTGAGTATAACAGAACTCATATGGCAGGCAAAAACCTGAGAAAAAGTCAACCAGGAAGTGTAGGATCTGAGAAATGTAGTTCTTCTTTCTAGTCCCTTTCGAAACTACAGTATCTGTGCTGTTACGTTGCACTTTCTAAGGCTTCCATTGGCTGTCTAAAGCCTTCAGAAAGTGGATTGAGCCTTCTCCTGTCTCTGGGCAGAGTATAGGAGCTCAGTTACTGAGTGGTCTGCCTGAGGACAAAGAGATTGAATATGCGCGTTCCCGCAAGCACGCTGTTTTTTCTTTTTCTCCTTGAATGAATACACTATTGTCCGGTTGGAATATTATCGCAATTTTACGTTAAAAATACCATAAAAATTGATTTTAAACAGCGTTTGACATGCTTCTAAGTACGGTAATGGAACATTTTGACTTTTTGTGTCTCGAATTGCGCTCGCGTGTTACCCTTTGGATAGTGACCTGAACGCACGAACAAAACGGAGGTATTTGGAAATAACTATGGATTATTTTGAATAAAAACAACATTTCTTGTGGAAGTAGCAGTCCTGGGAGTGCATTCTGATGAAGATCAGCAAAGGTAATACAATATTTCTAATACTAATTCTGAGTTTAGGTTGCCCCGAACTTGGCGGGTGTCTGAATAGCTCGCCGTGATGGCGAGCTATGTACTCAGAATATTGAAAAATGTGCTTTCGCTGAAAAGGTATTTTAAAATCTGACACCGCGATTGCATAAAGGAGTTCTGTATCTATAATTCTTAAAATAATTGTTATGTATTTTGTCAACGTTTATGATGAGTTTTTTTGTAAATTCCCCAGAAGTTTTTGGTGGGAATACATTTTCTGAACATCACAGAAAGTTGAATTATGGTATTTTAGATGTTTTTGTATTTCACGCCATGCGATCCCATTGGCTGTTGGCTAGGGGTTCGACACTCGTCGTATGTGGCAGGGTTTGAAGACGATAACAGATTACAAAGAGAAACCCATCTGTGACATGCCCAGTGATGCATTTTATGCATGCTTTGAGGAATGCAACAACGAGTCTTAAGTGAAAGCCCCTGTTATTCCAGATGACTCTGTGATCACGCTCTCCATGGCCAAAGTGAGTAAAACATTTTAAAAGGTTAACACTCGCAAGGCCACCGGTCCATACAGAATACCAGGGCGCATTCTTAAAGCATGCGCAGACCAGCTGGCAAGTGTCTTCACAGACATTTTCAATCTCTCCTTGTCCCTGTCTATAATCCCAACATGTGTGAATACGCTCTTTATGGCCGATGTGAGTAAAACTTAAAAAGGTTAACACTCATGAACCGCCGGGCCAGTTGGAATACCAGGGTGCATTCTTAAAGCATGTGCAGACCAGCTGGCAAGTGTCTTCACTGATATTTTCAATCTCTCCCAGTCTGTAATCCCAACATATTTCAAGTTTACCACCATTGTCCCTGTTCCCAAGAACTTCCAGGTAACCTGTTAAAATAACTATTGCCCTGTAGCACTCACATGGTGAGGGTAGGCAATAAACAACACCTCCACCAAGCTTACCATCAACATAACTCCAACCCCATCATCAACTTTTCTGACTACAAAATGGTGGTTGGCCTGCTCACCGGCGGCGATGAGACAGCCTACAGGGAGGATGTCAGAGACTTAGCAGTGTGGTGCCAGGACAACAACCTCTCCCTAAATGTCAATAAGACCAAGGAGCGGATCGTGGACTACAGGAGGAGAGAGCACGCCCTCATCCACATCAAGAGGGCTGTAGTGGAGCGGGTCAAAAGCTTCAAATTCCTTGGCATCCACATCACTAAAGACTTAACATGGTCCCCACAAACCCGCATAGTCGTGAAGAGAGCCCGACAGCACCTCTTCCCCCTCAGGAGGATGAAAAGATTTGACATGGGGCCTCGGAGCCTCGAAAGGTTCTACAGCTACACCATCGAGAGCATCTTGACTGGCTGCGTCACTGCTTGGTATGGCAAATTCCCCTCCTTCGACCACAAAGAGCTATAAAGGTTGGTGCAGACAGCCTGGTACATCACTGGTGCTGAGCTCCCTATCATTTAGGACCTCTACTGGTACTGGTACTCCATGTACATAGCTCCATTCTTGTATTTTATTCCTCTTGTGTTACTATTTGAATTTTTACTATAATTTTTTTGACTCTGCATCGTTGGGAAGGGCTCGTAAACAAACATTCACAGTAAAGTCTAAACCCGTTCGGCGCATATGACAAATACAATTTTACTTAATTTGATACTGTTTGAGTCTGTAACGGTCGTCGTAGTGAATGGACCAAGGCGCAGCGGGTACGTGAATGCTCATGTTTATTTACCAAAAAACAAAACAAGAAAACGAACAGACAACGAACAGTCTTGCATGCACCACACAGCTATGCAAAGAACAAACTCCCACAATTCCCATGACAAACACATTCCTAATTATAGGACCTTCAATCAGAGGCAACGATAGACAGCTGCCTCCAATTGAAGGCCCCAATCCCAATTACCTAAACACAGATCTAAACACCCTAGAACACACATAGAAATATACAAACATAGAACAATGACCAAAACCCCGGAATACATAAATCAAACACCCCTCTACATACACACACACACCCCGAACCATATAAAACAAATACCCCCTGCCACATCCTGACCAAACTATAATAACAAATAACCCCTTTACTGGTCAGAACGTGACAGAGTCCCTGCCCATCTTCCGAGAACTTCTGAAACCCTACCTCTTCAAAGAGTATCTTAAATAATACATTTCAGTCTTACCCCCCAGTATTTTTGTCACAAAATGTTGCATTAACGCAAAATTGCGGGACATAGCCAGTGAAATATCAAGGCGGCAAATTCAAAAACAACAAAATGTCATAATTCAACTTTCTCAAACATACAACTATTTTACACCATTTTAACGATACACTTCTCCTTGATGTAACCACATTGTCCGATTTCAAAAAGGCTTTACAGCGAAAGCAAAACATTAGATTATGTTAGGAGAGTACATAGACCAAAATAATCACACAGCCATTTTCCAAGCAAAACACAGCTAAATGAAGCACTAACCTTTGACAATCTTCATCAGATGACACTCCTAGGACATTATGTTACACAATACATGTATGTTTTGTTCGGTAAAGTTCATATTTACATCCAAAAACAGCATTTTACATTGGCGCATGATGTTCAGAAAATGTATTCCCACCAAAAACTTCCGGTGAATGTGCACATCAATTTACAAAAATACTCATCATAAACGTTGACAAAATATATAACAGTTATTTAAAGAATTATAGATGGACTACTCCTGGATGCAACCGCTGTGTCAGATTTTAAAATAGCTTTACGGAGAAAGCACATTTTTCAATATTCTGAGTACATAGCTCAGCCATCACGGTGAGCTATTCAGACACCCGCCAAGTTCGGGGCAACCTAAACTCAGAATTAGTATTAGAAATATTATTTTACCTTCGCTGATCTTCGTCAGAATGCACTCCCAGGACTGCTACTTCCACAAGAAATGTTGTTTTTGTTCCAAATAATCCATATTTATGTACAAATACCTCCGTTTTGTTCGTGCATACAGATTACTTATCCAAAGGCATAACGCGCGAGTGTGAAACGAGAGATGAAAAGTCAAAATGTTCCATTACCGTACTTAGAAGCATGTCAAACGCTGTTTAAAATCAATCTTTATGGTATTTTTAATGTAAAATTGCGATAATATTCCAACCGGACAATAGCATATTCATTCAAGAAGAAAAAGAAGGAACGGCGTACTCGCGTGAATGCGCATATCCAATCCCTTTGTTGCCAGGCAGACCACTCAGTGAATAAGCTCCTATACTCTGCCCAGTGACAGGAAAATGCTCAAACCACTTTCTGAAGGCTTTAGACAGCCAATGGAAGCCTTAGGAAGTGCAATGTCCCCCACAGACACTGTAGGGGGAGAATCAAAAGAAGAACTACAATTCTCAGACTTTCCACTTCCTGCTTGAATTCTTTCTCAGGTTTTTGCCTTCCATATGAGTTATGTTATACTTCACAGACACCATTCAAACAGTTTTAGAAACGTCAGAGTGTTTTCTATCCAAACCTACTAATAATATGCATATTCTAGTTTCTGGGCCAGAGTAGTAACCTGTTGGGTACGTTTTTCATCCGGCCGTGAAAATACTGCCCCCTAGCCCAGACAGGTTAAATTGCAAATATACCAACTCTGGTCTTGGCACATGCCTTCTAGCCAACAGCTCGCAGATACAGTGCCGGTAGGCTGGTCTACATGATGAGATTATTGTTGATAAGAGCATTCAAGCATCATGTCACCAGAATAAGACCCTCAATATGTATTGGAAAGGAGCATCAAGCTCATAGTGTGCACTTTCAACACCCTGTGAAGTTCATTGTCATTTATTTAATCTGTAGCCTAATAATCTGAATGGTTTTCCAAGTCATAGTGGGAGGACCACACACCATATCTATCAGGAATCAAGGTAAGACCCAGATGCAGACTGTCGAAGTAACAATGTTTATTATAGCAACAGGGGCAGGCAACAACAAGTCAAGGTACGCAGGGGTCGATAATCCAGAGTATAGGGGCAAAGGTACAGGATGGCAGGTGGGTTCAGGGTCAGGACAGGCAGAGTAGTCGGGCAGGCGGGCTCAGAGACAGAACCAGCAAGGGTCAAAACCAGGGGGGGGCGAGAAAAAGGGAGACTGGGAAAAAGCAGGAGCTGAGAAAAATGCTGGTTGACTCGACAAACAAGACAAACTGGCAACGGACAAACAGAGAACACAGGTATAAATACACAGGGGATAATGGGGAAGATGGGCGACACCTGGAGGGGGGTGGAGACAATCACAAGGACAGGTGAAACAGATCAGGGTGTGACAATATCATCTGTGTCTCCAGGTTTGCTTTGATATGATGGTTATTAGATCAGTATTTGCGCATAAAGCTGTTTCCACCGCCATTTCTCGCATAATTCATTTTCCGAACACAAAAAGATCCCACCATGTCGAATTCACACATTATTTGTCTGCATTTATAAAATTCTACCGATAATTTCTGTTTCCATCACAGCTGTCATCATTTTTTTAAATAAATGGTATGACTGCAAAAAAAACTGATTGGCCCTCTGATTGGATCAATTAACACAGGTTGGGTGAGCTAGCGCAGTGAGAAGGTTTTTAGGGTTGCCAGTCTGAAACTGAATGGGAAAAATATATTCATACATATTTTAATAGGCTACATATAGTCTACCATTTGTATTTTATATGTATCTTTGCTTATTTGATCTGGTCACTAACATAGGCCTACAGCATTGCACCAAAATCTTGTTTCAAAAACAAGAACCAAAAAAGTGCGCTTCTTGACTGTTGACCAATGACCAGTCATCAGCATTGGGGCGCAAAGGCAGGCGCACATGTGCAGATTAGTGACCAGAAAACTTTGTTCAATTTTCTCTGGTTTTGCATAACTCTGCCTACCTACATTAATATTATCCAAAAACTACTATTTAGCGATCTGCTTTAGATATCTTTGCCACAACACTACCTGGTGATGATTGAATTTATCATTTTCATATTTGTGCACGGGGTTCGCAAGCTTTGAACCACGTCTTATTGGTGGTCATGGGTCAAAGCATCTGATTTGCTGTACAGCTATAGGATTAGGTGCAGCGCAAACATCAAAACATCAAAATATCATATCAAAATATCATATCATAAATGAATATGCATCTGCAGCTCCAAAAATTGTTTGGTGATCAAGAATATGAACCGTTTGCTTTGCATGCTCACCAGCAATGGGGCATCAAGCAACAATTACTAGCATAGGCATAATGGTCTTTTGGTGTGTCAAAATTGCTTGAAATTGATCATTTGCTTATCAACAAAGTCATTGCCTATAAGGCCAGAGGGGAAGCCATCCTTATCAGAAAAGGCACCCCGTTTGTCTCCTTCAAAGTAATTTCAGACACTAATGGCAGTGATGGGGAAATTGTTTAGCACACAGGTTGTTCTGGCTAATCTCTATGGTCCTAATTGGGATGATGCTACATTTTTCTCTGACCTCATTGCAACACTTCCTGACCTTAAACCAAGTCTAGACATATCCAGACTGATGCCCAACAATGTAATTTCAAAATTAGGCTCGGTAATCAACTCATTTTTAGAATCCTATAATTTGTCTGTTCCATGGAGGAGGAGCAATCCCACTGCTAAACAGTACTCCTTTTTTTCTCCAGTCCACCAATCATACTCTAGAATTGACTTTTTCCTGCCGGACAATAGAATTCTTCCTTTTGTAACTAATAGCCAATATCACAGCATCTTTATCTCAGACCATAGCCCTGTCCGGCTAGATATCCGTTTTCCGGACAGTACCATGTCACAACACGCGTGGCAACTTGACCCACTACTACTATCCTGTAGTGCCTTTAAAAAATATACTGCTGAAAAAAATAAAGGGAACACTTAAACAACACATCCTAGATCTGAATGAAATACATAATCTTATTAAATACTTTTTCTTTACATAGTTGAATGTGCTGACAACAAAATCACACAAAAATAATCAATGGAAATCCAATTTATCAACCCATGGAGGTCTGGATTTGGAGTCACACTCAAAATTAAAGTGGAAAACCACACTACAGGCTGATCCAACTTTGATGTAATGTCCTTAAAACAAGTCAAAATGAGGCTCAGTAGTGTGTGTGGCCTCCACGTGCCTGTATGACCTCCCTACAACACCTGGGCATGCTCCTGATGAGGTGGCGGATGGTCTCCTGAGGGATCTCCTCCCAGACCTGGACTAAAGCATCCGCCAACTCCTGGACAGTTTGTGGTGCAATGTGGCGTTGGTGGATGGAGCGAGACATGATGTCCCAGATGTGCTCAATTGGATTCAGGTCTGGGGAACGGGCGGGCCAGCCTATAGCATCAATGCCTTCCTCTTGCAGGAACTGCTGACACACTCCAGTCACATGAGGTCTAGCATTGTCTTGTATTAGGAGGAACCCAGGGCCAACCGCACCAGCATATGGTCTCACAAGGGGTCTGAGGATCTCATCTCGGTACCTAATGGCAGTCAGGCTACATCTGGCGAGCACATGGAGGGCTGTGCGGCCCCCCAAAGAAATGCCACCCCACACCATGACTGACCCACCGCCAAACCGGTCATGCTGGAGGATGTTGCAGGCAGCAGAACGTTCTCGATGGCATCTCCAGACTCTGTCACGTCTGTCACGTGCTCAGTGTGAACCTGCTTTCATCTGTGAAGAGCACAGGGCGCCAGTGGCGAATTTGCCAAACGTCCTGCACGGTGTTGGGCTGTAAGCACAACCCCCACCTGTGGACGTCGGGCCCTTATACCACCCTCATGGAGTCTGTTTCTGACCGTTTGAGCAGACACATGCACATTTGTGGCCTGCTGGACATCATTTTGCAGGGCTCTGGCAGTGCTTCTCCTGCTCCTCCTTGCACAAAGGCCTCCTCCATGTCTCCTGATGTACTGGCCTGTGTCCTGGTAGCGCCTCCATGCTCTGGACACTACGCTGACAGACACAGCAAACCTTCTTGCCACAGCTTGCATTGATGTGCCATCCTGGATGAGCTGCACTACCTGAGCCACTTGTGTGGGTTGTAGACTCCGTCTCATGATACCACTAGAGTGGAAGCACTGCCAGCATTCAAAAGTGAACAAAACATCAGCCAGGAAGCATAGGAACTGAGAAGTGGTCTGTGGTCCCCACCTGCAGAACCACTCGTTTATTGGGGGTGTCTTGCTAATTGCCTATAATTTCCACCTGTTGTCTATTCCATTTGCACAACAGCATGTGAAATTTATTGTCAATCAGTGTTGCTTCCTAAGTGGACAGTTTGATTTCACATAAGTGTGATTGACTTGGAGTTACATTGTGTTGTTTAAGTGTTCCCTTTATTTTTTTGAGCAGTGTACATATCAACTTACATTGATATCTTTTTACAGATCAACTGCACACCTGACGTGTCTCATTCTACTGTGTGGGAGTCGTTAACAGCATATCTAAGGGACAAATGATTTAATACACAGCGTATGACAACAAACAGTGCACTAAACGCTTATCGGCGCTATCTCAACTCATTCTAGATATGTGTGTGTGTGTGTGTGTGTGTGTGTGTGTGTGTGTGTGTGTGTGTGTGTGTGTGTGTGTGTGTGTGTGTGTGTGTGTGTGGCAGACAGGGAGGCCTTGGACCACCCCATGTAAGACGTGTATGCACTTGTTTTGAGTACCAGCAAGCTTGTTTTTGTGTTAGAGGTTAAACTTGCACTTTTATTCAGGGGTGCCATGTTTTATGACTGCACTGTATGTTATCTATTGTTTGCACAGAGCTTCCCATTTGACACACATACACACACACACACAACACACACACACACACGTCACTGCCCTCCCCCCTGCTGTACAAACAATATTGCGCTTGACTGTGACCTACAGCAGTAAGTACATTGTGGATCCACAGCATTCCCACCCTCCAGTGTTTGTTTGCAGGCCCCCCCACCTCTCCCTTACATCACAAGACTTGCGCCTCTCATCGCTCAGTGATTAGAATTACTGACGGACAGAGAACAGAGCTGAGGCTGTCCCTCCTCATCTCCCTCTCTTTGTCTCTCAGTTTCTAAGTGTGTTTCTCTTTCTGTCTTTTTCTCTCCCCCTCTCTGTATCTCCCTCTCTCCCTCTCTCTCTTTTTATAGTCCCCCTTTTGACCTCCTCTCCCTCCTCAATTCCAGGGAATGTCCTCTGGAATTGTCCCCACAGTCCAAGCATCTTGGCAGTTTATAACTTTGGTTATATATGACCCTCAGTTCATAAACTCAGCACAAAAAGAAACTTCCTTTTTTCAGGACCCTGTCTTTCAAAGATAATTTGTAAAAACCGAAATAACTTCACAGATCTTCATTGTAAAGGGATTAAACACTGTTTCCCATGCTTGTTCAATGAAACATAAACAATTAATGAACATGCACCTGTGGAACAGTCGTTAAGACACTAACAGCTTACAGACGGTAGGCAATTAAGGTCACAGTTATGAAAACTTAGGACACTAAAGAGGCCTTTCTACTGACTCGGAAATACACCAAAAGAAAGATGCCCAGGGTCCCTGCTCATCTGTGTGAACGTGACTTAGACATGCTGCAAGGAAGCATGAGGACTGCAGATGTGGCCAGGGCAATAAATTGCAATGTCCGTACTGTGAGACGCCTAAGACAGCACTACAGGGAGACAGGATGGACAGCTGATCGTCCTCACAGTGGCAGACCACGTGTAACAACACCTGCACATGATCGGTACATACGAACATCACACCTGCGGGACAGGTACAGGATGGCAACAACAACTGCCTGAGTTACACCACGAACGTACAATCCCTCCATCAGTGCTCAGACTGTCCGCAATAGGTTGAGAGAGGCTGAACTGAGGGCTTGTAGGCCTGTTGTAAGGCAGGTCCTCACCAGACATCACCGGCAACAATGTCGCCTATGGGCACAAACCCACCGTCGCTGGACCAGACAGGACTGGAAAAAAGTGCTCTTCACTGACGAGTTGCAGTTTTGTCTCACAAGGGGTGATGGTCGCATTTATCGTCGAAGGAATGAGCGTTACACCGAGGCCTGTACTCTGGAGCGGGATCGATTTGGAGGTGGAGGGTCCGTCATGGTCTGGGGCGGTGTGTCACAGCATCATCGGACTGAGCTTGTTGTCATTGCAGGCAATCTCAACGCTGTGCGTTACAGGGAAGACATCCTCCTCCCTCATGTGGTACCCTTCCTGCAGGCTCATCCTGACATGACCCTCCAGCATGACAATGCCACCAGCCATACTGCTCGTTTTGTGTGTGATTTCCTGCAAGACAGGAATGTCAGTGTTCTGTCATGGCAAGCGAAGAGCCTGGATCTCAATCCCATTGAGCACGTCTGGGACCTGTTGGATCGGCGGGTGAGGGCTAGGGCCATTCCCCGCAGTAATGTCCGGGAACTTGCAGGTGCCTTGTTGGAAGAGTGGGGTAACATCTCACAGCAAGAACTGGCAAATCTGGTGCCGTCCATGAGGAGGAGATGCACTGCAGTACTTAATGCAGCTGGTGACCACAGCAGATACTGACTGTTACTTTTGATTTTGCCCCCCCCCTTTGTTCAGGGACACATTATTCCATTTCTGTTACTCACATGTCTGTGGAACTTGTTCAGTTTATGTCTCAGTCATTGAATCTTGTTATGTTCATACAAATATTTACACATGTTAAGTTTGCTGAAATTAAACAGTGAGAGGACGTTTGTTTTTTTGCTGAGTTTATATTTTATGAACTATGTTTATGTTTAGACTAGAGAGCTGATGATGTTTAGTGGGGAGCCACAGTTCTATACTATATTATTGAGAGGTTTGCGGTCTCAACTCCACATACATTTTTGATAGCCATATGGGTCGTTCCACCAATTTTGAGAAGTTTTAATTTCACCTCATTTTAACATTCTGTCAAAAAGACCACATGGTCATCTTCATAAAAAACACCTTTTCCCATTTCAAGAGGTTAAATAATGAAAGGTCTGTAGTAAGTGCTTATTAAAGACATGGTCCGGTGACTACGAAAGTATTTTAAAAACCTCCCAATTTGGGCTGGATGTGTCACTGCGTAGTTCATACATGCATAATCTATGAGCAGCGACTGTTTTCTTAAAGCTGTGCCGCTCCATTTTCCGATTTTAGTCATTTAGCAGACACTCTTATCCAGTGCAACTAGGGTTAAGTGCCTTGCTCAATGGCACATCAACACGTTTTTTTTACCTAATCGGCTCGTGGATTCAAACCAGAAACCTTTTCATTTACTGGTCCAAAGCGCTTAACCGCTAGGCTACCTGCCACCCATTCCCTACAATTCCCTCCACGTGGGTCAGCCCCCTAACAATTACAGTTCTAGCCAATGAGCTTCAGCTTCTCGCATTTGAGTGACAGCTAGTCCCAATGGCTCAGTGGACACAGCAGAGAGAGACAGAGAGAGAGAGAGCAATATCTGCACATGTCGGACGTAGTACCCAATTTTGAGCAATGACATCGTGCACATACCTGCACATGTGTGACGTAGTATGCAATTTTCGGGACCACTTTTGGCTTGTGAGTGCTATGCAAAAGTATACAAAAGTACCGGAGAATTTGTTTAAGTATCAAATAAAGTAACAGGGTTGACTGTAACAGGGTTGATGATTTCTTAAATCAGCCATAAATCCCCCTGTGACAGGGGAAATGGAAGCTTACTGTGTGTAACAGAGTGGCAATTGAATGCAAGAAAATATTTAATTGTATAAAAATTGGGTAGCAGGGTTGAAGTGTTGTGCTTGACCAGCTCGGTTTTCCACCACAAAACATCAGAAAATGGCCAAAATGAGTAGAACCAGCTCACATGCTTTTACTCTATGATTTTACTATCAAATGTTAAATCTTTAAAAAAAAATACATAATATTTTCCCCCTATTAAAATGAGAGTTCAGTTCACTTAACAGGATTTTCCTTAAAATGAGGGACAGACGTAAATGATTCACTAATGACATGAAATAAACAATAATCTTCAGAAATGACTTTGTCAAAGCAACAAAATAACTAGGGCTTTGCAATGATGGTGTAACTTGGCGACATTTGGTGATTAAGTGGGTTAAAATCTTCCTAGAAGTGACACAGGGCTGACAGAGGGACATAACTATATTAAAGGGCACTTCATTTATTATAACAGGCTTTTAAAATGCAATATTGGTGAACAAGTTCTACTTAAAATATCAAAGCGACGCAAAAGGATCTCATTTCGTGGAAGACCCACATAAAATAACATATTTTTTAATGAAAATTATATTTTCCAGGTGTGAGTCTTGGAGACACATTGGAGAGAGAGTGATGTGAAACTAAACATTCTACTTATCCCACTCTAGGAATTGATATTGAATTACTTTACATTTCTCACTTTCATTTACACTCCTCATTTTGACCATTCAATTCATTTTCCTTAGGAATCAAGGCCAATTTAATCTAATCCTATAGTATAATTTATGTGGCTCTACTACCTGTGTGCATAGATTAGTCCGTTGAAAAACTATATTACACTTGTATACTAGAAAATGCAATGATATTATATAACATCAAAAGGCAATACCTCAATGCATCCAAGTCTGATACTGGTTATGACAATGTTGCCTGTTAATTTCACAAAACATCAAAGGTGTGATTCTCTATCTGAGAGGAGTGTCATATTACAACATTATGGCAGTGATATGGATTATTCAACAAGTGGAACATTAGCTCAGCTAATCTCTCATGGACAGACTAATTACTCAATATTTTAGTTCTGGACAGAACCCGGGGTTAACCGGGATTAGCTCATTTCTGATCCCATAGTACCACCAGGGTCCCCACACAACCAAATCCTCCACAGCTGGTACAAAGGCCTGCAGGAATATGACAGCACGAACTAACTCTGTCTAACGTGACTTCTCCTATTGAGTTTCCAGTTTCCACATCATGCTAACAGTGAACCTTAACATCCATGGGAACAATTGTCTTCTTAGGGGACATGGCCAAACTCTTCTTCTCAGCATTCTTAGATACTCGTCTCACCACTAATATCAGGCTAGTGTAGATTATGACTATGAGAAACGGAAGGGCTGTGATGGTGAGAGAAAAATAGTAGTAGAAGGGTGTGATGGTGAGAGGTCACACCCTAGTACACATGATTTCATCTACGGCTAAGCAGGCATTCAGCGTGACTTGTTTCATGGGAACCTATGTGTAATAATAGGAAATGTTGATACCAAATGTGTCTCTATCCTGGGGATGATGAAATACATTTATTTTTGGTCATTTTGTAATAATCCTAGACCTCATGGAGATACAGTCAGTATATGATGTCAGCTCTCTCTCTGTGGTCATGAGAAGAAAAAAACGGCCCAACATCAGTCACTGTAGTCGTGCAATCCCGACCGTTAGAGTGAAGAGAGAGGAAGCCTGAAGCAGCCAAGATAATGTTTTTCTCTGTATGGTTTCCTGTCATAGCTGACATTGGCCATGTCACAGTGTTGCTTGAGTAGTGGTGGTTATGCCTTAAGTGTTAGTATCCCTTTTATTCTCAGTATTGCCACAGTTCTAACCTGTCATTCAATCGCTCATATCACTCACCAGCATACTCCACATAACTCAGTTTCACCATACAAAGTGATATGATAAGAATCAACTGCAACCTGAAGATCAAGGATCATAAGCAATGTATTGAATCACATTGGGTTTAAAGAGAGATGGCCAACTCATGGAGCCAAGAGTCTGAAGATTACACAGTGAAATTGTCTGGAATGCCTGGACAATCTATTTAATAGATCTGTTGTTCTCTCCTTTGTTCATTCTGCAGGCAGATATTATGTTATACTGAATGAGAGAGAGAGAGAGAGAGAGAGAGAGAGAGAGAGAGAGAGAGAGGGAGAAGGATAGCGAGATGGGTGGGTGGGGTGAAGGAGTGAGGAGAGGGGGGTGATGTTAGCCGACTGTGCTGAATCAGAGTGTGGGATGATTCTAGAATTTATTTTCATTCACTGTTGTTTATTTATTTGTCTGTCTCTAAGGAGACAACAGGAAATGGGGTAGTTATAGAAAGATAAGGGAAAGAGGCCGTCAGGCAGCCAAAGCAGAGCACTTCCTCACACCACAGCAAACTGATTCTGATCATAGATGATCACATTATCTTTATAAGCAGCACAAACACCTCGCAAATGAGCATATTTTAGCAGTGGCACTCTGGTTTTGTTCCGAATGGTACTCTATTCCCTATGTAGCAGACTACTCTAGTCAAAAGTAGTGCACTAGGTAGGAAAAAGGGTGCCATTTCAGACACAGCCTCCATTGTCAACATCTCGTGCTTTGTTTGTCTGAGAATGTAATGTAAACCTGATGACAAGACTACCATACTAGAGCATGAGGTTAAACTAATAGATCCACAAACACACTTCATCGTGTATCCCTCTCTCTCTTTCTCTCTCCAACCATCCCCCTCTCTGCCTGTTCCCAGCACATTCTGTTTCTCTGACTACACACGCAACATTCTCCTAACCTCCTCACACACACATGCTCAGAAAATGTGCTGACAAAAGTCATGCCACTGTTTCCTATGCATGCCATTTTACCCTAAGAAACACCATGTGCCTTCACTAATCCCCTCTATGTAAACCTGCTTTATCTTTGCATCTCCATTAGGTGTGCTTTCACGGACATGCATATATACGTGCATGTGTGTACGTTTGAGAGAGACCGCATCTCAATGTCTTTAAATAGCAGGACTTAGCGGTCCATTGTGACACATCTGGGCTGTGTCAGACAGAGGGAGGGAGAGGGGCAGAGCGGGGCCGGGGAGGGGGGGGGGGGGCGTGTGGGATGCTGTTGAACTAACTCTAAGGGCCAACAGAGATGAGCACTTCACACTGATGCCAGTGTGAAGTACTCCTGAGAGTAACCTAACCCCCATCTGACCAACACCCAATAGCAGCTTTCCCAGTGGTTACCCTTTGCCCCTGGGTACTCCTGACCTCCAAGGTAGGAATCCCACCTGGAACCTATTGCTGTGCTGTCCGTCAATAGCCAATCCACTGTAAATCTGATGAGTTCTTTCCCGGGTAACTACGTATCAATCTTTTTTTGCTCTCTGCACCTACAAGTAATTGAATGGACTCTATTTGAACATACATAACACAATGGTAGCATCCCGGAGTTGCTTCTTCATGTTGAGACTGGTGTTTTGCGGGTACTATTTAATGAAGCTGCCAGTTGAACACTTGTGAGGCATCTGTTTCTCAAACTAGACACTCTAATGTACTTGTCCTCTTGCTCGGTTGTGCACCGGGGCCTCCCACTCCTCTTTCTATTCTGGTTAGAGACAGTTTGCACTGTTCTGTGAAGGGAGTAGTACACAGCGTTGTACGAGATCTTCAGTTTCTTGGCAATTTCTCGCATGGAATAGTCTTCATTTCTCAGAACAAGAATAGACTGAAGAGTTTCAGAAGAAAGTTATTTGTTTCTAGGCATTTTGAGCCTGTAATCGAACCCACAAATGCTGATGCTCCAGATACTCAACTAGTCTAAAGAAGGCCAGTTTTATTGCTTCTTTTATCAGTACAACAGTTTTCAGCTGTGCTAACATAATTGCACAATGGTTTTCTAATGATTAATTAGCCTTTTAAAATGATAAACTTGGATTAGCTAACACAACGTGCCATTGGAACACAGGAGTGATGGTTACTGATAATGGGCCTCTACGCCTATGTAGATATTCCATAAAAAATCTGCCGTTTCCAGCTACAATAGTAATTTACAACTTTAACAATGTCTACACCGTATTTCTGATCAATTTGATGTTATTTTAATGGACAAAAAATGTGTTTTTCTTTCAAAAACAAGGACATATCGAAGTGACCCCAAACTTTTGAACGGTAGCGTATCTTTACTAAATACTTTAACTTGAACCCATTTGCAGTCCACATTGTTCTAAGTAATTGCATGGCTTCAATAGCATTCACAATGATATAGGGGCTAGGCCTACTGTAAATTGCATTATGGCTATGCATGGTTATGCCAAACATTGTCAATAAGCAAGATTCAATTCATTATTGATAAGGCCTAAAAAGTGAACGAATAATTCTAATCAAATTCTAAACAAAATAAAAACTTGTTTTAGATAGACTATGTCACACTTACAGGTACCATCATTTCTCACTGTGGGCAAATAATATTAAAACAATGCAGACTATGGAGAGTTTTATGCACATCCAAACGTTTCACACTAGCCAGACAAAGATTGCTCCCAAATAGGCCTATGTTTTATGAACATAATCGGAACCATTTTACAGATTAGATAGCATTCCCACATCTCCAAGAAGTTACATTGCAATCACGCCTCGGACGTTGGCACCATGAAACCAGGAAGGTTAACATTTCTGTTAGGTGGTAATAAAATGAAACACAACATAAGCATACAAATAATAATACATAAATCAATGTAAAATGTAATGATATCATAATATCGCCAGAATAAAAAAGACACATATTGCTGTTGAACCACCCTTCGTTATAGTAGGCCTAAGGGAGGGCTTGGGTTTTGAACCTATAAAACAGAAGACAAGCAATTTTACAGGTTGCAGATAAACTTCTCAATACAAAAGTTCAATGGTATTCACCGAGGTTCAATGATATATCTCTCGTTGCATGATGGGCATGGGCACGTAGCCTACATCATTTTACGCACGTCCAAAACGGGACTTGCGTGGCTAAAATAAGGTGGACCTGCTTACAATGAATAGATAAAAAGGAAATGCCAGCTCACTGTTTTATTTGATATAAGGCAGGTAAATTGCCGAACCTGGCGTTAGGGGTGGGAAATGTCAGTGCGCAAGGTTTTACATGACGAAATTGTAAACTAATGTGCGTTTGATATTAGCGCCGCCTTAACACCAGCCGAAAATAGAGCCCAATTTCCTCATACTTTTTTGCTACAATATGGAATGAGTATTATGTTGTTTGTTTGTCTTGAAGTCGCGATGACATTTGATTACATTTCCTCAAGAATGTTTTAGTAAGATAACACCATATTTCCCATATCAAGGATACACTGATAACAACATGTTTCTCCTTTCCTTCAGGTCTCAGTGTTTCTGAAAATGTTAAATCCTCATTTTGATTTAGCTTTGACGAAGTCCTTTTCCTTAGGCTTTCAAGTGCTTTGATTTTTGACATTAAGAATGAGGTGTTGATTCACTTGGAAAAGGGAAGACAGAGCTCCTACCATATGGTTGTTTGCAGCCACTGATAAGATACAGAAATAGAAAGGCCGTGATAGTCATTCACTTAAACTTTCTCCAAACAGTGCACATTTTGTGGCTTATTTCTGAACATATGTCTTCTTTGTAATGCAGAGATAAATCACTGTGTTAGCTAGTTAGTGACGGAGATGCAACGTTAGACACGTCAGATCCTGAGCAGTTGACTGTCTCTTCCAGCTGGGTTGGCTCTGGGCCTCTGCTAAACAGATAGATTTAATCTAACACTCCCGTGCAGTAGGAACGTCCACCCACCAACACACCCACTAACTCTTGTCAGTCTTTTACAAACATTGGCATATATGGGGCTAGGAGGGTGTGCTAGCTTTTCATTTCAAGCAGTACTGAGCTACTCCTCTAGCCTGGTCCCAGATCTGTATGTGCTGTTTGGCAAGGCATTGACTATATCAGTTGAATATGCTGAATAAACAGATTTGTACTTCTCAGCACCTCTGGGGCAGTATGCTGTCTCTATATCACTGCCAAGAACTGCCATTGTATAGCTACTACTACATAAATACATGGAATAAAGTGTAATAGGTGTCAGTGTCATCTTGATACACATCTACTGTCCTACAAAAGTACATTGACTGGTTTACAAGAAGCTATGGGATTGTTTCTAGATGAAGACAAAATGGAGGAGTTTTGAAATACTCACGTGCTGTGAGGTCAATCAATGAACTGAGTTGAAGCTCTGTGTATCAGACGTTTGTTCATTGAAGCACACAGAACGTAATAACATTCCATTGTTTGACAATGTTTTACTAAGGGTGGGCAAACATTTCTATTGGGCATCATCCCATGACAATAAGATACATTAAGATGTGAATGTTTATCTCTCACCAACACTTAACTGATACTTTTTCATTCGGCTGAACTTGCTTTCAGCCAAGATGCCTCCACCATTATCCAGAGAGAGGTTTGAGTGTGTGTGTGTGTGTGTGTGTGTGTGTGTGTGTGTGTATGTCTGCGGACATGTGTTATCTAAGTCCTGTGGGCCTGTAGAGCTGCTCTACTAGCCTACTGAGTGTGTGTTAAGTGTCTGTCTGTCTGTCTCGTGCTGTGAATGTGACATCCACCCAACACACCCTGTATTCATCATCCAGGGCTAAAACACTATGCTGGAGTATTCTTCCTCATAGGCATAATGACTGACCGTTGAGTGCAGCAGTGTGTGTATCTAATGAGCCTAATCTGGACCACAAAGACCCTTACACTGTATAATGTATAGAATATGTCTTTCACTATGCAGAATTCAGTCTCTTTCAGTCAGAATGCAGAATTCAGTCTCTCTCACTGAGGGTGAAGCAGCATTGACTGACAGTTTCTATACA
Source organism: Salmo trutta (assembly GCF_901001165.1). Classification (NCBI taxonomy): domain Eukaryota; kingdom Metazoa; phylum Chordata; class Actinopteri; order Salmoniformes; family Salmonidae; genus Salmo; species Salmo trutta. Next base: position 24,907,193 of record NC_042966.1, on the reverse strand, counting down.
GCAGGTCTCCGTGCTGTAGTGTGCTACAGGTTGTTTAAGTTAGAGGAAAAGTTCAAGACATGACTTCATACTTACAGAGAGAGTTTGGGACGGTTTCTCCAAAGTACTCCTGCTGAATGGAGAATCTCCATTGAAAGTACTTTTCAGTCCAGGATTTTGAGTATAATCTGTGTCCAGGAATCAGGGTCCTAAAGTTTTGTTTTGACTCCTCACTGCTCTTCACACTTAAAAGAGGCTGTCTGAATTCCGATCATTGTAATCATTGCAACACCCATGGCTTTACTACCCTGTTATCTGTATCTGCGCCTGTAAAAAGGAGTAGAATCCATCCCTATGGAGGTTGGAACACCCTGACACTCCCACACTCCCAGTTGTATGAGTCAGGTCAAACAGAAGATAGAGGGTAGCCCCATATCCTGTCTGTGTCCCAAATGGCACCCTAATTCCTACATTGTGCATTACTTTTGACCGGAGGCCTATGGGCTCCCAGCTGAATGAGTCATGTCAAACAGAGGATAGGGGATAGCCCTAGATCCTATCTCTCCTATCCAGCAGGCCTATGTCCCATAGGCGCTGCGCTGCGGCTGGGGCATACCCCCCCCGTCCACACTTTCACACATGCAGTGTGATGGGGTGAGTCACTCATTGGGCAGACCACACTGTATGCTATGGCTAGTATCCAGCGGGAGGGAGAGGGACTCCCACCCTTGGAACCAACAATGTTTGTGTACCTCATTGCCCAGACAACACTGCAGCAGGATGAATGAATGACTGACTGGAGGGAGACACCTCAGTATTTATTCAGTTTGGAGCACGTCCAACATACCTTATTCTATAGCCGTGTGGTCTCGTGTGGCTCAGTTGGTAGAGCATGGTGTTTGCAATGCCAGGGTTGTGGGTTCAATTCCCATAGGGGCCCAGTATGAAGAGAATTTTTTTTGTTAATGAAATGTATGCATTCACTACTGTTAGTCACTCTGGATAAGAGCATCCGCTAAATGACATAAATGTAAATACAGTATATTGTACATCCAGTTTCAACATGAGATAAAGTATCATGTCTAAGGAATTCTATCCAGAGAGATGAATAAGTGCATGTGTTGTTCATGGTATTCAGGATGAACAAACAATGCGTCATGAAATCCCTTATTTTAAAGTACACAAAGTGAGTAACTTACAAGCGGCTTTCCTGCTGCGTAAATACGCACCGCGTCTTCTAAGGATATCAGGAATCCTAGGCGTCGGGCACTCCCTGACGTAGCGACGCACCGATGGGCGTTGTTCTTCCATAATGAGATACTTTATAACTGCAGCGCTGCCACTGACGTCAATCTAGCCAGAAGGACTTGTGACCGGTGGACTACAGTTTTGGGACTCGTTGGGAAACTTGCTTTTTGCGATTTTCGGCAGAAAACCATTTTTGTGAAATTATAGTCACTCCGCAGTCGCATTAAGTAAGTTGACTTTTCTTCCAATTGTGGTTATGTATTCGCTAGATTAATGCGCATGGAATATGTGGCACGCACGGAACACCAACACCAAGCGGGCTTTCAGGGGAGCGGCTTGGTTTATTTTTCTAGTACCTATAACGCTCATAACGTGGTTGACAGATGGTTGTCCTTATTTTACTGATCGACTATCAGTGTGTCGACATACAATAGCCTTTTCCGTTATATTATGTGACATGTTTTATTTTTGCTAGATAGTTGGAGTAGAATTCTGATTGTTTATAATTCATGCGCACTTATTGATAATATGGATGCAACCAATACAAACAAATGGGCATGAGTCATTAAGTATCCTACACATGCTGTTGATAATGGTCGCTGGTTTCTGTTCTTATCTAGACTGCCTTTTTATACATTTTTAGTAAGGACAGGCTACACTAAAAATCGTGTAGGTAGTATGCACATATCTTCAGCTTATTACAAGTTGAATATTAGCAGGACATTAACATTCTCTTTTAGAACTCTGCTGATAGACATTCCACGGTGCAGATAAAGTTTTGGAGTAGGCGCTGTTCTGAGTTCAGAACGGGTACTGCAAATCCTGCAGTGACACACCCATGTCCCAGTCCCACAGAACTGGAGAGAGACTGAGACATTCACAAACTAATGGTGTCCCTTCCTTTTATCATTTAGCTTCTTCTGGCAAGATGCTGCTCCTTCTACTGGGAATTGTCACCCTGCACGCCGCAGCCCTAGTCCTCCTGTTTGTGTCAACAATTGTCAGCGTAAGTAAACCATATTTATCAATGAATGATCTGATAAAGCAATAATGTATTATTGGTATCTCATTTATGATAATCATTCCAAACAGAAAAAAATGTTTTATACATTTAAAAATCAGTAGTTTGTTTTAAAGCATTGACATCTCTGCTATCTGTAAAGGTGTTTTCTAACAGGCTGCAGTGTTCTCTTGTTAATAGCAATACTGTGTTTATCCTCTAGGCCTGGACAACAGGGTCCACTAGCAGCTCAGACCTCTGGAATAACTGCTCTACAACCAATGGAGGATACCACTGTGACCCAGCCTACACTGGAGGTAAGATGCAGTACAAACTGACTCTGTACATCTGCTGCTGTGGCTTGTTTTGTTTTTTTCATTCTGCATGATGCTGATGATGCCTCTTGTCCAATAGTACATTTATTTTGAAAGTATATACTGTAGACATGTATTTCTTGACCCTGTAAATTCAGTAGTCTGTCTGTGCATTTGACATCAAGCTGGTTGTCAATTCTTCTGAGGTGTGTCTTGAGAATAAGTTAAGCACGGTTGGTTGACTGAAAGATCAGTAGACGGTAAGACAAGGGAAGACCTGAATTGTGATTAACTATAACTGGCTTAAGCCCTGAAAGCCCACCCATTCACTCTCTAGTTTACCGTGCCCCTGAAGGGTGTGTCAGGTGCCACTGTAACTCTACTGCCATCAAGGGGTGAGGATGTGAACCTACAGCTTAGTTTGCCCTGTTCATAGGCTCTCCTCTGTATAAATAGTCATGGTGTGATGTCCATATTCAGGCTGCATGTTTGGGAGGCCATAGTGGTGGGATGAAGGTTTAGGGTGGGACTTTGTAGGAAATTTCAAGTGTTAGATCTGGGGAGGGGTGTGTGTGTGGCAGATGGGGAGGCCTTGGACCACCCCATGTAGGACATAGTGTGCTGACAGCCGTGGTCACGCCCATGTATCAGATTGTGTGTACAGCGAGATCATTAACAAAACGAGAGACCTAGCAGCTGTGTTTGTCTGAGACAGATTTAGACCAAAGCCAACAGTGGTTGGAGGGTAAGACTGCAAAAAGATTGCAACTAGACCATATTAAACGAGAAGTTATGAATGTACATGACATGACCAAAAGTATGTGACCAAAATCATGGGCATTAATATGCTGCATGGACCTCGCTTTGTGCATTGTTATGAAACAGGAAAGGGCCTTCCCCAAACTGTTGCCACAAAGTTGGAAGCTCAGAATCGACTAGAATGTCATTGTGTGCTGTAGCTTTAGAATTTCCCTTCATTGGAACTAAGGGGCCTAGCCCGAACCATGAAAAACAGCCCCAGACCATTATTCCTCCTTCACCAAACTTTACAGTTGGCACTATGCATTGGGGCAGGTAGCGTCCTCCTGGCATCCGCCAAACCCAGATTCGTCCGTCGGACTGTCGGATGGTGAAGTGATTCATCACTCAAACGTGTTTCCACTGCTCCAAAGTCCAATGGTGGTGAGCTTTACACCACTCCAGCTGATTCTTGGCATTGTGCATGGTGAACTTAGGCTTGTTTGGCCATGGAAACCCATTTCATAAAGCTCCCGACGAACAGTTCTTGTGCTGACGTTGCTTCCAGAGGCAGTTTGGAACTCGATAGTAAGTGTTGCAACTGGGACAGAAGGTTTTTTTTTACGTGCTACGTGTAATAACAGCACTTACATTTGACCGGGTCAGCTCTAGCAGGGCAGAAATTTTCCTGTGCCACATTGAAAGTCACTGAGCTCTTCAGTAAGGCCATTCTACTGACAATGTTTGTCTATGGAGTTTGCATGGTTGTGTGCTTGATTTTTATACCCGTACGGGTGTGGCTGAAATAGCCGAATCCCCTAATTTGAAGAGGTGTCCACATACTTTTGTGTGTATTTGCAATAGAAAATCTTACAATTTCCAGAAACATGATTCTAGAGGCACTGTAATACTATAGAACTTGTGTTCAATTGCCTTAGAGACCCAGTAACACAGTGCTAACTGCAGTAGCCTCGAGCCCATCAGGCCGTAGCTAGCTGCCTGGTGATGTCATGTGTCTAGAATGTGCGGGTGGGTCTTGGGCCCCGGTGTATGTTGTCAATGAGACAGGCAGTAGAGCCAACAGCAGGCTGAAGCCAACATGCTCGCTCTCTGTCTTTTGCTCTCTCTCCCCCTCTGCCAGGTGGATTCATGGAACAGCTTGTTTGATTTGCTTTCATTACACCACTGATTGACGCACTGTTTGTATAAGGAGGCACGTGTGTTTGTGTTCTGTGAGGAGGGAGGGATCGAGGGGAAGATGGTGGAGTCTGTACTCAAGTGCACGGGGCCCGGCCCAGTCAATCAGTAGTGCTCATAGGCCCCTGGAGTGCTTTACTGAGCAATCAGTACATCTGGCATGCCTGGACTGGGAGAGATAAACATGAGGACAGAGCATACTGAGTAACATGAGGCTCAGTATACTGAGAGAGCGGGATGGTGGTGGAGGCACGACCAAAGGTCACACCCACTGGGTGGCGTTTTATTTTTAATTTTGCTATTAGGTGTTAAGTTATGTAGTTGTGCGTAGTTTATATTCCACATGGGGATTGGTTTGTTTTGTCCATGTTGTTCGCACTTGACCTGCCTTTGCCCCTGAAATGGGAATCCAGTCTTAGTTTGTATCACAAATTAGAGTTAAGCAAAGTCCACACTAGGGATGCACCTTACTGTATGTTAGTTATTACATGTCATGGACACACAACAGCTGGTATGGTCTCTACTGTAGCCACAAGTTGGCACATTCATCTTTTATATGAAGCTTCGAAAGTCAGGACTCAACAAGCCAAGAACAATTCTTCATTTTCATGTTTTGACTTTTCTGTAAAATCTTTGTCTGTATATTTTATATATATTCTAGAGTATAGACTACAGTATAACATTGTTGTACGGGTATACCCATGGCGCAATATAATGGCAATACCTGTAGACACAAGCACAACGAGCATTATTATGGTAGATATTCTGGCCCCAGAGGACCACATCTCACACCAGAAAATCCTCCATGCCACAACGTCACAGCCTTCTGGTACCAGACAGGCAGCACTGAAGAGAGGAAAGAAGAGAACGTGTCTGTTTATCAACAGTATAGATGAAGATATTTATAGAACCCTAATATAGAGCAGAACAACCAAGGATAATGTAACCTATCATGTTTAGGCCTATACATGGAGTTATTGCATGTCATTACATATACATTCCAGTATTCTTGTTATTATGAGAGCTGTTTGTATTAGTTTTGTGTATTGCTTTCGTGGATATAAATAGTGTTTGTCATATTGCTGTACAGTGGATGGGTTCGATAATAGTGTTGTTGGCAATTTCCTCTGCCATATCTCCTGTCTAGTGTGCTCTGCTCTGGGGTGAGTGCAGCATGAGGACAGACATAATTGTCTTTCTGGGTAACCTGACACTGATGGCCTCATCAAATCCATTAAACCCTGTCATTTCCCCAAACCTCTCATGAAAAGATGTATTAGTTTCCTGGAAAACTACAGGTGCACCATGGGAGATTTAGAAACAATCTACAAATGGATGTCAACTGAAGAAACTGTTATGAATTAATGTGTTTGCAGACTGAGTACTTTTGCTGGTGATGTTTGTTTGTGTGATCACGCAAGGTCGCCACAAAGCCAACTGTCTCCTTACTTCAACATTATTTACGCATCTACTTCTTAGCTACAGTCATTCATTAAGGTTGCTTAACCAATTTAGTGATGCTAAAGCAGCCTGAGCAGGGCCTCAAAAACCACTGGATTTGTGATTAATTAAATACCTGTAAAAACAAGCATGCACAGTAAGTTTGGTACCTGACAGACTCATACTGAGACTGGAGCCTTCTCTTCCTACTTGACTAAGGTCCAATGTCTTTAGTATCCTATGGGAGCATGCAGATCTGTTTGGCTCTGTAGAGGTAAAGCTCAAACAGGGGGGTAGCATTAGCCGCCAAAAGGGGACCGTAGCAGACACAGCTAAACATAAGATGTGAGGAACGGCTTCAGAGAGAGAGAGAGGGATAGCTGGCTTAGGAAACCTGAGAGTGGATGCAGGTTGCATGCATGACCCTCAAACAAGAAATAGACCCCCTTGGGAGTCCAGGCATTCCAGACGTAGATAGTGCTGTGGTTGTAGCGCTAACACACACAGATTGGTGGGGGGCTATGGCTCAAAGTCCCTGGCTGTCAATACAGGTTACTAGATTGGGTTAACGGGGCTTTCTGTACTGTAGTAAGCTGGCCTTGGAACAGTGGTAGGTAGCCAGAGGATCAATATGTTACACAAAGTGTTAGGGGCCTGTGTGTATTACTGAGTACGCTACAATGCTTTCAGGAACAGAATCTATGTAGGTACCATTATTGTAAATCCATTAAGGATTCCAGGTAACTAAACAAGACTCATTCCCTGTCTGGCCAGACAAATATTTAGCTGATCAACAATTTTGAGTTTCATTCTCATAAGTGGTTGCTTCAGTGTTGCGACCTCGCCATGATTCATTTACCATGTTGTGTATAAAAAGTGAACTTGATTTATAGAAGTGAGTCTTATGGGTCCATGTGCTGTATAGCCATGTATCCTGTGTGGTCCTCTGTAGCTCAGTTGGTAGAGCATGTCTCTTGCAACACCAGGATAGTGGGTTTGGGACCAACCATAATAAAAAAATGTATGCATACATTACTGTGAGTCAACTTTGGATGATAATAATATATGCCATTTAGCAGATGATTTTATCTATAATTGACTGACGCGCTCCCTCTCTCTTCCCTACAGAGTGGATCCAGGCAGTGCAGGCCCTGATGATCCTCTCCATCATCTTCAGCTTCATCTCTCTCTTCCTGTTCTTCTGTCAGCTCTTCACCCTCCAGAAGGGCGGACGCTTCTTTGTCACTGGAGTCTTCCAGATCCTCGCCAGTGAGTAGCCATTTTGTCATCCAGAAAAACAACTGAAGCGGACATATTCAGAAGTTTACACTACACTCTTCGAAGTATATGTGCCTGGAAGAACCTTTTGGGTTGCCACACCGGCGGAACCTTTCCACTTGAAAAATGTTCCTCAAGCAACTCCTCTGAAAAGGTTATTTGAGGAACCCCTATATAAATGTTCAAACCAGAACCTTTATGTGATTGGGGGGGGTTCAATCAAGCCTATCAGATTTTGAGGTGTGGCTTATTGGAGGCATAGCTTTCAGATAATTATTTTTGGTCACACTTTCGCATAAATGTCATTCCTGTTCAAATTTGTACACCGCAAATTAAAATGTTCCTTGAATGCATATTACATTCTAATATGATTATCATTGCTGATTACATATAGTGGTAACTATTCCAACTTAGGGATTTTTATATGCTCTTGAAGAACTCAAACTCCTCTGTTAGCTTCATTGAAACTACAAAACCATTAGTGTTCAACCTTAGCATGCAATGACAATACAACAGAACAGATGAACTGGAATGACATTTACTCTAACGGGTGACTAAGATATATATTTTACAGCCACACCTCTACTTCACGGTCCCGCCATGAACCCGTTGCTACAATAGGGGTTTATCCCTTGTTTATTGTATTCTGTGCCCTTTGGCTATGGATAGACACTTCTTCTAGTCTATTGTGTCAAAGGGCTGCCAATGTCAAACCTCCCAGGTTGGCACTGTAGACTGTGCCAGTGGGCACAGAGACAATCACACAAGTGGAAATGTCAAGACAGGCAATGTAGGGGGTGAACAACAAAGAGACAATGACATGCCAGTTCTCTGTGGGCAGGGCTGGGGAACTTGGAAGTAGGTCAAGGTTCTAAATGAGGAAGTGACAGAAGCCTGCTTATGGTTAAATAGCCACCATCTCCCCCAATACTGCCCAGCAGGGTTCATAGTAGGACACATTAAATAAAGCACAGATTGTGATGACATGACACACAATAATTTGATATTCAGGTTCAAATGGAATTCACTCTTGTATGTAAACATTTCCTCTCCTCACCTGTATCCTCCTCCCCTCATCCTCTCCAGGTCTGTTTGTGATGAGTGGAGCAGTGATCTACACAGTGATGAGTCCGGACTGGGTGCCAGCATCGGAGGCCTTCGGCTGGGCTTATATCCTGGCCTGGGTGGCCTTCCCTCTGGCCCTGATCAGCGGACTCATCTACGTCATCTTGAGAAAACGGGAATGAGGCCCGTGTCCCCTAACCTCCACCCCACCCTCAGCATTAACAATCACCCCTAGGAGACTAAACTCAAAAGCTTGAGGACCTGTATACCTCACTGGGTCACAAGGCTGCTTCACCTAGGTCTGCACCGCACCCTAGGGGTAACACCAAAAACACAACCACCAAAAATGACATGATGAAACAACCAATACTGTCAAATGTGTATATACTGTAGTATCTATGGTTTAAAACCTATTTATAACACATTTTACGTGTATGTACATAGTATTGTCGTGTTGCTCCGTTGACAAAAATATTCGTATGAGCTTCATTTTAGCTGATAAAGTGCCTAAATATTTGTTTGTAATTATGACATAATTAGACGCTGTTTGTTTCTCTCTATGTAACCCACCAAAAAATGAAGAATAAAAAAAGTTTTGAACTATTTTAACCAAAGTGCATGTATAAAATATAGAGCTAGAAAGAATATTTAACTGAGCTTGCTTTACAAAAACTAAAAGTGGTAACATCCAAATTATGGTTGTTAAAGGGATTCTCCAGTACTTTTGTATACTTTTTTGCCAGTTTTAAAAGTAGCTCTCACAATCCAAAAGTAGCCCCTGAAAATTGCGTACTATGACACATGTGCACAGTCACTGCTCTCTCTCATGCTCTGCTGTGTGTGCATCATGTGCATCATGTGCCTCTTCCTAGTTGTCACAAATATGGTGAGGAGCTGAAGCTCATTGGTTGAACTCAAATTGCTAGGGGCTGGCTCAAATGGGAGAAATTCTAGGAAAAATGGCGACGCACAGCTTCAAGAAAAAGTTGCTTTCAAACTAGGGATTTCGTGGCTAATTAAGGTAAGACAATGATTCTGAACTACACATTGACACATCCAGCCCAAAGCGGGAGGTTTAAAAAAAATACTTAGTAGTTACCAAAGGTCCGGAGCATGTCTTTAACCATTAAAATGTTGGTTTGGTTATTTGTTTGTAAAATGTTTCAACATTATTTTTCTATTTTTTATTTTCAACAAAGATGGTGCTATGTATTTACCATTCCTATTACTGATAGCCATTTTGCAATCATTTACAGTCAAATGACTTGACTTATGCCATGAAGTAACTAGGACATCAGGGTGAGAAGTAGACTCCATTGAAATGTCCTTGTGCCTAACTGCTTATATGTCTAGAGAAGGCTATTCCATTTTGATTTGTCTAAATAAAAGCTTTGAAACAATCAGCTTTGATTGTTTGGCTACAAGGAGTGTTGGAGTGATGTAGCATTAATTTATTTTGTTGGAATGCCATTTGGAATGTCAGTATTAGAAGATCCTGCCAATGTTCCATTTGCATTACTTAAACTGTTTTAGACAAGTTCAAGGATGGAGAATGTGAGCTAAATGACATTAGCAATGACTAAGATCTGTGTTGTCTTTTCTCTCTTTGTAAGGCCATGCCATGTTGATTTGTTGTGTTTGTGTTTTATAGCATATGTACGACCAGTAAACACACAACCTTCCTCTTGGACGAAGTACTGTAACAACTAGTAGGGCATTGTAGCCAGATCCAAATAGATTTAAGTTTTTATATCTAACATTTTAGAGATATTAAAGGTCAAGTTCTAAGGCAGCCTACTCAAACCTTATCAAGGCAGAATAGAGGACATTACTTTTTAGTATTAGCTTTGTCATGTGGGAGAAAATGGACAGTGAGGTTTGCAGCTATGTTTGCATACAAATGTTCTGTTTCACATACTTGAAGTTTGACAAGCTGCAGTCTCTTGTCACCCTGAAGAACGCAACTTCTTTCTTTTTGGGGAAAACATTGTTAATAATATATCTATGACTATCTAGTATGCAGACTGATTCAATAAAACCAACCAAATTGAAAACAGCTCCTACCTACGGGATTTCTATATATTTCAGTACTCATACCGTATGTTGTGTATTCTTCCTCATCACAGACTAAAACTAACACTAACCCCATTAGACCTAAATCCAATACACTGCATAATGTTGACCTCTATAACTATTTAGCCAAATACAATGTTAATGGCTATGTTTAAGTCTATTGTCTGCCTTGAAGTTATGGTAAACTACTGAAGTGAAAGGTGCAGTACATGAGTGTAAAGTGGAATCCCTGCCAATGTTAACTGTATCTGGTTGGTCTTAGATAACTGTGTGCTATTAAAGAGAATGCAAATTCTGAGTTCTCCCTCTCTCTGTGGCCATGATGTAATGATACCTGCACTAGGGGCTCGATTCAATCTGTATTGCGGAAGTCCAGCGCTATAGCGCACTTTAAATTTAAAGGTACTTTCCTATTGAGCCAACATATGCAGCATTTACTGTGAATGCAGTCTGTGTGGGAACATTGCCTTTAAATGTGCAGTGCATTCAGAAATTATTCAGACCCCTTGACTTTTTCCACATTTTGTTACATTACATCCTTACTCTAAAATTGATGAGAAAAATATATTTCATCCATCTACACACAATACCCCATAATGACAAAGCAAAAACTGAAATATGACATTTACATAAGTATTCAGACCCTTTACTCAGTACTTTGTTGAAGCACCTTTGCCAATGATTACAGCCACGAGTCTTCTTGGGTCTTCTTGACACACCTGTATTTGGGGAGTTTCTCCCATTCTTCTCTGCAGATCCTCTCAAGCTCTGTCAGGTTGCATGGGGAGTGTCGCTGCACAGTTATTTTCAGGTCTCTCCAGAGATGTTCGATCGGATTCAAGTCCAGGCTCTGGCTGAGACACTCAAGGACATTCAGAGACTTGTCCTGAAGCCACTCCTGCATTGTCTTGGCTGTGTGCTTAGGGTCGTTGTCCTGTTGGAAGGTGAACCTTTGCCCCACTCTGAGGTCCTGAGAGCTCTGGAGCAGGTTTTCATGAAGGATCTCTCTGTACTTTGCTCCGTTCATCTTTCCCTCGATTCTGACTTGTCTTCTAGTCCCTGCCTCTCAAAAACATCCCCACAGCATGATGCTGCCACCACCATGCTTCACCGTAGGGATGTTGCTAGGTTTCCTCCAGATGTGACACTTGGCATTCAGACCAAATAGTTCAATCTTGGTTTCATCAGACCAGAGAATCTTGTTTCTCATGGTCAGAGTACTTTAGATGCTTTTTGGCAAATTCCAAGCAGGCTGTCATGTGTCTTTTACTGAGGAGTGGCTTCCGTCTGGCCACTACCATAAAGGCCTGATTTGTGGAGTGCTGCAGAGAGAGATGGTTGTGCTTCTGGAAGGTTCTCCAATCTCCACAGAGGAACTCTGAAGCTCTGTCAGAGTGACCATCGGGTTCTTGGTCACCTCCCTGACCAAGGCCCTTCTCCCCCGATTGCTCAGTTTGGCCAGGCGGCCAGCTCTAGGAAGAGTCTTGGTGGTTCCAAATTTCTTCCATTTAAGAATGATGTTGGCCACTGTGTTCTTGGGGACCTCCAATGCTGCAGAAATTGTTTGGTACCCTTCCCCAGATCTGTGCCTCGACACAATCCTGTCTCTGAGCTTTACGGACAATTCCTTCGACTTCATGGCTTGGTTTTTGCTCTGACATGCACTGTCAACTGTGGGACCTTATATAGACAGGTGTGTGCCTTTTCAAATCGTGTCCAATACATTTAATTTACCACAGGTGGACTCCAATCAAGTTGTAGAAACATCTCAAGGCTGATCAATGGAAACAGGATGCACCTGAGCTCAATTTAGAGTCTCATAGCAAAGGGTCTGAATACATATGTAAATAAGGTATTTCAGTTTTTTGCAAACATTTCTAAAAACCTGTTTCACTTCGTCATAATGGCATATTTTGTGTAGATTGATGAGTAAAAAATGTAAGGCTGTAACATAACCAAAATGTGGAAAAAGTCAAGGGCCTGAATACTTTCTGAATGCACTGTATATTGCGCTACATACACCAACTCAGACATACATTTTCTGTACATCTCCTAATTTAACATGTGCTTCATACAGTATGTGCTTCATACAGTATGTGCTTCATACAGTATGTGCTTCATGTCACTGGTTTAAACACACCTGTGCCCATTCCGGGACAGTATGTCTGTAGCATGTGGGCTATTGTAACTTAAGGTACCTGGTCGTGTGACTGCAGCAGCAGCAGCTATGTGACTAGTGTTTAACATGGTGGCACTAAGGCATGATGGGCGACCCGGTGATGCAGTCTTTCTTGGCATGCAGCTAGTGTTTCTCTGTCAGCAACCTGTCAAGAGAACCATCGTGCTCTCCCAGAAGCTTGGCTGATGTGTAAAACCTGCAAATTCAGACAAACAAAAAGGTATACCGGGTTCGCAATCAAAAAGATATCACATTAAAGCTTACTTCATTATTATTGTTTAAAAAAAATAAAAAATATTGCTGGATCAGGGATAGCGTACACAGACGTTTTGGCTTTACACACTGAAGAAGGCTGTAAAGCCGAAATGTCTGTGTACGCTATCCCTGATGCAGTGAAAATCATTTTTAAAAAGTGAATAATGAAGTAAGCATTATGCTACATCCTTTTGAGTGCGAACCCATTACACCTTTTTGTTTGTCTGTCAGCAAACTGCCCAGTACACAACGCTGTCATCAGCACAGTGAGAGAGACAAGAGGACTCAGATAAGATACAGTATGATCACTGTTGGCAAGAATTTGTCCATCTTAAACTGTAGGTGAGAATTAGCTATGTAGCTACAATCTTTCATATGGTCCTGCCAAAAACATACAATCTTGTGAGAGAGAAACAAGCTGAGTTGTCAGGAGTAAAATAAAATCTAAACAGATACAGATGTAGGATCTTCATTTGTTCACCCTTTAGTTGCAGGAAATTTCTTGCACAGCAGGAAATGCAAATGTGTAGTGTATTCAAGGTTTACAAATGCTTCTAAAGTTTGTAGTTTCGGCTTTAAAATGTCAACGTCTACATTCATTATTCATTATAATCCACACAATAATTCAAATTTCTTGCTGCAATATTATTTTCCTGCTGTGAGAAACTGGTCAATTTAAGATCCTACATCTGTCTGTATTCCGTATAGCTGCCCAAACCACTGTCATTTCATGTGGTCATTAGCTAACTGTTGTACAAGGGTTCAGTTAGAAGATACGTTTCTCTAATGAGGACTGCACCTTCATGTATCTATGTCTGCCATGTTCTGAGCTAAACTCAAATTACTTTTGATATGACTAATTCTAAACTCATCAATAAAGGATGTTTCTTACCACCACCTCTTTTTGCAGCCTTGTGGACTAAATATTTCTGCATAGAGTAAAAAAATGTCCCTTTTTTTTTTTAGAGTATCTAGACTTCCAACTAGGGTTTCAAAATGTCTGGTAACTTTCTACAAATTCCTAGATTTACTCCTTATTCCCTCCTAATTCCAGAAGTCCCCCCAACTCGGATTTCTGGAAAACCTGGGGATATTGGTTAAATTACCAGAATTTTGCAACCCTACTTAAAACATACAGTATTGCAATCCCATCTTTAGAACAGAGGCACTTCTCGTTCACGAATGAAATTGTCAGTTCAGAACCAGCTCACTTTTGTAGATCTATGTCATGTTTGAAAGCGAAGTGATGACGGGTGAGTTTCCAACCATGAAAGAGGACACCTGGAGACATCTTGGATTCCTGCTGGAGGCCTGGGAGGTCACTCTGCCCCACTGCCTCCCCTCATACTTCACATAGCTGTGGGTAAAACAAGGACACTGGGCTGTCTCACTGTGTGTTGGCATCCATCACAAGAAGCTGTTGCCTGTTGCCTGTCGACCCAGATCTCTTTTTATACACACTCGCGAAGAAGAAGATGATGATGCCTGTGCACTTCATGGCAGCTTGAGTACTTTTAAACACTAAACATTATGCAATTAAAGTATGTCTTGCCAGTGAAGTAGAGGAAACAAATTTAGGGGTCTATTCAATCTCAATTTCTGAAGCCTTCAGAAATTATTCCCCTTGACTATTTCCACATTTTGTTGTTACAGCCTGAATTCAAAATAGATTACATAGATTTGTATTTCTTAACCATCTACACATAACGACAAAGTGAAAACATGTTTTTAAACATTTTTGCAGATGTATTGAAAATGAAATAAAGAAATATCTAATTTACATAAGTATTCACACCCCTGAGTCAATACTTGTTAGAATTACCTTTAGCAGTGATTACAGCTGTGAGTGTTTCTGGGTAAGTCTCTACGAGCTTTGCACACCTTGATTTTACAATTATTTGCACATTATTCTTAAAAAAATACTTCAAGCAATGTCAAGTTGGTTGTTGATCATTGCTAGACAGCCAATTTCAAGTCTTGCCATAGATTTTCAAGACGATTTAAGTCAAAACTGTAACTAGCGCACTCAGGAACATTCAATGTCTTCTTGGTAAGCAACTCCACTGTTGATTTGGCCTTGTGTTTTAGGTTATTGTCCTGCTGAAAGGGGAATTTGTCTCCCAGTGTCTGTTGGAAAGCAGACATGAATCAGGTTTTCCTCTCAGACTACCTGTGCTTAGCTCTATTCTGTTTCTTTTTAGCCTATAAAAACACCCTAGTCCTTGAAGAGGAAAATATGAAGAGCGGTACTTTGTATTCAGGACATTTTTGCAGTTTTACTAGTGCCTTATTGCAAACAGAATGCATGCTTTGGAATATTTGTATTCTGTACAGGCTTCCTTTTTTCACTCTGTCATTTAGGTTAGTATTGTGGAGTAACTACGATGTTGTTGATCCATCCTCAGTTCTCCTATCACAGCCATTAAACTAACTGTTTTAAAGTCTCCATTGGCCTCATGCTAAATCCCTGAGAAGTTTCCTTCCTCTCTGGCAACTGAGTTAGGAAGGACGCCTGTATCTTTGTAGTGACTGGGTGTATTGATACACCATCCAAAGTGTAATTAATAACTTTACCATGCGCAAAGGGATATTCAATGTCTGCTTTTTTACATTTTTACCCATCTACCAATAGGTGCCCTTCTTTGATGTATGTGTGGGGGACAGAGATGAGTTATTCATTCAAAAATCATCTTAAACACTATTATTGCACATATTGTGTCCATTCAACTTATTATATGACTTGTTAAGCTAAATTTTACTCCTGAAATATTTAGTCTTGCCATTACAAAGGGGTTGAAAATCCTAAAAACATAATTCCACTTTGACATTATGGGTTATTGTGTGTAGGCCAGTGACACAAAATCTGTAACACAACAAAATGTGGAAAAAAGTACTGGGTGTCAATACTTTCTAAAGGTATGTGTGTATGTCTGTGTAGGTGTGTGCATGAGTGACTGCATGTGTACTAAGATGCGGAGAATCAGAGCAGGTGGTCAGCAGTCTGATGACTTGTACTGTAGATAGAAACTGTCTCTGAGCCTGTTGGTATGAGATCTCATGCTGCGATACCGTCTGCCCGACAGTAAGGGAGAGAACAGCTCGTGGCTGGGGTGTGTGGGGTCCTTGATGAAGCTGCGTGCCTTCCTCAGACACCATTGTAATGTACTGGGCCGTCTTCACCACCCGCTGGAGGGCCTTGCGGTCGTGGGCGGAGCAAATTCCCTTACCAGGCCGTGATGCAACCGGTCAGGACGCTCTCGATGGTGCAGCAATAATGTCGGGGCGGTATGCCACATTTCTTCAGCTGTAACACATTCTAGATGACAGAATATACAGAGAGAAAAGACTCAGAAGACATTACATTGTAGTTTTGAAATACAATAAGATGTGGCAGTTTGGCATTTTTGAAAAACCCCTGTAAAGCATGGCCAGTAGTCAAAAAGACTTCAACACAGCCATTATTAGTTGATCCTATATTTATCACATGAGGTCTGCATTAGTTCACTGGCCTTTGTGGACCAATATAGCCTCCTGCCTTTATTACGACTAATGATGAATAGTGGGGGTCAGAGGATTTCACAGCCCTGTTTACATGATAATAGCCCCTGATTGACTCACATTCTAACAAAGAACTAACTGTCTGTTCCTACTCACTTTAATTGGATGAAATCCAATCGATGGCTCTCTCCGTACCATGTTTGTTTTGTTGTATTCAGAATTGTCTCTGTTCTCTCACTGCCTCCAATTGTTTAATTTAGGGTAGCCCATCTATTTTGGGTGGAGATGACTGGAAATCTACAGTACTAGCCCTCTAAATGTTTCCTTGTTCTCTTAAACCACATGGTGAGTGCCAGGCTGGGACAATTGTGTGCCGCCCTATGGGACTCCCGATCACGGCCGGTTGTGATACAGCCCGGGATTGAACCCGTGTCTCTAGTCACACCTCTAGCACTGTGATACAGTGCCTTAGACTGCAGCGCCACTCGGGAGGACAAACCTTTTCCATTTCTAACACTAGATCAGGTTCTATGGTTTTATGGGGATCATTTCCTAAACCAAACAAATGTAATTTCTAAAACAGACCAATGGCAGGTATCAATGGACATTTCCTGATATCAGGGGACACCTACATCAAGAAATTCCCCAAATTGCAGTCTGCAATTACACCATATTCCATGGCTGATCATACCTGGATGTTGTCTTGTGGTGCTATAGAGTGCCACAGTATGAGTCATAATACCCACAAAACCTAGCGGTCAAACAGGAAAATGGTTCCAAAAGTTTTCCCAACACTAATTTTTCCCACAGAGGATTTTAGAAACACTTAAAATAAGGGCTGGATTTCGTGTAGGCTTACCCTGGCGTGTTGTTTTCATAGCCATGTAAATCTCCCTAGAACAAGGTGATGTTTATAAAGGCAAACCCTCTTACCACACCATTCCAGCGCCTTCCCAGCTCCTTCCAACACCTTCCCAGTTAGGAGGCTAATAGAGCCCAGCTGAGGTTCATTAGTTAATCAAGTGTGTGATTGACTGGACAATTACCCAAACAGTTGAGAAGGCTGCTGTTCACCTTCAGAGCTGATTTTTCTTGAGCGTTTCTTTAACTTTAAATGAACTGCCCTCTACCTCCAGGGAGTGATGTACTGACACTACACAATGTAGCTCATGGTCCTCCGGGCCAGCAGGTGGTGCTGGTGCACGCATTCTCCGCCATTTGTGGCAGAGCCTTGGGAGAGGCCACCGCCACAGACCAGAGCTATGAGGGGTCTCAGGGTACAGAGGCTCAGTGAGGCAGAGTAAACGGCTTAATTCCCTAGGCTTGATTACATCTTTTTACAAACAGAAATGCTCAAGAATAAGGAACTTAAAGTATAACTTCAGTATCTAAGGTTTCTCGTAACTGAAAGTATTTAAGCTCACAACTTGTCTGCTGCTGTCTCCAGTCCTTTCTCCTCTGAACGTGAGCAGCAGCCTTCTCAACTGTTTGGGCTAATGGTCCAGCCAATCACACAAAATTATGACAAACAATATATATATAGATGACATTGGTTTTAGCGTTGTTAAATAGGAATGGCGCTCACATTGGCTTGGTCTCGTAGTGAGGAGCCTATTAAACGTAGCTAGTTTCATAAACATATTTTGGGGAATTCGTAAATTAATTGGAATAAATGACCAAACTATAAAACTAGCTAGCCGGCTATGGGTAATTGTAGCTAGCTACCTGAAAGTAGTGCTAGCTAGCTACGTTAGGTTGGTTGTTTTTAAGCTCAACTTTAAGATTTCCACCAAGGACATTGCCTCTCCGAACATCACCTTCCCTGCTTGGGCAAGTGATATTTAAGGTACACTCGGATGTGACGATATAAAACGTCATTCAAGGGCTGAGGGTTTAAGGGCCGAGGGCTGTTTACTCTGCATTTGAACTACAGCTGTTACGCTCATTGTTGGAATGAGATCAAGGTGCAGCATGGTAAGCGTACATCTTTCTTTCATTAGATGAACAGCGACAAAACAAAGAAAATACAAAACAAACGTAACGTTCTGCAGGCTTCACAGCAGCTATACAAAAACAAGATCCCACAATCACAGGTGGGAAAAAGGGCTGCCTAAGTATGATCCCCAATCAGAGACAACGATAAACAGCTGCCTCTGACTGGGAACCATACTAGGCCAACAAAGAAATAGAAACATAGATATGCCCACCCAAGTCACACCCTGACCTAACAAAATAGAGAATAAAAAAGGCTCTCTAAGGTCAGGGCGTGACAACCGCTTTCTAAAACAGGAGGCACAGTGCCAACCGTAAGGTCTGGGGCAACGGGAGCCTGACAAATTCTGTGACAACCCCTCATCCCGCTTCCTCTGAACACTCAGCAAGATGGGCCCAAGCAGCCCCTCCAGACCCCAGGTTTCCTACCCAAAATGTGAGCCTGATCCAAGGGTCCTCCTCTCTCCATATGCCAGGATGTGGGAGGGTTTAAAAAAGGTTCACTAAAAGCAGATCTGGGCATTCAAAACTGTGATATTGAAGAAGGAAAAGGATGGAAGAAAACCCTCGTTAACCCAAGTCAAAGATCAAATAGCCCAGCATGTATGTCAGCGTGAGCTAAAAACAGTAAGCTATTCATTCTCCTGCTGACCACTTATAAGTAGGATTCTACAATTAATAAAAAAAAGAGAAGGCACCACAGGTTCAAAAGTAGTGTGGAAAAAATGTATGTCTCTTTACTGGGGCCTGGAGTTTTTCCTGATCAGTTAAAACTCTGGGTCCTATTCGTAGGCTATGACAAAATATTGTTATTACAGATAGCTTCCCTTTTCATCCGTGCTATGACTAGGGCTAACGTTTTTCTTATCATGTGAATTGGAAACACTCCTGGCCTAAGGTGGATCAAACTCTTTCAAACTACCACAATCTTGTTTTATTAATTCTGAATCTGATATCAAAAGAGCCAGAGACAACAACTTCAATGGACAACATACTCTGAGGTTTCGTGAACTACTGTAGCACGGCTGAGCGTTATGCAAAGAATGGTTACAATGTCTTCAAGTATTAATTTCATAACCTGGCGGGGGCTGTGGTGGTCTTCCCCCAGATTTTTGGGGGGCATCTCAAGTTCATCTCAAGTTCATTGAATTTCTACACAACCTATTGACCCATTGCCATTCTAGCCATCTCTACTGTAGTTTCAATCTTTTTGTCCAGTGTTTGCTGCACAGAGAGAATAAAGTGGTGTATCTGCAAAAATTCACCTCAGCTTTGTCAAAGACTGGTTCACCCTTGACTTCCTGACCCCGTCCACCATCTGATCCTGCTAAAATGAGGCTTAACAAATAATTCACTCAGTGTACATTTATACATTATATTATCCAAGAATAGAATCAATAGTTCAATAATTTAAATTACCATTATTCCCAGATACCAGACTGTAGCTTTAAGCTAAATTAAATGTAACTATATGTAATAAAAGTCATAATTTATTAGGAGAGGACCATAAACAATAACTAGTAATGCTGCCTCCCGGGTGTGGGGGGGGATTAGTAATACTTTAAATGATATGTATGTACAATCCTGTTTCTCTGGTTGTGTAAGATGCTGTTGTCACCTAACTCTGTCTCTAAATCCACAATGGCTGTGCACATCTCGTGTTCTTACCCCCAACCCCTGTAAGTCTGAAACTTGCATGTTCGGAAAGAGGTATCTCTGTTCCGAACAAGTCTCTCCTTATCCTATTTTTTAAGAACAAACAGTTCTTAGTACGAGAACACAGAAGACCATCGGTTGGTTCAACAAATTGAGACAGTTGTGGTGGATTAAGAAAATGGAACAAGGTTGGGCAATACAAGGCAAGCCCCAACTCAGAATCATGGGGCACTCTATTCACTTTTGTGTTTGTATTGTGACCATCCCCCTAATCAATACGTTTTTAATAAAGTTATTATCCTGATTGGTGATTGACCTCGTCTCTCCTCATTACTGGTCATTTAAAATATCCACCACAATACTAGTGTCAGAATCAAGTGGTGTCAGTATTCACATCCTGCTTCACACAGGCAAAAGAGACGTACCCTGAGAATCGGGGTCTACCGCTCAATGCGATGGTGTCCATGGATCAATTTAAAGCAAAAATGTCGGCCGGAATCAGTATCAGAGCCACGCAGTTCCCCAAAACAAGGGACTTTACATCTAAGAGGATAATTAAGCTGTTGCCATGTAGCTTCTGTAGGCCTACCCATCAACTCAAGAAGAAACATTGTATCCATTCACTGATATTGTTAATAATATACTAAATTCACCTGAGCTCCATAGACTGGTCTTCCCTGGCTGTCTGACACTGTTGGGACACCTTCCACCATCTGATCCTGCTAACCCATGATGAGCATAGTGTTGTGTACTAACTGTGCACCACAACAGTGAAGCCTGTAGAGCTGTTTATTACCGTGTCATTGTGAAAAGTAGGCAGTTAGCTCACTGACAGATCAATAACGTTGCACAACTAATAAAATGACACATTGCACTGAAAAAAATTAAGAATATCAGTCTTCAATTGTTTTGCCGCTGGTTTCATTGTTTGATTCAGATCTAGTGTGATGGAGGCAAAAATAATAGCTAACGTTAGAGAGATAGCTAACTAGCTAACGTTAACTAACATTTGGCTAGCTCTCCCACAAAAGTTACATCAACTAGCGAAAGCTAGCCAAGTTAATTTACTTCTGTTGAAAAGGGACAAAACATTTCCATACACACAACAGCTTTAAGATAGCAAAATGAAATGGCTATTATAGCACTATCTGACAGAAAGCTAGCGGCTAGAGCTGAACATATTGACATATTGATTATCGCGGACTACGCCCAAATCCCCGACACTCAAGAAGAAGGAGGAGAAGGAGGAAAGACATGTGGGATACCTGACAAGACTTCGTTGGAGATTGGATAAATTGCCTCTACCCTCCGTTCTATTGGTGAAAGTGCAATCACTGGAAAATAAACTGGATGAGCTCCGTTCGAGACTATCCTATCAATGTGATCTGAAGAACTGTAATATCCTACATTCCTCAGAGACGTGACGGAACAAGGACATGGTAAATATATATCTAGCTGTTTTTCTACACATCGGCAGGACAGAGCGGCTGCGTCGGTTAAGCTCAGGGGAGTGGGTGCGTGTCACTTTGTTAACTAAAACTGGTGCACGATCTCTAATACTAAGGAAGTCTCGAGGTTCTGCTCGCCTGAGTTAGAATACCTCATGATAAGCTGTAGACCACACCATTTACCAAGAGAGTCTGAATCTATATTTTCTTCGTAGCTATCTATTTACCACCAAAAAACGATGTTTGCACTAAGAACACACTCAACGATAAGGGCATTAAACAATCAAGAAAAGTATTACCCAGAGGTCGCGCTCGTAGTGCCCAGTGACTTTAATGCAGGAAAACTGAAATGAATTTTACAAAAACTTTACCAGCACGTCACCTCTACAACTAGAGGTGAAAAAAACTCTAGATCACCTTTATTCCACACACAGAGACACATATAAAGCTCTCCCTCGCCCTTCTTTTGGCAAATTTGACCATAACTTTATCCTCCTAATTCCTGTTTACAAGCAAAAACTGAAACAGGAAGTCCCAGTTACGGCCACAATACAGAGGAAGCAGATGCCAAGCTATAGGGCTGTTTTGCTAGCACAGACTGGAATATGTTCCAGGATTCATCGGCTGGCATTGAGGAGTTTACTGCATGCATTAATAAGCGTCTCGAAGACGTTGTCCGCACAGTGACCGTGCGTACATATCTCAACCAGAAGCCATAGATTACAGGCAACACCCGCACTGAGCTAAAGGCCAGAGCTGCCGCTTTCAATCAAATCAAAGTTTATTTGTCACGTGTGCTGAATACAACAGGTGTAGACTTTACAGTGAAATGCTTACTTACAGGCTCTAACCAATAGTGCAAAAAAGGCATTAGGTGAACAATAGGTAAGTAAAGAAATAAAAGAACAGTAAAAAGATAGGCTATATACAGTAGCGAGGCTATAAAAGTAGCGAGGCTACATACAGACACCGGTTAGTCAGGCTGATTGAGGTAGTACGTACATGTAGATATGGTTAAAGTGACTATGCATATATGATGAACAGAGAGTAGCAGTAGCGTAAAAGAGGGGTTGGTGGGTGGTGGGTGGCGGGTGGCGGGACACAATGCAGATAGCCCGGTTAACCAATGTGCGGGAGCACTGGTTGGTCGGCCCAATTGAGGTAGTATGTACATGAATGTATAGTTAAAGTGACTATGCATATATGATAAACAGAGAGTAGCAGCGTAAAAAGAGGAGTTGGGGGGGCACACAATGCAAATAGTCGGGTAGCAATTTGATTACCTGTTCAAGAGTCTTATGGCTTGGGGGTAAAAACTGTTGGGAAGCCTTTTTGTCCTAGACTTGGCACTCCGGTACCGCTTGCCATACGGTAGTAGAGAGAACAGTCTATGACTGGGGTGGCTGGGGTCTTTGACAATTTTCAGGGCTTTCCTCTGACACCGCCTGGTGTAGAGGTCGTGGATGGCAGGCAGCTTAGCCCCAGTGATGTACTGGGTCGTACGCACTACCCTCTGTAGTGCCTTGCGGTCAGAGGACGAGCAATTGCCGTACCAGGCAGTGATGCAACCAGTCAAGATGCTCTCGATGTTGCAGCTGTAGAACCTTTTGAGGATCTCAGGACCCATGCCAAATCTTTTTAGTTTCCTGAGGGGGAATAGGCTTTGTCGTGCCCTCTTCACGACTGTCTTGGTGTGTTTGGACCATTCTAGTTCGTTGGTGATGTGGACACCAAGGAACTTGAAGCTCTCAACCTGCTCCACTACAGGCCCGTCGATGAAAATGGGGGCGTGCTTGGTCCTCCTTTTCCTGTAGTCCGCAATCATCTCCTTAGTCTTGGTTACATTGAGGAATAGGTTGTTATTCTGGCACCACCCAGCCAGGTCACTGACCTCCTCCCTATAGGCTGTCTCGTCGTTGTCGGTGATCAGGCCTACCACTGTTGTGTCGTCTGCAAACTTAATGATGGTGTTGGAGTCGTGCCTGGCCATGCAGTCGTGGGTGAACAGGGAGTACAGGAGGGGACTGAGCACACACCCCTGGGGAGCTCCAGTGTTGAGGATCAGCGTGGCAGATGTGTTGCTACCTACCCTCACCACCTGGGGGTGGCCTGTCAGAAAGTCCAGGATCCAGTTGCAGAGGGAGGTGTTTAGTCCCAGGATTCTTAGCTTAGTGATGAGCTTTGAGGGTACTATGGTGTTGAACGCTGAGCTGTAGTCAATGAATAGCATTCTGACATAAGTGTTCCTTTTGTCCAAGTGGAAAAGGGCAGTGTGGAGTGCAATAGAGATTGCATCATCTGTGGATCTGTTGGTGCGGTATGCAAATTAGAGTGGCTCTAGGGTTTCTGGGATAATGGTGTTGATGGGAGCCATTACCAACCTTTCAAAGCACTTCATGGCTACAGACATGAGTGCTATGGGTCTGTAGTCATATAGGCAGGTTGCCTTTGTGTTTTACATTTACATTTTAGTCATTTAGCAGACGCTCTTATCCAGAGCGACTTACAGTAGTGAATGCATACATTTCATACATTTTTTCCCCCCCTACTGACCCCCCGAGGGAATCAAACCCACAACCCTGGCGTTGCAAACACCACGCTCTACCAACTGAGCCACAGGGAAGGCCGTTCTTGGGCACAGGGATTATGGTGGTCTGCTTGAAACATGTTGGTATTAAAGACTCAATCAGGGACATGTTTAAAATGTCAGTGAAGACACCTGCCAGTTGGTCAGCACATGCCCGGAGCACATGTCCTGGTAATCTGCCTGGCCCCCGCAGCCTTGTGTATGTTGACCTGTTTAAAGGTCTTACTCACATCGGCTACAGAGAGCGTGATCACACAGTCGTCCGGAACAGCTGATGCTCTCATGCATGCCTCAGTGTTGCTTGCCTCGAAGCGAGCATAGAAGTGATTTAGCTCGTCTGGTAGGCTCGTGTCACTGGGCAGCTCGCAGCTGTGCTTCCCTTTGTAGTCTGTAATAGTTTGCAAGCCCTGCCACATAATACGAGCATCGGAGCCGGTGTAGTATGATTCAATCTTAGCCCTGTATTGACGCTTTGCCTGTTTGATGGTTCATTGCAGGGCATAGCAGGATTTCTTGTAAGCTTCTGGGTTAGAGTCCCGCACTTTGAAAGCGGCAGCTGTACCCTTTAGCTCAGTGCGAATGTTGCCTGTAATCCATGGTTTCTGGTTGGGGTATGTACGTAGTCACAGTGGGGATGACGTCCTCGATGCACTTATTGATAAAGCCAGTGACTGATGTGGTGTATTCCTCAATGCCATCGGAAGAATCCCGGAACATGTTCCAGTCTGTGATAGTAAAACAGTCCTGTAGTTTAGCATCTGCTTCATCTGACCACTTTTTTATAAACCGAGTCACTGGTGCTTCCTGCTTTAATTTTTGCTTGTAAGCAGGAATCAGGAGGATAGAGTTGTGGTCGCATTTACCAAATGGAGTGCGAGGGAGAGCTTTGTACGCATCTCTGTGTGTGGAGTTCAGGTGATCTAGATTTTTTTTCCCCTCTGGTTGCACATTTACCATGTTGATAGAATTTTGGTAGAACTGATTTAAGTTTCCCTGCATTAAAGTCTCCGGCCATTAGGATCGTCGCCTCTGGGTGAGTGGTTTCCTGTTTGCTTATGTCCTTATACAGCTGACTGAGTGCGGTCTTAGTGCCAGCATCTGTCTGTGGTGGTAAATAAACAGCCACGAAAGTATAGTTGAAAACTCTCTAGGCAAGTAGTGTGGCCTGCAATTTATCACAATATACTCTACTTCTGGCGAGCAAAATCTAGAGACTTTCTTAGATTTCGTGCACCAGCTGTTGTTCACAAATATGCACAGACCCCCCCCCCCCGTCTTACCGGAGTGTGCTGTTCTATCCTGCCGGTGCAGCGTATATCCCGCTAGCTGAATATCCATGTCGTCATTCAGCCACGAGTCCGTAAAACATAGGATATTACAGTTTTTGATGTCCTGTTGGTAGGATATTCGTGATCGTACCTCATCTAATTTATTGTCCAATGATTGCACGTTGGCGAGTAGTATTGACGGTAACAGTTCTGCCTTATCCAGGTCCTGACCAGGCATCCGGCTCTTTGTCCTCTGTACCTGTGTCGCTTCCTCTTGCAAATAACGGGGATGTCAGCCCTGTGGGGTGTTTGGAGAATGTCTTGTGCGTCCTCCTTGTTGTAGAATTTTTTGTTGTTGTCTAATCCGAGGTGAGTGATCGCTGTCCTGATATCCAGAAGCTCTTTTTTGCCGTAAGATACAGTTGCAGAAACATTATGTACAAAATAAGTTACAAATAACGCGAAAACCCCCCACATAATAGCACAATTGGTTGGGCGCCCGTAAAACTGCTTCCATTTCTTCCGACCCCATTTTGAACAATGAAGGGGATAAAAGGATAAGGATGATAATCCTGACCAACAACTGTCTGTCATATACAGTGCCGACAGAAAGTATTCAGACCTCTTGACTTTTTCCACATTTTGTTACGTTACAGCCATATTCTAAAATTGATTAAAAAAATAAAACTCAGCAATCTACACACAATACCCCATAATGACAAAGTAAAAACAGGTTTTTAGAAATGTTTGCAAAATTACTAAAAATAAAAAACAGAAATACCTTATTTACATAAGTATTCAGACACTTTGCTATGAGACTCGAATTTGAGCTCAGGGGCATCCTGTTTCCATTGATCAACCTTGAGATGTTTTTAGAACTTGATTGGATTCCGCCTGTGGTAATTTCTATTGATTGTCCATGATTTGGAAAGGCACACACCTGAATATACACTGCAAAAGTTTTCACCCCCTTGGCATTTTTCCTATTTTGTTGCATTACAACCTGTAATTTAAATGGATTTGTGGTATCTATGGTATGACTTAAAGATTGCTGTACACCAGTGGAACCCATCCAACTTGAAGGAGCTGGAGCAGTTTAGCCTTGAAGAATGGGCAAAAATACCAGTGGCCAGATGTGCCAAGCTTATAGAGACATACCCCAAGAAACTTGCAGCTGTAATTGCTTCAAAAGGTGGCTCTACAAAGTATTGACTTGGGGGGGTGAATAGTTATGCACGCTCAAGTTTTTTGGTCTTCTTTCTTGTTTGTTTCACAAGAAAAAATATTTTGCATCTTCAAAGTGTTGTGTAAATCAAATGATACAAACCCCCCAAAAATCCATTTGAATTCCAGGTTGTAAGGCAACAAAATAGGAAAAATGCCAAGGGTGGTGAATACTTTTGCAAGCCACTGTTTAAGGTCCCACAGTTGACATTGCATGTCAGAGCAAAAACCAAGCCATGATGTCAAAGGAATTGTTTGTAGAGCTCCATGACAGGATTATGTCGAGGCACAGATCTGGGGAGGGGTCCCAAAACATTTCTGCAGCATTGAAGGTCCCCAAGAACACACTGGCCTCCATCATTCTTAAATGGAATAACTTTGGAACCAACAAGACTCTTCCTAGAGCTGGCCGCCCTGGCCAAACAGCAATCGGGGGGAGAAGGGTCTTGGTCAGGGAGGTGACCAAGAAACCAATGGTCACTCTGACAGAGCTCTAGAGTTCCTCTGTGGAGATGGTAGAAACTTCCAGAAGGACGACCATCTCTGCAGCACCATACTTTAGTTTATTTGGTAAATATTTTCTTAACTCTTTCTTGAACTGCATTGTTGGCTTGTAAGTAAGCATTTCACGGTAAGGTCTACACTTGTTGTATTCGGCACATGTGACAAAGTTTGATTTGATTTTGACATGCTGGTAGAAATGAGGTAAAATGGATTTAAGTGTGCCTGCATTAAAGTCCCCAGCCATTAGGATCGCCACTTCTGGATGAGAATTTTCTTGTTTGCTTATGGCCATATATAGTTTGTTGAGTGCAGTCTTAGTGCAATCATCGGTTTGTGGTGGTAAATAGACAGCTACGAATTACATAAATGAAAACTCTCTTGGTAGATAGTGTGGTCTACAGCTTATCATGAGGTATTCTACCTCAGGCGAGCAATACCTAGAGAATACCTAGAGACTTCTTTAATATTCGACGTCGCGCACCAGCAGTTATTGACAAATAGACACACACCAACACACCTCGCCTTACCAGACGTAGCTGCTCTGTCCTGCCGATGCACGGAAAACCCAGCCAGCTCTATATTATCAGTGTCGTTGTTCAGCCACGACTCAGTGAAACATAAGATATTACAGTTTTAATGTCCCGTTTGTAGGACAGTCTCAACCGTAGAGCATCAAGTTTGTTTTCCAGTGATTGCACGTTGACCACTAAAACCAACGGTAATGGCGATTTACTCACTCGCCTATGAATCCTAACAAGGCACCCCAACCTTCTCCCTCGGTACCGCCGCCTTTTCTTCACGCTAATGGCGGCCGATTTGGGCCTGTTCTCCAGAAACCTGTATATCCTACGAGTCGGACTCATTAAAGAAAACATCTTCGTCCAGTTCAAGTTGAGTAATCGCTGTTGTCAGGGTTTTCGCTGCTGGTCATTAAAGTCAAGTGCAGGAGATCAGAGAATAGGTGATCAGGCGTCTTTATTAGCCAAGCAACAAACAGACGGGCGCAAACAGCTACAACTCAAGCCAACCAGCAAAAGTGACAAGCGCAAAATACCGTCAATAATAGAATAATAAGGTTCACCAATAATTCCCCACATGGGGTACAGACAATGCCCAGGGTGAAAAAACCAGACTAGCGCGATACAACAAACACAAAACAAAAACAATTCCACACAAAGACATGGGGGGAACAGAGGAATATATATATCCAGTGTGATTAGGGAATGTAAACCAGGTGTGTGGGGAACAAGACAAAACAAAAGGAATAATGAAAAAAGGATGGCTTTTCATCTTTTGTTTCATTTTTTATTAATTCACAGTAAGGCTTCCCTCTCTGTGTTTCTATCCAGTTTCCAGCACGTGACCCTCCCCCAACTACACCATGGATTACAATTTCCCCCTGCAGAACGTCTCCCATTCATAAATCGACATCTCTCACCTGCTGCACACATCAGCACTGGGATTTCTGACAATAGAGCTCTGCACTCTCACAAAAAAACGAAACAAAAAAAATGTCCGCCACGGCTGGTGTTTTCACATACATTGTTCTTGGCGTACCTCAGGGGTATGTTTTAGAACTGCTTTTTTTCAAAGTGCTCCATTGAAAACCATTAATGTGTGGATGTTATCCTTTCATTCAAATGTGCTCGTTCAGCTGAAAATGACTGGATATGACTGGCAGCTAAGAACCAGAACACCTGCCAGATTAATTTCAAACAATTTATGTCAAGAGCCCAGAAGATGGAGACAAAGAAAGTATTGAAAAATTAAGTTATTTTAGACGGGGCTCATAACTGATTTTTTTATACATTGATGGCAAGTCATCTTTGGTTACATGTTTTCCTTGCTGGGCCTGACATGACGTTAAAATCTTTTATAACCGGAGTGTTTTTTTAAAGGCAAGCATTTCACAGAACTATTGTTTCAGTTGTGGTCTAAATCTGAAACTGTGACTAATCGTTGGAATTAATTGTTTTGCGTTTCACCTTGCTCAGCGGAACACTAACACACATTTTTATGCCAAAGACATGCTTGTCACTGGCAGGACTGGGGAGTTTGTTAGGATCTAAATAAATATGAAAGGAGCATCATCCACCTCTGGCCTGCTGGCCCCCCTACCTCTGAGGAAGCACAGTTCCCGCTCAGCCCAGTCAAAACTGTTCGCTGCTCTGGCACCCCTATGGTGGAACAAGCTCCCTCACGATGCCAGGACAGCGGAGTCAATCACCACCTTCCGGAGACACCTGAAACCCCACCTCTTTAAGGAATACCTAGGATAGGATAAAGTAATCCTTCTAACCCCCCCCCCTAAAAGATTTAGATGCACTATTGTAATGTGGTTGTTCCACTGGATATCATAAGGTGAATGCACCAATTTGTAAGTCTCTCTGGATAAGAGCGTTTGCTAAATGACTTAAATGTAAAATGTAAATGTAAAAAGTTAGAGGAAAACTCACTCCAGTCTTCAGAAAACCTAACCCTGGGATGAGGTTATATCTTTCAGTAGGACGATAAAAAAATGTTTATGCCAAAGACACACCAGAATGGCTTTCCAAGAGGTGTTTAGTGTTCCTGAGTGGTCTAGTCTGTCATGACTTAAATCTGCTTAAAATAAATCAGAGACACAGTTTGAATATTGCTGTCCATCAATGATTCCCAACCAAATTTAATGACCTTGAGCAATTTTGACAAAAACAATTGATATATGTTGCTCTAAGAGCTGTGCAAAGCTGGTAGAATCTTTTTCCAAATAATTCACAGCTTTAATGGCTCCCACAGGTGCTTCCACCAAGTATTAACTCAGGCGAGTAGATTTATCCAATTATTTATTTTTTTTAAATTTTTACGTTCTATAACTTTCTTTCACTTTTAAAATGTGAAAAAGGTTCAAGGGGTGTCGACTTTCTATAGGCACTGTAAGTGTTAGGTACATGCGGTCTGTTTCAGTTCCCCTGGTGACGCTCCATGCCCAGCCTGTGTTCGTTTTTATCGGCCCACGTCTTAATCCCACGATGACTCCTTGGCTGTGTGTGTATTTGTGTGCATGTGTGTTGTGTGTGTGTCTCATCACCCAAACACGTGAACGTGTTGCTCTGGACTGGACCATGCAGGATGGTAGGAAGTAAGTGGACTTTGCTTTGCTACAACCATGTTTCACATGCAGAATATATGGCCTTTCATTCACTTAAACAAATATACACACAATCAGCTGGAGAGTAAGAGAACCACAGGCTTTTTATCCTCAGCAAAGTGACATGCAATTTACTCAGAGTAACAGGTACCGCTGAGCCAAAAGGAGGAAAGGAGAAGTGCATCGCAAACAAAACACCATTTAACAATTTTGATGGGTGATGGCCTAAGAGGCAATAGTCGTTAGTCATTGATTTGTTACAATCCAGACAGAGAAACCTTCTGCAGACATATATTCATTTGTATGTCTACTGGAATGGTTCAAGAGGCCGTTACAACACAGCTGCCAGTGATGATCTAATACTAGAAGTAGAGTAATTGTTGAAACAATAAAGCAGAATCACATGAAAACCTTGGATTTGTCTGGCAGCATGCCTGTGAGCTCCAAGAATAACAAGCTGGGTTTTCTACAGGAGATGGAAAAAGGAATCTATTCAAATAAAATAATTCTACACTAGCAAGCAAAGGCTGAAGTCGCTGGTTGCATGATGCTTAGAGCCATACAGAGCTAGAGTGTTTTTAGTCAATGACAGGGTCTGAGAAGAAAGATGGGGTAGTTAAGTGGTTGGGCTGGACTGTGTTCACTCCCATGTACACACTAATACTTATCAATTGTTAAGATGTTGAATATCTTCCAGGTTGTTGTCAGTGTTACACTATCTCTACATAAATTATTTCCCTAAGCCAAGGACACTAAATCCATTCAACTCTACTGCAAACCACAGGCTCCCTCTACTGTCAGAATCATAGAATATGGAAAACCCACAGAATGAGCAGGATTTCTTCACATAACAAGAGTCAGTGCCAAACCAAAAGCATCCTCTGGTTGTTTGATCACTAAAAGTGAGAGACAAGTGAAATGCATAATATACAGTACAGTACAGTACAACACATCAACAAGCACATGTACACAGTGTTGTTTCAATTCCTCTCCCAAGACATGTAATGCAGCATTATTATTTGGGTTTGTCATTTTGATTGCTTGGTAGGTTTACAAGTTAGTAATTGCGGGGGTTCTAAGCTGACGTATGGACTTGTTTTAATATGGTCATACCATGAATGATTTAGCTATTTAATTTAGAATTTTAGGACCCCGTTAGGTATAAAAGAAAAATACAATACAAATGTTTGATACAATATTGAGTTTGGCCTTTTGAATAACACACGCATAAATGGCAAAAAAAGACAGTAAAACAAAATCATAAGGAATAAGGTTTTGAAGTGTCTGCCCTATATCTAGAAGATACAAGAAAGCTCAGGAAATAGATATATATATATTTGTTACACATATTTAACCCCTTTTTTAGGTAGCACAAAACTGCCTCCATACTTCCATGTATTTTTGAACCGGTACCGGTTACCTTCAGATGAGTCCCGTGACACTTGTGTGGGTCACATTAGTGGGGTCACATTCATTTGTAGCCCAAACTGTTTGGATGCTACAAACACAAGTTGGCATATCAACGGTACCAACTTCAGATGAGTCCTGTGGGGCTTGTGGCGATCTTTTTTTAACACAGGCATCTCTCTTTTCACTTTGTCATACAGGCCAGTAATATGGAGTGAATGTAATGTCACCGTCAATGACTGGGGAGTTTGTTAGGATCTAAAGAAATACAAAAGGAGCAAAGATCAGGTAAAAAGTTAGAGGAAAACTCACCCGTCTTCAGAAACCTAACCCTGGGATAAGGTTTTATACATTTGTTTATGCCAAAGACACACCAGAATGGCTTTCCAAGAGGTGTTGAGTGTTCCTGAGGGGTCGAGTCTCAGTCCTGACTTAAATCTGTTTAAGGTTTGAATATTGCTGTCCATCAATGATTGCCAACCAAATGTTGACAAAAACAATGGATATACATTGTGCAAAGTTGGTAGAATCTTATTCCAACTGATTCACAGCTGTAATGGCTGCCAAAGGTGCTTCCACCAAGTATTAACTCAGGGGGTGGAGGGTGGAGACTTATCCACCATTTCGCTACACCCGCAATAACATCTGCTAAATATGTGTATGTGACCAATTTCAATTATGATATTTCAGAATATTTCATTCTTAATTTGTAAAATGTTCTATAACTTTCTTTTACTTCGAAAATGTAGAGTAGGTTGTGTAGATCTGTAGGAAATAAATATAATTGAATCCCTTTTTAGATTTTAAAGCAGCAAAATGTGAAAAAAAAGTTCACGGGGGTGTCGACTTTCTATAGTGTTAAGTACATGTGGTCTGTTTCAGTTCCCCTGGCGACGCTCCAGACGGATTACCAGGACGTGTACTCAAAGCATGCGCAGACCAACTGGCAAGTGTCTTCACTGACATTTTCAACCTCTCCCTGACCTACATGTTTCAAGCAAACCACCATAGTCCCTGTGCCCAAGGAAGAGAAGGTAACCAAGGAAGAGAAGATTACCGCCCGTAGCACTCACTTCAGTAGCCATGAAGTGCTTTGAAAGGCTGGTTATGGCTCACATCAACACCATCATCCCGGATAAACTAGAACCACTCCAATTCGCATACCACCCCAACAGATCCACAGATGACACAATCTCAATCGAACTCCACACTGCCCTCTCCCACCTGGACAAAAGGAACACCTATGTGAGAATGCTGTTCATTGTCTACAGCTCAGCGTTCATCACCATAGTGCCCACAAAGCTCATCACTAAACTAAGTACCCTGGGACACCTCCCTCTGCAACTGGATCCTAGACTTCATGACGGGCCACCCCCAGGTGGTAAAGGTAGGCAACAACACGTCTAACACGCTGATCCTCAACACTGGGGCCTCTCAGGGGTGCGTGCTTAGTTCCCTCCTGTACTCCCTTTTCACCCACGACTATGTGGCCAAACACGATTCCAACACCATCATTAAGTTTGCTGATGACACAACAGTGGTAGGCATGATTACCGACAACAATGAGACAGCCTATAGGGAGGAGGTCGGAGACCTGACACTGTGGGGCCAGGCCAACAACCTCTCCACCAATGTCAACAAGACAAAGGAGTTGATCGTGGACTACAGGAAAAGGCGGGCCGAACAGGCTACACCAGTTTCACATGCAGAACATATGTACACCTCAGGCAACAGAGGAGAGGTTACACAGTAGACCCAAATCAAGGAGCCTAATATGACAAGAAACTGAACTGCTTACATCTGTCATCCAATCACAGTGGAAGTAAAAACATTTGTTTGTAACCTAAACGGTTCGGATGATGCAAACAGAAGTTGGCACATCGACGGTACCGGCTTCAGATGAGTCCCTTAGGGCAAAACGGAGACAACCATCGTGTTCGTGATAGTCTCATCTTTCCATAAGGTGGTCATATTAGTTTGTATGCCAAACAATGCAGACACGGCTAGAGACGTTTTCACGAGAAGACCGATTTTCAGTATGTCTCATGGTCTGACAAACACTGCTGTAGCTCGGCTCCCTTCCACCGCAGATGCGAAGGGCAGTCATAGGCAGAGATATCTCTAGCTTAAACTGATGGATTTTGATGGTGATTTTTTGTATTATGTTACTTAGATTGACGCACCGGTGCAAAAATAAACTCTTAAGAGGTTTGCACAGGTGACGTTCAAATGAGTCATAACAGATCCAGGAAACCATATTCATTTCCTTTCACTATTCTAGTCTCTCATTATTCATAGGTAGAAGTTTGACGTGGCAAGGAGGTGACTTTCATTTTACTAGAACAGAAACAGAATCTTAGACACGGGACATATAAAGACCTGTGTTCTAGGAAGCCATCACATTAAGGTTATTCCCTACTCTGGTTATTAAAAGGCTCTGAACTTGTCAATCAAGTCAAGCACAAGCAGTCAAAAATGTATGCTAATTATAGTCCAGACGAAGTAGTTAAATGTAGGATGATGGCCAGGATGACGAACTCTAACGATTCAGGATTGGAACGAGGATATGGAAACGACTACCAGATCACAACGCGTACATACTTCCAACAGCCAGATTCCTATACTCGCTCAGTGAGCACAGAGAGAACCCCAAATGTGAGAAACAGGTGAGTCAACAAGGACAATTATTGGGTTGTCATTCTGTTGTTGACCAAGATTATACTTTTGAATGTATAACTGAAGGAGAATACTGATCTAACTTTTATAATCTTACTAAAAAAGACTAAAACATAATTCCATTATCATACTCCAACAGGAAGTGGAATGGGGGTTCCAAGACGTTCCAGAAAAGACCTTATTCTCGTAAGACAACATTTAAAATCTATTACCAAATCATTGAGAAATCTTTTGCACAAACCCCATGTACACTGTTTATTTGTTTTGTAAAGGATGCAACAGCAAATCCATTAAAGGACATACAATCTAAAACATTTATCTGAAAACCGACCATAATATAGATTATGCAGTGCCTTCAGAAAGTGTTCACACCCATTGACTTTTTCCAACTTTTGTTGTGTTACAGCCTGGATTTAAAATTGATTAAATTCAGATTTCTTTGTAACTGGCCTACAAACAATACCCCATAACGTCAAATTGGTAGTATGTTTTTAGAAAATGTTACAAATTAATTAAAAATGAAAAGCTGAAATGTCTTGAGTCAAAAGGTATTGTAAAAACTATTGGTTCGCTAAATCCGGAGAAATGACGGACCATGTAAAAATCAGACTAAAAGGACCACGTAAAAACGGTTGGCTGGTGGTATGCTCTCACCAGTCTGAGTGGTCGGCTGTGAATGCCCTCACCCGCTATATACTTATAACTGATTGGTTCTGATTGGTTCAGTCCTCTATAGTGCTGTCCGGTTAGAAGATGATGTTGAGGCCCATCACTATACTCTTGATAGTCACTACCACACACACACACACACACACACACACACACACACACACACACACACACACACACACACACGTTTCCATTTGAAGATGTTTATTGGATTTTGGTCATCCGAATGACTTGGAATCTTATTGTTGTGGTTCTATAAAACAAAGATATGCATACATGTAAACAGTATTAGTTAAAGGGTATGACTATGCAATTTACATATCTGTACATGAATAAATAGCAAATGGCATTACACTTGTCTATAAAGGGCTATAAACACAGCATCACTATAAACATCAATTTAAACATTCACCTCTTGGAGAGAGAAACAAATTACTTGGATTGACAAAGGGTCAAGATTTATGACACCCTCTCTCTCCAGCCTTGTGTGAGAATGTTATCAGATCTGCCCTGGCGCAACAGGGTCATAAATTACTCTGCGCATGAGCAAGCTCCAAGAACTGTCTGGGATGACTCTAGAAGCTCACCCATGGCAGCACGATAAAACACCTTAATAAAGGCCACTATGGAAAACGCTGTGGAAGTGTGTGGATGCAAAAGACAATGTTCACCAATACAACAATTAAACAACTTCTGCTAAATTATTGCAACCAATGCAATAATAACACTTATGGCAGTACAGAATTACATACAGTTGTAGTCGGAAGTTTACATACACCTTAGCTAAATACATTTAAACTCAGTTTTTCACAATTCCTGACATTTAATCCTAGTTATAATTCCCTGTCTTAGGTCACATTTCACATTTTAAGAATGTGAAATGTCAGAATAATAGTAGAGAGAATGATTTATTTCAGCTTTTATTTCTTTCATCACATTCCCAGTGGGTCAGAAGTTTACATACACTCAATTAATATTTGGTAGCATTGCCTTTAATTTGTTTAACTTGGGTCAAACGTTTCGGGTAGCCTTCCACAAGCTTCCCACAATAAGTTGGGGGAATTTTGGCCCATTCCTCCTGACAGAGAT
The DNA here is from genome assembly GCF_901001165.1 of Salmo trutta. Classification (NCBI taxonomy): domain Eukaryota; kingdom Metazoa; phylum Chordata; class Actinopteri; order Salmoniformes; family Salmonidae; genus Salmo; species Salmo trutta. Next base: position 24,871,279 of record NC_042966.1, on the reverse strand, counting down.
GGTGTAACTGAGTCAGGTTTGTAGGCCCCCTTGCTCGCACACGCTTTTTCAGATCTGCACATTTTCTATAGGATTGAGGTCAGGGCTTTGTGATGGCCACTCCAATACCTTGACTTTGTTGTCCTTAAGCCATTTTGCCATAACTTTGGAAGTATGCTTGGGGTCATTGTCCATTTGGAAGACCCATTTGCGACCAAGCTTTAATTCCCTGACTGATGTCTTGAGATGTTGCTTCAATATATCCACATAATGTTCCTCCCTCATGATGGCATCTATTTTGTGAAGTGCACCAGTCCCTCCTGCAGCAAAGCACCCCTACACATGATGCTGCCACCCCCGTGCTTCACGGTTGGGATGGTGTTCTTCAGCTTGCAAGCCTCCCCCTTTTCCCTCCAAACATAACAATGGTCATTATGGCCAAGCAGTTCTATTTTTGTTTCATCAGACCAGAGGACATTTCTCCAAAAAATACGATCTTTGTCCCCATGTGCAGTTGCAAACCATAGTCTGGCTTTTTTATGGTGGTTTTGGGCAGTGGCTTCTTCCTTGCTGAGCGGCCTTTCAGGTTATGACAATATAGGACTCACTTTACTGTGGATATAGATACTTCTGTACCCGTTTCCTCCAGCATCTTCACAAGGTCCTTTGCTGTTCTTCTGGGATTGATTTGCACTTTTCGCACCAAAGTACATTCATCTCTAGGAGACAGAACGCGTCTCCTTCCTGAGCGGTATGACGGCTGCGTGGTCCCATGGTGTTTATACTTGCATACTTTTGTTTGTACAGATGAACGTGGTAACTTCAGGCATTTGGAAATTGCTCCCAACGATGAACCAGACTTGGCTGATTTATTTTGATTTTCCCATGATGTCAAGCAAGGAGGCACTGTGTTTGAAGGTAGGCCTTGAAATACATCCACAGGTAGACCTCCAATTGACTCAAATGATGTCAAGTAGCCTATCTGAAGCTTCTAAAGCCATGACATAATTTTCAGCAATTTTCCAAGCTGTTTAAAGGCACAGTCAACTTCGTGTATGTAAACTTCTGACCCACTGGAATTATGTGGATACAGTGAATTATAAGTGAAATAATCTGTGGAGTGGTTTAAAAACAAGATTTAATTTGTGGAGTGGTTTAAAAACAAGATTTAATGACTCCAACTTAAGTGTATGTAAACTTCCGACTTCAACTGTATGATAAGCAATACGCGAAGCAGCAATACAGTAGAACATATGGCTGAAACTTATCAAAGTAACATGAAGTAATTAGTGGTAATTATCTATTACTACACAGCATGTGCGTCTTCTCCCTTTGGACGACGATGACACTCCGACCTGAGTGGACAGGCGGTGTCCAGATGTGCATTACCAAGCACTCTGATTGGTTGGGAATGGCAGGGCTATGATGGGTGATTGATAACTTAAGTAGGCTGAGCAGCCAAACTAACGGGACTGAAGGGAAACTTAAGGGACTGTGAGGGGAAGTTGGATAGAGAGGAGAGGTGAGGACGGCCTTTTTTACAGGCATTGAAGCATAAATCAGTTCAGGAGTAAAGATTTGTTTAACAAGTCACATAATAAGTTACATGGACCCACTCTGTGTGCATAACCTCTCCAGGGTAGGTGGGACGCTGGCCAACATCCGGTGAAATTGCAGAGCACGAAATTCAAAAATACTAAATTCAAATATTTAACATTCTTGAAAATATATGTGTTATACATCAAAATAAAGCTTAACTTCTTGTTAATCCAGCCGCCGTGTCAGATTTCAAAAAGGCTTTATGGCGAACCATGTGATTATCTGAGGACAGCGCCCCACATACAAACACATGAAAATCATATTTCAACCAGACAGGTGCGCCACAAAAGTCAGAAATAGCGATATAATAAATGATCAACCAACCAACCAACCGTGGCTCAGTTGGTAGAGCATGGTGTTTGCAACACCAGCATGGTGTGTGCAATGCCCGGGTTGTGGGTTTGATTCCCACGGGGGGCCAGTAGAAGAAAAAAAATGCATGGTATGAAATGTATGCATTCACTACTGTAAGTCGCTCTGGATAAGAGCGTCTGCTAAATGACTAAAATGTAAAAATGTAAGATCTTCTTTTGGCACTCCAAAATGTCCCAGAAACATCACAAATGGTCCTTTTCTTCAATAATGTCCTTCTTTATGTCCCAAAAATGAAAGAAATACACCGGTTTCAACTCGCCCAACATGCCTATAAAGTAGCTAATAAGTTACCTGTAAACTTGGTCCAAACATTTCAAACAACGTTCCTAATCCAACCTCAGGTACCCTAAAATGTAAATAAAATCGATCAAATTTAAGACGGAATAAACAGTTTCTAATACCGGATAAAAACGTGAAGCGCATTCCAGTTCACTCGCACCAAAACAGTAGAGTCCATCTGGAGTGACACTTACAATGAATAGCACTACTTCTTCATTTCTCAAAAGAAAAACATTGAACAATTTCTAAAGACTGTTGACATCTAGTGGAAGCCATAGGAACTGCAACCAGGTTCCTAATAAAAAGGGAGTCCCATAGAAATTCTTTGGAAAATCCTATGACCTCAATTGTTTTCTTCCCCTGGATGGTTTGTCCTTGGGGTTTCGCCTGCCAACTCAGGTCTGTTATACTCACAGACATTATTTTAACAGTTTTAGAAACTTTAGAGTGTTTTCTATCCAAATCTACCAATTATATGCATATCCTAGCTTCTGGACCTGAGGGACAGGCAGTTTACGTTGGGCATGCTTTTCATCCAGATGTCAAAATACTGCCCCCTACCCCAAAGAGGATAATAGTGTTTAACATGATTTTTGAATGATTACTTCATCACTGCACATACAGATAATTGTAAGGTCCCTCAGTCGAGCATTATAGATTAAACCACAAAGACCAAGAAGGCCACCTATTGGTAGATGGGTAAAAATAAAATAACTGAATATCCCTTTGAGCATGGTGAAGTTATTAATTACACTTTGGATGGTGCATCAATACATCCAGTCACTATAAAGACATCCTTCCTAACTCAGTTGCCGGAGAGGAAGGAAACCGCTCAGGGATTTCACCATGCATTACAGAGTTTAAAAGCTATGATCAGAGAAAATTGAGGATGGATCAACAACATTGTAGTTACCCCACAATACTAACCTAATTGACAGACTGAAAAGAAGGAAGGCTGTACAGAATAAAAAATATTCCAAAACATGCATCCTGTTTGCAACAAGGCACTAAAGTAAAATGGCAAAAAATGTGGCAAAGCAATTTATTTTATTTGGATCTCTACTTGTAGAGCTTGCTGTACCTGTTGAACCGATTGTCTTGCTGTATAAATTGTAGTATAATCTGCAAATATAGTAGCTTGAGTTCCAGATAAGGCATAAATAAGGTCGTTGGTATAAATTAAGGAAAGAAGTGGCCCAAGGCAGCTGCCCTGCGGTATTCCCCTGTTTAAAGCATGAGGGGAAGAAAATTACCCTTTTATATAGGCGGACTGTTTCTTGTCCGTTAGATATGACTGTACCCAATTCAATGCTGTCTCCTTAAACCCATAATGCAATAATTTTGTCAAAATTATTTCAATGTTCCACTAAATCAAATGCTGCACTGGAATAAAAAAAATTGTACACCCACACACCTGCCATTATCCATAGCATTGAGCCACTGGTCAGTCATGTCAACCAATGCAGTGGAATGGTTTTTGCGAGAAGCATGCTGATTGGCTGCGATCAGATTGTTCTTTTCCATATACTCCCATATTTGTCTACTCACAATACCCTCCAATGTCTTACTGAGTGAAGGGAGTAGATTGATTGGTCGACTATTAGCAGGTGTAATGGGTTCTTTGCTGTCTTTGGGATTGGACACAGTTTAGCATGCTTCCATACATTTGGAAATTTCCCCTTTTCCAGTGACCAATTAAATATGTATTTCAGTCGAGCTGCAATCTGGGGAGCAGAATAGCGAAGTAAAAAATGGTCCATAAGATCATAACCTGTAGATTTACCATTGGGTTTTCTGCTCATAATATGATCATCAATCCATTGGACAATAGCTTGTTTGTAAGAATGGGCGTTTACATTATCTCTCAGTAAATTAGTTTTCTTTGTAAACAAAATCTGCAAAATGATTGGCCATATCAGCTGGTTTTGTTATTGTTCTCCTGTCAACCTCCACACTAGATGGGCATGATAGATACATTACCAATCAAAAGTTTGGACACACCTACTCATTTTTTATGTTTACTATTTTCTACATTGTAGACCGAAAAAGTGTTAAACAAACCTAAATATATTTTAGATTTGTGATTATTAAAAATATCCACCCTTTATCTTGATGATGTAGTCTATTTCAGAAGAAAAGAATAGCATACTCTGAGTTGTCCTTATGTTAGGTCCTGATGTGGCTATGGCAAATAATTGTGGGCTACACTAGTACATTTAGCAGACAAGATTTGCTTATAATTTTGTGGTATTATTTTATATTATTTTACAGTATGAAGAATACAATTGAACAAAGCTGAATAAAATATCAATATTTTCTCCAAACAATTTGAGGGAGTGTGCACATGCGGCTATTCTGTGTTGAGTGGTTAACAAAGTAATAGGTACTCCTATATGCTTAATTTAGAGTTATTCATGTAACTTTAGTTGTTCTACAAATGCTGGGCAATATGTTTAGATTTTTAATACATTGTAAGGATGCATGATGAGGCATGAGCTCTGCTTTGTTTTTTGCGCAGGCTGTACACACTCCAATAGTGTCTCGTTCACAATTTCAAACCACAGCTCTTGGCATTACTCAATCATTTAGTTCTATTTGAATTATTATGATCCTTCCAATTTATATTAATATCACCCAAAATGAATACATCTGTTACTATCTGTGGCCTGGTCAAACCTAGTGCAAAGGTCACTCATCCTACCAATATGTGTGCCTGGTGAGGCAGATGTACTTGAGTCCATAATACCTCTACTTGAAATACATTAAGATCATCCCTCCTCTTAAAGGGTATATGATTCTGAATGTACAATGCTACACCACCACCATTCCTATTCCTATCCCTTCTAAGTAGACTATATCCATGAATGTTAATTTGCCCATCATTAACAGATGTGTTTCGGTTAAAGCTAAAATGTGAAGATTATTTATGTTTACTAAGTTAAAAATCTCATGTATTTTGTTAGGAAGGATACATACATTAAAACCTCTTGAAGCGCTCGTCCCGCATGCGGGATCAACATCCAGCGAAAAATCATATCGCCATATTCATAACCGAACCATAGCAAAATGTAATAATTTTTTTTCTCAAATATAGGACTATTTTATATCGTTTTATAGATACACCTCTCCTGAATCGAACCACGTTGTCCGATTTCAAAAAGGCTTTACAGCAAAAGCAAAACATTAGATTATGTTAAAGGAGTATATCGTCAAAGTAGCCACATCGCCATTTTCCGATAAACCACATGCATCACAAATAACCAAAAAACAGCTAAATGCAGCACTAACCTTTGACAATCTTCATCAGATGACACTCCTAGGACATCATGTTACACAATACATGCATTCTTTTGTTCGATAAAGTTCATATTTATATATAAAAACAACATTTTACATCGGCGCGTGATGTTGAGAAAATATTTTCTCTCAAATGCATCCGGTGAATCAGCGCCACAATTTACCTAAATTACTATTCGAAAACATTTTTAAAATGTAATATTGTCATTCAAAGAATTATAGATTAACATCTTGTGAAAGCACCCGCATTGCCAGATTTAAAAATAACTTTACTGGGAAATCACACTTTGCAATAAAAGGGGATAATATACTCAGAAAAATAGGCTAGCGATACAGGTCAGCGCCATCTTGGAACAATCGAATATCAAATCTATTCTTGTATACTATTGTAAATATTCCCTTACCTTTGATTATCTTCATCAGAAGGCACTTCCAGGAATACCAGGTCCACAACAAATGTAGTTTTGTTCGAAAAAGTTAATCATTTATGTCCCAATAGCTTCTTCTTGTTAGCGCGTTCCGAAGGCTACTCAAAATGTACCGTAGTGCGCGGGACTTCTCGTCACGAATGTGCAAAAAAAAAAAGTAAGTTCGTTCAAACATGTCAAACATTGTATAACATAAATCTTTAGGGCCTTTTTCAACCAGAGCTTCAATAATATTCAAGGGGGACGATTGCATTGTCTTTCTAAACGTTTCGAAAGGGGAGGGTAGCCAGGGGCGCCCGCATCATAATGGTAATGGCCCTCCCCCTATGACCAAGTTCCACAGCCTCTCATTCAGTCAGTTTGTACCGTAGAAGACTCAACCCACTTTGTAAAGACTGGGGACATCTAGTGGAAGCCATAGGAAGTGCTCAATGAATCCTAACTCACGGTGTGTTTTATAGGCAAAGTGCTGAAGTTGAGTCCACAAATCAGATTTCCACCTCCTGTTAGGATCTGTCTCGGGGTTTTGACTGCCATATGAGTTCTGTTATACTCACAGACACCATTCAAACAGTTTTAGAAACTTTAGGGTGTTTTCTATCCACATCTACTAATTATATGCATATCCTAGCTTCTGAGTTTGAGTAGGAGGCCGTTTAAAATGGGCACGTATTTTTTTCAAAAATCGTTGTAGCGCCCCCTATCCTTGGCGTGCGTCAAGAGGTTTTAACCTGAGCTATATGCAGCCCTTTCCTTGTCCTGTGAAGATCAATAGAGCATGTATTCGTTATAGTTGAAGCTGTCATGCATTACAACACACAAACTCAGATTTGAACATTGCATTAAAATAGCCAAGGATTTACTCTAGAGTCCTGATACAATTGCCCGTTGATGTAAAGTTTATCCATCACCAAGGAGACTCATTGGTTCAGGCAACACTTTGGCGGGAATTCTAGACTGGCACATAATGCATTGATGTCCTCTCGTAGTATATCCAAGATATTATTATTATTATTATTATTATATTTTTTTGTACTTATTAGGGATCCCCATTAGCTGCTGCTCTTCCTGGGATCCAAACATATTAAAGCATTTACATTAAATATAAAACAAAATATAAAACAGTACATAACATTATTACGCCACTACATATCTAAACTCAGCAAAAAAAGAAATGTCCCTATTTCAGGACCCTGTCTTTCAAACATAATTCGTAAAAATCCAAATAACTTCACAGATCTTCAATGTAAAGGGTTTAAACACTGTTTCCAATGCTTGTTCAATGAACCGCAAACAATTAATGAACATGCACCTGTGGCACGGTCGTTAAGACACTAACAGCTTATAGACGGTAGGCAATTAAGGTCACAGTTATGAAAACTTAGGACACTAAAGAGGCCTTTCTACTGACTCTGAAAAACACCAAAAGAAACATTTACATTTACGTCATTTAGCAGGCGCTCTTATCCAGAGCGACTTACAAATTAACAACTACCCGAGTTACACCAGGAACGCATAATCCCTCCATCAGTGCTCAGACTGTCCGCAATAGGCTGAGAGAGGCTGGACTGAGGGCTTGTAGGCCTGTTGTAAGGCAGGTCCTCACCAGACATCACAGGCAACAACATCGCCTATGGGCACAAAATCCCCGTGACTGGACCAGTTAGGACAGACAAAAAGTGCTCTTCACTGACGAGTCACGGTTTTGTCTCACAAGGGGTGATGATCGGATTCGCGTTTATCGTCGAAGGAATGAGCGTTACACCGAAGCCTGTACTCTGGAGCAGGATCGATTTGGAGGTGGAGGGTCCGTCATGGTCTGGGGCGGTGTGTCACAGCATCATCGGACTGAGCTTGTTGTCATTGCAGGCAATCTCAATGCTGTGCGTTACAGAGAAGACATTCTCCTTCCTCATGTGGTACCCTTCCTGCAGGCTCATCCTGACATGACCCTCCAGAATGACAATGCCACCAGCCATACTGCTCGTGCTGTGTGTGATTTCCTACAAGACAGGAATGTCAGTGTTCTGCCATGGCCAGCGAAAAGCCCGGATCTTAATTCCATTGAGCACATCTGGGACCTGTTGGATCGAAGGGTGAGGGCTAGGGCCATTCCCCCCCAGAAATGTCCGGGAACTTGCAGGTGCCTTGGTGGAAGAGTGGGGTAACATCTCACAGCAAGAACTGGCAAATCTGGTGCAGTCCATGAGGAGGAGATGCAATGCAGTAATTAATGCAGCTGGTGGCCACACCAGATACTGACTGTTACTTTTGATTTTGACCCCCCCCCTTTGTTCAGGGACACATTATTCAATTTCTATTAGTCACATGTCTGTGGAACTTGTTCAGTTTATGTCTCAGTTGTTAAATCTTGTTATGTTCACACAAATATTTACGCATGTTAAGTTTGCTGAAAATAAACGCAGTTGACAGTGAGAGGACGTTTCTTTTTTTGCTGAGTTTACAATACAAAATGTTCAATATCACCATACAACAATATCACAATGTATGTGTATGCATATGCATTCATTTTATCATCAATTTCTCTCAGCCAATCATCAGTCATTTGTGTAAGTGCTCTGCTTGCTGATTGTCCTTCCCTATAACCGTGCTAAAAGTCTGTTGTCAATTTGTTTACTGTGAAATAGCATTGTATCTGGTCAAACCAGATCCAGCAGATTTGCAAGCAGAGTAAAACAAAATTAACAAAACTGATGTATCTTTCAGGACCTATTCAGGCTGTCGGTAGATACACCCAATACAAAAATTTAATTAAATGATTGTGTACTCACTCCTGCCTGCTATATTGAACTATTTGTCAAAAATAATTTACCGATTCTCGAAAGACATTCGCTCTGCTAATCGTCAGCAGGAGGAGAACAATTAATTTTTTGTCCTGAATACAAAGTATTTTGTTTGGGACAAATGCAATACAACACATTACTGAGTACCAATCCTCATATTTTCAAGCATAGTGGTGGCTACATCATGTTATGGGTATGCTTGTGATCGTTAAGGACTGGTGAGTTTTTCAGGATAAAAAAAGAAACGTAATAGAGCTAAGCACAGGCAAAATCCTATTGGAAAACCTGGTTCAGTCTGCTTTCCACAAGACACTGCGAGATGAATTCACCTTTCAGCAAGACAATAACCTAACATGCAAGGCCAAATATACACGAGTTCCTTACCAAGAAGACAGCAAATGTTCATGAAGGGCCGAGTAACAGTTTGACTGAATTTTGTTTCAGAATCTATGGCAAGACCTGAAAATGGGCAGCGGTCTAAGGCACTGCATCGCAGTGTTGCATCATAACTACAGCCTGGGGTTTGATCCCAGGCTGTGTCATTACTATCCGTGACTGGGAGTCCCATAAGCGGCACACAATTGGCCCAACGTCTTCTGGGTTAGGGGAGGGTTTGACCGGGAGGGGGCTTTACTTGGCTCATCGCACTCTAGCAACTCCTTGTGGCAGGCCGGGTGCCTGCAGGCTGACTTTGGTCAAGTTGAACGTTGTTTCCTACGACACATTGGTGCAGCTGGTTTCTGAGTTAAGAGAGCGGGTGTTAAGAAGCGTGGTTTGGCGGTTCATGTTTCGGAGGACGCATGACTCAACCTTTGCCTCTCCCGAGCTGTTGGGGAGTTGCTGCGATGAGACAATCACGAAATTGGGGGTAAAAATTACAACAACAAAAAAAGACCTGAAAAAGGTTGTCTAGCAATGATCAACCAATTTGACAGAGCTTGAAGAATTTTGAAAAGAATAATGGGGAAATGTTGCACAATCCATGTGTGGAAAGCTCTTACAGACTTACCCAGAAAGACTCACAGATACAATCGCTGCCAAAGGTGATTCTACTATGTATTGACTCAAGAGGTTGAATATTTATCTAATCAAGATATGTTAGTGTTTAATTTTTCATAATATATTTGACAAATGTTAGACTTTTTCTTCCACCTTGACATTACAGAGTTTTTAAAAAATGTAACCTTGATTTAACTAGGCAAGTCAGTTAAGAACAAATTCTTAATTACAAAGACAACCTAGGAACAGTGGGTTAACTACCTTGTTCAGGGGCAGAACAAGATTTTTACCTTGTCAGCTCAGGGATTCAATCTAGCAACCTTTCGATTACTAGCCCAATGTTCTAACCACTAAGGTACCTGCCGCCCCAGGTAGCTTAGAATTTTTTAAGCTTAAATCTTATAATTTATTTTCATTTTTTTATAATTAAATCCATTTCAATCCCACTTTGTAACATCAAGGGGTGTAAATACTTTCTGAAGGCAATGTATTTGAAGAACTGCATCATAAGCAGTTTTGATATTGTAAAGTGTACCTAAAAATGCAGGAAGTAATGGTACAAGAGTGGGGTTGGGAAATATGCTAACCTGAGATTTTAATGTACCTGAAAAACACCTTTAATGCAGGGAGGAATGGTTCCAGGAGGGCTTCATTAGAATACACCATACAAAGGGGAAAAGAAAGGAATACATCTGCTCTGTATGACACAAGTTGCAGAACTACACAAGGTGAGACAGTAAAGATTTGTCGCACAATATACAGTACCAGTCAAAAGTTTGGACACACCTACTCATTCAAGGGTTTTTCAATTTTTTTCTATTTTCTACATTGTAGAATAATAGTGAAGACATCAAAACTATGAAATAGCACATATGGAATCATGTAGTAACCAAAAAAGTGTTAAACAAATCAAAATTGATTTTATATAATTGAGATTCTTCAAAGTAGCAACCCTTTGCCTTGATGACAGCTTTGCACACTCTTGGCATTCTCTCAACCAGCTTCATGAGTTAGTCACCTGGAATGCGGTCACAACTTGCAGACTTGTTTACGCTGTTGTGCGTTTTTGTTGCCGTTTTTACTTTGCTACCTGACGGTTTTTACTTTTTCATTACCGTATATTTTTACTTTTTCCCTCACTCAACTTTTTTTTTCATTCAACTTTCCTACCCCGGAGGTTTTATCTGGACATGGTTCGTCAGGACTTCAAACAGCCGAAGCTAAGTAACATTAACATGATGCCTTCTAATTGCAGTCGTTGTACTCATAATATACAGGAGAACGATCGCCTTACGGCAAGGATAGCTGTGCTGCAAGCCCAGCTTCAGACGCAATCGTTAGGCAAGGGTCATTTCAGTGTAGGAAAGGATGAAACAGCGTCTGTGCCACCAGCAAGTACAGATAGTAACGTTAGTATAAACCCCCTCGCACGGTCCCCGCAGCCGGACAACTTTCTCATGGCTTCTGGAGGGAAACGCTGTAGGAATGCTCAACCGGTGTCGCTTATTCAGCCGACAGAAACTTTCAACCGGTTCTCCCCGTTAAGCGAGTCGGAGTCGGAGGCCGAGACTTCTCTGGTCTCTGCTCCTCCCGTTGTGGGGTCTGAGACGCCGACGGCTCCCACCATTAGCTCTGACAAATTGAAAACCCTAGTCATTGGCGACTCCATTACCCGCAGTATTAGACTTAAAACTAATCATCCAGCGATCATACACTGTTTACCAGGGGGCAGGGCTACCGACGTTAAGGCTAATCTAAAGACGGTGCTGGCTAAAGCTAAAACTGGCGAGTGTAGAGAGTATAGAGATATTGTTATCCACGTCGGCACCAACGATGTTAGGATGAAACAGTCAGAGGTCACCAAGCGCAATATAGCTTCAGCGTGTAAATCAGCTAGAAAGATGTGTCGGCATCGAGTAATTGTCTCTGGCCCCCTCCCAGTTAGGGGGAGTGATGAGCTCTACAGCAGAGTCTCACAACTCAATCGCTGGATGAAAACTGTTTTCTGCCCCTCCCAAAAGATAGAATTTGTAGATAACTGGCCCTCTTTCTGGGATTCACCCACAAACAGGACCAAGCCTGGCCTGCTGAGGAGTGACGGACTCCATCCTAGCTGGAGGGGTGCTCTCATCTTATCTACGAACATAGACAGGGCTCTAACTCCTCTAGCTCCACAATGAAATAGGGTGCAGGCCAGGCAACAGGCTGTTAGCCAGCCTGCCAGCTTAGTGGAGTCTGCCACGAGCACAGTTAGCGTAGTCAGCTCAGCTTTCCCCATTGAGACCGTGTCTGTGCCTCGATCTTGGTTGGGCAAAATTAAAAATGGCGGTGTTCGCTTCAGTAATCTTACTAGTATAAAGACCTCCTCCATTCCTGCCATTGTTGAAAGAGATTGTGATACTTCACATCTCAAAATTGGGTTACTTAATGTTAGATCCCTCACTTCCAAGGCAGTTATAGTCAATGAACTAATCACTGATCATAATCTTGATGTGATTGGCCTGACTGAAACATGGCTTAAGCCTGATGAATTTACTGTGTTAAATGAGGCCTCACCCCCTGGTTACACTAGTGACCAAACCCCCCGTGCATCCGGCAAAGGCGGAGGTGTTGCTAACATTTACGATAGCAAATTTCAATTTACAAAAAAAAAAACAATGACGTTTTCGTCTTTTGAGCTTCTAGTCATGAAATCTATGCAGCCTACTCAATCACTTTTTATAGCTACTGTTTACAGGCCTCCTGGGCCATATGCAGTGTTCCTTACTGAGTTCCCTGAATTCCTATCGGATCTTGTAGTCATAGCAGATAATATTCTAATTTTTGGTGACTTTAACATTCACATGGAAAAGTCCACAGACCCACTCCAAAAGGCTTTCGGAGCCATCATCGACTCAGTGGGTTTTGTCCAACATGTCTCTGGACCTACTCACTGCCACAGTCATACTCTGGACCTAGTTTTGTCCCATGGAATAAATGTTGTGGATCTTAATGTTTTTCCTCATAATCCTGGATTATCGGACCACCATTTTATTGCGTTTACAATTGCGACAAATAATCTGCTCAGACCCCAACCAAGGAAGATTAAAAGTCGTGCTATAAATTCTCAGACAACCCAAAGATTCCTTGATGCCCTTCCAGACTCCCTCTGCCTACCCAAGGACGTCAGAGGACAAGAATCAGTTAACCACCTAACCGAGGAACTCAATTCAACCTTGCGCAATACCCTAGATGCAGTTGCACCCCTAAAAATTAAAAACATCTGTCATAAGAAACTAGCTCCCTGGTATACAGAAAATACACGAGCTCTGAAGCAAGCTTCCAGAAAATTGGAACGGAAATGGCGCCACACTAAACTGGAAGTCTTCCGACTAGCTTGGAAAGACAGTACCGTGCAGTATCGAAGAGCCCTCACTGCTGCACGATCATCCTATTTTTCCAACTTAATTGAGGAAAATAAGAACAATCCAAAATTTCTTTTTGACACTGTCGCAAAGCTAACTAAAAAGCAGCATTCGCAAATGGAGGATGGCTTTCACTTCAGCAGTAATAAATGTATGAACTTTTTTGAGGAAAAGATCATGATCATTAGAAAGCAAATTACGGACTCCTCTTTAAATCTGGGTATTCCTCCAGGGCTTCATTGTCCAGAGTCTGCACAACTCTGCCAGGACCTTGGCTCAAGGGAGATACTAAAGTGTTTTAGTACTATATCTCTTGACACAATGATGAAAATAATCATGGCCTCCAAACCCTCAAGCTGCATACTGGACCCTATTCCAACTAAACTACTGAAAGAGCTGCTTCCTGTGCTTGGCCCTCCTATGTTGAACATAATAAACGGCTCTCTATCCACCGGATGTGTACCAAGCTCACTAAAAGTGGCAGTAATAAAGCCTCTCTTGAAAAAGCCGAATCTTGACCCAGAAATTATAAAAAACTATCGGCCTATATCGAATCTTCCATTCCTCTCAAAAATTTTAGAAAAAGTTGTTGCGCAGCAACTCACTGCCTTCCTGAAGACAAACAATGTATACGAAACGCTTCAGTCTGGTTTTAGACCCCATCATAGCACTGAGACTGCACTTGTGAAGGTGGTAAATGACCTTTTAATGACGTCAGACCGAGGCTCTGCATCTGTCCTCATGCTCCTAGATCTTAGTGCCGCTTTTGATACCATCGATCACCACATTCTTTTGGAGAGATTGGAAACCCAAATTGGTCTACATGGACAAGTTCTGGCCTGGTTTAGATCTTATCTGTCGGAAAGATATCAGTTTGTCTCTGTGAATGGTTCGTCCTCTGACAAATCAATTGTAAATTTCGGTGTTCCTCAAGGTTCCGTTCTAGGACCACTATTGTTTTCACTATATATTTTACCTCTTGGGGATGTCATTCGAAAACATAATGTTAAATTTCACTGCTATGCGGACGACACACAGCTGTACATTTCAATGAAACATGGTGAAGCCCCAAAATTGCTCTCGCTAGAAGCCTGTGTTTCAGACATAAGGAAGTGGATGGCTGCAAATTTTCTACTTTTAAACTCGGACAAAACAGAGATGCTTGTCCTAGGTCCCAAGAAACAAAGAGATCTTCTGTTGAATCTGACAATTAATCTGGATGGTTGTACAGTCGTCTCAAATAAAACTGTAAAGGACCTCGGCGTTACTCTGGACCCTGATCTCTCTTTTGAAGAACATATCAAGACTGCTTCAAGGACAGCTTTTTTCCATCTACGTAACATTGCAAAAATCAGAAACTTTCTGTCCAAAAATGACGCAGAAAAATTAATCCATGCTTTTGTTACTTCTAGGCTCGACTACTGCAATGCTCTACTTTCCGGCTACCCGGATAAAGCACTAAACAAACTTCAGTTAGTGCTAAATACGGCTGCTAGAATCCTGACTAGAACCAAAAAATTTGATCATATTACTCCAGTGCTAGCTTCCCTACACTGGCTTCCTGTTAAGGCAAGGGCTGATTTCAAGGTTTTACTGCTAACCTACAAAGCATTACATGGGCTTGCTCCTACCTATCTTTCCGATTTGGTCCTGCCGTACATACCTACACGTACGCTACGGTCACAAGACGCAGGCCTCCTAATTGTCCCTAGAATTTCTAAGCAAACGGCTGGAGGTAGGGCTTTCTCCTATAGAGCTCCATTTTTATGGAATGGTCTGCCTACCCATGTGAGAGACGCAGACTCAGTCTCAACCTTTAAGTCTTTACTGAAGACTTATCTCTTCAGTAGGTCCTATGATTAAGTATAGTCTGGCCCAGGAGTGTGAAGGTGAACGGAAAGGCTGGAGCAACGAACCGCCCTTGCTGTCTCTGCCTTGTCGGTTCCCCTCTTCCCACTGGGATTCTCTGCCTCTAACCCTTTTACAGGGGCTGAGTCACTGACTTACTGGTGTTCTTCCATGCCGTCCATGGGAGGGGTGCGTCACTTGAGTAGGTTGAGCCACTGACGTGGTCTTCCTGTCTGGGTTGGCGCCCCCCCTTGGGTTGTGCCGTGGCGGACATCTTTGTGGGCTATACTCGGCCTTGTCTTCGGACGGTAAGTTGGTGGTTGTAGATATCCCTCTAGTGGTGTGGGGGCTGTGCTTTGGCAAAGTGGGTGGGGTTATATCCTGCCTGTTTGGCCCTGTCCGGGGGTATCATCGGATGGGGCCACAGTGTCTTCTGATCCCTCCTGTCTCAGCCTCCAGTATTTATGCTGCAGTAGTTTATGTGTCGGGGGGCTAGGGTCAGTCTGTTACATCTGGAGTATTCTCTTGTCTTATCCGGTGTCCTGTGTGAATGTAAATATGCTCTCTCTAATTCTCTCTTTCTTTCTTTCTTTCTTTCTCTCGGAGGACCTGAGCCCTAGGACTACCTGGCATGATGACTCCTTGCTGTCCCCAGTCCACCTGGCCATGCTGCTGCTCCAGTTTCAACTGTTCTGCCTGCGGCTACGGAACCCTGACCTGTTCACCGGACGTGCTTGTTGCACCCTCGACAATTACTATGATTATTATTATTTGACCATGCTGGTCATTTACGAACATTTTAACATCTTGACCATGTTCTGTTATAATATCCACCCGGCACAGCCAGAAGAGGACTGGCCACCCCTCATAGCCTGGTTCCTCTCTAGGTTTCTTCCTAGGTTTTTGGCCTTTCTCAGGAGTTTTTCCTAGGGAGTTTTTCCCAGCCACCGTGCTTCTTTCACATGCATTGCTTGCTGTTTGGGGTTTTAGGCTGGGTTTCTGTACAGCACTTTGAGATTTCAGCTGATGTACGAAGGGCTATATAAATAAATTTGATTTGATTTGATTTGATTTGATTTGAATGCATTTTAATTAACAGTTGTGCCTTGCTAAAAGTTAATTTGTGGAATTACTTTCCTTCTTAATGCGTTTGAGCCAATCAATTGTGTTGGGACAAGGAAGGGGTGGACCACCACAGGAAAGGAAGACCCAGAGTTACCTCTGCTGCAGAAGATAAGTTCATTAGAGTTAACTGCACCTCAGATTGCAGCCCAAATAAATGTTTAATCTCAACATCAACTGCTCAGAGGAGACTGCGTGAATCAGGCCTTCATGGTCAAATTGCTGCAAAGAAACCACTACTAAAGGACTCCAATAAGAAGAAGAGACTTGCTTGTACCAAGAAACACATGCAATGGACATTAGGCCGATGGAATTCTGTCGTTTGGTCTGATGAGTCCAAATTTGAGATTTTTGGTTCCAACCGCCGTGTCTTTGTGAGACGCAGAGTAGGTGAATGGATGATCTCCGCATGTGTGGTTCCCACAGTGAAGCATGGAGGAGGAGGTGTGATGGTGTGGGGATGCTTTGCTGGTGATACTGTCAAGGATGTATTTAGAATTCAAGACACACTTAACCAGCATGGCTACCACAGCATTTTGCAGCGATACGCCATCCCATCTGATACGCCATCCCACTATCATTTGTTTTTCAACATGACAATGACCTCCAGGCTGTGTAAGGGCTATTTGACCAAGAAGGAGCGTGATGGAGTGCTGCATCAGATGACCTGGCCTTTACAATCACCCGACCTCAACCCAATTGAGATGGTTTGGGATGAGTTGGACCATAGAGGAAAGGAAAAGCATCCAACAAGTGCTCAGCATATGTGGGAAGTCCTTCAAGACTGTTGGGAAAGCATTCCAGGTGAAGCTGGTTGAGAGAATGCCAAGAGTGCAAAGCTGTCATCAAGGCAAAGGGTGGCTACTTTGAAGAATCTCAAATATATTTTGATTTGTTTAACACTTTTTTGGTTGCTACATGATTCCATATGTGTTATTTCATAGTTTTGATGTCTTAACTATTATTTTCAATGTAGAAAATAGGAAGAAAAAAAAACCTTGAATGAGTAGGTGGGTCCAAACTTTTGACTGGTACTGTATTTTGTTAAACATTTTATAATGTAGCTTCCACAATATCATACAAAATAATTATATTCATTTGACATAGGTGACACTTCAACAGCACACAAAATCCCAAGCTGTTTGTTAAAGATGATTGTGAATGACCTACAACCATTGTCCATTGTTGAAGACAAAGGTATCTGCGCTGTTATGAGGGCCATTGAGCCCACACTGAAAATTTCACGACTGACATCCAAAGACCTACGCTTACAACTTCTTCAAATGTATAAAGAGACTAAAGAGATGGTGAAAAAAGAATTGGCTTCATCAGATGACATTTCGTTGACATCAGAATTGTGGGTTTCAAGAGCTGAAGTATCTTTTGTGACGGTGACCTGTCACTATCTAGGCAAAGACTGGCATCTGAAGTCCCATGTGTTGGAAACAGCCAATTTACCTGATGAACATACGCCAAAAAACATAGTGGACCAGTTGCTGAAGACAGCAAAAGCATGGGGCATTAAAGACAAAATCCATACCGTTGTCATGGAAGGAGGAACAACCATGAAGGACGAAGTCTCAAAAGCTGGATGGACACACATCTCTTGTCTTGCTTATACTTTGGATTTGGCGTTCAAAGACGTCCTAGAAAAATATCCTGGACTTAAAACTCTGCTGAAAAAGTCCCAGAATGTTGTGAGGTTCTTTCACTGTGACATCAAAGCAGAACAAAAACTCAAGGAGTATCAACTGAAGCTAAATTTGCCTGAAAGTGGACTGATCCAGTCTGTTGGTAACGGTTGGCTCTCTTCACTCAGTATGCTGGAGCGATTTGTAGAACAGCACCAGGCCATTACAGCTGTTCTCCTTCAGAGGCTTGAGTACAACCTATGGCTTGCAGATGAAGACATAAAGACAATCAAAGATGTCATAGCCGCACTTCAGCCTTTCAAAAAGGCAACAAGAGAAATGTCAAGAGCGGGATATGAATCCATATCATGTATCATTCCACTTGTGACCAGATGTCAGAGAGACATCGAAAAGTTGGCACGAAACGGTAACGAGGTAGCATTCGGTCTGGCCAAAATATGTGAATGGCATTTTTGCAATGTCAAGTTCAACCGCTGGCTTACAGTTAGCACAGTCCTGGACCCAAGATTCAAGAAGCTCCTACTCTCTGATGATAACAATGTCCAGTTATCCAGAGGACAAATCCTCAAAGCAATGGATGACATCAGCACAAGTGTAGTGTCTGCTCCAGTTGGTTCTGGCAAACAATCACACTTTGATTGTGACTTTATGAGGTATGTCAAAGAGAGACCCATCACAATGTTTCAGAGCCCCCTGAAATGGTGGAGGGTCAACAAAGACTTAGTGGATCTAAGAAGGATTGCATGTAAATACCTTGGCATTGTTTGCACAGCAATACCACTGGAGAGAGTTTTCGCCAAAGAAGAGAGCGATGTCTTCTGTAACAGGCGAAGCTGCTTAGAGACGGAAAATGTCAATATGGTACTATTTCTAAACAGCAACTGCTCTACAACAATGTAGCAACCCACTGGGGAAAAAATGAGTTGAATCAACGTTGTCTCCATGTCATTTCAACCCAAAAAATCAATGTGATGACGTTGAATCAAAGTGGAAAACTGATTGGATTTGCAAAAAGTAATCGACGTGTCATTTTATATTTTTTCACCCAATTTTTAACCTTAATCCAATGACATGGTGAATGTGTTTGTTGATTTCACGTTGAATTCACTTTAGTTGACAACTCAACTAAATGTAAATCAAAACAAGACCTTGAATTGACGTCTGTGCCCAGTTGGAACACACCAATGACAAAAGTACTATTTTATATATATATAAAATACTGTACAAATATGTGATGATCATGTGTTTATATAAACTACAAAGTAAACATAACTGTCAATTACCTAACAGTGATTTTTTTTTAAACATTACAACAAACATTAGAACCTGATCAACCTTTAATGGAGAGAAAAAAACAATAACACTGAAAACACAGATTACGATTGCCACCTGGTGGAAAAGATAACACTTTTTTGTGTGCAACAGGCAAGATACATTATCTTTCAGTATGATACTGTATGAGAACAAAATGATACACAAAATAACTTCACCAGATTTTTGGGGGGATAAGATGACAGTCACAAGAGGTAGTTTAACACAGCTCTTTTCAGTTTTACCTTGAGCTTCCTGCATTGAAAATCTGATTGTTACCTTTGGGTTGAGTAAATCTTGACTCAAAATAATTATGTCATATAATCATATTATATAGTCATATTGTTTGTACCAAGAATAAATATGAAGTGATGTTTGTTTACATTTAACAAATATACTGTCTGCTAAGCTATATGAAAACGTGTACATTTTTACATTTTCATCAATAAATGTACATGTTACATTTATCTCAATGCATTCCTCTGTCTTTATTCCAGTATAGGACAGTTGAAAGGACTGTTTGAACTTATTTAACTAAATGCCAACTATAGGCTGAATATCCACAATATGCAAGTCTTGTCAACCAGTAGAAGAAATACATTTTGCACAGGACAAGAATCAAGACCAACACATATCTAATGGTGTCTAGATGAGCAAGTCTTACCTTGTAGCAGGTTACCATAGGGAGTCTGAGTTGTGGTGGCTGAAGTAGGTTGGGCTAGAGTGGTGTTGCCTGGAGTAGGTTTCATGCTGGTGTCTAATCTGATGGTTGATGTTCTCTGTGCTTTTGAGGGAAGTAAAGACAAACATCATAAAGAAATAGAGTTTGATAGATTTGTGTATAGATAGATAGTAATGTGTTACATCTACTACAGTAAGCTAGTGTATGTTAGGCTTGACCTCAGTGGCACCAACCTTTGAGTGATCAGTGTTGTAGATCCTGGGTATCATCTGCCATTTTGGGCTGAAGATTAAAAAAATAAAAACAAAGCAATCAAGTAAACAGGAATAAAATCAATTTGGGGTTTTTAGGTTCTAAATAAACGGACGACTAGGAAAAGCTCAAACTAAGTTTATTTACCCACTGAGTCAAACAGCTGCCAAGACAAAGACATGTTTCCACAAATACATATATTTATACCCTCTACTGAGCAGAGTCAAATCCTTGCACATCTAGACAGCCAATACATCTCTGTTGCTAGGCAGGAACTTAAGTGATGTGTGTAATAAACTGTTCCTTCTACCCTTAATGCGACCTGACCTCACCTCAGCCCACATTCCTCACTAATCCACAGCTATCCACCATTATCAGTGACCGCAGCCATGTAATTGCCTTTTCCCTTACTTAGTAACTTTCCAGGCCCATGGCTCTTATCCAACCTCCATTGACCCCACCATATACATTCCTCATACATATAACCATTAGCTTCTAGTATAGCAAGTATTTCAAATTATAGCCCAACAGGGTCTTAAAGTTGACTAGTTAAAAATGCACATCATCTCATGAGAAGAAGGGGCATCTTACTGACTGAAACTGCAGTCTGCTCCATATGGATAGAAGCCAATCAGGTGCCTGGGACACATCATCAACCCAGGGATATGGGGACGTCTGCACTTAGGGCCTATATGGAGCATGACATCTCAGAGGAAGCATTTCACAAAACTAAAGCCATTGGACATGTACAGTAACTCTGTGCCAGCATCTACTTCACTACTGTGTTATGAAGAACAATTCAATGTTTCCCTTGTACACCCATCCTGTTCAACTTTAGACCAGTCCCACTGAAAACTACATCACCCAGCAGGCAAAGTGATGCTTCCATTCTCACCACGGATGCAAAATCCCCTGTTGTAGAATGGGCAGACTTGAAGTCTTCTGGGGGGTGATCCAATGAACAGGGTACTCCAGGGGGTACTCCCAGTCATTGTAGTCCACTGATTGATTGGACAAAGACAAAAAAGATTACTACTTTCACTAGTCAACGTCCATACTCTAATTGCCCCACACTGTAATGGAAAACTATAATTTATATTGGTAATTTGGGGTATTATTAACAGAAAAATATGGTCAAATGTTTTACTGCAGCAACTGTAAATTATGGTGCATTGTGGTAAAATATTGTGGGCGGGGAAAGAATTTCTGTATTTCAAATGGTACTGTAACTCCATCCCACAGAATACAGCACCTTACTGTATTTGTGGAGCGACAAAAACCTTGTGTCCACTAGTGGATGCATGGTATTGTGGTTCTGGCTTATTAACATATTTGAGGCATGCTTTGTAAGTGGCTACATTTCTTGCACCCTTTACTGAGAGTGCTGTACCAATTTAACTGATATGTGGTAGTAGCGTACCATCAATTTAAAATGTACAGGGGACAGATTGGAGTAGCAGCAACTATTTAACCTTCATGGTTGAGGATTTTGCCATGTCCTATTGGTCTGTTTTACCTTGTAGTTGCTGCCAGTTTGGTAGCCTTTGTTAAGGCCTTAAACGCAACTGATGTAAAACACAAAATATTAATTGATATGCCGTAATGTGCAAACACACGTGTAAACACATTACCTAGCAGCCAACCTAAAAGCACCAATCCCTTGTAATTACAGTAAAATACAAACCCCATCTCCCCTCAATTAATTTCATTCATCTATTCATTCAATGCAAATACAGCAGCCTAAACTATTTTTTTACAGTACAATACAGTTAATTTTACAGTATTGTATTATGTCATTACACAGTTACTTGCTTTGAGACTGTATTAGGATTACAGTAGCTGTACTGCAATATCAAATACAGTAACTTACTTGCCAATGAGCTACCTGTAAATTACTGACAATTTCAGGGCAACCCCTTTACAGTGTATGATTCTATTCAATGTGACCCCTATCACGCCTCATAGTTATACCATACCGTGAAATCTCATTCCAAAGGGGGGTAGAAACCTAGTGGAAAAAGGATCATAGTTGCACTTGTTGGACAACCTTGAATCTCTCATGTGCCCATGGAGGAACCTGCATGTGTTGCCATTCCTGCACAGTCTGCGTATCCAGAACCTGCACACAGGGTTGGGTAGGTTACTTTCTAAATGTAATCCGTTACAGTTACAAGTTACCTGTCCAAAATTGTAATCAGTAATGTAACTTTTGGATTACCCAAACTCAGTAACGGAATCTGATTACATTCCGTTACTTTTTGATGACTTCCCCCTTAAAAGGCATTAGAAGAAGACAAAAAAATGTATGTTACCAATTGAAAGACATTTGCAGGATAAATCAATGTTAAAGTTTACATAGCTGGCCATATATGGATGCTAAAAAGTAGTTTATGGGTTGGTTATGCAGGCTTCTTCTTACCCATCACTTTCTACTACATATAATAATACAATTAAATTTTACATTTACATTAAAAACCAAAGTCTATCAGAATCCCAGTCATTCCAATAAATGTTATACCCCTTGATCTTCAAGAATAGGACTTGGAAATATGGAAGTATAGATTAGCCAAATTGTTTTACCTGAGCATGACCCCAAAACTAAGGATTTATTAGCCAGCCCTCCTCCGTTGTTTATGATTTTGTTGTCATAGAGGACTGATTGGGCTCATTGATTTGAGTTGAAAAATAAATGCTGCGCTCATGGAATGCTTTGCCAAGAGTGTGCAAAGCTTTCATTAAGGCATTAAGGTGGTTACTTTGAAAAAAAGAAAATCTAACATATATTTTGATTTGTTTAACACTTTTTTGGTTACTACATGATTCCATATGTGTTATTTCATAGTGTTGATGTCTTCAATATTATTCGACAATGTAGAAAATAAGAAAAATAAAGAAAAACCCTTGAATGAGTGGGTGTGTCCAAACTTTTGACTGGTACTGTATATAAACTAAATATGTGTATGAACATAACAAGATTCAACAACTGAGACGTAAACTGAACAAGTTCCACAGACATATGACTAACAGAAATTGAATAATGAGTCCTTGAACAAAAGGGGGGGGGGGGGGGGGGTCAAAATCAAAAGTAACAGTCAGTATCTGGTGTGGCCACCAGCTACATTAAGTACTGCATTGCATCTCCTCCTCATGGACTGCACCAGATTTGCCATTTCTTGCTGTGAGATGTTACCCCACTCTTCTACCAAGGGACCTGCAAGTTCCCGGACATTTCTGGGGGGAATGGCCCTAGCCCTCACCCTCCGATCCAACAGGTCCCAGATGTGCTCAATGGGATTGAGATCCAGGCTCGTCGCTGGCTATGGCAGAACACTGACATTCCTGTCTTGCAGGAAATCACGCACAGAACGAGTAGTGTGGCTGGTGGCATTGTCATGCTGGAGGGTCATGTCAGGATGAGCCTGCAGGAAGGGTACCACATGAGGGAGGAGGATGGCTTCCCTGTAACGCACAGCGTTGAGATTGCCTGCAATGACAACAACAACAAGCTAAGTCCGATGATGCTGTAATACACCGCCCCAGACGGACCCTCCACCTCCAAATCGATCCCGCTCCAGAGTACAGGCCTCGGTGTAACGCTCATTCCTTCGTCGATAAACACGAATCCGACCATCACTCGTGGTGAGACAAAACCGCAACTCGTCAGTGAAGAGCACTTTTTGCCAGTCCTGTCTGGTCCAGCGACGGTGGATTTGTGCCCATAGGCGACGTTGTTGCCGGTGATGTCTGGTGAGGACCTGCCTTACAACAGGCCTACAAGCCCTCAGTCCAGCCTCTCTCAGCCTATTGCGGACAGTCTGAGCACTGACGGAGGGATTGTGCGTTCCTGATGTAACTCGGGCAGTTGTTGTTGCCATCCTGTACCTGTCCCATAGGTGTGATGTTTGGATGTACCGATCCTGTGCAGCAGTTGTTACACGTGGTCTGCCACTGCGAGAACGATCAACTGTCCGTCCTGTCTCCCTGTAACGCTGTCTTAGGCGTCTCACAGTACGGACATTGCAATTTATTGCCCTGGCCACATCTGCAGTCCTCATGTCTCCTTGCAGCATGCCTAAGGCACGTTCACGCAGATGAGCAGGGACCCTGGGCATCTTTCTTTTGGTGTTTTTCAGAGTCAGTAGAAAGGCCTCTTTGGTGTCCTACGTTTTCATAACTGTGACCTTAATTGCCTACTGTCTGTAAGATGTTAGTGTCTCAATGACCATTCCACAGGTGCATGTTCATTAATTGTTTGCGGTTCATTGAACAAGCATGGGAAACAGTGTTAAAACCCTTTACAATGAAGACCTGTGAAGTTATTTGGATTTTTACGAATTAAAAAGACAGGATCCTGAAAAAGAGAAGTTTCTTTTTTTGCTGAGTTTATCATTAATAAGTCAAAAAATAGATGAAGCAACTACAGATTGCCCCATTAAGTCTATCAAAAGTGTACAAGTTTCTGGATGTGTCCATTAGGCCTAAGGATTATTTATTTTTTTCATCAGCATGAATTAGATTGAGCAAATAAACAACACTTTTATTCCATTGCTTGGATCCTCACTATGCAGCTGTTGCAAGAGCGCATTTTTCACTGGCTGTCCTGTCCACTGGTTTCAAAAACAATGATTGATAGGCAGTTTAAACTTCTTGAATTCAACCATGATTGGGTTCAAATACACATTTAGATTTGTGAACAGCCAGCCACAACAACCACAATGGCGAAAATAGCTAAATGGGAGAGCAGCAGTGTGATTCACATCAATTCGCTAACATTATGTAGATTAGAGGTCGACCGATTATGATTTTTCAACGCCGATACCGATTATTGGAGGACCCCAAAAGCCGATACCGATTAATCGGCCAATTTTTGGGGGGGGTTTATTTATTTGTAATAATGACAATTACAACAATACTGAATGAACACTTATTTTAACTTAATATAATACATCAATAAAATCAATTTAGCCTCAAATAAATAATGAAACATGTTCAATTTTGTTTAAATAATGCAAAACAAAGTGTTGGAGAAGAAAGTAAAAGTGCAATATGTGCCATGTAAAAAAGCTAAGGTTTAAGTTCCTTGCTCAGAACATGGGAACATATGAAAGCTGGTGGTTCCTTTTAACATAAGTCTTCAATATTCCCAGGTAAGTTTTAGGTTGTAGTTATTATAAGAATTATAGGACTATTTCTCTCTATACGATTTGTATTTCATATACCTTTGACTATTGGATGTTCTTATAGGCACTTTAGTATTGCCATTGTAACAGTATAGCTTCTGTCACTCTCCTCGCTCCTACCTGGGCTCGAACCAGGAACACATCGACAACAGCCACCCTCGAAGCAGCGTTACCCATGTAGAGCAAGGGGAACAACCACTCCAAGTCTCAGAGCAAGTGATGTTTGAAACGCTATTAGCGCGCACCCCGCTAACTAGCTAGCCATTTCACATCGGTTACACCAGCCTCATCTTGGGAGTTGATAGGCTTGAAGGGGTGGGTATAATTTGTGGAACTTTCCAACTGGAATCTGTTCCAAAAAAAGTAAAGTAAAAGGTTGCCAACCAACAACGCATACAAAGTAGCAACGCATACAAACCTAGCTAACTAGCTGCCGAATAGGCATCAACTCACCACAGTAGCTTATTCTTAACGTTTGTCCATAGGCAACCAGAGTGAGGACAGACATTTTTCGGAATAAACGTGATGAGTGAAAAACGCAATGAAATAGACCACTCACTACCCAGTATCTTATTCTGCCGCTATACAACTTTGTATGCGTTGTTTTTTGGCAACCTTTTTACTTACAAAGTTTTTGGAATAGATTCCTGTTGGAAGTTCCACAAACTATACCCACCCGGCTTGAAGTCATAAACAGCTTGAAACACAGCGAAGAGCTGCTGGCAAAACGCACGAAAGTGCTGTCTGAATGAATGCTTACGAGCCTGCTGGTGCCTACCACCGCTCAGTCAGACTGCTCTATCAAATCATAGACTTAATTATAATATAATAAACACACAGAAATACGAGCCTTAGGTCATTAATATGGTCGAATCCGGAAACTATCATCTCGAAAAACAAAAGTTTTTTTTCTTTCAGTGAAATACAGAACCGTTCCGTATTTTATCTATCGGGTGGCATCCCTAAGTCTAAATATTTCTGTTACATTGCACAACCTTCAATGTTATGTCATAATTACGTAAAATTCTGGCAAATTACTTCGCAACGAGCCAGGCGGCCCAAACTGTTGCATATACCCTGACTCTGCGTGCAATGAACGCTAGAGATGTGACACAATTTCATGTTAGCAGGCAATATTAACTAAATATGCAGGTTTAAAAATATATACTTGTTTATTGATTTTAAAGAAAGGCATTGATGTTTATGGTTAGGTACATTGGTGCAACGACAGTGCTTCTTTCGTAAATGCGCTTGTTAAATCAACACCCGTTTGGCGAAGTAGGCTATGATTCAAATGATAAATTAACAGGCACCGCATCGATTATATGCAACGCAGGACACGTTAGATAAACTAGTAATATCATCAACCATGTGTAGTTTACTAGTGATTATGTTAAGATTGATAGTTTTGTATAAGATAAGTTTAATGCTAGCTAGCAACTTACCTTGGCTTCTTGCTGCCCTCGCGTAACAGGTAGTCAGCCTGCCATAAAGGCTCCTCGTGGAGTGCAATGTAAGGTAGGTGGTTAGTGCGTTGGACTAGTAACCAGAAGGTTGCACAAACGAATCCCCAAATCTCCCCTGAACAAGGCAGTTAACCCCCGTTCCTAGGCCGTCATTGAAAATAAGAATGTGTTCTTAATCTGACTTGCCTAGTCAAAAAAATGTAAACAAAAAAATTATATATATATATATATATATATATATATAAAAAAAAGTATATATGAAAACTTGAAATTGGCCCTAATTAATCGGCCATTCCGATTAATCGGTCGACCTCTAATGTAGATATCAATAATAAGTGACATCCATATCGCCGTAGACTAACGTTACAACACTACTGTCATCCTTACCTCCAAGCGTTTATTTAAATTGGATAATCTTTGGATGCCGACAGCAGTCGCACCATTGGAAGATATAGCTTGGACTGTAGCCTACAAAAGCCTATTCCTGCTCTTTCCCGCGATCCATCAAACACATTTGCTGTGCCATCATAGTGGTCTCTGATTTGTGGTCAGACTCGCTCAGGTGGAACAAATTTTTATTTGCGCATTTTTTCTATGCTGATTTGAATGTCATTGAGAAAACTGAGAAGTCGTAAAGATTTTTTTCCGCAAACATCCTTTCTGAATTTAAAAGTAACCCTCGAAGTAATCATCTTGTCTTTAAAAAGTATAGGTAATCTGATTACAGTATTTTTGCTGGTAATGTAACGGATTACAGTTACCGTTTTTTTTGTAATCCTTTATATTTTACTCCCCGACCCTGCCTGTCCCTCCTATCTCTGTCACTGTGGCAGCTTGGAGAAAGGGGATCTGAAATAAGGGAAATTAGGCATTTTACTAAATCAATTAATAGTCATCATTTATATATGACTTAATAGGCTACCTTAACGGTTTTAGGCTTCAAGTGGTTCATCATTCGAGTATTTCAAGTGTAGCTTTTTTCGATATCAGTTACGTAACGTTTGCCTAGGCTAGCCTAGTCAACAAGCAGCCATCACAAAGTGAGCCAGTTGAAACATAATTGAACTCTTCATTGTCTTTCAGGTTGTGTAGCCTAAGCCTATGTTTCATTTCAATAACATAAGTTATGACGTTCTTACTTATCATTTCGAAGATTCAACATAACGAACAGTTTTAGCTTCTTCGTTCGAATACAACCTAGTGAAAGGTACATAGAATCGACTGACTGACTGCCGTGAGTGTTGTATCAGTGTACTCAATGTCAAACACTCTACTTGTCGCTAGGGAGCAGTAGTTACTAATACCAGTTAGCGCTGACTCGGAGACTCATGCACGGATAACAGGGTCGGCGTCAGAACGAATCAGTTGGACGGGGGCACGTTTTTTTCACGGGACCTCCTATGTGTGCAGGCGCTTGGGTGTTATGGTAAAGACCATAGGCAGCTTTTGAGTTTCAAGTTTGGGGAAGTTTACAATTTATCCTACCATCTGCGTGAAAGTTATGA
The DNA here is from genome assembly GCF_901001165.1 of Salmo trutta. Lineage (NCBI taxonomy): Eukaryota > Metazoa > Chordata > Actinopteri > Salmoniformes > Salmonidae > Salmo > Salmo trutta. Next base: position 24,843,097 of record NC_042966.1, on the reverse strand, counting down.
TTGTTGTTATAAGTGCATTTTCGTGGAACAGTTTCATTTCAATAATAAGATTTTCATATCTCAAAATCACTGTCACGTGGTTAATCATACAAATCTGAAGTAAAATGTGAAAAAAAATCAGCTACGGCTAGAACACCAGCCTCTGTCATATGGACACATTGATACACTGTGGTCCATTTAAGTGATAATGCCCGAGAAGCTGGTGTTTAGAGGATATTTAGGCAAGGGTGTTGTTAGGCCCGAGACCGGCTTCCAGGGCATTATCACTTTTAGACAAAGGGTTACCAACATATTCAAATAATGATTGTCATATTTTCATTAAAAACGTTATTTGGATTAATTTATTCATACCATTTTCTCCTTCCACAATATATAGTCCCGACACACATCTAGGGTTGCTAGAGACGCGACCCAGTCGTTCGTTCCAAATGTTCTATTACCATACTGGAAACGTTCTTATCCCTTGCTTGCTAGCTAGCCAACGGCTAACTTACAGTCATGTCAAAAAGTGCAGCCAGAATAACAGCAAAGTAGCTGCATTTGCATTTGTTTAAGTTGTATTCTAGTGACATTTATTTGGATACATCCATAACAATTAGCTAAATACATTTTGATTGATTGATTAATTGAGTGAGTGATAAAACTCAGAGATAGCCTATAGGCCAATGCAGCAGTAGGCCTATAACTTCCATCTTCAGCTAAGTAAAATACATAAGCCTAAAGCCGACAACAACAAAAAACGTCTAAAATATCCTGATCAAAATTCTGGTTCTTTCAAACACATTCAACTCTCGACTCCGCCTGTCTGCCTCCCTTTCTATCTGTCTTAACTTGAGCTATTGCAAGCGAACTTGCAACATTGTATCAACTAGACTATTCCGGGCCCTCGGCGATCTCTGGACAGACAGATGTTTTTTTATGACGGCTCCACTGGATATATGGGCTCATCATCTTTCACACGGAGGCTTGGTGATTATCGAGGCCGGGAGTGTTGGAAAGATTTTTAAAATACTGAGGGACTATCATTTGCAATGGATGTTTAAAAAACTGACTTCATTTACAACGTGTGAGGTAAAGAAAAAAATACCGATTAATGGTGGACGTGGTGAGTTAAGACACTAAGAAATCAGGCATGGCCAAATGGGCACTTTCCTACGTTTGCATGCAGCAGGCCAGGTAGGGCTACTTCTACGTGTGCTTAGGCACGCACGCACGCTCCCTCGACGATATCAGGTCAGAGAACCCAGACACATGATCATTGCTCACGGAGGACTCCAAACAAAAGACAATGAAAGATTGACAAAGCTCTTAATGGTTGTGAACTCTGCAAACAACGTTTCCACTCCGAGAATGAGAACAGTAAATGACTGTAGCCTAATTAATATATGCATTAACAGAAATATATGTAACCAAATGAAAAGTGATTAACGGTACATCTACTAGGCCTACTGGTGACACATGCAATGGGGAACTGATTTTTTTTTTTTAAATGCCATCAAAGGGCAAACAATTCACACAATGAAACAATGAATGGGAAATAATTGGCGGGAGACAGCTGCGCGCATTCTGGAGAGCAGAGTGCATGCATTCTGGAGAAGACGCCCAGTGGTGAGCCTCATTCAGGGTAGGTGGGACTCTGCCTGTTTTGTGTGTTATTTTAGTATTAATACGTGTCACATATCAGTTTGCAAACAATGTTTAAAAAAAATAATTGAGATAATAAAGCCGCATACAAACATGGTCTCTTTTTTGCTTTCTTGACTAAGGCAGCTCCAAAATGCAGGAGTTTCAGCCTAGCTCAGTGCTTTCTGTGGTGGTGGGGCAGCCAGTATCAAATACCCTTGTTTGAACCAGGTATTGAGTTTATTTGTTAGAATTAATTGGTATTATATTTAAAAGATGATTGAATTGCTCCTAAACTAATGTTGTTAATGCATTATGCTTTTTGAAGAAATATTTATTTAATGTATAAGTGAATAGTTTGTTTTACTTTGAAGTTTAAGTTCTGACCAATAAGGTCGCTCGTTAAGTTGTGGCCAATGGGAGTTGACCTGGTTAACGGGAGGCCTGGGAAAAAAGAGAGGGAAAAGACGTTGAAAAAAGGATGGACGTAAAGAAAAATGGATGGTTGGTAAAGAAAAATTATAAAAGAAGACGACAGAACTAGAACAAAACCCATACCTACTAAGACATGAAGGGAAATACATATTTTATTTTATAAAATAGTTAGTGAGTGAGTAACCACAACGTGAGGTGCTTCAGGATATTTTTGGGTGTCATCATTTTTTTTGCGCTCCAACGTGCGCCAACGGTTTATTTAAGCAAGCTTGAAATAATTTGGACTCATGGGGGTTTATTATTTTATATTTATTTTGATGTGTCTGAAAATGTATTTGTTTGAAAATGTTTTAATACACATATGGAACGTTATGTATATTGCCTTGGTGGAGTCATTGATTGTTTCAATTTCATTTAATGCATGGGATGGTTTATCCTGATTCAATAGCAGAAACCTATAATCATTTTCATCTGAAGTTAATACCCTATTGTCATAACCCTAGATAGTTTACAATAGGAATTCTTATTGGAGATGTCCTTCTCACCTAACATCCCATGCTGCTGAGATACTCTGCATAAGTTAATATTGTGAGAGTCATATTCGAGCCTGGTGAGAGAGTTACAAGTAGAATATACGGAGCGTAGAGGTTGGTAATGTTCTCTAGTTGCGCCGTGATTGCCTCAGTGTTTTGTCACTCATGGGGACACTACATCACTGCGAAATCTACGGGGAGAGCTCGGAAATTCAAGCCCCTTGGGTGCTGCTATAGAGTTACTTTAGAAGTGCCCATGCAAGAAGGCTCAAGGTCATTGGCCACAGATAAAATGACGTCAAATCACATTATATCGACAGTAGCTTTGATTGGACTGATCATGTCAACATCACACTTTCAAAATCTTAGCTAGCAAGCTAGCAGTTATCATCATGAATCAAGTCGACAATCTACTGGCAAATCCTTTTCAATCCTTGTCATATGAAGAACAATTATGAAGAGAATTTAGAAGAAGAGAATTTAGAGAAGGTATTGGTGCTCATCGGCCATTGGACATAAACATTACACAACATGTTAGAAATTGCAATTTTAACAATTAATGGTTTGGAAGGAATCAGTGGCTAACTGCAAGCATTGCAAAGCAATCACTAGCCTGCTATTCAGTGGAGTGGATGTGTGGTCCAAGTCTGGGTTTAAGGGTCTCTTTTCCTAGCTTAAAAGGATAAACATTCAACATTGGCCAAGCATGACTTCTCCTGCTTACAAAACAACTGGAAACTCGGAACTGGGAAATCTCAGACTTCAGTGAGTTAAGGATTGTCTCTTATCCGCTCGTCGTCCCCTTATGCCATAGTTTGTACATTTCAATTGTCAGTACAAACCACATTTGTTTAAGCAAGTCAGCCATATCAGCTATGTTTTTTTAAAAGGCAGTAAATGATGCTGATTGAACTGTTTCACTGCCAGACAAGGCTCTGCTGATAGCCAGGTGTAACAGTGGTAATGTGTTGGAACTGCTGTTGGGACTCTGTTGGGACAGCTTTATGTAGGCCCTAACAGTTTGTGGGCACTATTTGTCACTAGGCCCTAACAGTTTGTGGGCACCATTAGAGTCCAATTCATGTATTGTTTTGTGTTGTGCAGTGTCTTTGCTGGCATCTAAAACATTATTTTTGAGTTTGCCCCACCAAGATTTACATGCTAAAATCGCAACTGGACACACCCCTCCCCTTCTTGTTGCGCTGTGGGATTCCCAAATAGGCATAGGCATAAGGCACCTATGATTTGTAGCAATCCACAGCTATCTTTTAAAAAGAAAATAAGCTAATGATCCTCTGTGGCTAAGTCATGCTCTCTGGTGAAGTATTGTGAATGTTTTTATTTAGACAGGAGTAATTCTATAATTTTGACAAAACATAATTTTATTTTAGGGGAAGCCAGCATCCTAACAGTGCACTGTGCACCCACCAACATTCCAATTCGCAAGAGGCTGAAACCAGAGATCTGTATATAATGACGAGATGGTTGTCTCCGCCCTAACAATGGGAGTCGTCCCAAAGGCGGGAAGGCAGGCAACAAGCTTAGGTCTGCATATTATGCCCATAGAAACGCATTGGGCTTATTCTGGACAGGTTTTGGCAAAAGTGAGCCTTCTTGCTTCACCTCTTTCTCTCTGCTGAAACTCATTTCAATGTCAATTTAAGGGCTTTATTGGCATGGGAAACATATGTTTACATTGCCAAAGCAAGTGAAATAGATAAACAAAAGTGAAATAAAAAATAACAAAAATTAAGAGCTGTCACGGCTGTCTGAAGAATGGGACCAAAGCGCAGTGTGTGTGTATCGTTCCACATTTTATTTTCACTGTGAAACTATGCAAGATATACAAATAAACGAAAGAACAAACACAGCAAACCGTGACGAAGAGGTGCAACATACACTAACTCAAAAACAATCTCCCACAAAACCAGTTGGGAAAAACAACTACTTAAGTATGATCTCCAATTAGAGACAACGATGACCAGCTGCCTCTAATTGGAGATCATCCCAAAAAACAACATAGAAATACAAAAACTAGAACATAACAACATAGAAAATCTAAACTAGAAAAACCTCCTGTCACGCCCTGACCTACTCTACCATAGAAAATAACAGCTTTCTATGGTCAGGACGGGACAAGAGCAAATATTACACTCACAAACGTTCCAAAAGAATAAAGACATTTCAAATGTCATATTATGTGCAAATAGTTAAAGTTCAAAAGGGAAAATAAATAAACATAAATATGGGTTGTATTTACAATGCTGTTTGTTCTTCCCTGGCTGCCCTTTTCTTGTGGCAACAGGTCACAAATCTTGCACAAAACACTCTCGCCGGAGAAAGCATCTGAGTGAGCGAGATGTAACCCATGTACCTGATGGTGTCTGGCATGTTCATTAATTGTTTAAGGTTCATTGAACAAGCATGGGAAACCGTTAAACCCTTTATGATGAAGATCTGTGAAGTTATTTGGATTTTTATGAATTATCTTTGAAAGACAGGGTCCTGAAAAAGGGATAGATGGTAGTTTAGATGGTAGACAACCTATTCCTAGTATTGACTGAATGTCTGTCTCTTACCAACTGAATACTGTTCTGAGATTGATGCGTCTTTCTGTTGACGTGCGCCTCTGTCCAAAAAAGAATAAATATTTCAATATTTTATTTGGACCGGCAAGGAGGTGCAAACAACACAGACAGGGATGCAGCACGATTTTAATTCCCTATAGAGCAAATAAGGTAGGTGAGTCTCATCAGTAGCCTATCTAACTCTTGTAGTTTGTGTGCATTCAATCCTATAGACATTCAGCTTCCCTGAGTTTATGCCTTTCATTCAAAGAAATACAACTGTATTCACTTATGTTGTGGAGGAAATATGATGTTTGATACTGTATTTATTAACACAATCATGTTGTCATTGTCACCAAGACCCATGCAACTTCAGTCTTGAACTCCATTGTAATTATGCTATACTCTCTCTCTATAAACTCATGCTTCCTCCTCTTCCTAATAAGTACACTCATATTATGCCATACTCTCTCAGCAGAATAGTTCTGGACTGGGCACTCCACTGCCACAAAGCAGCCATTGTGTGACTGGGGCTGGGCTGATTGGCATTGCCACACTTGAACAACTCTTGGGTTCAATCACGCCATGGGATCACACAGGGAATGAGATCACTTCTTAATAAACGTTCAGTAATTTCAATAGCAGCAGACTGCATCCAAATCTAACAGTAGCCTATGCACTTGAATTCAGCAGTAGTCTTCTAGTTAATACTTACTTACATTAAAAATGAATGTTATATAATCCAGTCCATTGCTATGATCCAAAAGCAGAAATTTGTGATTTATGCAACAGGCTTCATGTAGGCCTTTTGTCGCAATTATTCTGTGCCCTTCATTCAGCCTAATGGATGACATGTAGACCTAAATCAGAGTTGCTAAATATAGAAAGTACAATGCTTATGAACCCAATCCCATTCTGACTGTGTAGGTGCCTCATATTTTTCCTTGTCAGCAAGGAAAAGTAAGCTTGACAATTCTCTGGAATTAATGATCTGTACCCTACTGTATCTGTCTGACAAAGCCAACACAATACATTAGACATATTCTTTAAACTAACAACTATACAGATAATTAATAATGGCATCCTGTAAGCATAGACAAGCTAGAATAGCTGTATTGGTATGGAGTGCATTGTACAGTATGAGGTTGATTTGGTAAGAAAACAGAGCCATCTAACGAGTCAAAGAACAATATAGGATTAAGGTGGAATCATATTACGCAGGCTCCGCCGCCCGCCGCATGCGGCAGTGGCTGCAGTCTATTATGGAAAGGAATACCCAGTCGTGATCTTCTCAACGATATCTCTCTACCAGACGAACTTAATGCATTTTATGCACGCTCTGACAATATCAACATCATACCGGGTGTGAGGGCCGTCACCGACCCAGAGGACTGGATGATCTCGCTCTCCGAGGCCAACACGAGTAAGGTCTTTAATCAGGTCATCACCCGCAGGGCCTGACGGTATTCCAGTGGGCATTCTCAGAGCATGTGCAAAACATCTAGCAGGCATATTCACGGTCATTTTCAACGTCTTCTTGTCCCAGTCTGTAATCCCCACGTTTTAAAATTACCACCATCATTCCTTTACTCAAGAACTCTAAGGCGTCATGCCACAATGACTACTGCCCTGTAGCACTCACATCTGTAATCATGAAGTGCTTTGAGAGGCTGGTTATGGCACATATCAACTCCATCATCCCAGACCCACTCCAATTTGCACACAGATCCATTGACAATGCAATCTCAACTGTGCTCCGGACTGCCCTCACCCACCTAGTCAAGAGGAATATCTATGTGAGAATGCTTTTCATTGACTACAGCTACAGTTCAACACCATTGTATTCTCCAAACTCGCCACTAAGCTTAGGACCCTGGGACTGAACACCTCCCTCTGCAACTGGATCCTTGACTTCCCGACGGGCTGACCCCAGGTGGTGAGGGTAGGCTATAGAGGGTGGTGTTGACAACCCAGTACGTCATGTATGCATGTCAATCTCTCCTGGCTCAAAGTAGAGGAGAGATTGACTTCATCACTACAGTACTTGTACTTGTGAGAGGCATTGATATGTTGAATGCACCGATCTGTCTGTTTTAACTACTGGCACACAGCCAAAACACCCATACATACCCCACAAGACGTCACTTCACAGTCTCCAAGTCCAGAACAGACTATGGGAAGCGCACAGTACTACATAGAGCCATGACTAGATGGAACTCTATTCCACATCAAGTAACTCATGGAAGCAGTAAAATTTGATTTAAATAATAGATAAAAATACACCTTATGTTACAGTAAATCAACTTTACTGTGAAGCAACACAAGCACAGGAACAGACACATGCATACACACACGATAACTACGCACTATACACACGTACACATGGATTTTGTGTTGTAGATATGTGGTAGTGGAGTAGGGGCCAGAGGGCACACACTTGGTGTGTTGTGAAATCTGTTTTGAATGTGTATATATGCCTTAATTTTGCTGGACCCCAGGAAGAGTACCGTAATTTCCGGACTATTAAGCGCACCTGAATATAAGCCGCACCCACTGAATTTATTTATTTTTTATTTTGAACATAAATAAGCCGCACGTCTATAAGCCGCAGGGGCCTACCGGTACATTGAAACAAATCAACTTTACACAGGCTTTAACGAAACACGGCTTGTAACAAAAATAAATAGGCTTTAACGAAACACGGCTTGTAACAAAAAAGAAAAAATTTGCAGTAAGCTTTAGTTGTCTTTTTGCATTGAGTCAATTCCTCACGCTGCTGTTTCCAACGTCTTATCATCGACTCATTAAGACCAAGCTCCCGTGCAGCAGCTCTATTTCCTTTTCCAACAGCCAGATCAATCGCCTTCAACTTGAAAGCTGCATCATATGCATTTCTCCGTGTCTTTGCCATGATGAGGGTGACAAAACGACTACCGTAATCAGAATGATGGGAAGTTTGAGAGCACTCGATTTAATCTAAACAGTAAACAAAAAATTAGTTTGACCTTAACCCGTTCGGCAATTTCATTGGTCTAATGAAAGCTTCATGCCGCCAAAAAACTGAGCACGTCACAGAATGTGTTTTTTTGGAAGAAAAAAAAGCGGGGAAAATCCATATATTATCCGCGTCATTGTTTAAGCCGCGAGGTTCAAAGCCTGGGAAAAAAGTTGCGGCTTATGGTCCGGAATTTACGGTAGCTGCTACAAATACACAAACACTCACTTCATAATTTGCACAAACACACATAATATGCATAAACAGTTGAAGTCGGAAGTTTACATACTCTGAGGCTGGCGTCATTAAAACTGGTTTTTCAACCACTCCACAAATTTCTTGTTAACAAACAGTAGTTTTGGCAAGTCGGTTAGGACATGTACTTTGTGCATGACTCGTAATTTTTCCAACAATTGTTTACAGACAGATTATTTCACTTATAATTCACTGTATCACAATTCCAGTAGGTCAGAAGTTTACATACTCTAAGTTGACTGTGCCTTTAAACAGCTTGGAAAATTACAGAAAATGATGTCATGGCTTTAGAGGCTTCTGATAGGCTAATTGACATCATTTGAGTCAATTGGAGGTGTACCTGTGGATGTATTTCAAGGCCTATCTTCAAACTCAGTGCCTCTTTGCTTGACATCATGGGAAAATCAAAAGAAATCAGCCAAGATCTCAGAAAAGAAATTGTAGACCTCCACAAGTCTGGTTCATCCTTGGGAGCAATTTCCAAACGCCTGACGGTACCATGTTCATCTGTACAAACAATAGTATGCAAGTATAAATACCATGGGACCACGCAGCCGTCATACCACTCAGGAAGGAGACGCGTTCTGTCTCCTAGAGATGAACGTACTTTGGTGCGAAAAGTGCAAATCAATTCCAGAACAACAGCTAAGGACCTTGTGAAGATGCTGGAGGAAACAGGTACAAAAGTATCTATATCCACAGTAAAACGAGTCCTATATCGACATAACCTGAAAGGTCGCTCAGCAAGGAAGAAGCCACTGCTCCAAAACCGGCATAAAAAAGCCAGACTACGGTTTGCAACTGCACTTGGGGACAAAGTTCGTACTTTTTGGAGAAATGTCCTCTGGTCTGATGAAACAAAAATAGAACTGTTTGGCCATAATGACCCTCATTATGTTTGGAGGAAAAAGAGGGATGCTTGCAAGCCAAAGAACACCATCCCAACCGTGAAGCATGGGGGTGGCAGTGTCATGTTGTGGGGGTGCTTTGCTGCAGGAGGGACTGGTGCACTTAACAAAATAGATGGCATCATGAGGGAGTTAAATTATGTGGATATATTGAAGCAACATCTCAAGACATCAGTCAGGAAGTTAAAGCTTGATCGCAAATGGGTCTTCCAAATGGACAATGACCCCAAGCATACTTACAAAGTTGTGGCAAAATGGCTTAAGGACAACAAAGTCAAGGTATTGGAGTGGCCATCACAAAGCCCTGACCTCAATCCTATAGAAAATTTGTGGGCAGAACTGAAAAAGTGTGTGCGAACAAGGAGGCCTACAAACCTGACTCAGTTACACCAGCTCTGTCAGGAGGAATGGGCAAAAATTCACCCAACTTATTGTGGGAAGCTTGTGGAAGGCTACCCGAAACGTTTGACCCAAGTTAAACAATTTAAAGGCAATGCTACCAAATACTAATTGAGTGGATGTAAACTTCTGACCCACTGGGAATGTGATGAAATAAATAAAAGCTGAAATAAATAATTCACTTTACTATTATTCTGACATTTCACATTCTTAAAATAAATTGGTGATCCTAACTGACCTAAGACTGGGAATTTTTACTCTGATTAAATGCCAGGAATTGTGAAAAACTGAGTTTAAATGTATTTGACTAAGGTGTATGTAAACTTCCGACTTCAACTGCACAATTATACAGACTCTAAACAAACGCACTCGCATACACGCCGCTGCTACTCTATTTATCATATATTCCGATGCCTAGTCACCTTACACCTATACATACTGTATTTATCTCTATCACTCCAGTATCCCTGCACATTGTAAATATGGTACTGGAACTGACTGACCCTGTATATAGTATGCTTACTTTCTCGTGTTTTCTTTTCTTATGTTCTTTTTCTACCTTACAGTGCATTTGGAAAGTATTCAGGCCCCTTCTCTTTTTCCACATTTTGTTACGTTACAGCCTTATTTTGAAAGGATTTTAAAAAATCTAAGCAATCTACACACAATACCCCATGACAAAGTAAAAACAGGTTTTGAGAAAGACCCTTTACGATGAGACTCGAAATTGAGCTCAGGTGCATCCTGTTTCTATTGATCATCCTTGAGATGTTTCTACAACTTGATTGGAGTCCACCTGTGGTAAATGCAATTGATTGGACATGATTTTGAAAGGCACACACCTGTCTGTCTATATAAGGTCCCACAGTTGACAGTGCATGTCAGAACAAAAACCAAGCCATGAAGTCGAAGGAATTGTCCATAGAGCTCTGAGACAGAATTGTGTCGAGGCACAGATTTGGAGAATAGTACTAAAACATTTCTGCAGCATTGAAGGTCCCCAAGAACACACTGGCCTTCATCATTCTTAAATGTTAACAAGTTTTGAGCCACCAAGACTTTCCTAGAGCTGGCCGCCCGGACAAACTGAGCAATCGGGGGAGAAGGGCCCGGGTCAGGGAGGTGACCAAGAAGCCGATCGTCACTCTGACAGAGCTCCAGAGTTCCTCTGTGGAGATGAGAACCTTCCAGAAGGACAACCATCACTGCAGCACTCTACCAATCAGGCCTTTATCGTAGAGTGGCCAGATGGAAGCCACTCTTCAGTAAAAGGCATGACAGTCCGCTTGGAGTTTGCCAAAAATAATCTAAAGGACTCTGACCATGGGAAACCAAGATTGAACTCTTTTGTCTGAATGCCAAGCGTCACATCTGGAGGAAACCTAGCACCATCCCTACGGTGAAGCATGGTGGTGGCAGCATCATGCTGTGGGGATGTTTTTGAGAGGCAGGGACTGGGAGACTAGTCAGGATTGAGGGAAAGATGAACGGAGCAAAGTACAGAGAGATCCTTGAAGAAAACCTGCTCCAGAGCACTCAGGGCCTCAAAATGGGGTGAAGTTTCACCTTCCAACAGGACAACAACCCTAAGAACACAGCCAAGACAGTGGTGGAGTAGTTTTGTGACAGGTCTCAATGTCCTTGAGTGACCCAGCAAGAGCCTGGACTTGAACACGATCGAAAATCTTTGGAGAGACGTGAAAATAGCTGTGCAGCGACGCTCCCCATCCAACCTGAGAGCTTGAGAGGATCTTCAGAGAAGAATGGGAAAAACTCCCCAAATACAGGTGTGCCAAGTTTGTAGCTGGCAAAAAAAATCTAAAAACCAGTTTTTGCTTTGTCATTATGGGGTATTGTATGTAGATTGATAGGGAAAAAAGCCATTTTAAAATAAGGCTGTAACGTAACAAAATGTGGGAAAAGTCAAGGATACTGAATACTTTCCAAATGCACTGTTATTTTTAGTATTACGTTATTGATTACTGTATTGTGTTTAGAGCTTGCAAGAAAGGCATTTCATTGTACATGTGCACGTGATATTAACTTGGGAAAAAAACTGATCGGCTGTCTTTTTATGCTTAACTGTGTGGAATTTTTGGAGAGGAGCATCTCTAACAACGCTGCTTTGTGTGAAAACCAGTGTCTAACAAGTCGCCTCAGGCTCCTTATGCGTGGAAATCTTCTTAAATTGGGTAAATAAAACGTGAACTGACTCATAAGTATTTTCCCACTGAAAAAGCTCCTATAGTGACAGACAACATAGAATGTGAAATAAGCCACAACACTGCTCCTGGTAAAGATTACCAGCTTTCTCTTTTTATTGAAAAATATAGCTGTTATTTCAGAAGAGGAAGAGTGAGGGAGGTAAATATATATTAATATACAGTAGAACGAGAGAAAGTAGAAGAAAAAAATAGCACATACTTGGCATAAAAACTATAGCCACAGAAGGAAAACAAAATGTAACATTCTACAGCTGAGACTGTGAAAAAGAACAATCCTTTCCCCTTTTTACCACAGGCATCAGGCCAGGGCACTGAAATCCGCTTGCAGTTGAAAGCCACTTTACCTTCTGATGGCTCTTACATTAGCGTCACTATGCCATAATGCCTATAACAAAACATAGCAATAGTCACCATTTTTCATAGATGATACAATTAGTATTTATCTACTTCTCTTCAGCAGCAAATAAAATGGTGGTGAATAGGAAGGAGTGTGTTGATATATGGGGATATTTTCATCTTGGGTAAAAACCTGGTAAGGGATAACAGCAGCTCAACCCACTTTCCATGGACAAATTCTACAACAAATGGAACAAGCAACGGAGTTTAAAATAACAAAACAATCCCAAATTTGACCCATTTACAACTGAACAGTGCGAGAGGCCTAAGACGTATTGTAAGTAGCCTATACTGCTGTAGCCTGTAAATGTGTCATTCAAAAATCAAGAAACAATATCAATGTCAAAAGGATGACTATTACATACTTGGCACATTTTCACCTGGTCATTTTAATCAATGAACTGTACTGATCTCTTTAATACATACATGGAACACTGACATACATAGCATGAACGCATGGCTAAGTGATGTCACATCCTGGAATTGTCCCTCCCCTCACTTAACACCATAGGATAATGTGCCCCCTCGCCCAACCAACGCCATAACAGGAAACAAAAACAGTGCTCCCCCAGTGTCACAAATATAATTTACTTTCACAGGCATGAAGGCAATAGATTACTCAGGGATCCAGGAAGGATTGAGCAGGTACTTCCTGCTTTACCATAGCAGATGAGATCATAATCTGACCAAACTAATGAATGTGAGTGAGGGGGGAACCTAGTCACACTGCATGCATCTCAAAAGGCACCCTATTTGCTATATGGATCTTGGTCAAAAGTAGTGCTCTATATAGGGAATAGGGTGCCATTTGGGACGCACATACTGTAGAAGAAACTAAACAGGTGCACCTGTCCTTTCCCAGACATGTGACTCATGAATGGATGAGTTGTTGGGTCGGTTACCGACCAATCAGCCAAATATGTTTCTGAATGAGAGGATGGAGGGAAGCCAGATGGTGTTGATTCAATCTTCTCCTATGTTAGCCCAGGACTGCGTGGCGCAATGGAGAGAGGTGGGTAACAGTCACTTGTGTTCTCTTATTACTTATATCCTCCTCCCTTCAGACGTCTCTCCTCTTGCTCCTAACCTGCTGATCCTACAAGCCTGTGGTGTGTGTGGGGCAAGAGATGACCACATACAGATATAGTATCTTAATTAGATCACCCTGTTGCAGAACTTTCCTGTGATGCAGGAAATGTAAAACTTGTAGTGTATTTAAGGTTAAAACGTTTAATTTCCACTTTGAAATGCCAGACTTGATTTTCCCTTATGAAAAATGTATCAACCCCTACAAAACTGTAGATTAATTATAATCCACATAATTCACATTGCCTGTTGCTGCAGGATTATTTGTAGCAAACTGACTCAAATTAAGATCCTACATCTGTAGACATGACAGTCTACTACTGTACGGTCACCACTCTTGTTCACAACCACTTTCTCTGCTCCTGTAAGTTATGTCTTTTAAAATCGGTTCCTAAAACATACGTACAATAAAAGTGCTACTGGACATGAAAGCGGCAACAAAAAAGGCAAATTTTCTTAGCAAAATGTACATTTGTCCTTAATAATAAGTAAAGCAAAACAAAAAGAGAAATGTACATTAAAACAAAAGTGATTCTTTATGCACAATGGTGTTTTAGGGAGTGAGCCATCTTGCTATGCCTTGGCGTTGCTAGCAGGGGAGATATGACTGAGATCAGTGTTGTTGTGTGTGTTTCTACTGAGTCCATTGATCTGAGCTAACAAAGTGTCATGGACTCATGGCCAAACAAGCAACTCCAAAGCTAAGGCCTAAATTGGCTCACTGGGTTGGATAGTACCTTAGGGTGGATTTTGGAGATCTTCTTTAGTTCATCCAAGCCTAACTTTAACAATGCTCCCTATAATCAAACTGATGTTGACTTAAAACAGGGCACATCCAATAAGGACAGATCATACTAAATCGTAAGTAGTTACTAACAAATGAAACTGTTGGCTCATTTCTGACTTCAAAGTGTGTTGGATGTATAGAACATGTTCAGAAAACTGGTCCATTTTAAGTGAACAGTTGACACTAAAGCTGACTAATGGTTGGAATAATGAACAACCAAGTTGTGACATTGATTTAGAACCTGCTAGAAGACCAACTTATCAATTATGTATGTGCATACAATGTATAAACGTAGGGGGGGAAAAAAAATAAAAAAAATTCTGAACATTAACAAACCAATATTTTAACTGCATCTCACGATTCTCACTTCAGTGAACAATTAACTCAAGGCCCCAAGGCTATGCGGCTACGCTAGCTAAACCCTGGGATACTTTTATCTTCTTTTTCCCCCCTCTTCCTTCCTCCAAAGCTGTGTGAGAAACATACCGTTCAGGCCATGACATCATATGACCCGGCCTCCTCATCACACCTCCCTCGAGGAGGACTGCCGTTTGATCAAAAGTGACCTCGGTCAACCTCCATACTTCTGCTTTTAAAGAATGTGACAATCAGTGTGAAGACCGCTGGTTGGTTGGCTTTCCCTTCCTTGTTAATGCGCTATAAGGAATGTTAGGGAAGGGAAATCCTCTGGATGAAAAGACAATGGGGGTGTGGGTGGGATATGTTCATGTTGGATATAAGTGGATATGATGGTTGAGATCGTTGAGATGTGCCCCCTTAAAGCATAAACACACTGATGACATATTGGAACTGTGGGATTATATCATCATAATGACAGATCGTATTTCTACAAAAGGAAACCCTCAAACCAATAACTGGTGTGTGTGTGTGTGTGTGTGTGTGTGTGTGTGTGTGTGTGTGTGTGTGTGTGTGTGTGTGTGTGTGTGTAATTCTGTAATGGCTAGAGTAAAAGGACTCATAGGACAGGCATTTTGTTTCCATGAACTGTGGAACACACACACACTGGAGTGAATAAGGCTCAGTAAAAGATGGTGAGTGATTGTATCCTAATACAGGAAGTATAGCAGAATAAGGTGTGCACATAGAGATTCTCTGGATAGATCCATATGTAAAAATGTAGGTGCACCAACCCTTCCCTCCCAGGCTTGTACTAACTTCAAAACTCATGAAGAATACTCGTCTCCATCCATGTCCTCGCAAACCATGTTCTGGTATCCTTATAAATCACGTTATGTGTCGGTGGTGTTACAGCCCTGTTCTGTTTCACACCCTGATTTCATCTTCGTCCTCGTCCATGAAGGAGAAGTCTTTGTCATCCTCCCCCCCACCCCCCGGAGAGCTGTACTTGGCGCTGTCCGTGTCCCCCTCCTGCAGGTGGTGGAGTGGTTTCTCCTCAAGAGCGGCGGAGCCGGAGGAGGAAAAAGAGCAGCTGTCCAGGTGGCTGTGGTAGTTCCTGGGAGGGGTGTAGGGGGGGTCTGCCATGATTTTCTGTTGGGGATAGGTGCTGCGTGGGGGCCTGACTGGCGGCTGTAGATCCACCTGGTCGTCAACATTGTCCTCCGTGGTGGGAGGACTGAGGGGGGGTGACCCACGGCCCTCGCTGCCCTTCCCCTCCTCGTATCCCAGGTCGTCCTCCTCCCAGCCCTTCTTCTCCATGACGCTGAGGATGTCCCCCAGCATAGAGGGACCCAGGTCAATGTGGAACGACATGATGGACTCCGCATGCTTCATCCCACCACCTCGAAGATGGGACGGTGGCAGGTCAGTCAGTTCGCCGAAGTTCCGCTCATCGAACTCCAGGTCCATGGCCGCGGCACCGTTGACCGGTTTTCTGATTCCTTCAACCTCGGGCAGCTTCTTCAGAGGGCTGGAGGAGACGCTCTTGGGCATCGGGGGACCACTGCCCATCCTGTCCTCGTCGTTGAGGTAGGGCAGGGAAATGGCATTTTTCACAAAGTTTGGCGAGCCACCAGGGGGTGCCAACACGTTCTCGCCGCGGTTCACCGACTGGGAGCGCTTGCTGCTCCTGAAGGTTCGGGACAGCAGGCCTGGTTTAGGGACAGGTCCAGGGGAGCTCTGCTGCACCTCTGGAGCTGGTTCTTTAGGGGGCTCCCCAGACCGTGTACTGAGGAACGAGGTGTCCCCAAAGGCATCTCCGCCACGACCCACATGCATGGTGTGTCTGAAGTCCCCGAGAGGGGCGCTGATCATCTCTGCAGTCAGGTCGGCTCGGGAGCGACGCTTGGACTGGTTCGAGGTTAGCTGCTTGAGGATAGGCATGGTGATGTCTGATGAAGTCGCTCAGTGATATAACACTCAACAGGAACAGAAACAGTTCAACAAAGAAACTCCTGGTTGGTGCTAAGTATTATTAGATGTTTGGGTCTTTCTCACGTTTAATTGTAAACTGTATTGTCAAGGCAAGGAGAGATCCAGGTGTCTGGAGTACACAGCCATTGTGGTCCGTCAAACAGCTATGTTGAGGTCTGGTGCAGATAATACACAAATCAACCTAAGGGAAAAACAGAAGAGAGGACACATTAAAACCACATTGCAAGACCTATGCAAACCAACTCAGATCCTCAAAGTTGGCAGGGAACATGGAAACTAACTACAACTTAACACAGAGTGGCTATGTCATTTTATTCCTTTGGACTGGAAGCAAACAACTGGAAATTACAGTAAACAGCAACTATTTCCAATAGCTGCTGATTGCATCTGAGGCACAGAATCAAGACAACTTTCTTAATCTGCCATGATTTTCCTCAAATGTGGAAACTTTTGTTGCCAGGTTGGGGCTTTGAAATAAAACTCCAGTTGAGTGGTTCATTTCTTTCTCACTTAACTGAAAGTCGTTAACCTTCCAAGTTTAAAAAAAAGGGGAAACACACAAGTCATTGATTGTAATACATTGGTATTCATGCCAATACTTTATTTCTTAAAATGGCACTTCCAAGTGCCCATAAATGTTGAAATATTGTTTAAAAGCGGCAGCCGGAATATTAATCAGTTTGGCTTTTCAATTTTTAGGAGTCTGTCATCTGAAGTCCGCGCTGCCAATACAGTACTCTGCTCCACTGCTGCAGTTCCCATTTGTGCCCCTGCATGCCTCCCTTTCTGTTACATAACCCTACGGTCACAGGATACTGAGAGCCCAGTGGCCCCAGCTGCCAGGGATAAAGACAGGATGGAAAAAGGAATGGAGAGGAACATAATTTCTTCAGCAGCTTGGATTAATTTAGAGCAACAGATCAGACTGTCATTGACTGACTGACTATTGTTCTGCTCGCACCCTTCTGTCACTGGCAGATCAACTCAGTCTTGGCTTTTTCTCTCCCTCTGTGTGTGGCTCTCTCAGTTCAGACACCTTTAGGAGGTTGTTAAAAGCTTACTCCCACCGCCACATCGTCCATATGGTCACCAGTGACTGGCATTACTGAAAGCATGGTGTGACTGATCACTGTGTTCAGAACTTTAATCACAATTTGAGTCAGGGACCCTGATAAGCCTACAGCACTGCCATTGGGAGATGATGTACTGCTTAAGTGCTCTGGATTTCACAGCAGATACTTTGATCTGCAACCTGGCAGCACTATGATCTATTACTCAATAAGCCAGACAATATGGGCCGTTTCAGAAGCTGGTGAGGAGTATCCGCTTACCGAGGCCAATCTGTCTTAGTGTTTCATTGTAGGGTCAATGGTGACACGATCTCAAAACATAATGGTGTGAGTGGACAGATCAGCAAAGTTGGTGGCTTTTCGTATTTTCCCTCAAGTAGGGCAGCAGCCTGCAATAGGGCCTAGTAGGCCTAGGTGACGAGTAGGCCTAGGTGACATCAACGGTTTCAATTGTGGCTGCTAGGCGCCATCCAATCATTCTCGTGTTTTCAAATCAGAGCGCATGCATGCACACACAGACACACACTTCACAGGCCTACCCTCTGGTCTCGTGTGTTCATACCTCTGGATGAATGGGGCCTCTGGCAACAATATTCCAAAACAATGTCTCCGTCAAAATTTTACATCTAAGACAACAAGGGCCGATTCAACTGAAAAGGCAACTGTAGCAGCAGAGAGAACAGACAGGTTTTTGATAGCTGTGTTAACCCAGTTCTTCACCTTTCAAAAGGACAGAACATCCCTAAGGACAATTCAATGATCTTCTTGTCTGCCTACCGTGGATTAACCTTTTTATTCAATAATCGTTCCTCAGTCATTATGGCTTAGTGTGTAGAGGTTTCTCCCCCTCAAGAAAGACTTCCCATTTAGACAAACACAATGAAAACTATATGAGCAAGGAGACAAAAACTGAGCATGAATGACTGCACAAGAGGTTTTCAAAAGTAGAAACTTTTTACAAACTATTAAGTCTTCACCTTTTGACCAACAACTGAAACACTTTAGCCATTATGAAAGCACAAACTGTTTCAAAACAACCAAACTAATTAGCTTGGTCATCACAGCTTTCAAGGGACACAATTGTGAAACCTCACATTGTGCTATTGTGGCTAAGAGTCTCTTAAGAAGGCCTAGCTTACATTACTGCAGGGTGATCCATCATTACCTATTATTATTAGCCGGACACATTATTACACAACTCACTATGCATGAGAACGCAATCCTCACCGGTCTGCTTCTCCTCTACATGCCAGCCTGTCAGCGTCTCGGTCTCTTCATGTGCAGGCCTATGACCTTGGCTGTGTAGTGTACCACTGCAGGCAAAGGCCAACGCACTTATATAATCATAACACTTTAATACAACAACACGTTGCTTGCCAATGGTAGTGTAAGATTTAATAGGTTGACATTTTCAGTAAGGCTGAAAAAGCAAAAGCAAGAAATTACTCCCAATGGATAATATGTCACTGTCAACAACAGCAGTTAAGTTTACTACCTGGTAATAGCCTACACTGAGAGTGCCCATGCCCATGTTTGCCAGGCCAGGAAGAAGCAGCCAACTAGGGAGACTTGGCAACATGGATTGACAACAGAGAGTGTCCTGTCCTGGACTTCAGTCAAGACTCCTCATGTGTCCCTCCCTGCCCTTAACTAGTTCTCTGCCCATGTCTCCATGGCGACCTTAGGCCAAGTACTGCTTGGCTGCCCAGCTAGCTAACTTCCTGCCCGTAAGCCTCAGATAGTGGCTCTTATCCCCTCCAGGGTGACATCACCTTTTACTCATGGCTGCCTGCCATAGAACCATCTTAAGTCACAAATGGAATCCTATCCCTTATGGGTTCTGGTCAAAAGCAGAGTACTATAAAGGGAATAGGGTGTCATATGGAATACATCCCATGTCTCAGTCCCTACCTTCTGGGCTCAGAGTGGAATAAGAGGTAGAAAACAATGACCACAATAGGACTGCTAAACTAGAGGCAATGGAATGCGTTTGATGTGATTCATCATTAGAAGATATCCATACTCTGGATAAAAGATCAGTCGGTTATCCTCAAATATCAAAAGGGCCAAACCTCACACCTTGGGTCCTTATAAGAAACGGCCCATAAGGGCCCCTGTGTGTGTTCAGGAGCAGTGTCTTATCGCAACAGTATTACCACTTGGTCCCATTATCACATGCATGACAAAAGTAGAGAAGACTCCAGGCAGCACTGTCATCTTCAATTACATCCTTTCAATATGAGTTTACATAAATCATGCAAGCTATGCGAAGCCAGACATTCCACGTCAAGCTCAAAACATTCCAAACTGATTGCCTATTTGTAGCTCCTTCGTTGCAGGCCAGGGGCGACAAAGCTGGGCAGTTAAATTTGAGCACCATTTCACCTCAGTGAAAAGTCTAGACAACTATAAAAATACTACTAAAAACAAAAGCCAGGCCATTTGATTCTTTGCCTAGTACGTCATGCATGGATGGGTAAGAGTAGTCACTTCGACAACCGAGCTGTATGTCCCAAAATATACTGCTCCCCACACGTTCTAAAAACACAGCCAGGGTCTGGATTCCATCTCAGTAATCTTTCAAATGCTGCTCAGAGCTGGACTAGATGAGCAAGCCTTGCTAGCTAAACTCCAGACTTATAGAAACACACATGACATCACAAATCTTTGTTTCAACTTCAAATCTGGTGTCCAGATTCATTTCAGTAACTAGTTCAAATGGGTGGAGACGAGAATGAGTAGAATGTGTGCTCTATTGTGCTCTTTTTCAATCTGTGTTTTGAATCTGAGCATCATGCCAAAGCATTAGCCAGCGATAGTGACTTTATGTAACACACTTTAAAGTTGAAATATGTAACTTTTGGAGCCACCTGACCAAATTCACATAGAAATGTGAGTTAAAGATCGATCATTCTACATGAAAGCAAGTCTAAAAAGCAGAACATCTGTATGCCATTTCTATGCTTCCTGTTCTTAAGTTTCATTTTTTCGTCTTAGTTTCGGTTTTGTATACCAGCTTCAAACAGCTGAAACAACATTTTTGGCTATGGAAAATATTTCACTGCGGTTTAGATGATACAATGATTCTCTACACTATGCTATCTGATTTTGTCACAAACTGAAATTATGCGAACTATTCGAGTTTTAGCAACCAGGAAATGGCAGAGTGATTTCTGCATAGTACAACTTTAAGCACTCAAAGCATCACATGATAGCAGATCCAACTGGCAGAAAGGTCTATGAATGATTAACAGATTCTTATGGTCGCCCTCAGCGCCAGGGCACCAACATAGAGGATGACATCATAAAATGCCCGATTCATACTATAAGGCTAACCCGACCCATACTGTGCTAACTTGGATATTTTTCTCTCCACATTTTCCTTTCTAGCATGGTTCCTAGAACTATGGTGGATGCGTAAAGCGGCCAGCCCAGTACAGCTTAGCTTGTACTGTTAATCAGGAACGTCCCCATTAACTTTTATATCACACACAATCAACCTCTTACTCTGTAATCCTCCTGGTTTACCAGCTAGGCCACAATCCTCCATTCTTGCTCCATAAGTAGCTCAATCAACAACAAAAAAATGTAGTTTCCTTTCAGGATTCCACAACCATTGCTCATTCTACATGCTCCCAACATGTGTCAGCCATGTTTGGGTAAACTATTTCATGGCCGAACACGGTAATTATGTTAGACATGGTATATTACATTACCCACGTTTAGTTAATATCACATCTGGACGATGCCTTGTACACGCAAGCCCATGAGATCATTACTGTCGATTTGGCAAAACATTTAAGGCTACTTACTTAAAATTGTATTTTGGAATATTGAGGCCACATTCTTACTACTAGGGTGTAGTGAAAAGCTATAACTAGCCTAATCCATTTAACCAATGAGAGTATTCCTGTTTTGTTTACGTTAAACTGGTAAATCCCTCATCTCCCCTACCCCCATCCCTCACTCACCCACCTTGAGAAACAACCCATATTGATGAGGTGCTAATGTCATTAGGAGGATGGGGCTGCTGCAAACTGTTACAGCCCATCAATAAAATTACTAATTAATTAAACAATGGCAACACGTTCACAACTTAGTGTCAAAGAACTCCGGTGCCATCAGGGACCTTAATGGGCCCTGCAGGTCCAAACATATCACAACATGCTGCTCTGTACACCCTTATGTTAAACTAAGGAAATGGTGTTTCTATAGCTAGGGCTGACAGTGTGAGGACTTGTGAAGAGCAGAATCAACAACCTCCGCATAATTGAGTTAAATGCGGAAAACACTCTTCAGTTGAATACATTCAGTTGGACAACTGACTAGGTACCCCCCTTTCCCCTTAAAATCGGTCCCGAGTGGCTCAGTTGGTAGAGCATGGGGCTTGCGGGTTCGATTCCTACGGGGGTCCAGTACTGGAAAAGGGGAAAAAAGAGGGTATCCATTCGCTACTGTAAGTTGCTCTGGATAAGAGTGTCTGCTAAATGACTAAAATGTATATAATCAAAACTGTTGCTTTGTGAGAAGGTGTTAAAGTTCAGTTGTTAAGCCACTGTCAAGTAAATGAAAGCTGAAAAGTACCCGTGGCCTGGCTTTGGCCCAAGTGAGAGCAGTTCCGCCATGGCCCAGTGAGACACTGGGTGTCGGCCCGCTTAGATGGAAACCAAAAAGTCTGGGCCTTTTGGATAAAACACTGGCGTAACTCCTATATGGAACTGCATCATTAAGGACATTACTGTAGGTCAGTGGTGAAACAGACATGTAACCCAACCTATATGGGTAATAATAGGTAGACCTGACTAGCACATTGCTTGTTTTTCATGTTTTGATGGATAGACCTATACCTTCCTGTAACTTAAATACAAACCATTGAATCTAAGCCAAACAATTATTGACCAATATTGCGACCTGGATATGTTTCCAGGAAATACCTAACAGTATTCTTACATGGTGAATTCAGGGCTATGTACGTAGGCAGCGTTGTAGAATGATGTCAATATCATATCAAGTATAATCTGATAATGGCCATGTAAACAATAGTTATTCTGAGCACAGTGTCACATGTACACAAAGTATTTTGTCTACGTAATGTCCCATTGTTCTCAGAGTTGTTACTTGCCATTGTCACCATAACCTGTTCTAGTTTATCTTCACAACCAAATGGGTTGGTATGTTATCTGAGGCTAGCCTTCATATGACTAATGAGAGAAAGAACTATGGAAATAAAGAGCGAGAGAAATACCCCTCCCTATATGGCGAAATGGTGTTGTCAGCTCCTGGTCCGTACTGACTCAGGCATCACTAACTATCAGCAAACAGAATGTGTAAATAATTACTTTACATAACATATGGAGGTCAAGGGTCAATCCCTGTAGGGGTTGTCCACAGCTAAGCCACAGCTAAGCTTGTTTACAACAACGCTCACTCAATGCGTTTAAAGTCGAAGTGAGCGAGAAAAATCTTTCAACTAGAGCAATGTTTACGCTAGTTTTTTTTTTTAAATCAGCATTGACAACTTTAACGGACATGGCTATCCTGACCCTAATGACCTGTAGAATAAAACACACTCGAAAAGGTCAATAGCCTGTGGCAAATACTCAACAACTTTAGCCTATAGCATGGGGGTCAGGCTGAGGGCAAGAGAGCGGTATAGTAACATTATCCCTGTCTGTGTGGGCGGCCTGATTAATACAGGAGGTTGGGGGACAGCATGGTGAAGTGATGTAGAGAGTTCTGCAAGACAAGCCTGGACAGCTGACTGGGTAAATAGACCCACCTCAGCAGGAACACTACAGGAAGTGTGTGTCTAAACCCACCTAACGGGACTCATGCCGCAGACACACAGAAACAACCCACAGGAGCATTAAGTGGAGCATGTTCAACAAGGGAACATAGCGTCAGCGTGCCTCAACCAGCAGTGTGTTACTCTACTCTGTGTGGCCCCCTCTCCAGCACACACACCCTACCCTCCACACCCGCCCCACTATCCATTTCCCCCAGTGTCATGGTTCAAATCCATCTCATGTAACTTGCGGTTAGCTTATTGTTGTTCATCCTTTGTTATATCCTCACCACTGCACTGCTAGCTAACCGTTAACTGTTGATCTCATGGAACACATTTCAGCCACGTGGTCCTGTGGCAAACTGCAGGAGAGAGATGTTTTTAATCTTTCCATGTCCTGCCATCAGTCAGCAGCTAGGGGCTTCCAAAAAACAAAACAGACTCACTACTACAGTCTGCCTGCCTCCCCACGCTGCGCTAGTTCACTGCTTTTAGAAACCTGCTACTCTTGCATGGTTGGACAAACAGTGTGTGGTTCAAACCTGGGTGGGCAGTGTGTGAAGTGATCTCAGCCATAACCAGCAATCAAAGGGATGATGAACATGATGTTTCAGTCTTGTCAAAATCTCCCTCTGTACAAGATGATCCCCTGAGGCGTTCCCTGTGGAGTCCCCGCCGTTGTACCTCTATGAATAATATCCTGTGTGAGAAACGCCGCCACCGCTCATTCCATCCTAAAGGAGTCGCATGCGTCCCATCCAGAACATATATTATGACGACATTTTTGTCTTGGACAACGTTTTTTTGGGCTGTTCGTGCACAAATTATTTCTCAAGGCAAGTCGAAGACTTCGGAGCTGAAGTCTACGCCCGTTCATCGGTCAACTTCATTCTTCAATGAAGTGTTTGTCATTCAACACTTTTTCCAAGTGAAGGTATTTTAAGGGAGTATGCGAGCACACTCGTTCGCGGCTAGGCGCCAGCCGAAACATAGCATGTGGAAGCCTTAAGGGCCAAGCCAACAGAGGGTCGGAGGCCAGCCAAGGATAGGAGGCGTACCACCCTGCCCTCCCCTTGTGGAGTATCAGGGACTTTCTAAAGGAAAGACACAGACAGGGGCACCAAGGAGAAACACCCCTTCATAATAGGGTAGGGGTGGAGATTGAGGGAGAGTGGCATGTTACCACTTTACCCTCCCTCACTCCCTGCCCAGGAGGAATGCATGCCAACAGTTAATGAACACATGCTTTTACACTGTCCTCCAAGTCTTGCATGCAGCGCTTGCTGTCATTATCCCCATAGAGAGGCACAGAAGGGGATTGTGTGTGTGAGAGAGATGAATAAGTGTATCTATTAGTACGTGTTTTACTTTTCTATTATTTCTCTATTTTCATTCTCTCTGCATTGTTGGGAAGGGCCCATAAGCATTTCACTGTTAGTCCACACCTGTTGTTTACGACGCATGTGACGTATAAAATGTAGATTTGATCTGAACCCCTCCCTCCGTCAGAGAGGCCTAAGCAGCAGCTAAGAGGATACAGACCAGGGGGGTGGACTCACTCAACAGGCTAACTGAGCTGCTTCATTATGGACGGACATTGATCCTCTGTCACGTCCTGACCAGTAAAGGGGTTATTTGTTCTTATAGTTTGGTCAGGACGTGGCAGGGGGTATTTGTTTTATGTGGTTCAGGGTGTGTATGTGTTCATGTAGAGGGGGTATTTGGTTTATATGGTTCGGGGTGGTTGTATATGTAGAGGAGTATTTGATTTATGTATTCCAGGGTTTTGGAGTTATCGTTCTATGTTAGTTTATTTCTATTTTCTGTCTAGGCGTTTGTATTTCTATGTTTTGGTAATGGGGATTGGGGCCTTCAATTGGAGGCAGCTGTCTATCGTTGCCTCTGATTGAAGGTCCTATATTTAGGAGTGTGTTTGTTTTGGGAATTGTGGGAGATTGTTTCTTGTTTTGCTGTGTGCCTGACGAGACTGTCTAGTTCGTTTTGTTTTTTGTATACATTGTTTGTGTTTTTCCTTCTTCACTTATAAAAAGATGAGTATACATTTTCCTGCTGCGTTTTGGTCTACACCCTACGACACTCGTGACATCCTCAATATAATCTTTTTGCATAAAAGGAGAGGCTGGAACCCAAACTTTATTAGATTGGGAAAGATGCCCATACTACTGACAGAATTAGGCTACCGTTTCCCTTGTAATAGGAAAAAGACCATCATGACAATGTGCCATTTCATCAAAACTCAGGTGAAGTTATACTACGATGTTACTGGACAATGGAACATTGATTGGCTCTCCCTCCCAAATGGGAGAGCCATGCACAGAGTGCTCACCCATGACCGCTCGATAGCTCTGCCTATGCCCCAGAATGAGCGGAGCAGCAGCTGATTTTTTGGTTGCCAAATCATCAGAAAGATAAGCAGATACCAGCGTTGTACAGTGCATAATCCATTCAGCCAACGCAGCAGCTACTGCTGATTAACACAGTTACAGTGAAACTCATGGAGTTCTAACTGAGCAGCTCGCTCTCTCACTGACAAGAATGAGATAATAAAAACAGCAAGGTGCACTCTTTCAAAACACCAGCGGATGTCAACAAAACCCGGCCCCAGACAGCCTCACAAACATCTCTTTACTATAGTCATAATATAGATTCACAGCAGTTTGACAAGCTGAAAATCTGGAAATAGGCTGGTCTGAGTGAGAGGATGCCACAAACACTAAAAAGCACCATAAAACACATCGTTGGGTTGATTTAATTGAACCTGACTAAATTGACTAGTATACTGTGTACGCACACACACACACACACACACACACACACGTTTTATTCCATGCAACTTTGCAGGAATGCCCAGTTCAGGCCCAGCAGTTGGGGATGGGTTACAGGCCTCAGCTCACCCACACTCACAAATATACACACACACACACACACACACACGCACGCCAGACGGCCTTCTCCCGGGAAAGAGACAGCTGGATGATAGGGATGTGACATTTGCCAGGGGAGGACTGGGTAATAGGACACATTTGCCAGGGGAGGACTGGGTAATAGGACACATTTGCCAGGGGAGGACTGGGTAATAGGACACATTTGCCAGGGGAGGACTGGGTAATAGGACACATTTGCCAGGGGAGGACTGGGTATTAGGACACAGGGAGGATGGAGGAATATGATCAATGTGATGCAAACCAGTGGCATTGGTCCAGCCAGGTCCTGCTGAACACATACTCAGACAGATGGTGTTTTCCATTAAGACTTACCCCCACAATAGTGGGTCGCCAGTGTTTTACGTTAATGTACGCTCTAGTGTTATTGTGTTTCCATCAGGAGTACGACACTAAAAACTTGTGGCGTCCGTTTGTTCTGACCTCTGCCGCTAAAAAAAATACATTAAAACCTAAATAATATTTCAGTGTGTGAGCGTTTTCCCTTTAAGTTGACAGTTAATTACTTAACAATGGCCGAGTACTGAAAAGTACCAGTGGCCTTGCTTCCGCCCCAAGTTAGAGCAGGTCCACCAGAGCCATGGCCAAGTGAGACATGGATAAAACACTGGGGTAAATCCTCATTGGAAATGCACCAAGAGTGTCACCTCTAATGGATAGAGACAAATACTTTGAGACACTGTGGCACTTAAATCACAAAATCAGTGGGCAGCACATGATCAGCCAGACGAGTCCCTCTTCTACCCACATACCACTCTTATCATTCAGTCTCCTTGTACTGTAACTATCCTCACCATCTTTCTCTGTGTGGATTTGGCATTCAACTAACAAGCAGGTCTGATTTCCTGGAAACAATGAACGGTTGATGTTTGACGACAGTGAGACGACAGTGAGTAGAGCCCTGGGAGAATGTCATCGTGTATGTTTACTAGTACACAGGCTATAAGAGAGTGTGTGTGTGTCTGTATGGGCGCAATAAACTCAGTCCATCAACAGCTCCTTACTCACACAGCCCCATATGGAAGTCAAGGGTCATAAAGGCTTTGCACAGTGCACACGCATACACACACACACACACAGCACTGAGTGTTAGTGTGTTTGAGCAAAGCGGGAGCTAGAATTGCTAATCTTGATCACATAATGAGTAGCGAGTTGGGCCTCCCGAGTGGTACAGCAGTCTAATGCAGTGCTTGAGGCGTCACTACAGACCCGGGTTCGATCCCAGGGTTAAGCGGGCGGGTGTTAAGGAGTGCGGTTTGGCGGGTAATGTTTCGGAGGTGGTATGACTCGACCGTCGCCTCTCCCGAGCCCGTTGGGGAGTTGCAGCGATGAGACAAGATCGGAACTGGATCTCACGAAATTGGGGATACATTTGTTTTTAAATAATAATAAGTAGTTATTTGGGGTGCATTGCAAGGTGATTTGAAGTGATTCTTCACAGTCAGACTAAGATGTAAACACACGTTCTCTCACGGCTAACAAGCACACACAAACACTCCCCCAGTCTGTCCCTATAGGCTACCACAAAGCCAGTGGAACTGAAGAACCGACAGTCGCTGAGATCACAATGGACCCAGATCAAAAAGAAACAAAGAAGTGCTTCCAGTGTAAAGGGAGATGGGAGCCAAACCTTAACGGGGTTCCACATACAGGACACGCACACGGCCATCTCCTGAGAACCAAGTGGACATATCCAGCCAGTCCAGCCCAGAACACCCTCTATTCATATTCACCCAGAGTAAAAGGAAATGCATGACAAGGATACTGCTGACAGACAAAGGACTATTAGAGATATTAATCCATCAGGGTAGTGTTACTTCTGCCTATATAGACAGGCCTAGGGGCACAGTGGTCTAGGAGTCACGGGATGGATAAGCCCTCTAATGGAGTGTCCAAGGCTAGCACAGAGGAGACCACTGGGGAGAGATGACGGCATTCCTTTGTCTTTTCAGCAGCTGAAGCCTACGCTTGAGAGATACCACCGGTTTCTAAGCCCATACGGAGGGAGAGAACGATGAGAGGGAACAATGGAGAACCACTGAACTGTGAACAGACCATAGCATTTCACTCTGATGGACAGACCAGATGCACACTACTCAGCACAATGTGTGTTTTGAATACATAGGACTCCTCTAGTGTCTAGCCTACACATATTGCTCAACTGCCCGACTACTAGGCCAGTCAAAGCAGTGGCGGTGTGTCAGAGTTGAAGGGAGTTTAACCCTGACCGGGTTAATGGTTAACCTTGTCTCCATAGAGACCTTTTATCAAATCAGGACACAGACAACCGAGTCCCACCATAAGGAGGGACAATTCAACTTGGATTCTACAAAAGTGTAAACACTGCTGCATCAATTACACATTGTAATGACTGTGAGAACAAACACTCCCCTAAAACGCTGTTCAATTTGGTTGAAGAGACACTGATGTCCCGCCACCAAAGTCAGCCATTTTTGGACTATAGAGCCAATTTATGGAGACAAAAATGAGATCATATAAAGACTCAGGGTTCTCTTTCTCAAGAGAGTGTTGGTGAGGTTGGGTTTCATGACTCCAGCTGTAGGTATGCAGCTCCTTTCAGGTGGAGTCCTCACTGGAATGCTCAAATCACTGGGTGGCTGTGACAGATGTTTCAAAACATGTTGGGAGGTTCAGGTGTTCGGTGACAGATTCCAGTGAATGGGTAGGGCAGAGTGGGACAGGTGTGTCGAGTTGTGTCATTTCATGTTGAAGCAAGGAATGTATTGTACTGTGACAAGTGACAGTCCCACAAACTACTGATGATTCCTCAGAACGTGACTCACCCTGAGAAAATTACATGATTTTTTGTCTTTTCTTTTGAGCTCAGGACATGCTAATAAAGGTAGTATTATCTGAAATTTCACAGCTTCTCCACGTCCATTCTCTAAACACTTGTCATAATAATGAGTCATTCAAACCTAGACTTCAGGCTGTAATGTAGAAGCTGTGTGTAAAATAGCTGATGGTCAAGTGTTACAGTATAACCAGTAGTCCTACAACCATTATATCACAATCAATCTTGTCAAGCAGAAACTGAATACAACAGCCCGGAGTAGTGTTGAACCATAGATACATTTCCAGCCAAACCGGCTATGTATGAATCTAAATGCTTGTCAAATTACATTGACCGTAACCAACGCAGGTAGGTTTTTGGAATGCACCGTACAGAATCAGGTGCATCTCAACACAGCGCTAAGAGCCAGCTAGCTTCTGAGTATCATCCTACCTATCCCTGGCTAAACTCTGTCCTTTACGGCATGGCCCAAGGCATTTGATGGGGTTGTAACCAGTGTTCATTTTGTTTAGTCATAGTAGGGCTGTGGCAGCCATGAAAATTGTCAGTCGGTGATTGTCAAGCAAATAACTGCTGGTCTCACGGTAATTGACCGTTAATTAATAAATACATTTTGCATCTCCTGGCTTCCACACATAGCCTACAATCCACTGATGCAGACCTTTGGAACATCTAAAATAATCTAAATCAATCCATTTAATATAGCCTACACCATTACAATAAATTGATTATTTGTTTAAGGACAGGTCTATAGAAGCATGATATGAAGATTTTTTTTTATTTCAGAATAACAGAATGCCATACGGCTGTGGGCTATACTAGTTTATTTAGCTGACAAGATTTGCTTAAAATGATGTGCCATTATTTTATAATATGAAGAACACAACAGAACATAGCTGAATAAAATAGAAAGGATATTTTCTCCAGTCGATTTGAGGGAGTGTGTCGAGCGGTTAACAAAAGAAACATCCTCCTATTATGCTTCATTTAGAGTTATTTATGACACTTTAGTTCTGATTTTTAATACATTCTAAGGCTGCATAATATGATTAATGATTTGAAAAAAGTCACATGAAAGACATGAGCTCTGCTTTTGTTTTTGTGCAGGCTGCACACACTTCATCAGTCTCATTTACATTTTGACAAGTACTTGACAATGCCTCGAATTTCCCGGTGGCATCCCCTTTGTGTGGCCTTAATGCCCCCTAAAAAAAATGTCCGTGCCTTTTGCAGCCAGTGGCCATTGTGCCCTTGGACTGAATATAACAATTATAATTTCCATCTTCTGGCTGCGTGCTCCAAAGTACCTCTCCCTCACATGGCTCCTCTTTCGAATAGATTCCATCAAAACTTCACGCAATTTCATAGTCTACAGAAATGTGGCACAACATGACCTCATGGGCTTCCATGAAGTGTTTGATTCGATTTTTGAATAGATTTGCATTGATGTCAGAGTGATTAGTGACAATAGTGTGGAGTACCAGGCAGTTAGCAAGTTTGGTAGGCTAGTAATGACCATCAGCAGCATCAGAGCTTGAAGGAGCCCAATTACAGTGACTAAAACGGTCACGTGGAATTTGACTGCCGCCATGATTCGTGGCGGTAATACGGTCACTGTAACAGCCCTAAGTCAACGTCATTTTGACTAAAATATCATTAAGTCACATTTGAATAATGATTTAGTGTAGTTGTGAAAATGACAAAAACAGTGGGCCATTTTAGTCATCACATTTGTATTGCCTCATGAACCTATAGTAAACATAAAATCACTGACTTCCATTCATAGCCTTGTTTTACCAACATATTTTTCTGCATAACATCCTATTCTCTTCCCAAACGCAGAAATATGACAAACATAAGAATTATCTTGCCATGTAAATTCAGCCTACATAGACATTGTACATTAAATACTGAACAAACAGACAAGTATTGGCAAAGAAGTATGGTTTGCACTTCAGTCACGCGGTCGCACAATTGTTAACAATGTTGACAGACGCCTCAGCCACATTGCTGTCCAAAAGTAGAACGGGAGCTAATGACTGTTTCGCCCAGTGATGTAGTCAAGTCACTAAACCTAGAGTCCGAATCGAGTCCCAAGTCCCCTGTGCGCGAGTCCACGTCCGAGTCACGAGTCCATGGCTGAAGTCCGAGTCCTCGAATTCTGGTCCAAGTGCTCAAGTCTGAGTCACTGGGTCCCCATGAACTAAAAATAAATGTATTTACCCAGTCAGATAATGTATATTGTAGTGGCAAGAGACATTTTTCCATAAATTGTTTGCTATCCCTTTTCCTTTCTGTGCCACCAAATGTTTGCATATAAGCTACTGGTAATGTTACCAGGGCCACATTCAGTTGCAAAATGTTCTCAAAGAAATCCATGAATATAGCCAACATTATTCCTTAACATATTTTGTTCTATATGAACGTTTCAAAAATGGTTGCGTCCTGCTGACCTTGCCATAGGTTGTTAGCCATAGCTAGCTAATGAGGCAAGATGACTGAACAAGGTGTAGCCTAAACAAATAGTTTACGGTCTGGTCCGCAAGTAGCCTTAAAATGGCCCATGATATTCGTTATCAATGTCAAATCCAGCCAACCAATGCTCAATAGAAAGAACAAAAATGTTGAACGGTAAGGGCTAGAATCAAGCTGTTTCTCTGAGGAAAGGAGAGACTTGGCTACATTGGTTGCAGAACCTGGCTATGCAATGTAGTGGAGAAAGTGGGAGAGTTGAGCAAGACTACAAATTCAAAGACAGCCTACTTTTCTATACTGAAGGGGAAAAAAACATAGCTAAACTGTGGTTTTACCTTTAAACTCAATGCTGCTATTGTATTTATTTCGTAAAAAAACTTGTGTTTCTTAACCAAGGGTAGTTAACTAGAGAACGTTTTGCAACTAAACGTGGTCCCTTAACTAGAAGGCTGGCGACTGGTTAGCTACGGGAAAGCAAGAGTTGCCTGCGTGATGTGCCTCATCACTTGCTCCCCCACAGCTCACCAGCTGATGTAGGCTGTACAGGTTCAGCGCATCCTTCCCACTGCTGTACAGAACTGCACTTCGCATCTGTACTGCTAATATTAAAATTGTGCTGATCACTGAAAAGCTCAATCTTTCAACAACAAAAAAGAAAAAATGTCCAGTCCACTTTGAAGTCAGATCTTAGACAATTTAGTCTCATCTTATGTTAGTCGCATGGTATTACACTTTCCTTTTTCGCATTATCAAATGGCCTATTTAGGATGAAAGAATGGGTATTCAGACATGGCCATTATCACTTGTTGTAACCCACTGCACTAGAGTTAGAGAGCCACAGCAGAACCATGTAGGTAGCTCAGAGGGTCATAGGGTGACAACAGCTGGAATGTGGTCGCCTTTTTCCAAGGGTTAGCTAGCTAACTACAAACTCAGCTGACAGCGTCCATAACAGTTGCGTAAATACATTTATAAAAGATTCACGCCATAAATACGCATGTTTCCCGTTAAACATCAGACCTGTCGTAAAACTGCATGAGTGAACGAGCATTAAACTCTGCCTGGAAAACTCTGAGTCACCTTATGGTGACAATAATGCCCTTTATTTGATGTATAATTTGGAACTATTAGCATTAGGCTACAGCATGCAAAAGAAGGATTGTTGTTCAATATTTAGTTTATCAATAGATTGTGTTCTGCTTTTGTTCTGCTATTGTTTAGGCTCTAAGATTAAATAGGCAACGATGTCGCTCTCCTATCTCACAGCAATACTGTGACCTACCCATACTGTTAAATATTTTACATAAGCTATTGGTCTATTTAGTGTATTGGCAGAATGTTTTAATCTTTAGCAGTCATTTATGCTGTATCTGGAAAAGGATTGTCAGTTTCTGAAATAGAAAACGATGGCAAATTGTTGTGGACTTGTCAGCTAAACGTTTGAATTCAACAATGTTTGGCATGGACTTTTCCCCCCAACCGAAATGTGATGGACTGAATGCGAATTCTGAAACATTGTAGAGCAGGCAAATTTAAAAATGCAATTACACTGGAAAAATATTTGTATGTCTAATTATAAGATTCCTATGTGTAATTGTTTGTTCTCTTCTCAGTAAATGGCAAATTGGTGCATTCTTGTTAAAAATTAACAGGGCAAGGTATTATGGATGCTTTTCATAATTTCTCCCATTTGCACAAGATACTTATTTGCCAGCTTGCAATACAATATTGCAACGACTCGCAGATGTGCGTACGCATGGTCTAAAGTTTGCAGGGAGGTGAGCACATTCTCAAGTCGAGTTACATTTTTATAAATGCCAACTTGTGTTAAAACTGGCGCAAGGTTTATAAATTAGGCACCTTGCAATTTCAGAAACATTTCACACTCATTCAAGTTCCAGCAGGTGAAGATAGCTAAGGCCCATAAAAATCAAGTTCAAAACTTAAGTTCAAACAGGTGAAGTTCAAACACCCAAAAAGTACGAAGACGTCCATTTTCAAGTTAAACTGTTTCTTACTTCAATGTTGAAAAGGGTTCAAAGGTTATATGCCCTCGACAAGACGTCTCAAAGTTCAAAGTCATCTGCTTCCCTTTCAGGAGAAAGGTAGTTCCTGTAATTGTGCTAGGCACAATATCCCTCGTCTGGGACTCCAGTACTGTCCAAGATCAACAGGAGGGAATATAACCAAGACGAGTAACCTGTTATCAACCACAAGAACTTGTGCACACACTAGCAAGGCCTAGCAGGGGTATTCTCATCTTACCCTAGGACAGGGACCATCAACTAGATTCAGCCACGCGCCGGGAACATAATTACAAATTGACCACAAGAAGCCCAAACAGATATGTTTGACTAAAACATAAATCAATAATACACACATGTAGGCTACACAAACAAGTGCACACAGAAAACCATTACTCAAATTGGTCTTATAAGCCATGAGTATCGGTCTACAGCCCTAAGAATCACTTTGAGGACAATGCAACTTCCACTGAACTCGTTGACTCACGGTCAAATCACTGGGGAATTTGTTTGGCAACTCAAGAAAATGTACACAACTTGACTGTGAAAGACGCCTGAAGTCAGCGGTTTTATGAAAAGCAGCCGTGGTCAATGCGTCTGAATCCTCCCTCCCTCCCTCCTTCTCCAGTGCTGTAGACTGTAGGGAGAGTATGACCTCAGAGAAGTGCAGAGCAGAACTGGGCAGATAGCCAGCTGAGCCCCTTTACTGTGCAGCAGCCAGCAGGAGCCTCAGCCTTCACAACACAGACCAGCAGGCAGCAGGTCCCATGCAGCTATAAAGCAGCTAGACTCCGGGAGAGATGACACACACTAATAGACACACAATAGATTGGGATGGAATGATCACTGGGAGACCCAGAGAGGCTTTTGAGACAGAGTTGAGGAGGGGACTGGAGTGTGTGCCAACTGTCAACGCAGCACACCAAATTGTACGAGGAGAGCAGGGGAGAAAGAGATCGATAGAAGGTTAGGGTTGGTTAGTAGAGAGTGATATAAAGAGAACGGGGGAGAGAAGTGTGAACATCAATGCAGTATCACTCTCCCTAAAGCTCAGCTAGAAATCCTGCGAGGACAGGACAGGCACACATCTCCTCTAGTTCAGCTTCAGTCTGTCTGTCCATGAGCTAGAACACCCACACTGCACCACTTTCAGATTCCCCATTTTTCCACATCTCCTCTCCAGGTGTCATGGGGTGAGGTTGTCTGCTAAATGCCATACACTGACCTTAGAATCCTGTACAGCTGAGTAGAGAGGGGTTACCAAGAGACCCAGACACCATCAATCACACAGCTTCAAATAAAGCAGTGCAACCCAACACTAAACCAAGCTCATTTGTCAACATGTCTCAATACTTCTGTTTAGAATAACAGTTGCTACTAGAAGGGAGGCATATGCATACTTACTAGAGGTCGACCGATTAATCGGAATGCCCGATTAATTAGGTCCGGTTTCAAGTTTTCATAACAATCGGTAATCGGTATTTTTGGACACCGATTTGCCGTTTTTTTTTTTTTTTTTTTTTTACACCTTTATTTAACTAGGCAAGTCAGTTAAGAACACATTCTTATTTTCAATGACGGCCTAGGAACGGTGGGTTAACTGCCTTGTTCAGGGGCAGAACGACAGATTTTTACCTTGTCAGCTCGGGGATTCATTTTTGCAACCTTCCGGTTACTAGTCCAACGCTCTAACCACCTGCCTTACATTGCACTCCATGAGGAGCCTGCGTGGCAGGCTGACTACCTGTTACGCGAGGGCTGCAAGAAGCCAAGGTAAGTTGCTAGCTAGCATTAAACTTATCTTAGAAAAACAATCTTAACATAATCACTAGTTCACCACACATGGTTGATGATATTACTAGTTTATCTAGCATGTCCTGCGTTGCATATAATCGATGCGGTGCCTGTTAATTTCTCATCGAATCACAGCCTACTTCGACAAACGGGTGATGATTTAACAAGCGCATTTGCGAAAAAAAGCACTGTCGTTGCACCAATGTACCTAACCATAAACATCAATGCCTTTCTTTAAAATCAATACACAAGTATATCATTGCGAACTGTGTGAAGTCCATTTATTCCTAACAAAGGCCGTAATTAATTTGCCAGAATTGTACATAATTATGACATAACATTGAAGGTTGTGCAATGTAACAGCAATATTTAGACTTAGGGATGCCGTTAGATAAAATACAGAACGGTTCCGTATTTCACTGAAAGAATAAACTTTTTGTTTTCGAAATTATAGTTTCCGGATTCTACCATATTAATGACCAAAGGCTCGTATTTCTGTGTATTATGTTATAATTAAGTCTATGATTTGATATTTGATAGAGCAGTCTGACTTTGCGATGGTAGGCAGCAGCAGGCTCGTAAGCATTCATTCAAACAGCACTTTCCTGCGTTTGCCATCAGCTCTTCGCAACTCTTCAAGCATTGCGCTGTTTATGACTTCCAGCCTATCAACTCCCGAGATTAGGCTGGTGTAACCGATGTGAAATGGCTAGCTAGTTAGCGGGGTGCGCTCTAATAGCGTTTCAAACATCACTTGCTTTGAGTCTTGGAGTGGTTGTTCCCCTTGCTCTACATGGGTAACGCTGCTTCGAGGGTGGCTGTTGTCAATGTGTTCCTGGTTCGAGCCCAGGTAGGAGCGAGGAGAGGGACGGAAGCTATACTGTTACACTGGCAATACTAAAGTGCCTATAAGAACATCCAATAGTCAAAGGTATATGAAATACAAATCGTATAGAGAGAAATAGTCCTATAATTCCTATAATAACTACAACCTAAAACTTCTTACCTGGGAATATTGAAGACTCATTTTAAAAGGAACCACCAGCTTTCATATGTTCTCTAAACGTTAGCTTTTTTACATGGCACATATTGCACTTTTACTTTCTTCTCCAACACTTTGTTTTTGCATTATTTAAATCAAATTGAACATGTTTCATTATTTATTTGAGGCTAAATTGATATTATTGATGTATTATATTAAGTTAAAATAAGTGTTCATTCAGTATTGTTGTAATTGTCATTATTACAAAAAAAGTTTAAAAAAAAACAATTTAAAAGTCTGCCGATTAATCGGTATCGGCTTTTTGTGGTCCTCCAATAATCGGTATCGGCGTTGAAAAATCATAATCGGTCGACCTCTAATACTTACGGAACTTGTATTGAGAAAATACGTGGTCAATTGGGGGCTATGTTATGGCTGATACTGTTTACAGCTGATAATTGCCCTAAATACTTACAGTACATGATGACTCAAATACAACGCAATACCAGTTCCTGTAATTATCCATCAGGGCTAATCGAAATACCTCAGCTGATGTGATACCCATCCACCGAGGAACAAGAGGGGTGCCAAGTTGCCTCAGGGCACATATAATGCACTGGAAAAACATACAATTTGGCTGTGGAAGAGGAGAGAGACACTCAGGGAAAACATTTAATAAAAACTAAAAAAAGCATCAACTCAGAACAACTCCAGGCTAGTTTGTACATTTCTAATCATGTTAAAATGGCATGGGATGATGATGCTCATTGTTTCCCCATGTAGAGTAATTGTTATGTAACCGGTCATACTATTGGATCAGAAATGCACTATACCACATCTTCCATTTTCAGATTAAGCCAAGCATATAGCCAAGTCCTACAGGACATTCTATCTACAATATTAACAAACTAGTTATTTGGAGCGTTAATGTGTTGTTTTTCTCTCAAAGTGAACTACTTCATAATCTCAAATAAACATTTAAGCCTCTTCATATCCTCTTATGCTCAATTAAAGTTCATATAATAAAAGGAGGAATCAAGTACCTCACATTACTTTGATCTTCTCACAGATGTGTCCATCCAAGACTTCAAAACAGCTTGTAAACAACATGCCTGTGTGTGAACGGCCGGGCGCGGGATGGCAGAGTTCGCAACAATAGCTGAGCAATGTTGCACCTGGGCCTACTAGTCACATATTTCCCGCTTCAATGAATGCAGCCAGCACACGCTACTGTACTATAGAAGTAACAAAGCTGGGCCTACGCAATACATACATTAATCCCATAGGTCATTGATTTAAAGTGGCAGGCAACAACTTTCTGACAAGCATCTCACCCAAGGCGAGGTTCAATTGTTGTAATGATGGGGGTCTAATCAAAACTAACCGAGATGATAAGATATTTTGAACATACTCTGCGGTGGGTAGAGTTACAGACATTGATAAAGAGAAAAGGGGAATCCTAGCCTGTATGGTTGGTTCATAGTTACCCCACAATGGACTACGCTCTCCCATAAGGATCCAGCCAGTCAAACTGAACAAGCTGCAAGGCGCTGGGATTTCCCGCAAACATATTTGACATTCAAATGAAATGTAAAAGGGAAAAGTATAATCTACCAACTTTGTCCTCCGATTCAACAGTAAAGCTATTTCAAAGTAAAATGAAAGATGTTATGATCCTCAATAATAAAATATGAAAACTGTAATAAAGAAACAGAAAAATCAGTCTTCAAGATGTTCAGCAGTTCAAACCATACAAATAGATCCACAATTATAATGTTACTTTCATTTCCTGACAGGGAGGTTAACAAAATTCCAACTAGATAAGAGAAAGTTGAATTTCACAATTGAGCTCTGAACAGAGCAGGATTACATGTCACGTTAGTAAGAGGACACAACCGCTGTTAAATGACAATGGATCTCATCCTTTCACAGAATCAAATATCGTTAAAATAGTTTTTAAATCAGAGTACTTCACCTCCAAAGTGTTATGAATTTCCCACCAGCCCAGTAATAAGATAAGTTATCGGTGCGCTGTCCTCATGTACGTCCGTCTAGTGTGTAGTGCAGTGGCGCACAAAACAGTCCTTCCCACTCCTTTCTCTGAGCACCACCTCTCCCACCCCTGCCGCGGTTTATTAAAGGGCCAGTAACAATTCATAGTCTGAGTCAAAAAGGAATAGCTGTGTACACATTTTGACTAATTATATCTTACTTGATTAATGAAGTTGGCTTCTTTTTCTTTTGTGAATTATCACATTCAGTTTCTACAAGTCATCATCTTCATAATCACCATCATCATCATTATCATCATCACCATCATAATGATCATATGAAAGGTGCAATATGCAGAAATCGATCTGCTATTTCCTGGTTGCAAAAATTCCAAAAGTTCACCTAATTTCAGTTTATTTGACAAAACAAGAAGTCATTGTGTAGAGATTGTACCACCTAAACCACTGTGAAATATATTTTCCATAACTAAAAATATTGTCTTTTCAGCTGTTTGAAGCTGGTGTACAAAATACAAAAATGATACTTAAGTATGGGA
Organism: Salmo trutta; assembly: GCF_901001165.1. NCBI lineage: Eukaryota > Metazoa > Chordata > Actinopteri > Salmoniformes > Salmonidae > Salmo > Salmo trutta. Next base: position 24,804,080 of record NC_042966.1, on the reverse strand, counting down.
AGCATAGAAATAGTGCACATAGAACAGATCTACCACTTCTTAGACTTGCTTTCAATAAGAATGACAGATATATAACTCACATTTCTATGTGAATTTGGTTGGTTTGCCTAAAAAGGTACATATTGCAGCTTTAACACATGCACAAAATAGTAATTTAGAGAAAGCAGGCAACAACAACAGTTTGTAATTTTTGTAATATTTTTTTTATTTCGGCAATAATGTATTTTTGTCATCATCAGCTTCAGATCAGGTCACCTCAATGTCATACCCAGAGCCAGTAAAGCATGATTTTATTTTTCTCATCATAGTATCATAAAGAATATATTTCATCACACAGAATACATACTCAGTATATTACAGTAAATCCTGGTAGATACTATAGGTTTCACATTTGGAATGCACACTGTGATTCTGAAGGTCCCACAGTCAGCTCCACCGCTGTGTCTAGTAGCTGGTTGAAATGGCTTTTCCAGTGGCACGGTATGAGATAATGATAACATAAAGATATTCTGAGAGAATATTGATCATCTCTGGAAGGCTTGATATCACCAAAGCTATTTCTGTTGTACTGTTCCATAACCTTCTGTCAAATCAATCAGCATCATTTGTTTAAATCAATCGTACGTGAATGATAAAAAAACAATCAACATTTGGTGGACATAAGAGGAAAACACTAAAGCAAAAACAAAATGTGGCACTGTTGGTTTAATCAATTTTTATATTGAAATAATTACTCTTTCATGTTGGACACAGCAAAACATATATCAGCTTAACAAACCACACCCATAGTGATGGAATGTTTTAGCTGTTCTCTATCAATTGTTTTTATAGAAATCGTTCGAGCCCTGGATGCTGATTGGCTGAAAGCCGTGGTATATGATACAATATAACATGGGCATGATGCAAATCTACGTGTTTACTGTTCTAATTATGTTGGTAACCAGTTTATAATAGCTATAAGGCACCTCGGGGGTTAATGGTGTATTGCCAATATATCACGGCTATGGGCTGTATCCAGACACTCCGTGTTGCGTCGTGCGCTAGAACAGCCCTTAGCCGTGGTATATTGACCATATACCACACCCCCTCATGCCTTATTGCTTAAATATCCCACTGCTCCGTGATTGGTCCCTCGCCCAGCCGATAACATCCTCAGGGGTCATTAGATATCATAATAGGCCAATTAGGGGTCCAGGAATTTATGGCCGGCTCTTGAAGTCGGGGTCCGTCAGAACTTCAATGGGACGGTGCCTAAATACAATGCTTTGATAGTGGTACCACTACCCCTCTACCCAGGGGGCCCAGGGATTTATGATTACTTCCTTGTGTGCCCCCTTGTGTGTTATCTAATCAAACATGGACTGTGTGTGTGTGTGTGCATGCGTAGGGGGTACAGGGACTTTAATGTCCCAGAGGGAGGGGACCTCTAATTTCTTAAGTAGAACACATCTCACCCAGATTGTTCCACATGTGGTAAATTACCCCAAAAGGGTCCGGAAAAGCAATAACCTGGCTAATTAATTTATAATGGGCAGATTTAGCCAAAAGAGGAAACACTTGTGGACAGCTGTTTCACAGGACACATGTAACTACAGCATGTGGTGAACAATACATACAATTCAGAGAAAAGCAGCAAAATAGTAAATATATTTCAATTTGTGTGATTTGTAAAAGCAACTTATTCCCTTTAATGGGGAGTCTCTTAGTTCCCACAGTAGTTCTGCCAGAAGCCACAGCCTACAACCTGGTCCAGGTGTCCCAACTCCCCCAGCCAGGCATTAGGAGAAGGAGAGCCCTATTCAATCATGGAGGATCGCTTTATGAAAAGTCACCAAGCCACAGATGGAAATGAGTGGAGTAGTCCCAAACTGGTTACCCATGATTAAACAGGCCCGGATTTTCATCTTTCAAAGGCCTTTGAACTTTGCTTCTGTCAGTATTTTTTAATGTCATTTCCAGGCTGTATGTCTGTCTCTGAGGCTCAGAGAGGCTCTGTGAAGCTTTTCAGTACCTCTGAGGAGTCCCCTAACCCCAGTTAATGGGTATAGCCTCCTGCCTCTATCCCCCGTCTCTACCGTCAAGAGATATGTTTTCAACAAAAGGATTAACCAAGGGTGTAGGCCAGCCCATTCCAATCCCTGTACTCTATCTTCTCTATCCTCTGTCCTAACCAATCATATCCCTGGCTTGGACATTTTAGTAGGTTAGTGCTGGATCAGGCTGACTGGGATCACATTAGCTTCAACACCATCTGACACACATCCTCTACAAACAACATTATGGCACAGTCTGAGTCTGCCGGTGTCTACGACTCGGACCAGGGATGGGGTTTGGACAGTCTGCTTAAAATAGTGATGAGCTGATGAATGATTTACTGTCATTGATGTTTTTCATCTCCCTCCTCTCATTGAGATCATTGAGTTATGTCATTTCCCCTCATTACTCTCTCGCGCTCTCTCTCTCTCTCTCTCTCTCGTTTCACTGTACCCTCTGTGTTACTCTGTTTGGCTTGGCTAGCTGGTTACAGTGGGATAGGGGTGAGAAAAGAGGGAGGGAGAGAGAGCAGGAAAAAACAAGAGAAAGTGAAAGTATTTCTTTGAGCACTAAGGCTTGCTGACAGACCATACCAAGCCAGGCCATAAATAAGGTACAGGGAGGCGCTGTGTTCTTTCACCTTGATAAAGCGGTCCGAGTGGAGCAGAGTGGACTGGGGTGGACTGGGCAAGGTCAGGAGGGGACAGCTGTAGACATGTAAAATCATTTCACAGGCCTATTGATACAATTTATCACTACCCATTAACCATACACACAGACACCAGCTACACACTGATGAAAGTCAGGTGGGTCACACAAACACTGCCTTCATCCTCCTCAGTGTTCCTCTGAAGTATTGGATATCCATATGTGAAAGACTTGTGGGCCTTTATAGGGAAACAATCTTAGATAATCATTGTTGCAAATGAGCTATTATTAGTTATAACGTCATGTGATGTTCCTACTCAACACATTCACTGTTTACTAAAAACATTGTCTCAGCGTATGTTACCATGGTTACAGTCATACAATTTAATTTCACTCTGCATTCACATCAACACCATTCTTCCATACCCTTTACAGTATCCGTACCATTATTGAACAAAAAGTGATCATACACTACATGACCAAAAGTATATGGACACCTCCTCATCGAACATCTCATTCCAAAATCATGGGCATTAATATGGAGTTGGTCCCCCCCTTTCAATAACAGCCTCCACTCCTCTGGGAAGGCTTTCCACTAGAGTTTGGAACATTGTTGCGGGGGCTTCCATTCAGCCACAAGAGCATTAATGAGGTCGGACACTGATGTTGGGCAATTAGGTCTGGCTCGCAGTCGGCATTCCAATTCATCCCAAAGGTGTTTGATGGGGTTGAGGTCAGGGCTCTGTGCAGGCCAGTCAAGTTCTTCTACACTGATCTTGACAAACCATTTCTGTATGGACGTCGCTTTGTGCACGGGTGCATTGTCATGCTGAAACAGGAAAGGGACTTCCCCAAACTGTTGTCACAAAGTTGGAAGCACAGAATCGTCTAGAATGTCATTGTATGCTGTAGCTTTAAGATTTTCCTTCACTAGACGGGGGCCTAGCCCGAACCATGAAAAACAGCCCCAGACCATTATTCCTCCACCACCAAACTTTACAGTTGGCACTATGCATTGGGGAAGGTAGCGTTCTCCTGGCAGTCACCAAACCCAGATTAGTCCGTCAGACTGCCAGATGGTAAAGTGTGATTCATCCGTCCAGAGAACGCGTTTTCACTGCCCCAGAGTCCAATGGCGGCGAGCTTTACACCACTCAAGTTAACGCTTGGCATTGCGTATGGTGATCTTAGGCTTGTGTTCAGCTGCTCAGCCATGGAAATCCATTTCATGAAGCTCCCGACGAACAGTTATTGTGCTGACGTTGCTTCCAGATGCAGTTTGGAACTCGGATGTGAGTGTTGCAACCGAGAATAGACGATTTTTACGCGCTACGCACGTCATCACTCAGTGGTCCCATTCTGTGAGCTTGTATTGCCTACCACTTCACGGCTGAGCCGTTGCTGCTCCTAGATGTTTCTATTTCACAATAGCAGCACTTACAGTTGACCGGGGCAGCTCTAGCAGGGCAGACATTTTAGGAACTGACTTGTTGGAAAGGTGGCATCCTATGACGGTGCCACTTTGAACATCACTGAGCTCTTCAGTAAGGCAATTCTACTCCCAATCTTTGTCTACGGAGATTGCATGGCCGTCTGCTCGATATTAGAAACTTGTCAGCAACGGGTTTGGCTGATATAGCTGAATCCACTAATTTGAAGAGGTCCACATACTTTTGTATATATAGTGTATATCCATTCAGATTCTGTATAATGCGTACAGTGAAATCACCCGACAGAGAAAGAAGCAGATGGGAATTTTGGAATTATGATAAAACTGTGACTATACCACCACTGAGTCTGTACTTGTATGTCTATGTGCCCTGAGTCTGTGCTTGTAAGTGTATATACAGTACCAGTCAAAAGTTTGGACACACCTACTCATTCAAGGGTTTTTATTTATTTTTACTATTTTCTACATTGTAGAATAATAGTGAAGACATCAAAACTATGAAATAACACATATGGAATCATGTACTAACCAAAAAGTGTTAAACAAATCAAAATATTTGATATTTGAGATTCTTCAAAGTAGCAACCCTTTGCCTTGGTGACAGCTTTGCACACTCTTGGCATTCTCTCAACCAGCTACAATGAGATAGTCACCTGGAATGCATTTCAATTAACAGGTGTGCCTTGATAAAAGTTAATTTCTGAAATTTCTTTCCTTCTTATTGCGTTTGAGCCAATCAGTTGTATTGTTACAAGGTAGGGTTGGTATACAGAAGATAGCCATATTGGATAAAAGACCAAGACCATATTATGGCAAGAACAGCTCAAATATGCAAAGAGAAACAACAGTCCATCATTACCTTAAGACATGAAGGTCAGTATGTCCAGAAAATCTCAAGAACTTTTAAAGTTTCTTCAAGTGCAGTCGCAAAAACCATCAAGCGCTATGATAAAACTGGCTCTCATGAGGACCGCCACAGGATAGGAAGACCCAGAGTTACCTCTGCTGCAGAGAATAAGTTCATGAGAGTTAACTGCACCTCAGATTGCAGACCAAATAAACGCTTCACAGAGTTCAAGTAACAGACACATCTCAACATCAACTGTTCAGAGGAGACTGTGTGAATCAGGCCTTCATGGTCGAATTGGAGGAAAGAAACCACTACTAAAGGACACCAATAAGAAGAAGAGACTTGCTTGGGTCAAGAAACATGAGCAACGTACATTAGACCGGTGGAAATCTGTCCTTTGGTCCAAATTTGAGATTTTTGGTTCCAACTGCCGTGTCTTTGTGAAACGCAGAGTAGGTGAATGGATGATCTCCGCATGTGTGGTTCCTACCGTGAAGCATGGAGGAGGAGGTGTGGTGGTGTGGGGGTGCTTTGCTGGTGACACTGTCAGTGATTTATTTAGAATTCAAGGCACACTTAACCAGCATGGCTACCACAGCATTCTGAAGCGATACACCATCCTATCTGGTTTACGCTTAGTGGAACTATAATTTGTTTTTCAACAGGACAATGACCCAAAACACACCTCCAGGCTGTGTAAGGACTATTTGACCAAGAAGGAGAGTGATGGAGTGCTGCATCAGATGACCTGGCCTCCACAATCACCCAACCTCAACCCAATTGAGATGGTTTGGGATGAGTTGGACCACAGAGTGAAGGAAAAGCAGCCAACAAGTGCTCAGCATATGTGGGAACTCCTTCAATACTGTTGGAAAAGCATTCCTCAGGAAGCTGGTTGAGAGAATGCCAAGAGTGTGCAAAGCTGTCATCAAGGGAAAGGGTGGCTACTTTGAAGAATCTTAAATATAAAACTATTTTGATTTGTTTAACACTTATTTGGTTACTACATAATTCCATATGTGTTATTTCATAGTTTTGATGTCTTCACTATTATTCTATAATGTAGAAAATATAAAAATAAAGAAAACCCTTGAATGAGTAGGTGTGTCCAAACTTTTTACCTGTTCTGTATATATACAAGTAACTGCCAAAATAAAGGGAACACCAACATAAAGTGTCTTAAGGGTGTTGGGCCACCATGATCCACAAGAACAGCCTCAATGTGCCTTGGCATAGATTCTAAAAGTGTCTGGAACTCTATTGGAGGGATTCAACACCATTCTTCCACAAGAAATTCCATAATTTGTTTTTTTGTTGATGGTGGTGAAAAACGCTGTCTCATGCGCCGCTCCAGAATCTCCCATAAGTGCTCAATTGGGTTGAGATCTGGTGACTGAGATGGCCATGGCATATGGTTTGCATTGTTTTCATGCTCATCAAACCATTCAGTGTCCACTCATGCCCTGTGGATGGGGGCATTGTCATCCTATAGGGGCATAGCCATGGTAGCCAAAATAATGGCTGCCCAGCATTTTTATTCATGACCCTAAGCATGATGGGATGTTAATTGCTTAATTAACACAAGAACCACACCTGTGTGGAAGCATGCTGCTTTCAATATACTTTGTATCCCTCATTCAGTTGTGTTTCCATTATTTTGGCAGTTACCTATATGTGAAGTGCCCTTTCAGCTGGGCATGGAGGGCAGGCGCCACGCGGGCAGTACCTACCTACCCTCCCTCTTCTTCTCCTGGGCATCCTGTACAGTCTCTTGTATCCATACACACAGTGGATGCTTTGTATAAAGCTTATGTTGAAGAAGTGCTATCATCAATTATCACGTCAGCACAGACAACAGTCCCCTATTCAGATAGGACTCACAGTCAGTCACACCTGCATTGTGCATTTCATCATCATCATCATCATCACCATCATCGTCGTTACACAACGTGAGAGAAAGAGGTGAATCCATTCCATGACATCATCTCTTGGCGCCGGCTCAAAGGCTCCCTGCCACTAACAGAGAGTAGCACCTGATCCAAGTGAGAGACCTGCAGATGTGCCTATTCTCTGTCTGTTTTTCAAAATGGCCCCCGTGTCTGAGCCTGCGCCTATCTGTGTGACCCCGCATGTAGGAACCATTGAACTCAAAGAACACTTTAGGCTGTGTTTTTATCATAACACATTATATTATACATCATTACACATTCACTGTTAACGCTTAATGCTGTCTCAGTGTATTTTACCAGGGTTACACTCATACAATTTCAAGGCCACTCTCCATTCACATCAACTCCTCCCCTATTTGTCTACTCCTCCCCCACTACTTCCATCCCTTCCCCTCCTTTACAGTATCCATACAGTACCAGGAAACCCATTGAAAAATAATTTATTTTGGAAATGTACCGTGATCATATATCCATTCAGATTCAGTATAATGATAGGCTTATTTTGCGTACAGTGAAATCACCCCACAGAGAAAAAAGCAGATGAGCATTTTGGAATTATGATAAAACTGTGACTATACCACCACTGAGTCTGTACTTAAATGTATGTGACTTTTCAGCTGGCCATGGAGGGCAGGCGCCAGGTGGGCAGTGCCTACCTACCCTCCCTCTTCTTCTCCTGGGAATCCTGTACAGTCTCTTGTATCCAGACACACAGTGGATAATGCTAATGTTGAAGAAGTGTTATCATCAATAATCACACATCAGCACAGACAATAGTCTCATATTCAAATAGGACTTACAGTCAGTCACACCTGTATTGTGCCTTTCGCTCATCATCTTCATCCTCGTCATCATCATTGTTACACAACGTGAGAGAGAGAGGTGAATCCATTCCATGACAACATCTCTTTGCGCCAGCTCAAAGACTTCCCATGATAATGTCACTGACAGAGAACAGCATCTGAGCCAAATGAGAGAGATCCCAAAGGGCCTATAGATGAAGAGCTCCAGAAACTGCTTCTCCAATAGAAATCCCCAATCACGTTTGTAGGCGATGTCATGGCAACGTTAGCTAGCTAAGCTCACGTGCGGGCCGTCAAATCAAAAACACTCCTTCGATATAAAGTTGTTTTTTGACAAAAATAAAAAGTGTCAGTATCACTTTCACAGGGTGGAAGTAATGACATGTTAAGACTTTGCCTTGAATCTACTCTGGGTTTGAAAACTCTGTGGAGACCAGCGGAACTGTCTATTTTCTGTCTGTTTTTAAAAATGGCCCTAGTGTCTGAGCCTGCTCCTCTCTGTGTGCCCGCATGTAGGAACCATTGAACTCAAAGAACACTTAAGATGCTGGCTGTGTTTTTATAACTTCCACTCTTTATAGTTTGATGTGGAAGCAGGACAATGTCACTGTCTGATGTTGTTGTTGTGGGCCACTGGGCATGTGCGGTGGCGGTGTGTTGATGAGGGTTGTGAGTGAGTCGTGACTCCACAGGGTAGGTTAGATCATCAGGGTAGGTAGAGATTTTAGATGTCTTCCCGCCCACCACCTGTCAGATCAAGGGAAGGCTCATAGTGGCTGACGAGCCCCTGTAGTAGTAATGACATTTAGGATGTGCAATATTTTATGCACTATTTATTTATGTAGGAATTGGGTGCCATTTCTGGCGCAGAACCTGGTGAGGTCCCATTCAGCAGACTGTATTCTTAAGTGGTGTCAGATCTCACAATAGCTGTGTTATAATTAGGGATTAACACAGGAATCCGGGATCCCAGGATTTCCTGACCAAGCTCCTTCCCGATTCTCGAGAAGAAAAAAATTACGATCTCTGGAACAATAATATATAATTTCTTTGGAAAAATACAAAATACGCATGTGCGAATATCTGCATGAAATGGATTTTAACTATCCAACTTCATTCACACATTAGTCTAGGGATCACAACACAAGCAGCCTACCAATTTAGTCTACTCAACACAAGTCCCCAATAAATGCCTTTTAATTTTTAACTGGCATTGTTGACTATCATGAAACTGTAGCAGGCTACACGCGACCTCTCAACGTAGTTATGGTAGGCAGTCTCCATCTCACATTCACAAATCTCCTAACTTTAGCTGTGTGGCACTGGCAGAAGCTCCAAAATATAAACTGCTTCTCACTGTTAACAAAACGGCTGATACATTGTGTTTGCAAAAGCGCTCAAAAGGAAATAGACATTTGCAACGTTGTTCCATGATGTTACACTAGCAAAAGCGAGATCACGGGCTTGACTTTAAAGTCAGATTTGCGGGCAATTTATAAACTGTGGCTCCATCCATGGTGCTGAATCTCCGCCGCTATTTGCTTATCTGTTTGTTTAGTGCAGCATCGGACATGTTCCCTGAGACCAAGTCACCACAATAAGCAGATTACCATGAAGTAAAAACAGCCACAACCTTCCTGCAATCCACTGATAGCCAGGTGCAAGGGGAGAGGGAAGGAACAACAAGCTGGCTGAAATATTTCAGTAAATGGTAGGCTAAAACGAATATAATTTTCACTAGGCTGTAATAACCTCATAATATTTTACCAGTAGGCCAACAGTGCTTCATAGGCCTATATTACAACTAAAATACAGTGGCAAAAAGTATGTGAACCCTTCAGAATTACCTGGATAAATTGGTCATTCATCTAAGTCACAGCAATAGACAAAAACAGTGTGCTTAATCTAATAGCACACAAATTATTGTATTTTTCTTGTCGATATTGAATACATAATTTAAACATTCACAGTGTAGGTTGGAAAAGTATGTGGACCCCTAGGCTAATGACTTCTCCAAAAGCTAACTGGAGTCAGGAGTCAGATAACCTGGAGTCCAATCAATGAGACGAGATTGGAGACGTTGGTTTGAGCTGCCCTGCCCTATACAAAACACTTACAAAATGTGAGTTTGCTATTCACAAGAAGCATTGCCTGATGTGAACCATGACTTGAACAAAAGAGATCTCAGAAGACATAATATTAAGAATTGTTGACTTGCATAAAGCTGGAAAGGGTTGCAAAAGTATCTCTAAAAGCCTTGATGTTCATCAGTCCACGGTAAGACAAATTGTCTATAAATGGAGAAAGTTCTGCATTGTTGCTAATCTCCCTATGAGTAGCCATCCTGAAAATATGACTGCAAGAGCTCAGCGCAGAATGCTCAATGAGGTTAAGAAGAATTCTAGTGTTAGCTAAAGACTTACCGAAATCTCTGGAACATGCGAATATCTCTGTTGACGAGTCTACGATACGTATAACACCAAACAAGAATGGTGTTCATGGGAGGACACCACGAAAGAAGTCACTGCTGTCCAAAAAAAACATTGCTGAACGTCTGAAGTTCGCAAAAGAGCACCTAGATGTTCCACAGCACTACTGGCAAAATATTCTGTGGACAGATGAAACAACTTGAGTTGTTTGGAAGGAACACACAACACTATGTGTGGAGAAAAAAAGGCACAGCACACCAATATCAAAACCTCATCCCAACTGTAAAGTATGGTGGAGGGAGCATCATGGTTTGGGGCTGCTTTGCTGCCTCAGAGCCTGGACAACTTGCTATCATCGATGGAAAAATGAATTCCCACGTTTATCAAGACATTTTGCAGGAGAATGTAAGGCTATTTGTCCGCCAATTGAAGCTCAACATAAGTTGGGTGATGCAACAGGACAACGACCCAAAACACAGAAGTAAATCAACAACAGAATGGCTTCAACAGAAGAAAATAAGCCTTCTGGAGTGGCCCAGTCAGAGTCCTGACCTCAACTCAAATGAGATGCTGTGGCATGACCTCAAGAGAGCGGTTCACATCAGACATCCCAAGAATATTGCTGAAATGAAACAGTTTTGTAAAGAGAAATGGTCCAAGATGTCTTCTGACCGTTGTGCAGGTCTGATCCGCAACTACAGAAAACGTTTGGTTGAGTTTATTGTTGCCAAAGGAGGGTCAACCAGTTATTAAATCCAAGGGTTCACATACCTTTCCCACCCTGCACTGTGAATGTTTACACGGTGTGTTCAATAAAGACATTAAAACGTATAATTGTTTGTGTGTTATTAGTTTAAGCAGGCTGTGTTTGTCTATTGTTGTGATTTAGATGAAGATCAGATCAAATGTTATGACCAATTTATGCAGAAATCCAGGTAATTCCAAAGGGTTCACATACTTAGTGTGTTAACTGAGATAACTTGCGGTATAACTCTCAGATTTTTTTTGCTGGTAATATATGCTTTAAAATAGCATTTCCGGTTTGAACGGGAATAATAGGATTCCCGGGAAGGGCTTGTAATTTTGTTGGGAAGGAAAAGTGGTAGATTTTACGGAAAATATTCATCCCTATTTATAATCAACCAATGCATGTCTGATACACTGAAGGACAATGAAATAAACAACTTGAAGACCAACCTGAACATTTTCTCTTTAGACATATAGTACATTTCACTTCATTTCCCATCTCCTCCCTGGCCAGGCGACCGGGCCCTTGTATAGTACGTACAGCACAGAGGCACAGAGATGTGACTTGCCTGTGACATCGAAATGCTGTCAGACTCAATTGTGTGCATGTGCTATAGGCTATGCCACGCCAGAGAGCTGATTCCAAGGAGGGTCATGGTCCATAGATCATTGGGCAGAGGTCACTAACATGTCTCACATGAAGACAGAAACTTCTTTTGGCCAAATTGGACAGGCCCCGGCATCTCAAAACCGACATTTTGGGTTCATTTCGGCCTCAATTTCCCCCCTCCTCCTTGTTTTTCACTTTCATCACTTCATCACTGTCCTTTCTATACCCTGTGCCTCTCTCTATCGTTCAAATTAGCTTGTATGGCTCCATTTTGGGATCCCACTTCCATTGGTGCTTGTTATCCGAGTGTGGATCAACGCCGTAACACTTTTATCGTCATCTAGATATTTTTTACAAGAATATCTTGACTTTTTACAGAACCTAACTAGATTATTCTCTTGTTGAATGTGTGTAGAAGTGTAACAATGAAAAATAAAATAAATAATACAAAAAAAACCTCATGCAACTTGATCAAGCAGCAACACTAACAGAAAAGCGAATAGATACTACCATGTTCTAAGGAGCTGTCTCAGCAGCTGTCGTCATTAAAAAATGAAAATAAAACTATACCAGCACACGCACACAAGAGAAAAAAAGTACTGAAAGAAAGTATGTAACTTCTGTCCTGTCTGTATACAGTATGATCCTTAAAACATAACTCAGTAATAAAAAGAAAAAAGAAATACAAGCAAGAATTGTTTTGAATAACACCAGCCATGACAGAAACCAAAATGAAAATGATAGACTTCGAGGGTTTGTTTGTTGTGTGTTGGGTGTTTACTCTCTAAACAAACACACATTGGGCGGCGGGGTGGGCTTTGTTTTCAGAAGGGAGCACGGATCCCTCTCTCTGCATCAAACAAAGGAAGAGAACCCGGCAATTGGGGCCCGAGATCCATGGGCCGGGCTGGGGCTGCTGGGGGGCCAGTAGGACAGGGTGTTGGAGTGGCTGGAGGGGGTGGAGGTGGAGAGCTGCTGAGAGGGGGTCGGAGTCCGGCTGCCTTTCGGCCTGAAGAGACTACCCTGGCCCTGGGGTGGGAGGCCCTGGGGTTGACCCTGGGTCTGGAGCTTAAGCGGAGGGGTGGTGGAGGTGAGCTGGGGTGGCAATGGGGGCAGGGGTGGTGGCGGGGCGCAGGGCTCTTGGTCGCCCGACTCTGACTCAGTGTAGCTGTAGGCTTGAGCCCGGGAAATGCCCTTCTGTTGGCGGCGCCAGGAGTTGTAGTAGGTTGGGTCACTGATGTAGTGGCTCACGAAAGAGTGGGTCTTCTGTCTGTTCTGGTCCACCTCGTACTCACTGTCACTGCCCTGAGAGGGGAGAGGGGGAGAGGGAAGGGGGAGAGGAGTGGGGGTGATGGGACAGGGGGAGGGAGAGAGCGAGAGAGGAGTTATTATCAGAATACTAGCACATACAATGCCTTCAAAAATAATTCACACCCCTTGACATTTTCCACATTTTGTTGTGTTACAAAGTGGAATTAAAATTGATTTAATTGTCTTTTTTTTTGTCAACGATCTACACAAAATACTCTGTAATATCAGTGGAATTAAAATTACAATATCATTTTTTAAATGGAAAATAAAATACTAATATATTTTGATTAGATGAGTATTCAACCCCCCGAATCAATACATGTTAGAATCACCTTTGGCAGTGATTACAGCAACGTCTTTCTTCGCCCATTATAAAAAAATTATATTCTTCAAGCTCTGTCAAGTATTGTCATAGATTTTCAAGCCAATTTAAGTCAAAACTGTAACTAGGCCACTCAGGAACATTCAATGTCCTCTTGGTATGTAAATCCAGTGTATATTACATTTTGGCCTTGTGTTTTAGGTTATAGTCCAGTTGAAAGGTGGATTTGTCTCCCAGTGTCTGTTGGAAAGCAGACTGAACCAGGTTTTGCTCTAGGACTTTGCCTGTGCTCAGCTCTATTCCATTTATTTTTATCCTAAAAACTCCCTAGAACTTGTGGATGACAAGCATACCCATAACATGATGCAACCACCACCAGGCTTCAAAATATGTGTTGTGTTGGATTTGCCCCAAACATAATGCTTTGTATTCAGGACTAAAAATAAATTCCTTTGCCACATTTTGTTGCGGTATTACTTTAGTGCCTTATTGCAAACAGGATGCATGTTTTGGAATATTTTTATTCTGTATAGGCTTCCTTCTTTTCACTCCGTCATTTAGGTTAGTATTGTGGAGTAACTACAATGTTGTTAATCCATCCTCAGTTTTCTCCTACCACAGTCATTTAACTCTGTAACTGGTTTAAAATCACCATTGGTGGGCCTCCCGAGTGGCGCAGCGGTCTAAGGCACTGCATCCCAGTGCTAGAGGCATCACTACAGACCGGTTTTCGATCCCGGGCTGTATCACAACCAGCTGTGATTGGGAGTCCCATTGGGCGGCGCACAATTGGCCCAGCGTCGTCCGGGTTAGGGGAGGGTTTGGCCGGGGGCTTTACTTGGCTCATCGCGCTCTAACGACTCCTTGTGGAAGGCCGGGCGACTGCAGGCTGATCTTGGTTGTTAGGAGAACAGTGTTTCCTACGACACATTGGTGCGGCTGGCTTCTGGGTTAAGCGGGCGGGTGTTTAGCAGGTCATGTTTCAGAGGATGTATGACTTGACCTTCGCCTCCCGAGCCCGTTGGGGAGTTGTAGCGATGAGACAAGAATGAAATTGTGGAGAAAATACAAAAAATTATAAAAAAATAATAATAATAATCACCATTGGCCTTGTGGTGAAATATCTGAGCGGTTTCCTTCCTCTCCATCAACTGAGTTAGGAAGGACGCCTGTATCTTTAGTGTGACTGGGTGTATTGATACACCATACAAATTTGTAAGTCGCTCTGGATAAGAGCGTCTGCTAAATGACTTAAATGTAAATGTAAATGTGTAATTAATAACTTCCCCATGCTCAAAAGGGTATTCAATGTCTGTTTTTTTCCTTTCTACCCATCTATCAATAGGTTCCCTTCTTTGCGAGCCACTGGAAAACCTCCCTGGTCTTTGTCGTTGAATCTGTGCTTGAAATTGACAAGCTCAATTTAGGGACCTTACAGATACAGTGCATTTGGAAAATATTCAGACCCCTTGACTTATTCCACATTTTGTTACGCTACAGCCATGTTCTAAAATTGATTAAATCGTTTTTTCCCCTCATCAATCTACACACAATACCCCATAATGACAAAGCAAAAACAGGTTTTTAGAAATGTTTGCAAATTTGTAAAAAAACAACAGAAATATCACATTTACCTAAGTACTCAGACACTTTACTCAGTACTTTGTGGAAGCACCTTTGGCAGCGATTACAGCCTTGAGTCTTCTTGGGTATGACGCTACAAGCTTGGCACAACCGTATTTGGGGAGTTTCTTCCATTCTTCTCTGCAGATCATCTCAAGCTCTGTCATGTTGGATGGGGAACGTCGCTGCACAGATATTTTCAGGTCCAGAGATGTTCGATCGGGTTGAAGTCCAGGCTCTGGTTGGGCTACTCAAGGACATTCAGAGACTTGTCGCAGCGCACTCCTGCGTTGTCCTGGCTGTGTGCTTAGGGTCATTGTCCTGTTGGAAGGGGAACCTTCGCCCCAGTCTGAGGTCCTGAGTGCTTTAGAGCAGGTTTTCATCAAGGATCTCTCTATACTTTCCTCCATTCATCTTTCCCTTCGATCCTAATTAATATTGCAGTCCCTGCCTTCTTCCATTTTAGAATGATGGAGGCCACTATGTTCTTGAGGACCTTAAATGCTGCAGACAATTTTTGGTACCAATCCCCAGATCTGGGCCTCGACACAATTCTGTCTTGGAGCTCTACGGAAAATTCCTTTGACCTCAGGGCTTGGTTTTTGCTCTGACAACTGTGGGACTTTATATAGACAGGTGTGTGCTTTTCCAAATAATGTCCAATCAATTTAATTTACCACAGATTGTCTCCAATCAAGTTGTAGAAACATCTCATGGAAACAGGATGCACCTGAGCTCAATTTCAAGTCTAATATCAAAGGGTTTGAATAAGCTATTTCTGTTTAGTTTTTTTATACATTTGCAAAGAAACCATTTTTTGCTTTGTAATAATTGGGTATTGTGTGTAGATTGATTAGATTTTTTTTTTTAAATGTAATACATTTTAGAATAAGGCTGTAACGTAACCAAATGTGCAAAAAGTGAAGAGGTCTGAATACTTTCCGAATGCACTGCAATTGTATGTGTGGGGATATAGAGATTGGGTAGTAATTAAAAAATCATGTTAAACACCATTATTGCACACAGAGTTAGTCCATGCAACTTATTATCTGACTTGTTCAGCAAATTGTTACTCCTGAAGTTATTTAGACTTGCCATAACAAAGGGGTTGAATACTTATTGACTCAAGACATTTCAGCTTTTCATTTTTATTAATTTGTACAAATTTCTAAAAACAAAATTACACTTTGACATTATGGGCTATTGTGTGTAGATCATTGACACACCATCTAAATGCAATCCATTTTAAATGTAGGCTTTAATACAACATAATGTGGAAAAAGACAAGGGGTGTGAATACTTTATGATGGCATTGTATTTCCCTGAGAAGTTAGAGATGTGATAATGTGTATTGGGATGTTCAGAGCAAAGTGTCTTTCGATAACATACACACCCACCACCAAACACCCACACCCACCCACCCACCCACCCACCACCAAACACCCACACCCACCCACCACCAAACACACAAGGTTGTCTATGCATTATCATGATTGGAGAGGAGGGTGACTCATTACTGGACGTGCAGAGTAATCAGATCATTAACACAAGGGTTGACTGACTGGGTTTAACGTTAAATTAACCATCATCACTACAACAGCCACATGTTGAGCTAACATCTACTATGGGCATCCATCATACACACTACGACACCAGGAAGACACAGGAGAAATACCACAGGATCCTAGAGGAGTTTTACGGAAGGAGAGGAGAAGAGAGGAGAAGAGGAAGAGAGGAGCAAGGGGGATGGGGCTAGGGATAAGTCAGTCTCCTACTACCAGTCTACAGACACACAAGCAGGCAGAAAGCCACATATCCTCACCCAATTCAGTGGAAGCACACGCAGACCACCCGTCCCATACGAGAACACGAGGGCCTCCTATGGGTGACATGGACAAAGACATGCATGGTTTAAAACACCACAGTACAGTATGACGGCCACCATGATACCTCTTTGGTTCAGATCCCTCTTTGGGACCATCATCACCACCACTTTAAGAGGCGCTACACCGGTCAACTCACCTCCCTTAATAACATATTAAAATATGCCATTTAGGAGACGCTTTTATCCAAAGCAACGTACAGCAGTGTGTGCATCCAATTTCCGTATTGGTAACCCACAACCCAGACTGGCAAGCGTCACGCGCTACCAACTGAGGACCACTTGAGCCTTGTTCTACCAGCCATACCTGACACACACCACCTAAAACTGATCTGACAAACAAACCTGTGACCCCACTCTCCGAGAGTGTGTCGGGGTAGTTGGGACATGCAAAAAACACATTTCCAATTTACATGCGTGTAATACACACTTGTACGTGTGTGAAATAGCACAACTATAAACAGCCACAGAATTAAATTATTATTATAGAATGTATTCTGTGAACTTCCTGCCCAACCTTAGGATGTAGGCTGCCACCCAATGTTCCTCTCTATGTCATTCAAACAATCCCAGCAGGAATTTGAGTATTTCCAATAAGCACATTCTAGTCGCTGAACCCTTCATTTGTGTCTTTTCTAGATGCTTGGCCTATGCTCCTTTGTTTCGTGACAACCCAAAATTCCAGATGAACAGACAACAAACAACTCTTACCACTCTGTGGGCTCTGTTCATGATCACCCAATCGGCCCTAAAGAAAGCTACCAATCGACCAATCACAGCCAAAGATCGATGAGCTGGTTCACAAAAATGCTATCTCATTCCAAGGGCAGTAGCTTTCATCATGTTCAGCTAAAATGTTTAGGCAGCATATAACAAAAGATAGTGTAACAAAGAGTTTTTCTTTTGTAGATAGTGTCAGTTTTCAGCAGCCCACGGATGGTGGTGCTGATTTGGAGTGGTTCAAGTCTCTCTCTCTCTCTCTCTCTCTCTCTCTCTCTCTCTCTCTCTCTCTCTCTCTCTCTCTCTCTCTCTCTGTGTTGTAAAGATGTGCAAATAGTACAAAAGGGAAAATAAATAAACATAAATATGGGTTGTATTTACAATGGTGTTTGTTCTTCACTGGTTGCCCTTTTCTTGTGGCAACAGGTCACAAATACTGCTTCTGTGATGACATACTGGTATTTCAGCCAATAGATATGGGACTTTATCAAAATTGGATTTGTTTTCAAATTCATACATACATTTGGCAGGAGGTTAGGAAGTGCAGCTCAGTTTCCACCTCGTTTTGTAGACAGTGTGCACATAGCCTCTCTCTCTCTCTCTCTCTCTCTCTCTCTCTCTCTCTCTCTCTCTCTCTCTCTCTCTCTCTCTCTCTGTCCTCCTGCCCACCCCCCCACCCCTCCCCCCCAGGGCGCTGGCATTGGCCCCTGATGTTCCACAGACAAAGCAGAGAGCACACTCAGCTCTCATGCTATTGTACTACTGCACCTGTGTTACACATGGCCACGCTCATATTCCATCCTCCCCTGCCCCCGCCCCCACATCGCCCCCCCCCCCCGATACCCCACCTCTCATCAACCACTACAGCTTTCATGCCAAAGTACTATATTAATGTATGTCAAAAGAATTTAGAACAGCCAGAGGAGCTGATGACAGCGATGAATCACAGAAAAAGGCCACAGCTATCTGATTCCTAGAAAAATCACCCTCCTCCTCTGTGCTCTCTTTCTCCTCTTCTTTTCTTTCTACAGTGAATCAAAAACAGATATTGCATACAGCAAAGTCTTCAGCTTTTAACCACTTCAGTAGAGGGGGATGCTTAACATATAACACATAACATATCACTGTTTAACAGTTTCCTAACTTAATTTGAGTTGCTTAGCAAATTAATCTTGTGGTAATATCATTAGTTACATGAACATTTTTCTCTCTAGTGAGGAAATTCCCTATAAAAAGTTTTGCATCATCCAATGTGAAGTATCAATGGTCTCTGAGTGTCCCACTATAGCATTGTAGCTTCATTGTAAGCACTTCAACCCCACTAGGCAGCGATGGGACCGAATGAAAGGCATTCTTGTCATGCTTCCTCCACTTTCAGCAACACAACAAGAGACAAACAAGCAAAGCAGCCCTCACACTGATCTCAGAACAGATTAAGCCTCTCCAAGTCAAGTGACATTACCTCACTCCAGAAGTATTAGCTAACGCTGTGTCCTGAAATGCTGCTGCTGTGCATGTTTGTGTACAGACTTTGAGCGTGGGAAGTTTGTGTTATGTGCATGTGTGTGTGTGTGTGTGGCTGGTTGACACACTGGATTGCGTCCCACTCTGGCACACCCTCACTAGGGCTTTGGAGTGTGTTTGGAACAGATGTTTCGTTCTCCTGAAATGTTACCATCCACCACTCCCTCTCTTCCACCCTCCCTCCTTTCCCTTCCTCACTCTCTCCATTCCACATCCTTGTCCAAAAGAAACTCAAGGGTCCTATTGTGGAATCTACACTAAAATAAGACGTGTTAAATTATGCCTTGAGGTGGTACAGCCTGTGAAATGGTGATTCATTCCAACACATTAAAGGCTAATTAGGGGAGATGCTATGAATGGGCCAAGGCTTTAGGCATGAAACTCAGCTCTACACAGTCCCCAGGGGAGTTACCCTTCTATCTAAGGAAGAGAGAGAGAGAGAGAGAGAGAGAGAGAGAGAGAGAGAGAGAGAGAGAGAGAGAGAGAGAGAGAGAGAGAGACACCATACCAGCCAGTGGCAGATCCAAGACTGCTCTTTGCATAATTATTATGTTAAGTAACTAGAGTATCTAGAGATTAAGATTTCATCTCATTAACATGTGGAATATTTCTGACTGACGTTTTCTTTGGCGGAGGGTGGTTTTCATTTTCACGTTGACAGCAACATAAGGTTGAAATTTTATGCTGATGAATTGCTAAAATATGCTGCTGTCGACATCATCTGTATACTTCTGGCCCTTCTTTGTACACTGTGTTAACTAACCTCCAAACGAGCTTCAATGCCATACAACTCTCCTTCCGTGGCCTCCAACTGCTCTTAAACGCTAGTAAAACTAAATGCATGCTCTTCAACCGATCGCTGCCCGCACCTGCCCGCCCGTCTAGCATCACTACTCTGGACAGTTCTGACTTAGAATATGTGGACAATTACAAATACCTAGGTGTCTGGTTAGACTGTAAACCCACTGGCTCCAGGTCATCTATAAAAGTCTTTGCTGGGTAAAGCCCCACCTTATCTCAGCTCACTGGTCACCATAGCAGCACCCACCCGTAGCACGCGCTCCAGCAGTTATATTTCACTGGTCACCCCCAAAGCCAATTCCTACTTTGGCTGCCTTTCCTTCCAGTTCTCTGCTGCCAATGACTGGAACGAATATCAAAAATCACTGAAGCTGAAGATTTATATCTCCCTCACTAACTTTAAGCATCCGCTGTCAGAGCAGCTCACAGATCATTGCACCTGTACATAGCCCATCTGTACATAGCACATCTGTAAATAGCCCATCCAACTACCCCATCCCCATATTGTTTTTTTGTTTTTTTTGCTCCTTTGCACCCCAGTATCTCTAACTTGCACATTCATCTTCTGCACATCTATCACTACCTCCCTAATCTTACCTCATTTGCACACACTGTATATAGATTTTTTCTATTGTGTTATTGACTGTACGTTTCTTTATTCCATGTGTAACTCTGTGTTGTTGTTTGTATCGCACTGCTTTGCTTTATCTTGGCCAGGTTGCAGTTGTAAATAAGAACTTGTTCTCAACTGGTCTACCTGGTTAAATAAAGGTGAATATATATATATATATACTGCTCCAAAAAAATAAAGGGAACACTTAAACAACACATCCTAGATCTGAATGAAATAAATAATCTTATTAAATACTTTTTTCTTTACATAGTTGAATGTGCTGACAACAAAATCACACAAAAATAATCAATGGAAATCCAATTTATCAACCCATGGAGGTCTGGATTTGGAGTCACACTCAAAATTAAAGTGGAAAACCACACTACAGGCTGATCCAACTTTGATGTAATGTCCTTAAAACAAGGCTCAGTAAGGTGTGTGGCCTCCACATGCCTGTATGACCTCCCTACAATGCCTGGGCATGCTCCTGATGAGGTTGAAGATGGTCTCCTGAGGGATCTCCTCCCAGACCTGGACTAAAGCATCCGCCAACTCCTGGACAGTCTGTGGTGCAACGTGGCGTTGGTGGATGGAGCGAGACATGATGTCCCAGATGTGCTCAATCGGATTCAGGTCTGGGGAACGGGCGGGCCAGTCCAAAGCATCAATGCCTTCCTCTTGCAGGAACTGCTGACACACTCCAGCCACATGAGGTCTAGCATTGTCTTGCATTAGTGCATTAGGAGGAACCCAGGGCCAACCGCACCAGCATATGGTCTCACAAGGGGTCTGAGGATCTCATCTCGGTACCTAATGGCAGTCAGGCTACCTCTGGCGAGCACATGGAGGGCTGTGCGGCCCCCCAAAGAAATGCCACCCCACACCATGACTGACCCACCGCCAAACCGGTCATGCTGGAGGATGTTGCAGGCAGCAGAACGTTCTCCACGGCGTCTCCAGACTCTGTCACATCTGTCACATGTGCTCAGTGTGAACCTGCTTTCATCTGTGAAGAGCACAGGGCGCCAGTGGCGAATTTGCCAATCTTGCTGTTCTCTGGCAAATGCCAAACGTCCTGCACGGTGTTGGGCTGTAAGCACAACACCCACCTGTGGACGTCGGGCCCTCATACCACCCTCATGGAGTCTGTTTTTGACCCGTTGAGCAGACACATGCACATTTGTAGCCTGCTGGAGGTCATTTTGCAGGGCTCTGGCAGTGCTCCTCCTTGCACAAAGGCGGAGGTAGCGGTCCTGCTGCTGGGTTGTTGCCCTCCTACGGCCTCCTCCACGTCTCCTGATGTACTGGCCTGTCTCCTGGTAGCGCCTCCATGCTCTGGACACTACGCTGACAGACACAGCAAACCTTCTTGCCACAGCTCGCATTGATGTGCCCTCCTTGATGAGCTGCACTACCTGAGCCACTTGTGTGGGTTGTAGACTCCGTCTCATGCTACCACTAGAGTGAAAGCACCGCCAGCATTCAAAAGTGACCAAAACATCAGCCAGGAAGCATAGGAACTGAGAAGTGGTCTGTGGTCCCCACCTGCAGAACCACTCCTTTATTGGGGGTGTCTTGCTAATTGCCTATAATTTCCACCTGTTGTCTATTCCATTTGCACAACAGCATGTGAAATTTATTGTCAATCAGTGTTGCTTCCTAAGTGGACAGTTTGATTTCACAGAAGTGTGATTGACTTGGAGTTACATTGTGTTGTTTAAGTGTTCCCTTTATTTTTTTGAGCAGTGTATATAAAAAAATTGCTAATGACTTGAAGGAAATTGGTCTGAAAAAGATGTCTTAGAAAAAAAAGAGATGGAATAACACTCAAAATAGGTTAGAAATCACATTGACCTCGTCATCCTAGAGATAAAACTCTCAACACCCAGGGATAAAGACAAGCTTCTTTATGGAGACAGAGATAAAGAAGGTGTGGAGTCAAAGTGACATACAGTATTCTCTGAGAAAATCTCTAGACTTCTCAGAAGACTCGTTGCCCTAGAATACACTGAACAAAAATATAAACACAACATGTAAAGGGTTGGTCCCATGTTTCATGAGCTGAAATAAAAGATCCCAGAAATGTTGCATAAGCACAAAAAGCTTATTTCTCTCAAATGTTATGCACAAATATGTTTACATCCCTGTTAGTGAGTATTTCTCCTTTGCCAAGATAATCCATCCACCTGACAGGTGTAGCATATCAAAAAGCTGATTAAACTGCATGATCATTACAGAGGTGCACCTTGTTCTGGGGACAATAAGGCCACTCTAAAATGTGAAATTTTGTCACACAACACAATGCCACAGATGTCTGAAGTTTTGAGGGAGTGTGCAGTTGGCATGCTGACTGCAGGAATGTCCACCAGAATTATTGCCAGAGAATTAAATGTTAATTTCTCTTCCGTATCCGCCTCCAACTTCGTCTTAGAGAATTTCTCAGTACGTCCAACCGGCCTCACAACCGCAGATCGCATATACCCACGCCAGCCCAGGACCTCCACATCCGGTTACTTTACATGCAGGATTGTCTGAGACCGGGAGTATTTATGTCTGTAATAAATAATAAAGCCCTTTTGTGGGGGAAAACTCATTCTGATTGGCAGATCGCATATACCCACGCCAGCCCAGGACCTCCACATCCGGTTACTTTACATGCAGGATTGTCTGAGACCGGGAGTATTTATGTCTGTAATAAATAATAAAGCCCTTTTGTGGGGGAAAACTCATTCCGATTGGCTTTCTGATTGGCCCACCCACTGGCTGCTCAGTGGGTGGGCCTGGCTCCCAAGTTGGTGGGCTTATGCCCTCCCAGGCCCACATATGGCTGCGCCACTGCCCTGTCAAATCCATAGATTAGGACCTAAGGAATTTATTTCACTTGACTGATATTTCCTTATATGAACTGTAACTCAGTAAAATCGTTGAGCTTATATTTTTGTTCAGTATAGATGGGGGCAAGAGTGGAATGCATAGTTGGGTCTTCGGTGCAGTCCAACTCTTGTGAACTTTATCTTGGGAATTGGGGTTAAAAGAATCTCTCATAACCCCTCCATATATCCTCTTGCGTGTATCCTACCACTGGGGGCGCCACAGCGCATTTTGGAAAAAATGTGTTCCCATTTTCAACGGCCTACTAATCAAACTCAGAAGCTAGGACATGCATATACTTATTTTATATGGATAGAAAACACCCTAAAGTTTCTAAAACTGTTTGAATGGTGTCTGTGAGTATAACAGAACTCGTATGGCAGTCAAAACCCCTAGACCGATTGAACCAGGAAGTGGGATTCTGAATTGGACTCGACTTCACAGCCTTCCCTGTAATTCACAACGTGAAAAAATTATAATTGAGCACTTTCCAGTGCTTCCACTAGATGTCCCCAGTCTTTACAAAGTGTTTTGAGGCTTCTGCAGTCGAAACTCAGTGTAGGAGACGATGTGGCAATTGGTCACTGTAGGAGGGCCATCAGCATTGTGACGTCGGCGGCCGTGTCTGCCCCCACCTTTGGAAACGTTTTGAAACACAATGAAATCATCCCACTCGAATCTTATTGGCTCTCTTGTTGAAACAGGCCCTGAAGATTAATGTTATACAACGTTTGACATGTTTGAACGAACCTAAAGGAGGGAAAATAGTCATTTTTCGTTAGCCAAGTCCCGCGCCGGTATCAACCTTTGGTTACAGCCTTCGGACGCGCTAACAACAGCAAGCTAATGGAACATAAAGGATGGACTTTTTCGACCGAAAATACATTTGTCGTGGACCTGGGATTCCTGGAAGTGCTTTCTGATGAAGACAACTAAAGGTGAGGGATTATTGGCAATATTATACAAGATCAGATGTGATGTGCGATTGTTCCAAGATGGCGACGAGCTAGGCTTTCTAGCTCATTTTCTGAGTAACGCATCCCCTTTTATCTCAAAGTGTGATTACCCTGTAAAGTTAATTTAAAATCTGTTATGACGGGTGTTTTCAAGAGATATTCATCTATAAATCTTAGATTGACAATATAAAAAAAAAATATCGTTTTCGAATAGTAATTTATAAAATTGTAGCACTGTTTCCCAGGACGCATTTTATGGGAAAATAGTTAGTCAACGTCAGGTGCCGATGTAAAATGCTGTTTTTATATAGAAATATGACCTTTATTGAACAAAAGATTGCATGCTGTGTGTAACATGATGTCCTAGGTGTGTCATCTGATGAAGTTTGTAAAAGGTTAGTGCTGCATTTAGCTGTTTCTTGGTTATATGTGATGCATGTGCTTGGTCGGAAAATTCATATGATGCTACTTTTACCATGTACTCCTCTAACATAATCTAATATTGTGCTTTTCCTGTAAAACCTTTTTGAAATCGGACAACGAGGGTCGATTCAAGAGAGGTGTATCTATAAAACGATATGAGACAGTCCTATATTTGAAAAAAAATAATATTGAATTTCGTTATGCTAATGTCGCTAGGAGTTTTCGCTGGAAAATGATCCCGCTAACGGGATGAGACGCTCAAGAGGATATATATATATATATATATATATATATATATATATATATATAAATAAGAGAGAGAGAGAGAGAGATGCACTATCTCACTCTCATCATTGTTACAGTGAGCACAGCAGGAACCCCAGGCAGCAGACAAACACTAGGACAGTACAGAGGGAGGAGGATGAGGTGTGTTTGTGTGTGTTTATGCGCTCGTGTAAGTGTGTGTTTGTAAATATGATTATAAAAAGTTGATGGCGGAATCCCCTAAAATCCAGCTGTACATCATTTGAGACAGGGATTTAGTGTGACTACAGGGTTTTAATCCCCCTCTGCACACACACTGCTGTTGTTTAGGATGCACATATTCATCAGAGAGTACTGACAGATTTGGCTCTGGGCTATTGTCTGAAAATGTAACATTGCTGTCTCAGTATAAATGTCTAACATCAGAAATCTATGTAAGGAATTATAGTCTTTTATTGTCAAGTATTTCCTCTGTTTCTCTCTCTGTCTCTCAATTCAATTCAAAGGGGCGTTATTGGCATGGAAACGTGTTTACATTGCCTAAGCAAGTGAAATACAAAACAAAAGTGAGAAGACACAAAACAACATTGAATTAATATAATCTTTCTCTATCTTTTTATGTTTTAGTGACTCTAGCATACTCACATCCTATTCTATTTTTGTTTGGTTCCAGGAAGTGACATCATATGACTTAATGGCATTTTAATAATGCTACAGACCCTCGGAGTAGTTCCAGTCAAAACAATCATCTGCGTTGTTATGGGAGACAATCATAACACAGCAGTTTTTCAATGTGGTGTCTATGTCTCAGCTCCAGTAACACACAACGTCCATGGGTGGAGAACACAGATATTTCCTTTCCTCTCCCGTGATGAAGCAACACACTGGCTTAGTTCCAAATGGCACTCTATTCCCTCTATGGTGCACTACTTTTGAAATGGGGCAATAAGGCACTACAAAAGGAATAGGGTGCCATTTGGGGTGTAGCCATTATCTTCAAACCATCTCCCATCACCTCAGAGATGAGCTCATTCCATTCTCTACCGCTGGTCTCTATCCAGAGTGTCACAGACACACAGAGAGACGGTGACACTTGACTGAACAAACCGCCTAAGTCAACACTGTCTCCTGGCTTCTGGAGACTGTTTGTCTTGTCTACCTGCAGACAGCCCAGGCACAGTTGTGGTGGCCTGGTTGCTACGACAACCCCACATTAACAATCCCTTCTTAAGAGGAAGACAATAGCCAACTTATACCTGACACTGGAGGACTGGACTGGAGGCCTAAAGGGCTTAATGGAGACAGCCCCAACCCCAACCCAGCACTGAACAGAGCTGATAGCCTGGGGTTGTGTGTGTGTGTGTGTGTGTGTGTGTGTGTGTGTGTGTGTGTGTGTGTGTGTGTGTGTGTGTGTGTGTGTGTGTGTGTGTGTGTGTGTGTGTGTGTGTGTGTGTGTGTGTGTGTGTGTGTGTGTGTGTGAAAGCTGATGGCCTGGAGTTATCCGCTCAATAAAACTTCAAAGGAGCATCACATTCCTGGTCATCTGGGTGATGATATGGCTGTGCTGTCAGAGGGGATGGCAGGGGAGCCACGGGGCTAAGAGGAACAGGCTAGGCTCTGTGGGCTGCCAAGCCCATCAAATGTGGCTCCTGTCTGGGGTGGTGGCAGGGGTTGTTGGAGGGCTGTAGGGCTAGATATGGCTACTGTAGTTGAACTTGTTTGACAATACAGGGGTGTGGAACGGTAGATATGTCAGCCCGATGATGACATGTAAAAATGGCTCATATTGGAGGATGTTTTGGTTGTAGGGAAAGATCCTGTCCGTAGCAGTTCATTGGGTGGGAGATTTCTCCATTGATGTGAAAGAAGCTAAGCTCTTGATAAGGTGGAGAGAGACTTCTGGCTCTTTGGAATTCACACTGGGATGGATTTAGTAGAAACGGAATCCCAAATGGCACCCTATTCCCTTTATAGTGCACTACTACAGTGCCATAGAGCTCTGGCCAAAAGGAGTGCACTATAGAGGGAATAGAGTCTTAGATAATTTGGGAAAGCTAGAGTAGAAAAATCCAAGATGAAAGAAAACATAGAAGGAAGGCTGAAACCAGGGGAATTTAGAACCGCTTCTCCCTCACTTTAATCTGACTGCCATCGAAACCAGACTACCGACCACAGGGTTTTCACACAAACCACAAGAGCAGAGTACAGGAGGGAGAGAGCGTGAACAAAAACAGCAACAAGGGGATCAGTATAGACACAGGGGGAAACGAGCTAGCCAGGAAAAATATCAAAATGAAAAGCGAGATACAAATTTCATCTGAGGGATAAAGAGAGAGGGAGAAGCAGAGAGAGAGAGAAAGATGAGAGAGAGGAAGCGAGAGAGACATCCAGTCCATTGATGAAAGCTGTTCATTGGGCCCCAGCCCTATATGTCCCTCTAATTCAGCAGATGCCAACAGCAGACTGGGACCGGTATTGAGGGGCATTATGGGTAACGGTTTCCCAAGACGAGGACAGGGCTGTGGAAGGAATCCAGTCTGGGCCTGAGAACTCCAGTCTGTGTGTATATGTGCATCCTCTGTGCTTGATTCCGACCACCACCAGATCTGGGCACAGGCCACTGGCCCTACTCCCAGAACCTGCCTCCAGCGCAGATTGACAGCCCCATAGAGACCAGGAGAGACATGGGACACATTTCACATCCAAACCTATCAATGCCCTGAGTGTGCGCACAGACAAGGTTACATTAGATCACAACCAGGCGCCTGGATAATGCACTGAGCCAATCACTCCGGCGTGCTGTTTCCTCTAGGTACAGATCTAGGATATAGCTGCTCCTCCCCCAGGCCTAATCTTAACCATTAGTGGGGGAAATGCTGATGCCACACCCTTAGATCAGCATCTAGGGGCAGAGCATCAATGTAAAGGTGAGGTGCAGAGGGATTCAATATGTTGACAGACAGACAGTGTGACATACAGTGAGATGGGAGACGTTAAGAGTAGTAGTACATACTGTTGGTACCTGAGAGTCTGATATCTCAGATGGTTTCTCGGTCAGGCTGCTGGTCTCAGCCGGGATCAGATCGTTGTACTTGGTGGTGCTCAAATCCTCATCAGAGTAGTTTAGACTGCCTGGGCTGGGCCGAGGAGGAGACCTGAGGAGACAAGACCATATTTATATATATATATATATAAATGAAACCATCAAGTGATGGATTTTAAACAAATACATGCTGTCATCGAATAACCCCATGCCATGATTAGATAGTGAAAAAATACACCAATCTCTTTCATAAGTTCTTTAAACAATACAAGCTAATTTACCAACATTTCTGAAAATGGATATATAGCGTTTTGGAAACAGAAAGTTCCATCCTCTTAAACAACTTGTATTAAATCACCCCAAAAAATCCCATTCACACATCAGAGTGACATGGCACAGAGAAACTGTATGAAAGGAACCAGGAAAACAGTTGAAGGATACACACTGATGATCAGTGAAATGTACTGAACTGTCTCCAGGCACTTAACACTAATAGTCTACTTTCAAGGGATACAAAGACTGTTCCCTCTAATATCTGATGGAGACACTACATTGACTTTTTGTTTGGGTAGTGGTGGGAAGGGGGCAGGGAGGTATGGTGGGGTTGTTTATTATCAGGATCATGGGACAGCCATTAGATCCCAGCCTGCCTGCAGTCAGCATGAATCATCTCTTCTGATTAAACACTGTGGGCTGCCTGTGCATGCAATGGCAGGCACAGTTAGCCTTGTGACCAACTCATGAATTGAACCCTTATGGAGTAGAGGAGCTCACTGCATAGGCAGAAATCCCCATGCAGTCTCAGGTAGGAAGGCTCAGGATGTGTAGGTTAGGTTATGTTCGCTCTCTTGTAAAAGTTATCATCCATATGAATCATGAGATCCATGTAAGAGTCAACAGCCATGTTTCATGGAGCATGGGTGACACTTTAAAAACCTCATAGATAAGTGTGGAGTGGAGGTTTACAAGGGCACGATTTATGAGTATGGAGTGAGGGATCTTTATGAGCAGTGGAGTGAGTGAATCAGTGTAGTGGATAGGGTCAAGGGGAGGGTATTGAGAATGCTTGTTATGAGAGCGAGAAGGGGAGAGAGAGAGACCTCACAACACCCACAAGTGGTGCCCTCAGAACAGCTCTCTCGAAGCACTCAAGGGTTCTTCTTAAAATTTGTTGAAAAAAAGATGGCTTTGCGTTCTGCATACGTTCCTCCACATTTTCCTCCCTCTGTCCCTAAGCCTGTTAAACAATCAGACATCTGTTTTTGTTGATTGGCCCTGGTTGGTTTGGCCGGGACAGCCTCTCTCAATCTCTCTCTCCTCTTTCTCTCCCTCACTGTCTGTCTCTCTTTCTTTCTCTCTCTCTCCATCAGGCCACACCAAACTGTTCAGTTTTACAGTCCAAAATCAACCTTATTTTGCATAAGTATTTTTTCCACAAATATTTTGTTTATAGGTTGAGTGCATTCTCAAAACCAAACTTTGAAACATGTTCAACTTTGAGCGTTTGTTCTGACCCCCCACCCATTTTAAATCAAACTAAAATCTTAAACCTAGACTTTCACATCTCTTATTCCCCAACATTTGACAATTGTCTAACAACGGAAAAGCAATGTACATTTATGTATTTTTTGTCCTGCTGTATCTGGGGCTCTGTAATAGGGGGGGGGGAGTAATCACGAGCGTGGTGCTAACAAATTTGAACTAAATCCCAACCCTTTAGAGAAATCACGGAGAGAGCTGCAATTCAATTACATCTAATACTGTTAATAATTTGTAACAAGATTACATTTAATACACTTGGATGCAGGAGTGAAATGTACACAATGGAAATCTATTCATGTATTATTGACATTTTCCATAAGTTAAAGGTCATGAACAGTCCAAATCATGTTTTTCTTGAAATTGGATGATATTTGAAGGAAACCAGATCAAAGTATAAAAAATGACTGTTGCTTCTACATTGAGCAACTTTGATCATGAAGTTACTGGTCTCCTCCCGCATGTCAAACATTTGTATTCATTATTAAGGGGACAAGGTGACATCACCTTAACTCTCATTTTAATACACCAATGGTAACATGATATTTTCTTACCTAATTTTAAATAGGTACCGCCTTGTAACCAACATCATAGAAGGCGTGTTTGCAGAGGGTTGTGGTTTATATTACTAGATACTCTACTGGTGCCAATATCGGACTAAGTTGTCAGAAAATATAATTAAAAGTTTACCCCATTCATCTATGGCAAAGATACTTATATGTTTACTCTTTCATCTCTTTCATCTGTGTCTGGTGTTACTAGCTAGCTAGCTCTTCAGCCAGCATGGAACAAAAGGGGGGAAGGGTCATTCAAAACTCAGACGCAGTTGTCAAGTCAACACATCCGTCAGTGCTGCTGTGAACTGCATCACAAGAAACATGCAAAATGTGAAATGTATATAAAAAATAATTTAAAAAAGGATATAATTGATGCAATTTCAATGTTGTTTGAGTTGCTTTGTGTATCACCAAATTTGCTTGAGATAACTTTACTGCAACACAGATCACTGCATCCAAGTTGTTTAACAAGAGCTGTCATGAACATAAGCTCAGCCTGTCTTTTCAAACTTCCTGGTAGTTAGCCATGAGAGTAAAAGTACTTTTCAGAAAGGGGAGTTCAGGACCTTTAATTTTGGGCCATAAATGGCTGTTAGTAGATCCTTGATCCTATAACCTCCACCACTGTGACCTTGCTGACAGCCCTGTTAGATAGAGGAGGACACACAGTCACTAATGAAGGACTGTACCGCTTGATAAGCGATACAAGTTGCAACATAAGTTGCAACATTCTCCTTGCTCCTCCAGATAAGGTCCGGATCATGTTGAGCTAGCTCAGGTCTCCCCTGTCACGTCCCAGCTGTCTGGAACCTGGACAACGCTAACATCCATCTTCCTGGAGCCGTTGGAGGAATTGCTGAGCAAGTCTGCTGTCCATTTGCTGTTGGATCAGAGCCTATCCCAGCCCGGCCCAAGTCTGATGTCTGTCTGCTGTTGGATCAGAGCCTATCCCAGCCCGGCCCAAGTCTGATGTCTGTCTGCTGTTGGATCAGAGCCTATCCCAGCCCGGCCCAAGTCTGATGTCTGTCTGCTGTTGGCCTTAACGTCCCCGGACTGACAGACAAGAAAAGTCTCCCTTCGTCATTTAGATAAAAAGCAGTTCACCGTGTCATAAAATGTCAACACAAACTCTCAATGACAAACCTGTAACTTCGTCCCATCACATTCTCCCCTCTGCAGTAAGATCTATACAAATCTCCACTACTAATTCAAATTGCTTATTGGTCCTGGGCTAGTCTCACGCACCAGACGTTACAAGAAGATGCAGATACACATTGGGCTGGTTCCACAATAGTCTCTTCTGTGAGAAAGGACTAGTTCCACAAGATTAGTCGTGGCTGGGATAGCCCTGCTATGAGCAGACAGGGTTAAGGAGTGAATGTGAAGAAATGTTATTGTCGGCCCTGTGGGAGATTATGATAAACTGCTTGTTTAACAATTCAGAGGAAGCTCTGCTCAACAAACCACTCCTCCCTCCCTCCCTCCCTCCCCTCTCTTCCCCCATCACTCAGACGCTTATCCACTGTTGAGTGAATGAGGTGTGAAATATTTAAATTCTCAAGTTGTAGAGAGGGGTAGTAGCACACACTTTACCCTCTCGTAAACCACCAATTTTTATTTTTATTTTTTTTATTTATCCTTTATTAAACTAGGCAAGTCAGTTAAGAACAAATTCTTATTTACAATGACGGCCGACCAAAAGGCAAAAGGCCTCCTACGGGGACGGGGGCTGGGATTAAAAATGTCAAAAATAAATAAAAAATATAGGACAAAACACACATCACGACAAGAGAGACAACACAACACTACATAAAGAGGGACCTAAGACAACATCATAGCAAGGCAGCAACACATGACAACACAGCATGGTAGCAACACAACATGACAACAACATGGTAGCAACACAACATGGTAGCAGCACAAAACATGGTACAAACATTATTAGGCACAGACAACAGCACAAAGGGCAAGAAGGTAGAGACAACAATACATCACGCAAAGCAGCCACAACTGTCAGTAAGAGTGTCCATGATTGAGTCTTTGAATTAAGAGATTGAGATAAAACTGTCCTGTTTGAGTGTTTGTTGCAGCTCGTTCCAGTCGCTAGCTGCAGCGAACTGAAAAGAGGAGCGACCCAGGGATGTGTGCGCTTTGGGGACCTTTAACAGAATCTGACTGGCAGAACGGGTGTTGTATGTGAAGGATGAGGGCTGCAGTAGATATCTCAGATAGGGGAGTGAGGCCTAATAGGGTTTTATAAATAAGCATCAACCAGTGGGTCTTGCGACGGGTATACAGAGATGACCAGTTAGAGTGCAGGAGTATAGAGTGCAGTGATGTGTCCTATAAGGAGCATTGGTGGCAAATCTGACGGCCGAATGGTAAAGAAAATCTAGCCGCTCGAGAGCACCCTTACCTGCCGATCTATAAATTACGTCTCCGTAATCTAGCATGGGTAGAATGGTCATCTGAATCAGGGTTAGTTTGGCAGCTGGGGTGAAAGAGGAGCGATTACGATAGAGGAAACCAAGTCTAGATTTAACTTGCCTGCAGCTTTGATATGTGCTGAGAGAAGGACAGTCTAGCCATACTCCCAAGTACTTGTATGAGGTGACTACCTCACGCTCTAAACCCTCAGAGGTAGTAATCTAGTAGGAGTAGTAGGTGGGTGGGTGTATAGTGAATGCTCAAGGGGTATAATCCAACCATACACCCCACATCACTCCTCTGCCCCCTTCCTCAGGCCCGTGGGACTCATTAACAATAGGTGCTCTAGTGTTCCACAGCACAGTGCACTCTGGGAGTGCTTCAAGCTCCTTTAACTCACACCCTCATTCCTTCACATATCACTGTAGATGTAAACACACTGGCTCAAACAACACAATAGAGCAACACTGTTTCAATCCTCTCTTCCTCAGAGTGAGGAGATCCAGTACGGATAGCAGTCTCCAGTTATTCCCCTCCTTACACCTCAGCTATGGGGAGTTCAAAGATAGCAGAGGTAAATCTGAGCATTCCTCCTCTCACCCCTCCTCTCACTCCTTCTCACCGTTCTTCTCAACCCTCCTCTCACCCCTCCTCTCACTTGGCTAGCCGGCTGCTCCTCAAAGGCCAGGGCACCTTTGATCCTTTCCCAAGGGCAAACACACACACACACCTCCCGGGGATCAAGGACAGGGCTAATTCCCCCGGGCACGGCATCAGAGCATCAGAGCAGAGGGCACCTGGCTCTCCAGCTGGTTGTTGTGAGCTCGCTCGCCGTCAGTCCCAAATGGAGCCCTATTCCCCATTTAGTGCTCTACTTGGGATGCTCACACAGTCAGTCAGTCACACTCATCTTAATACTATCTCCTCTAACCTAATACCATCGCGCTGGCAATACTACACACACAATTACACACTCCACACAGAGCCTGCTATATATTGCAATGTGGTGGTCATTCCTAACGTACTGATAAAACACAGAAAGAAACAGTGAAAAGACAAATTCCAATAGTGACAATGCTGTGATCGCTCATAATATGGCAAGACAATATGAATACACACTGGGTACGGTTGCAAAGGGAGGGCATATTACTGCTGGAAACTTTCTAACGTTACCAGTAAACCACCAGGATTTTGGTAACTTGTACCTTGTTGGGTACTTCAGATTATCACAGGTGTCTTTAATTATCTCTGGCCCTCTGTGGGGCCGTATCACATGTAAAATACATCAAATAATCAAATCAGATGATTTTAGAATAATGACAAAGCTGTAAAACATTATCCTAAATATAAACCATTAGCTTAGTGAATACCATTGGTGTTTAATATGAGGGTTTCAGCATGAAATGCTCCTTTATATATTTTATTAAACCCTTTTTTTTACTATGTCAATATGTCTTTGTTGTAAATGTTTTGGCGCCAAACTGATGGCAATTATGAAAAAAGTCAATAGTTGGAAGAGTTGCATAGTTAATTAAAAAGAATACCATTGTTGATTAGATGCTTTTTTTAAATTAATTAGTCTATTTTCTCTTGAACCATATGGTCTATCCACTAGAAACTCATGTACAATATGGACACAGACATATATATATATATATATATATATATATATATATATATATATATTTTTTTTTTTTTTTATTATTTAAAAAAAAAATACTATATATGAATACTTTTCAAGTATAAATGACCAATATTACCATAAATTAAGAAAATTATAGACATTCCTGGTAACTTCGGTAAATGAATGGTAGCTTTGCAACTGGGGTGATTATCTAATGGAAAAAAAAGGGTCATGGGTTTATAAGTGTGACTCAATCCATATTCAGTCCAACCTGGTGAGTTTGGTCAGCTGCCATTCAGATCACTGGTCCAAAGTGCCAGACAATGAGATTAACAGAGACAAGGTAATGAACTCATCAACAGTTAAGCTGTGGACAGTGGAATATTCCAGACCTGGGTTCAAAAACAATTTAAAAATAATTTCAAATACTTTGGCTGGGCTTGATTGATCTTGCCTGGTGCAATGGAACCAATAGAATAGTCACAAAAGTACAGATCCTGCCCATCTGGCAATATAGGCAAGCTAAAGCGAATGCTTAATGTTTTTGAAAGATTTTAAATAGTACTTGAAACCAGGTCTGTAATATACTGCCTCATTAGAAAAAGCAGCAGTTCTCTGTGTGTACTGTTTTACTGTGGAAACAGAGTTTTATAGGAGTATCCATTCCAATCCATCACAGCATAAAGTCCTTTCCATCCATCCATCAGCCTCAGTTGGACTTCTCAAGGCATGAGGTCATAGTGTTCCTCAATGACAAACACAGAACCATAATAATTAGTATTGTGTAACTATACAGTACCATAAACATATTCAAACCAGTCAATTTAATGGGGTAGTGCAAGATTTTGACAATAAGTCAGATGAACTCATGGATACCATTTTTATGTGTGCGTGCAGTTTGAAGGTAGTTGAAGGTAGTTTTGCGAACCATAGCTAACTAGCGTTAGCGCAATGCCTGGAAGTCTACCAGAACAGCTAGCATACTAGTTACTGACCTGGTGTAGACGCCGTTCTTACGGCAGAAGGAGTTCTTGACGGACAGCCGGCGGTTGTTGAGTTCCAGGGCGGGGAAGCGTCCCTCGTCCAGGCTGACCATATCTCCATGGGTCAGGGCATTACAGTTAGAGTTGTTCCCTGATGAACACACATAGGGAGACACTGTGTGACCACAGGCCAGAGGGATGGACGGACAGGCAGGTGGGGGTTAGTGATGCTGTGAAGAGGATGCATGGATGTTGTATTATGTATGTCATGTACAGTAGCCCACTCTAGTACTGTTTTAGGGGGTGGATCAGCTTTAGTACTGTTACTAATGTATGGTTGTGTGCCAAATGGCACCCTATGGGTCCTGGTCAAAAGTAGTGCATTACATAGGGAATAGGGTGCCATTTGGGACATACACTTTGAGTTCTATAGAAACACAAGAGGATGGATCATGAATAGATTTTATGCATATGCTATGTATTGTACTCTACCACTACTACTGTTACTACTGAGTTCAATAGAAACTAGAAGAGTGACTGGAAATACCACAATGATGTCATCACCAGTATATTAGGTGAGTTTAGCCAGGCATCTAAACATTGATAACAGATTCCACAAGATTCAACAACAAAAAAACAGCCTTTAAACCTAAACGAAAACCCACAAAGTCCAGGTCAATAGCCTTATGAGATGATGTTGATGGAAAGACATGTGTCTTGTTGCTTCTCTGACCTACCCTCTGGCCTACCCTCTGGCCTACCCTCCCCCTGCTTCGCAAGTGCTTTGATCAGCAGACTCCAAGGGCCTGGGTCTACAGTATGAGAATATTATCCCTGCCTATGAATGAAGTGGGAATCTACGAGAAGGAAAGGGTCCAAACATCTACAACCCCCTTACACAGCAGACCACTCCAAGGGCATCTGATGGCGAAGCTGTCATTCTGCAAACATTTAGTCACTATAACGAGCTGATTTGTAAACGTGCACCGGTCCAGTATTCCATGAGGGGGGTTACAGGGGGTCTGTGAGAGTATCTCTGTGTTAGAGAGCAGAGAAGGGAGGGAAGCAAGAGATGAGAGAGAAGGGAGAGAAGAGAAGAAAAGACCTCTTGTGTTTCAGACCCGTGGGTTGCCCCAGCCTGGCAGCCTGGCACTGGCAGTGCCACACAGCAGAGAGAAGTGCTGAGGCAGAGGAAATACCTGCTGATGTCAGAGAGGAGCAGACTGCATAACTAGATAGGCCCCCTACTATTCTCCTCCTCTACAGATCACTGTCTTTTTCTCTCATTTCTCCCTGTCTCTCTCTCTCTCTGTCCACCACTTCTCCCTCTCTCCCCTTTACTTCCCCCTTCCCCTCTTTCTCCCTCTCTCTCCCCCATAGGCTATATGCCAAAAGTAGACCACTGTAGAATAGAAATATAGAATCTTTGAGATAAAAAGGAACATAACAAAGACCTTGTTGTCTAGTAATATGATGCTGATCACGTCTTCTGCTCGACCTCTCACCTGATTCAGACTTCTTGGCGTACTTCTTGCTCTGTCCTCTGATGATAAGGATGAAGACCAGTAGGAGGATGAAGATGAGTCCCACGAGAGCCACCACCACAAGGAACCACCACTCCTCATAGAACGGTGCCACCTTTTTGGCTGGAGGAGAAGAACACACGCAATATTACAACTGGACTAAACACAAGGACAGAGCAGGGAGCACTGATGCAAAGGTAGCATCTGAAAACTATATATTTTCTGTTACACTGATTATTCTTAAATTCTATCAAATTAGGTAAGATTTTGTCATTGATTAACATGAAAACCCAAAGCTCAATTACCATTGTGTCCCAAATGTCACCCCTATGGACCCTGGTCAAAAGCAGTGCACTAGGGAATAGGGTGACATTTGGGACATAGATATATGAAATAACTCACCAGATATGGAGGCTGAGGGTGGACTAGGAGATCCGTAGCCGTAGTCGTTCACTCCAATGACCCGGAAGTCATAACTAACCCCTTGCTTCAGAATGTCCATGTTGAAGGTGTATGACGTCACTTCCTTTGGGATGTCCTTGATCAAGATATCCCACAAGCCTTCATCTGTTGGCAGAGTATAAGGAGTAGAAGAAGGTTTTTGGATGAGTAGTAATCAAACATGAAAAAACTGAGGTAAACGAGACTGAAAGTAGTTATTATTTAATCGATAGAAAAGCCAATTTAAAAGCCTGTACGTTAGTATAAAACATAATCTGGCTATATCCAAGGTAATTCAAACCATATAAATATCATGCAATTCATATATTGTAAATCTCCCATAATGC
The DNA here is from genome assembly GCF_901001165.1 of Salmo trutta. Lineage (NCBI taxonomy): Eukaryota > Metazoa > Chordata > Actinopteri > Salmoniformes > Salmonidae > Salmo > Salmo trutta. Next base: position 24,766,766 of record NC_042966.1, on the reverse strand, counting down.
TCTCTTGTCTTTGAGAGGTATACAACCGTATAAAAAGACAGTAGGCATGATTCACAAGATGGAATATTATGGGATGTTTCATGTTTGCTTTTGTAATTGCTGCCAGAATCCATAAGGGCTAAGTGCTAATAACCATAAATCTTCCTAGGAGTTTGACGTTTATGGAGTGCTCAAGAACATCAGCCAACACTAGAGTTCATTTAAAGTTTATGTCACTAGTGAAGTAGTGAAGATATGAAGGGTAAATTTAATCTGTAGTACCACCAGGAGTTTTTTCCTGTCAATGAAAAACTGTGCCATAGTAACTAGTAATATGGACAGCTGAGTAGTCCTACAGATGTGGTTAGGGACAGGCTCACTTGGTATGCTACCAAGTGAATCTGCATGATACTTTCTTAACATCTGGGGCTCAGTGCCCCCCACTCCCATCCACCCATTCCTCAAGTCTACCTCATTTGCACATGATGTATATAGATTTTTCTACTGTATTATTGATTGTATGTTTGTTTCTTCCATGTGTAACTCTGTGTTGTTGTTGTATGTGTCTAACTGCTTTGCTTTATCTTGGCCAGGTCGCAGTTGCAAATGAGAACTTGTTCTCAACTAGCCTACCTGGTTAAAAATACAAACATAAAAAAGTCACCAGTCGTGTAATCCATCATTCCTCTATTCCCGCTGTACAGCTGTCAATCACAGACAAAACCTGACGTTACGTCTCAAGCTCCGCTGCACCCCAATCAATACTCCATTAAAAGAATAGTGAGTAAACATCACCATCTGTTGGGACCATATTGACACCCTATTCTAAGTCATATTATTCCTGTCGAAGTAAGTACCAAACTGGGTTAACAGATTGCATGATTGAAAGGATTGTGAAATGTGGATCAATCTGGAAGTATCCAATATGTCCACCAGCGCCAGAAATGAAAACTGTCCAGAAGACAGTTCGCTGGAGATGTACCGTTGAGGCCCTTTGCTCCACTAAAAGCTAAAAGGAATAAGTCAAGCAAGTAGAGTCCAGTCCAGTATGTCACGTGTTCTGTGTATATACCTGAGGGTCTGGCCTCGATGACGTAGCGTGTGATAGGCGACCTCCCGGGGTCACCGTTAGCCCAGTGGATGGTCAGAGCTGAGCCATAGCGAGAGATGAAGGGCTCTCCAGGGGGGCCGGGGGCTCCTGCATGGTGGTAAAAGGTGGGGTCAAAGGTTAGAGAAAGGTTTGAGGGTCAGGCAACCTCAATATACCTTCAAAATATTAGGGAATATTCAGGGCCTAAGCTTAACTTGAGATCCGCACACTCGGGCATTTGTAAATCATTAATTGATGTCAATTAAGGATTTGCACAGAAGGTTGAGTTAAGTGTGCATATTGCAAGTCAGGATATGGGCCTCAGCCAGAGGTAGACGAACCTTCCCCAGGCCCCATGGTGATGTTAGCCTCCACCTCAGGCCCGTAGGTGAACGTCTTGGCCCGGATCCTGAAGTTGTAGGTCACCCCGTCAGCCAAATCCTTGATCTTCATCCAGAACGGGGCCCCTTTGACGTCCACCGTCACTATCTTACTGACGCCTGGGGGGGAGGGGGAGTGAAGACAGTCGGCACAGGCCACGGTAGACTCTAGACAAACACACCACATTTAGAGTGGGGCTAATACCCATGGACTGGATTGGAACAACACACACACACACACACACACACACACACACACACACACACACACACACACACACACACACACACACACACACACACTGACACACACATACAGACACACATACAGACACAGGCACACTCCAACAGTTGTTGGGACATACATGGGAAATGAATGAAAAGGGTTAACATAGCAACATTATCAACTGATTCAGCATGCTATTTGGTGTCAACAAACAAAATAATGGCCACCACTCACTCAGCAATGGAAAAATATAGTTTTTCAATGTAGTTAATAGGTATGTTGATGTTTAGCCTACCCTCATACAGTGAGAGAGACTCAGGTTGTGTCCCAAATGACACTCTATTCCCCTATATAGGGCACTACTTTTGATAAGGGCCCATAGGGCCTTGGTCAAAAGTAGTGCACTACATAGGAATAGGGTGTAATTTGGGATGCATCCTCAGAAATGGGCATTCATTGTGAGTTGTCAGATGTGAGGAAGGATGCGTCGGACAGGTTGAAGGGGGTGTCTTACCGTCCACAGGGGTGCAGGGCTCGTAGACCAGCCGGTAGCCCTCCAGGATGCCGTTGGGGTAGGTGGGCTCACCCCAGGACACGTTGACTGAAGTAGTGGTCAGCTCACTGAAGTGGATGAAGCTGGGAGCGCTGGGGGCTGGAGGTCAGAGGACACACAGGTCAGAGGTTAGAGGTTAGGGGGTCAGAGGAATGACAAGTACAGTTATATTTTGGATTGTGTACATTAGGATGGCCCTGTGATAGACTAGCGTCCAGGGGGTGTACTTGTACATCAAGCTGCCTCACACTACAGAAACAAGAGATAGGCTCCTGCTTCTATGACCCTTTCCGGCTCGCATAAGCCAAGGCCCTTTTTATTGTCTCAGCCTCTGAACCCAGGCCTCTGTGTGCATGTGATGGATGCTCTCGATTTTGAAGACGCAAAGTAATTTCAAAACTATTGATGATGTGTTGTTTGCTTTTAGTCATCTAATGTCCCCAGGGCATGACAGCCATCATACCGTCAGGCTCCAGTAATAATAGGCTAGTGACATAGATGAGCTTGTGACACTACTACTGTACAAATAACACAGCTCTCCTGTTCTCTTAAGTCGTTGAGCAGGACTATTTGTAACCCTCAAACACAGGCTTCATTGTGTGATGAGCCTCCTGCTATCAGCCCTGTGTATCTCTTCTCCTCCCTCTCTTGCCCTCTCCTCAACACACTTGTCATCTGCTTCCATCTATTCCGTCTCTCGCCTAAAAGGTTAGAGCACATCCCCCCTCTGTGTCTTCCACCCCTCTTTTGCGTCTCCACTCCCCCTTGGGATATCAAACACAGCAAACTGCAAAAATGTTCCTTTTTACAAGGGGATCAGATGAAAAACACATTTCTCCAGTGACTGTGCAGAAAGGAGGGGGGAGGATGATCTTTGGAGGGAAAAACAATCTGGCGACTGTCTTCTGTTGCTATTTAGATCACTGTGCCAGAGAGAAAGCATTTCCAAGAAACCACAGGAAGGAACATTGAGACAAAAAACTCCAAAGAAAGAAAAAAATTGCCTCTAAACATTTTCATACCATCTCATACCAAACAAGACTGTCCAGGAAACCAGCAGATGAGTCAAGAGACTGAAAGAGGCCATTGATAGGGAACTGATGTTTATGCCGTGTGGTTTCTAACATTTCTGGCTTGGCATGCTGACACCAACATTAGGTGCATCGTATAAAAGCTCACAGATAGAAACCCTTGGAATGTTTGAGGGAGTTGGAGGAGGAATTTGAATTTAAGTCAATAAAACTGCTTTCCTTTCATTTTAAGAAACAGACAACTCCTGAGGGTTTCTTAACATGGCAGTATACTGTTTACTGTATACAGTATACATGACAGTATGCTTACCAGCCTGCTGTGTGCGGCCCCTGATCGGGGGGCTCCGGGGCCCGTCCCCTGCTGCGTTGAAGGGGGCCACACTTATCATGTAGGTGGTGTATCCAGTCAGGTTCTTCAGCTTGACCCCTCCCTCTGGCAGGAACAGGGTCCGCAGCCTCTCTGTCTCGTTCTTACGCTGGAACTCCCAGAAGTACACCTGGAGGGAGGAGGAGATATGGAGAACAGACACATATTAGCTCATAGTAAAGATAGCCTTTACATCCCACTGTGATTAATTAAAGAGTCACGCAGAAACTTGTAACTGTTATTACATTTGAATGACTGACTGTAATGATTAAAATGATTAGAATTCTATGGTATGGAATTCTTGTGAAACCCTCCAACTTACCTTGTAGCCCTGGATGTCTCCGTTCTGAGTGTCCAATGGAGGAGACTCCCACGTCACATCCAGCTGGGTGGCCGTTGCTGTTTGGATGGCCATGTTCTGGGGTGGGGCAGTGGGTACTGTGAAAAAAGGAGTAAAAATCTAGCAAAAATCCAGGTAGAAACAAATCAGTGGAATCAGTTTCAGTGGGTTTTTCTCCTCACTGCTTCTGGAAACACTACTGTCTAGCTGCCTGTGTGTGGACTGATAGCTTTACAGATGAGAACAGGGAAAACTTCTCTCACTTTATGCCCAGGCTCACACAGTCAAATTTAAGAAAATAAACTTATCCTGCAACCTGAATACATTTGTAAATGGTACCAATCCAAGAAACATTTGCCAAGAGTAGCTCGACAAGCAGAATAATCCACCTGCCTTCAGGGTGGTCTGATAGTCTATAGTTCTACTATTCAGGGTGGTCAGATAGACTATAGTTATTTTATTCAGGGTGGTCAGATAGTCTATAGTTCTACTATTCAGGGTGGTCAGATAGACTATAGTTATTTTATTCAGGGTGGTCAGATAGTCTATAGTTCTACTATTCAGGGTGGTCAGGTAGACTACAGTTATATTTTATTCAGGGTGGTCAGATAGTCTATAGTTCTACTATTCTGGGTGGCCAGGTAGTCTATAGTTCTACAATTCAGGGTTGTCAGATATTCTATTGTTCTATTATTCAGGTCCTCTGTTGAGGTAAGGATTGAGAGCGAGAGAGAGAGAGAGAAAGAGAGAGAGAGAGAGAGAGAGAGAGAGTGTGTTTGTTGTGTGTAACCTCCCCACCTCACTGAGCGACTTACCTGCCTCTCCGACAAACACTTCCTGTGGTGTGCTAGTTGGTCCTTCCCCCACGATATTATAAACACTCATCCTGATCTCATAGCGCTTGTGTTTGCTCAGGTCTGGAGAACAAGGAACAACACTGACATTAACCAACAACCCACCATCACCCCAATATTTCTTTTGACCTTTATTTAAACAGGAAGGATCCTTGAGGCGAGAAACCTCTTTTGTAAGGGCGATCAATACATGCCAGAAAATACATTTGTTGATTTTGTAAATATGTCTTATGCAGTAGTTAGACTCTATCCAAGGATGTAATTGGTTAGTTGTTGCGTACTGGGAAGAAATACACTGAAAATATGTGACCGTCTGGTTTTGTGCTGCTTGACAAAACAAATACAAGTACATGAGCCCATAAAACTTGGACTGATCAAGCAAGTCTACCGGCGAATCCTATTGAAAATACAATATCCACATAGACAGTAGACAAGGCGTCTTTAAATCAGGGCCCACACAGTGGTCTGTTTGAGCTCACTGTCAGAACAGACAAACAAATACGGTAACGACTTCATTAGATTTACTAAACTCAATTTTCACTCTGCATTTCCTGACATACACAAGACAAGGCAGCTTGGTAAATCATCTACATGGCTAGAGCTTACACACTGACTAACTTTCTTTTGCTTTATAACTAAATGAATGTGTGTGTGTGTGCCAGTGTGTGTGCCATCACTAGGGCACTGTGGTGTCCAGTGTGTATTTCATCAGCATTGAGACAGAGTGTGAAGCGTAGGCAGGCATGTGAGGACTTACTATCCAGCTCATACTGGGTGAGAGAGGACTCGCTCAGGTTTCGCACGCTGTAGGGGGCTGTGAGGGAGCAGGTGAGGGGTCAAACATGAGCGTGAGAGGGGGCAGCCAGAAGGGAGAGGGGATGAGTAGAGGAGAGACATGTCATTGCGTTAACACACTCTGTGACTGCTCTGACAGTGCAAGAACCAGTGAAAAATCCACACAGTCAGAGAAACCCACAATAACTTAATCAAAGAGAAATGATATATCACACAGACAGAGCAGATATAACACAGCAGCTCTACATTAAACATAGGATAGGACTGATTATAACTGATTATAAGAGAGACTATAGAGTAAGATTTGCCATGCACAACCACAGAGTTACAGGAAGACAAGGAGGGCAAGTTCTGTACATGTTCAGATGGAGTTCTGTGTGACCTTGTGTAGAGGTTGTAGGGGACTTGTGGAGAGGTTGATGTGAGGTTGTGGAAAAGTTACGAGGAGGTTGTGGGAAGGTTGTTACTCACAGGTGAGCTCGGCCCAGGTAGCAGAGGGGCTGTTGGCAGTGCGTACGGAGAAACTGCGGAGACGGTCGTACAGGAGCTCCCGGTACCGTATCCGGAAGCCCAGGAGGATACCGTTAATCTTCTCCTCAGACGGAGGCTGTGATGACGACACAACGTTAGACTACCATCAGGACATGTTCAACATAGTCTCTCTCACAGACAGTCATATTTACAAAGCTGAGCTAGCTAACTAGAAATTTGATTAATTTGTAGTTAGCTACAGTTGAAGTTGGAAGTTTACATACACTTAGGTTGGAGTCATTAAAACTCGTTTTTCAACCACTCCACAAATTTATAGTTTTGGCAAGTCGGTTAGGAAATCTACTTTGTCCATGACACAAGTAATTTTTCCAACAATTTCCAACAATTGTTAACTTATAATTCACTGTATCACAATCCCAGTGGGTCAGAAGTTTACATACACTAAGTTGACTGTGCCTTTAAACAGCTTGAAAAATACCATAAAATGATGTCATGGCTTTAGAAGCTTTTGATAGGTTAATTGACATCATTTGAGTCAATTGGAGGTGTACCTGTGGATGTATTTCAAGGCCTACCTTCAAACTCAGTGCCTCTTTGTTTGACATCATGGGAAAATCAAAAGATATCAGCCAAGACCTCAGAAAAATAATTGTAGACCTCCACAAGTCTGGTTCATCCTTGGGAGCAATTTCCAAATGCCTGAAGGTACCACGTTCATCTAGTACGCAAGTACAAACACCATGGAACCAAGCAGCCATCATACTGCTCAGGAAGAAGACGCATTCCGTCTCCTAGAGATGAACGTACTTTGGTGCGAAAATTGCAAATCAATCCCAGAACAACAGCAAAGAACCTTGTGAAGATGCTGGAGGAAACAGGTTCAAAAGTATCTATATCCACAGTAAAACGAGTCCTATATTGACATAACCTGAAAGGCGGCTCAGCAAGGAAGAAGCCACTGCCCAAAACCGCCATTAAAAAGCCAGTCTACGGTTTGCAACTGCACATGGGGACAAAGATCATACTTTTTGGAGAAATGTCCTCTGGTCTGATGAAACAAAAATAGAACTGTATGGCCATAATGACCATCGTTATGTTTGGAGGAAAATGGGGGATGCTTGCAAGCCGAAGAACACCATCCCAACCGTGAAGCATGGGGGTGGCAGCATCATGTTGTGGGGGTGCTTTGCTGCAGGAGGGACTGGTGCACTTCACAAAATAGATAGCATCATGAGGGAGGAAAATGATGTGGATATATTGAAGCAACATCTCAAGACATCAGTCAGGAAGTTAAAGCTTGGTCACAAATGGGTCTTCCAAATGGACAACGACCCCAAGCATACTTCCAAAGTTGTGGCAAAATGGCTTAAGGACAACAAAGTCAAGGTATTGGAGTGGCCATCACAAAGCCCTGACCTCAATCCTTTAGAACATTTGTGGGCAGAACTAAAAAAGCATGTGCAATCAAGGAGGCCTACAAACCTGACTCAGTTACACCAGCTCTGTCAGGAGGAATGGGACAAACTTCACCCAAACTATTGTGGAAAGCTTGTGGAAGGCTTCACGGAACGTTTGACCCAAGTTAAACAATTTAAAGGCAATGCTACCAAATACTAATTGAGTGTATGTAAACTTCTGACCCACTGGGAATGTGATGAAAGAAATAAAAGCTGAAATAAATCATTCTCTCTACTATTATTGTTAAAATAAAGTGGTGATCCTAACTCACCTAAGACAGGGAATTTTTCCTAGGATTAAATGTCAGGAATTGTGGAAAACTGAGTTTAAATGTATTTGGCTAAGGTGTATGTAAACTTCTGACTTGAACTGTAGCTTTTTATTGAAACACAATCGAAAAGTGAATCAATTATTTCATGATTCCCCTGTAATTCTCCTTTCCCTCATCTCATTTATGGTTGGCCCTCATATGCACAACCACACGCAGTGTACAACAGGAAAAAGATGAAAAGACAGGATTCAAAAAATGAGCTCATCCATGGTTGACTCACACAGAGAGAAATTCCCCCGTCATAAAACATGAGACAACAAGACCAGAAGAAAGGGAAAAGAGAGGAGAGAGAGAACAGGCGAAAGAGAGAAGAGTCTGGCAATAACCGTTTGGATGTCTTGATGTAAAACTCCTGCAGGCAGTAACCTTTGAACTCTTCAGCTCCCCTTTATGGCCTGCTAATTCAGGTGTTAGTGTTAGAGAGAGGAGAAGAGGAGAAGGTGTGTGTGCCACTCAGTCTAAGTACACCCTATACATTGCGCTGCCCTCTCATTACCGCCCATTGACTGACAGATGACTGGGTTTTACTGAGGATAGGAAGACCGACATCGGGACCAATCACCACACCTCTTCTTACCTGCCAGCGAATCAGCACGGATGTAGTTGTGTGTGGCGTGACAGAGAGGATAGTGGGGGCTTCGTCAGGGGCTGGAACAGGAGAGAAAACAGAGAACACAGCTGAAGACGTGCAGCCCCAAGAGGAATGGTAGCTAAGGTCTACCACCCAGGCGCAAATGACTAACGCAGTGGTATTCACGGTATACAAACACACAAATAAAGAAACCACCTCACCCATTGATAAACAAGTCAAATATGGCAATTGGAATGATATGCGGAAGGAACATTTCTTTAGTTAAAGTTAGTTCTGCTTGGTTGACATTGTTTGGTTGTAAGTGTTTTTGTTGGCATGTACGGCTGGTCACACGGCAAACACAGATAGTGATGAACAAATCACCTATTCTACTGCTGCCAACAATGTCCTCACCACAGCAATACGTTAAGTCATCCTGCCATTCTATTCAGGGAGGGATTGGAACCCAGCACTGATGTAAAACATAAATGACAGACTCCCTGCCTACGAAATGGTTTATGGGTCAATGTGGCGAAACCAAGGACAATGAAGACCAAATCATGTGCGGATAATATGACGTTCACAAGGATCTTCGTTTTCAATGCAGTAAGATACCCCAAAGTGAAAAGAGGTTAAGTCTCTTACCGTCCTGTAGTGTAGTGATAGCTTCACTCTCCTCGCTGTATTCACTGTCTCCTATGTCATTGGTAGCTTTCACTCTAAACTGGTAGGAGGTGAAGGGCTTCAGCCTAGCATGAAGCGATGGAACATAAGACAACATCATTCTAAGTGACATTTTTCATGTGACATTTTTCAACTATTCAACTTCCATCTAGGGCTAAGTGCAGCCTTTCCAAGCAAATCTCTGAAATACTGTGCAACAGAAAACTTTCCACTATGTCCCCCTGTTAGTGCACTAGGTAGGGTGCTAGGTAGGGTGCATACTGTACCTGCCAACTATGTAGAAGCTGGCCTCGTGGTTGACCGAGGCAGAGTGGACGGTCCAGTTGCTACTGTTAGTGCACTAGGAAGGGTGCTGGGTAGTGTGCTAGGTAGGGTGCATACTGTACCTGCCAACTATGTAGAAGCTGGCCTCGTGGTTGACCGAGGCAGAGTGGACGGTCCAGTTGCTACTGTTAGTGCACTAGGAAGGGTGCTGGGTAGTGTGCTAGGTAGGGTGCATACTGTACCTGCCAACTATGTAGGAGCTGGCCTCGTGGGTGACCGAGGCAGAGTGGACGGTCCAGTTGCTACTGTTAGTGCACTAGGAAGGGTGCTGGGTAGTGTGCTAGGTAGGGTGCATACTGTACCTGCCAACTATGTAGGAGCTGGCCTCGTGGGTGACCGAGGCAGAGTGGACGGTCCAGTTGCTACTGTTAGTGCACTAGGAAGGGTGCTGGGTAGTGTGCTAGGTAGGGTGCATACTGTACCTGCCAACTATGTAGGAGCTGGCCTCGTGGGTGACCGAGGCAGAGTGGACGGTCCAGTTGCTACTGTTAGTGCACTAGGAAGGGTGCTGGGTAGTGTGCTAGGTAGGGTGCATACTGTACCTGCCAACTATGTAGGAGCTGGCCTCGTGGGTGACCGAGGCAGAGTGGATAGTCCAGTTGCTGTCGGGCAGTTCTCTCAGCTGCACGGTGTAGTAGCGGACCGGAGAGAGGCCGTCGCTGCCTGGTTCCCATGACAACAACACACTGCGGGCCTGAACATCCATCTGGGGCACCATGGGACGATTGGTGGGCTGGGGGCGAGCTGAGAGAGTTAGAGAGAGAGTGAGAGAGAGTGAGAGAGAGAGAGCGTGAGAGAGAGCGCGTGAGAGAGTGAGAGAGAGAGAGAGAGAGAGAGAGAGAATAATGTTAACAACACACCTATGTTCTATGGTCGGTAACAGTTTTCAGGCTACATTACAGTTATCTACGTACAAGCTTTTATCAGGTTAAATAAATGACTTATACCATACTCAAAAGACAATAGCCTACAGTACTCACTAACGCCAAGTGCTTGTATAAACACACAAAACAAATTCCTGCAGATGTTACTGCAGGATTCCTGCAGATGTTACTGGGTGGAATATAACTAATGTAAAACCTTTGTGCTGAATCTGTAAACTACTATCAGATGAGATGAGGGTTTCTTCTGAACTCATTGGAATGCTCTGTTGTTTATTGTAAGTGACTGACAGAACTGACTGACTCATCTCAGCCACTCTAGCATGTTGTGTCAACACTGAGAATATAAACCTGTCTGCACTCTAACACATGTAGACAATATTCTGTGGTATGCTCTATAAGTACAATAACTCACATGGTAATGTGACATAAAACTTCATCTAAGTACACAAAATATACAATACTTTCTGGAATGTTCTATAAAGTACAATAACTCATATACTAATGTTTTATACTACTTCTTCTTAAAACGCATATTTGCATGTTTCCATAGTAACCTCACTTTTTGGTACGTTCACCAAGTACAATAGGTCATACACAAATGTGATACAATACTTCATCTGACATATGTTTCAATTCATATGTTTACCTCTCTTCTCGGTGGTGACCACAAGTGCCTCTGCGGCCTCCCCCCAGCCCTTGCGTGTCTGGGCTGTGATGCGGAACACATACATTGAATCTTTTTTCAGGCCCGTCACCATGTACTGACGAGCACTCGGGTTCAGCACGTCCACTGTGGCCGTGTTGCTATTGCTCGAGTTCAAACGGTACGTGATCTGATAGGCTGAGAGGAGGAGAAAGGAAACACACATGACAGGAGAGCGAGAGAGAGAGAGAGAGAGAGTCAGAAAGAAAAGCTATGATAAACTCCTTCAAATGTCCTTCAAAATGTCCCTTAAAAAAGAAACAGGGACTCAGCATGAAACGTGATTCTGCCTGACACAAAAATGGCGAACACAGGGATCAGGCTCGCTCTACGATGCTAGGTCCAAAGTTAATTACAAATAAATCATCAGAGTCAAAATAAGTGTTGTTTTTGTTTGCTGTATGAGAGGGTCATTCTTGTAGAGTCTGGACAGGTTAAAGGTGAAAGGTCAAGGTGTGGTCAGGGTCAAAGGTTAAATCACATACCCAGGATAATGCCGTTTGGCTGAGACGGGGACTGCCAGATGAGACGCACCGAGGTGGTCCGGACCTCAGGGAACAGGATGCCCACTGGAGGGCCGGGCACTGGAGACGAGAGGGGGGCAGAAGGGCTACACTTTTTAACACTTCTTCTCTTTACATCAGATGCAGTGGGTTACTGAATGGTAGTGGGCATTGGTCGACTATAATATCAAAGTAGCTTTAATAAGCTATTTGAAAGCTTTTACATATCCTTTGGTATAACACATCTTGTATGAGCAAATGGATGAATGGCGCTGGAGGGAATAGTGTCCATTTTACGGGCTCCTGACCAATTGTGCTAATTTGTATTTTTTCATGCTGATCTTAACTTTTTTTTATATATAATGTTTGCTATGACTGAAAAGAGCTTCTGGACATCAGAACAGCTATCACTAACCTCGATTTAGATGAGGATTTCTATAGAAATGAGTCGGAGGCAAAAGACAGATTATTCCGGACCAGGCCCAAATCCAAAACACTCGAAAAAAGAGGAGATGGCACTATAGAGGCCGGTGTGCGGGATAACTAACAAGACTACATCAGAGAGTGGATAAATCGCCTCTACCCTCCGTTCTATTGGCAAACTGGATGAGCTCTTATCAACATGATCTGAAGAACTGTAATATCCTATGTTTCGCTGAGTCATGGCTGAACAAGGACATGGTAACGATAAATCTAGCTGGTTTTTCGGCAGGACAGAAAGTCAGCGTCGGGGAAGCTCAGGGGAGGGGTTGTGTGTCTCTTTGTTAACAACAGCTTGTGCACGATCGCTAATATTAATATTCTGCTCGTCTGAGTATAAATATTTCATGATAAGCTGCAGACCATGCTATTTACCGACACAAACCGATGCTGGCGCAAAGACTGCACTCAATGAGCTGTATAGGGCTATAACCAAACAAGAAAATGCTCACCCAGAGGCAGCGCTGCTAGTGGCCAGTGACTTTAATGCAGGAAAACTGATTTCTACTATCATGTCATGTCATGTGCGCCTAGAGGAGAAAAAACTTTACATCACCTTTCCTCTTCACACAGAGACGCATACAAAGCTCTCCTTCACCCTCCTTTTAGCAAATCTGACCATAACTCTATCCTCCTGATTTCTGCTTACAAACAAAAACTCAAACAGGAAGTACCAATGACCTGCTCAATACGGAAGTGGTCAGAAGCTACAGGACTGTTTCGCTAGCACAGACTGAAATATGTTTTGGGATTCATCTGATGGCATTGAGGAGTTTACCACATCAGTTATTAATAAGTGCATCAACTATGTTATCCCCAAAGTGACCGTGCGTACATATCCCAACCAGAAACCATGGATTACAGGCAACATCCGCTCTGAGCTAAAGGCAAGATTTGCCATTTTCATGGAGTGGGACACTAATCCATACGCTTATATAAAACTCCGCTACTACAGGCAAAGCATCAATACAGGACCAAAATCGAATCCTACTACACCAGCTCTGATGCATATCAGATATGGCAGAGCTTGCAAACTATCACGGATTACAAAGGGAAACCAAGCAGCAAGCTGTCCCTGTGACGCGAGCCTACCAAACAAGCAAAATACCTTCTATGCTCTCTTTGAGGCTAGCCACACTGAACCATTCATGAGAGCACCAGTTGTTCTGGACGACTATGTGATCACGTTCTCTGTAGCCCAAGTGAGTAAGACCTTAAACTATTGATGGATTACCAGGACGAGTATTTAGAGTATGCGCTGACCAGTTGGCATGTGTCTTCACTGACATTTTCAACCTCTCCCTGACCCAGTCTGTAATACCTACATGTTTCCAGCAGACCACCATAGTCCCTGTGTCCAAGAATGCAAAGGTAACCTGTCTAAATGACTATTGCCCTCTCGGCACTTACATCTGTAGCCATGAAATGCTTTGAAAGCCTGGTGATGGCTCACATCAACACCATCATCCCAGACAACCTGGACGCACTCCAATTCGCATACCGCCTCAGCAGATCCACATATGACGCAATCTCTATTGCACTGCCCTTTCCCACCTGAACAAAAGGAACACCTATGTGAAAATGCTGTTCATTGACTACAGCACCAACACAATCATTAAGTTTGTGGTAGGCCTGATCACCAACGATGATGAGACATCCTACAGGGAGAAAGTCCGAGAATTGACAGTGTGGTCCAGGACAACAACAAATGACCTGATCGTTGACTACAGGAAACGGAGGGCCGAGCACACCCCATCCGAGCACACCCCATCCATTGACGGGGCTGTAGTGGAGCAGGTTGAGAGCTTCCAGTTCCTCGATGTCCATATCACTAAGGAATTAATTAATTTTATTTTATTTTTGTGTCAATTCGCTAGTTGGCAACCCATTCTTAATGGGATTAATTGACACATAAACAAACATGACAATAATTCACTGTGATAATTCAGTGATAATTATTCTGTTGTTCTGGGCAGTACGCACCGCATAAAGAGTGAAAAAGAAATCAATACATAATTGTAAATACGTTTATCCAAGCAATAATTATATCCCTAGAGCAGTAAAAAAATATATATACTAAAATACTATATATACAGATAATAAATACCAAAAAATGAAACGGAAGGCATTTGAACCAAGGCATTTGAGCTAAGGAATTATTATGGATCAACAGTCGTGAAAAGGGCATGACAACAGGAGGTTGAAAATATTTGGCATAGGCCCTCAGATCCTCAAAACGTTCTACAACTGCACCATTGAGAGTATCTTGACTGGCTGCATCACCACTTGGTATGGCAAGTGCTTGGCATCTGACCGTAAGGTGATACAGAGGGTTGTGCATACGGCCCAGTACATAACTGGGGCCGAGGTCCCAGCCATCCAGGACCTCTATACCAGGCAGTGTCAGAGGAAGGCCCCAAAAATTGTCAAAGACTCCAGGCACCCAAGTCCCAGACTGTTCTCTCTGCTACCACACAGCAAGCTGTACCAATGTCTGGAACTAACAGGACCCTGAACAGCTTCTCCCCTCAAGCCATAAGACTGATAAATAGTTAGTTAAATAGTTAATCAATAGCTACCCGGACTATTGCATTGCCCATTTTCGCATTAACTCTTTTGACTCATCACGTGCTGCTGTTACTGTTTATTGTCTAGCCTGCTGCCTAGTCACTTTACGTTTACCTATGTACATATCTACCTCAATTACCTTGTACCCCTGCACATCGACTCAGTACTGGTACCCTGTGTATACAGCCAAGTTATCATTAGTCATTGTGTTCCTTGTGTTCCTTGTGTTATAATTCTTCTATAATTTCAATTTTTTTCTCTCTGCATTGTTGGGAAGGGCCCGTAAGCATTTCACTGTTAGTCTACACATGTTGTTTACGAAGCATGTGACAAATAACATTTGAATGTATACATCACTGTTCATTATCTAAGGCTTTTATAGGTATTCTAAATTTAGACAGGCAGATATTAGGCAGCCCAGGGCGTACCGTCATCCAGGGTCCTCTCCAGTATGAGTGGTGAGCTGGGCATGCCGTCTCCGATGCGGGTGAAGGCCAGGACCTGGATCTCATAAAGGACGTATTTCCCCAGACCAGTTAGCTGGACACTGTGGCTGGCATTCCCCTCTATTGTCCACAACTGGAGGGACGAGTCAGAGTCCTTCTCCTTATACAACACCTGAAGGAGGGAGGAGAGGAAAAGAGAGGGGAGTGGAGAGGGAAGATGGGAAGAGAGAGGGGAAGACAGAGTGGAAGAGAGATGGGATGAGAGAGTGGAATTAGGCAAGAGAGAAGGAAGAGGGGAAGAGCAAAAGGAAGGAATTGGCTTAGAAAGGAGAGTGAGTAATGGAATTATGTTGTTGTACAGTATTGTGTCCCTCTCGGAGGCGAGGGTGATAACTGAACGTCTCACACACCTTGTAGCCCAAGATAAGTCCATTCCGGTCTTGTTCTGGTACTTCAAACCAGCGCACCAGGATACTGCTGGAGGTGGTGGCGAAGGCTGACATGTTGGTAGGGCCACAGGAGGGGACTAAATAAAATAAAGAAAAAATTAATAAACTAACTTTTATAAACTAAATGTGTTCCATGATGTTCATGGGCCTTTGTGTGTGTGTGTGTGTGTGTGTGTGTGAGAGAGAGCGTGTGCTTGCGTGTGTAGCATTGAAGACACTGGTGAACCACTGAGGCCTAGTGTCTAACCCAGGCGTGGCTGTAGCTCCAGAGAAAGCACAGCTCTATATCAGGCTAGCTAGGCCACGGCTCCTTCCTGGCACTCATCCCTGGACATAAAACAGTGATTCGGAAGAATTTGCTGGAGTGAGTGGAAAAAAAGGAAAAAAGCAGAGGAATTCTAGCCCATGTGTTCCCAATTTCCTCCTCTACTCCCCTCCTCTACTCCCCGCTCCCTAAAGTCTGGTATCCACAGTGACTGCACCAGCACAGTGAGAGAACATCCTAACCCTTTGCCTCTTCTACATGAACATCCAGAGACAGAAAGACAAAGCGTAACGAAAGAACTCATGCCTCACTTTAGTTTGTTTTTGAGAGAGAGAGAGAGAGAGAGAGAGAGCGAGAGAGAGAGAGAGAGAGAGAGAGAGAGAGAGAGACTGTGTGACGGAGCAGAATGCAGGCAGACCGGTTGGTGTCCATTTCATATGGCTTCATGAGGCAGGAAGAATAAAATGACCCTGGCCCCCATACCATACGCGTGGGTAGATAAAAGAGGTAATATGCAGGAAGTCTGGGCCATACCCACACATGGGTGATTACAGCCTGATAGTCTAATAGTGTGGGTGGATGACGCAGTAGCCATAGGAACATACAGTAGCAGTAGGTCATGCCTTTTATGTCCTAAAATGAATGAAGTCTGTAGATCAAAGAGTGCCAAAATGAAAGACTGAACATCAGTGCTGTGTGTGAGACTACACCAACTGTTGTGATGTTATTAACCAGATAAAACAGGATATACCGTAATCAAAGAAAATGTAACTACCCCGCAAATTCCCCTATGTTAAATGAACACTGAAAGTGCCTACCTGTATAGACACTGAACAGTGTTGAATTAAAACACTGCTTAGTGTAAAGCATTATTTGCATATTTCCCAAAGTGCCTTGCCTTTCGAGTTAATTGTAGTGTAAACACCCATTACTGAATGCGTTAGTGCCAAAGAAATGCTTGTCGCATTCATCCATGTTCAGTCCTACGGACTTCACCAAGTGAGATCCTAAGTGAATATGTTATTAAAATGTTATTATTTAACACAATACAATATATATTTCATAAGGAATTATTTTGAGGGCTTAAGCAAAAGAAAAACTGGGTTGCAGGGATTAGGTCACTTAGTTTTAGGATTGGTTCACAAGGTTGGTTTGTTGATGCTGGGTTATTGAGATCAGAAGACTGGAGGCTGGGTTTAGTAGGAGCGTGGCTTGAAATAAGTTATTTTTGGCCATCCCCTGAGAGTAAATGTCATTCCGGTTCATCTGATCTGTTGAATTGTTTTTACATTATAGTCAAACACTAACACTTCGAAGCTTTAATAAAGATTACAGAAGCATACAGAAAGCATTCAGAACTGTGACTTATTCCACATTTTTTAGGTTACAGCCTTATTCTGAAATTGATAACTTTTTCTTCCCTTATCAATCTACACACAATACCCCATAATGACAAAGCGAAAACAGGTTTTTAGAAATGTTAGTAAATTTCTAAAAAGATAAAACAGAAATATTAGGTTTATATAAGTATTCAGACCCTTTACTCAGCACTTTGTTTAAGCACCTTCAGCAGCGATTACAGCCTTGAGTCTTCTTAGGTATGACAGCTTTAATCAAGGATATCTCTGAACTTTGCTCCGATCATCTTTGCTTCGATCCTAACTGGTCTCCCAGTCCCTGCCGCTGAAAAACATATCCACAGCATGATGCTGCCACCACCATGCTGCACTGAGGAGTGGCTTCCATCTGGCCACTCTACCATAAAGACCTGATTGTTGGAGTGAATTAGAATAATTAGAATTTAGAATAAGGCTGTAACATAACAAAATGTGGAAAAAGTCAAGGGGTCTGAATATTTTCCCGAAAGGCACTGTATGAGTTCATTCAAAGCCTATGCAAATCCCCATGTAATATCCCTATGTGATATCCCCAATGGGATAGTAACCCCTTTGTAGCAATAAGTAAATAATAATGTTCATATTTTTTAGATTAGAATATCTAATGTGCAAAAATATAAGGACAATTTTACATCATAGTGTACAAACTTAACATGATCAACTGGAATGACACTTACTCTCACAGGTAGCCCAAAATAACTATTTAAAAAGAACTATCCTCCCGAAGATAACCTCTGGATTACATTAAAAAAGACCCAGCTGCTTGGCAAACCCAGAAAGAAAGTGATCAAAAATTACATTGACGGTTAAATTAACCCATGTTTGGGTAATCCGAACAAGCCAACCTGTGGGTTATTCACACAACCTGTCACATTATGATGTCTTACAAAGTGAAGTTTAATTTCAAATCCAGCCAGAGTGGGAATTTCTAACCTTCTTAGTTTCTTATCACCCGCAACCTGAATTCATGGTTGGGAAAACTGAAATATGAAACTACCTAAGGGATCTAAACTGGAACAACCATTTCAGTAACGGGTACAATGAATCCAAGTAACATATTGGATTAGTTTAGAAAATGTATGGCATTTATATTTGAGAAGCATTAATTAATCAATCAATGTACATGCAAAAACATAGATATTGAAAGAAAATATTCTTGAAATCGACCTGCATTAGAGGATGCTGGGAAATATGATAATGATGGGCATAGTTTTGGTTCAACTCTGGTTATTAACACCAACATTGGGGTTATTTTACACCAATGAGTGTTTATTCAACACTTACAGAGTTAAATGTTATGTTTAGAGTGTAGGCCCTCAAAATAAGGCCTTATGAAGTAGATACTGTGTTAAATAATAACATTTTATTCACTCAGGATCTCACTTGGTGATGTGTACACGACTGATAATGGATTAATGCAACAACCTGTCACTAACAAATACAGTCATGGGTGGCAACTCCACAATTCACTCGAAAGGCAAGGCACTCTGGGAAATAAAGCTTTACACCAAGCAGTGTGTTCATTTAACACTTTCCAGTGTCTACACGGGTCCACACTTTCAGTGTTAATTTAACACTGGATCATTTTCTGTGTAATTGCATATAGTATGTGTCTCAAATTGCACACTATTCCCTATGGGCCCTGGTCAAAAGTATTGCACTATACTGTATAGAGAATAGGGTGCCATTTGAGGTGCAGACATAGAGTGTGATGTGTAATCTCACCAGACTCCCTGGTCCTCCCTCTGACTGGCTGGCTCCAGGGCCCGGCTCCGATACCGTTGAGAGCCTGAACCCTGACCTCGTACTCTGTCCACTCCTCCAGGTCCTCAATAGTGAACTCCCTCTCCAGCCGGTCAGCTATCACATGGGTCAGCGCCTTGCCCTGGGAGCCTGTACGGGAGTACTGGAGCCGGTAGCCCAACAGATCTGGGTTCCCATTGTACTCCCACTCTGGTAGGGGCTGGGAGGGGGGTGAGAGAGAAAGAGGGAGGGAGGGGGAGGGGGAGAGAAAGAAGGAGAAAGGGGGGTGGAGAGGGAGAGAATGAGAGGGAGAAAGAGGGAAAATGAAAGAAAGAAACGAGAGATAAAAACTACAACACACGAAGACACACAGCCAGCCATCATCGCTTGATGAAAAACTCAGAGCATCACATCATAATGTCAGTCTGTTGAGACGTCACGTACCACCCATCGAAGCCACAGACTGGTCTCGCTGGCCGTGCGCAGGGTGACGTTTGCGGGGGACATGTCTGGAGGGGCCTGCAAGGTCTGGATCTTTCTGGAGGGCTGACTTGGAGGACTGGTCCCCACAATGTTTACCTGACGCATACGGAACCTAGCAGGAGAGAGGAAATGAGCAAAGTTATCACAGGAGTAATCCATAGGGTTCCATAAGAATTGTGTGGCCAGGTCACATGGTCAGGAAAAACACAGGGTTCTACGAATAGAATAGAATATAATAGAATAGAATAGAATTAAGGCTGTGTTCTATTGGGGGTAGGTGGGCCTCACACTTGTAGAATAGGTAGGGGTCAAGGTATAGGAGTTAAGTATAGTACCTGTCAAAGGTGTAGGGGTACATAGCAGCCTACCTGTAGAAAGTGGGTACATAGTAGCCTACCTGTAGAAAGTGTATGGGTTGAGTCCTGGCACCTCCATGGAGCGGGCATCAGGCTCGTTGGGCAGCTGGTGAACAATCACCCAGTCTTCATTGTCTCCTATCACACTGACCTAAACACAACAACAACACACAACACAACATGATATACGCTGCATATCAAATGGCACCCTATACAGTAAGTAGTGCAGTATATAGGTAATAGGGTGCCACTTGGGAGTCATAGTCGATGTGGGTCACAGATCAGGGGGGAGTGGCTAGACACTTTATGCCCAGGATAAGCTCATCTCTCTGGGGAAGAAGACCTTCTTACCTGGGCCTCTACCTGCCAGCGAGAGATGGAGGTCTTTCCATCATAGCCAGGTTTGAACTGGAGAGTGATGGATCGAGGGCCGATGTTGGAGATGGCCATGTTGGTGGGAGGACCAGGCAGCTCTACACAGACACACAAAGAGAGAGAGAGAGAGAGAGAGAGAGAGAGAGAGAGAGAGGGAGGGAGGGAGGGAGCGAAAGAGAAAGAGAGAGTTATAACTTTATTTTCCATTTGAAAGGAGGGAATAATACAGGGAGAAAGAGAAGGAACAGAAAGGGTATCAATAGTGAGACAGGGCCTTTAATACAGTAAAGAGTTGTAAGTAATGAGTGGGGCAGAAATCAGAATACAGTGGTCTCTATGCCTAATGCAATGCTTTTTTAATTTGACTTAGGTTTTCTACATTGTGTATCTCTATCTTTTAAATCCTTGCTGGTTTAGGAAGTAATGTTTTCAGAACTATGCATCTACTATATTCAGAAATGAAAGATTAACTTAGTTCTTCAATAAGTATTTCTGAATGAAAAGTATCAATAGGATTACTCAGGCTTGGATCTCAGCTCTCATATCTGTGCTCTGGAGTCGTCTAAAAGTTGACCACAGGGAAATATATTACTGAGTGACAGTGCAACCTTGTGCTCTAAAATGAATATTGCACCGGAGATGTGCCAATGCTTTTGAGTTATCTCGCTCTCATGAGTGTTTCGCTTCAATCAACTCAAAGTTCTCAAAAAGAACAGACAAAACTTTTCAGGTTGGCAGGACTAGATGGGGGATCTAGGAAAAAGCTCTCATAGTCCTATAAATAGTATGCCAAATTCATGATATTAGTAATAAACATTTACCTTTGGATACCGTATTTGTATTTGTTTTGTGATATCCAATTACGATCTTATCTCATCACTGCAACTACCCAACGAGCTCGGGAGAGGCAAAGATCAAGTCATGCCTCCTCCGAAACATGACCCGTCAAACCGTGCTCCTTAACACCCGCCGCACCAATGTGTCAGAGGAAACACTGTTCAACTGACGACCGAAGTCAGCCTGCAGGCGCCCAGCCACCACAAGAAGAAGCTAGAGCGCGATGATCCAAACCCTCCCCTAACCCAGACGACGCTGGGACAATTGTGCACAGCCCTTTGTGACTCCTGGTCATGGCT
This sequence comes from Salmo trutta, assembly GCF_901001165.1. Lineage (NCBI taxonomy): Eukaryota > Metazoa > Chordata > Actinopteri > Salmoniformes > Salmonidae > Salmo > Salmo trutta. The sequence continues at coordinate 24,745,503 of NC_042966.1, read as the reverse complement.
GGTTGTGACCCAGCCAGGGATCGAACCCGGGTCTGTAGTGCCACACGGGAGGCCTTGGATACTGTCTTTTTACGTACGTTATGAACAAATAAAAAATACAACATCCAAATGTAAATGTTTATTATTAGCTGAATATGACATTAATTCTGAGCATAAGCAAGTGTATGTAAGTGTGTTACTCTTGAAGGGGCACGTGCACAGATAGAGCACTAAGGGTGCTGCAACACCTGCCATTTTGCCCTCCTATTAAAAAAGTGCCCTTTTGATTGTTGAAGTTTTTTTTAACTATTACTATTTGTTTTATTTGTAGTCTTTTTTCTCACAATCAAACCAGACAATTTGTCATAAACTCATGAGTCTTGAAAAAAGTCCCCTCCCCCGCCCTTCCGCCAGTCCGTTGCTGCACTTGTTCTCTGCATAGTTGTTATGTGAAATGTGAAGCGTGACTAATTGCCAGGCAACCACTATGGTGATTTAGTTCAGTCACCTTCATTTAATCCCTTTGCTTTAATGTCATACCAATACACCAATACATAAACTCTGCTTACAAGTAAAACAACAGACTTCACCATTGCACAAGGCTGCTTGCCAAATCGCACCCTATTCCCTATATAGTGCCCTAACTTTGGCTAGAGCCCTATGGGACCTAGTCAAAAGCAGTGCACTAATAGAGTCCCATTTGGGATGCAAGCCTGAGACACAAGCACACCCCAGGGCACTGTATAGTGAAAGGGGCCAACTCTTCAAGGTGATGGAGTGGGTCTATTGGCTATTTAAATCATTTGCATGCCTGGTTATTCAGACAAAAGCACAGAGAGAGATCTCTAGGGTGGAGGCGTAGAGCTATAGCCATAGTAATCACCATTCTGGGAACGATAACCACAGCTCTATACCTTACTAACTGTGGCCCTCGATAGAATGGGTCTTTTTATTTGACAGCTCTGAAAGACATACAGTATAGTGTCTGGGGGAACCGCCGGTGCAATAATAATTGACTGGAAGTATTTTCTTTTTTATAATACACTGTAGCATGTTTTAATAGGAAATCATAAACTAGAATTATCCTAAATGGTCTCGATGGGCTCTTACTTTTGGCTGGGTTTCTGGGTGAAGTGTATTAAAATCTAATTCTGAACTGTCTGTTTTAAAGTGGAGAAGTAAGTCCCCTGGTCTGGCATAGTCTCATACTTTACGGCTCTCTGTCTGTCACAGTTCTGCCCGCCTGCCTGACTGACTGACTGACTGACTAGGGTACGGTTTCATAGTGTCTGGACAAGACAGACACACATACAGTTACTGTCACTCAGGATTCTGTCGAAACAGTGAGAGGTTAGGGACGTTTGGGGATGGAAGTGACGGGTGACAGGGCAGCCCGCTGGAAGCTGGGTTCTGGCTAGGTTTCTGGGGGTAGCAGACAATGTTTTAGGTAAGGGCTGGACATGGACTGAGGAGGGTTAGTGATGCTGAGACTAGTAATCAGGATACCAACTAGCACTCTGGCTGAGCTCAGTGAGGGCTGCATCTGATATTGCACCCTGAATGTAGTGCACTATAAAGTGAATAAGGGGCCTATTCCAACTCACCAGGGACTGAGCCATCGGTAATACCGACCTGGAGGTACTCCAGAAGAGATAGTGGAGGAGGACAGTTGTCCCCTGGCTGGTGCTAGGGCTAACAGGGTAGGTTTAGGGACTGGTTGGGAACTGACCTGGAGGTACTCCAGAAGAGATAGTGGAGGAGGACAGTTGTCCCCTGGCTGGTGCTAGGGCTAACAGGGTAGGTTTAGGGACTGGTTGGGAACTGACATGGAGGTACTCCAGAAGAGATAGTGGAGGAGGACAGTTGTCCCCTGGCTGGTGCTAGGGCTAACAGGGTAGGTTTAGGGACTGGTTGGGAACTGACCTGGAGGTACTCCAGAAGAGATAGTGGAGGAGGACAGTTGTCCCTGCCCCTTGGAGGTCATGCCGGCCACCTCGATGGTGTAGGTGGTGAGGGCGGTCAGCCCCGTGACGCGGTACTCCAGGGTCACATTGGGGAGGTAGTGGGTCACCCGTGTGTTGGTGCGGTTAAACTCCTCCCACGAGATACGGTAGCCTGGAACAGAGAATCAATCAAATTCATCAATAAATACAATATTATTTGTGTAGAGTTTTTGAAGAGAAACAGAGGACATTGATGAACAGAGGGAGGTGTATGGGTGGCCAGATCCATTGTGGATAAAGACAACTCTTAACATGAAGTGGGTCATCTTCTTCAGCTCTAATGTCTTTGGGGCGTACCTGTGAGGACTCCATTCTTCTCTCCAGGTTCTCTCCAGCTCACTTTGAGAGACGTGTCTAGGATATCTGTGAAGCTCAGGTGACCCACAGCCCCAGGAGCTAGAGAGGAGGGCACAGTGGTTATTATGATGAGAATGATGACACAATGGATCCCATGGAGCTCAATGGCATTCACAATTATATAGATGTATTGTTGTACTATATTGAATAGCAAACTACATTTATTAAGTGTAATTTAATAAGTCTGTTTATGAAGAAATCAGGAAAATGTGGCTTTTACACATACAGTCATTACAGCTACTAAAATAGGCAACATTTTACTTGGAAAATAGTGTAATTGCAAGTAGAGGCCCAGTACAGTATGGCCAACCAATTATCTCTTGAGAAAATGTGTCCCAATTATGTGTGGATGTGTGCAGAAACCCAAATGTAGCCTACGCATTCATTAGATCTGTAGAACTAGGCTGTTAGGCTGTGCTGAATAATAGATTTGACCCAGTGGGCATGTTTCAGTATGATTGGCCATGTCCATTCAACAGTGTGTGTGTGTGCGTGTGCGTGTGCGTGTGTGTGTGTGTGTGTGTGTGTGTGTGTGTGTGTGTGTGTGTGTTAGTGTGTGTGTGTGTGTGTGTGTGTGTGTGTGTGTGTGTGTGTGTGTACGTGCATGCGTGCGCATTTGGAACTCACTGTCTTCATGTGTCCTAAGGCCTTTAGCAGGGCTGCGGGGTCCATCCCCTGGCGTAGTGAAACAAAGCACAGAGGTGTAGTACTCTCTGAACTTCTTCAGCCCTGTCACGTAGCCCACATGCACGCTATCCTGGAAGTTAGGTCTCACTGTAACCATGGTGACCTCCTCTTCTTGACCTGGCTCCCATGCCAACAGCTAGCAGAATGGGAAATGGGAACAGAGAAGGAAGAACGTGGGATCAAACTGGAAATAAGAACTAAATGGTAGAACATAAACAGTAGAACATCTTATTAGGACTGACTCGTTTTACCTTTAGCCCTCAATTTGATATTGTGAATGGGAACCAAAGACCACCAGATACCATATTAACTCTTTCATTGCCCACAATTTCCACCATAAATTTTACATAAATAGAACTGTTCCTCTCCAAGTCTAATCATGTTCACATTTTGTTAAAACCAACTCTCCTCCCTTTCATGTGCTGTTGACCTACTCTGGGGTGTCATGTGGCATCATAACTATTATATGAATGGTTAGTGTCACTCTAAACATATTCTTGCCATTGAGTAAGCACTGGAAGGCAGGGCTGGAATGAGTCCACAGAGAGAGAGAAAGAGAGTGAAAAATAAAGATTTCAATTGCGGTGTATAGCAGGTCTAATGTAGAGGGATTGCACACACATAACAGAATGAGAGTTAATGTACCAAGTGGTCAATTAGGTGATTAGACAAATACTACCCTTGGGAAATATATTGGGTCTATTTCCATCTTGGTTCCCAGGCTGTAAACAGAGTTTGACTCTGGGAAAGAGTGTGCGGTGGAGTGGATGTGTGAGCTGAATGTGGAATAAATGGATGCCCACTCTGCACACTCACTCATACAAAACACACACACAAGCTATCGCACACACACCTCATGCTCACCAACAAGCACATACATTGGTTGTTCCACAAAATGAGTGCCTTTTGGACATGCAAACTTTTAAGAAATTAACTTTAAAATATATCTTCTTTCAACATTCAATTGCATGGAGGATATGTTTAGCCTACGGGAAACCACTTTTCCATCTCAGGCATTAAAATCCTGTGATCCTGTGCACTTACACTACACTGTCTGTCAACCCTGTTACGGACACTTATGTAACTATTATTTAAAAGCATTTATATGATAAATCCAACATTCCTCATTGTTTAAGTATCCCTTCAACAAACAAACTCACATATAATATCAAACTGTTGGGCCGCTAACATGGTTGGCGATAACAGAGTTGAGGTTTTAGGTGAAGATCAGCCATTATTCCTCATGTGGTGAAGAGCATGGGAACACATGGTGTTCATGAAAGTAGGAATTAGACATATGTTGCACACATCAAATTCAAGTTTTCCTAACATCAATTAAGCAAACAGACCACCTCAGTCAAAGATGATAAAACAATTATAAATATAACAAAAAGAGAGAGATGTCCTTCCTTTTCCACCATGCTGTTCAGAAGACCCAAACCATGTCACCTGTTGTGAATCATTTCCCTTGGTGGAATGGTCCATTATTTTAAAGGGGTAAATTGTTGCCATTACCGGGTTTACTTTAAAATGAGGAACAGACACAAATGAATCACTAATCACGTGGAATATAAATAATCATCTTCAGAAATGACTGTCAAAGCAGCAAAATAACTAGGCCTTTACAATGATGCTGAAATTGGGAAAATGTCTGTACAAAGTGGGTTGAAATCTTCCTAGAACTGACACAGGGTTGATGGAGGAACATGTAAAAATGCTGAAATTTCACACTTTAGCAAGCCTTTATTTATATAAAAAATCAGATTTATTGAATTCTCCATGTGGTCTATGGTGCACTTCATTCAATATAACAGGCTTTTAAAATGCAATATTGGTGCACAATTTCTACTTAAAATATCAAAGGGACACAAAAGGGGGGTCCCGGGTGGCGCAGCGATCTAAGGCACTGCATCTCAGTGCTAGAGGCATCACTACAGACCCTGGTTCGATTCCAGGCTGTATCACAACCGGCCGTGATTGGGAGTCCAATAGGGCAGCGCACAATTGGCCCAGCGTCGTTCGGGGTAGACCGTCATTGTAAATAAGAATTTGACAAGAGAAATAAACTGTAAACATCACCCTCCCTCTCTCCCTCCTTCCATCCCTCCCAGTAACCTCTCTCTTGGGACAGGCCCTGCAGTCAGAGAGAGTAGTGATGCCTGAGATGTCCTGTGAAGTGAACTCCCCAGAGAGAAACACAATGCATGTGTCATCACATCTCAAAGACTTTCTATAGAATGAAGTTCTAGTACAGCTGACTCTAAACAGTCATTCTCCATACAGCTCATTCGGATCCTATCAAGTACATCTGTAAATAACAAAACCAGCTTTCTTAACAGTATGGGCTGGAGAGATTGAACTAACGACTTCCAGATCTAGTAAGCCACAAGATAGATAGCTGGTAAAATGCTCAGAAAATGAAAGTCAAAGAAACAAATTAGAAATTGGAAGCCATCTTTCACAATGGTTAGTAGTGGCATATCTCTTTCCCCTTGTGACACAGTATGAGACATGTACCAGCCTGTACCATTCTATCACCTAGTTGATCGATGAGACTGCACCTAATGACAGGCTGTCTAGTTTCTCTAACCTCGCAGCCATAGTTCTATCACCCGTTAAATGGTACTGCCCTTAGTGCCATGGTGACTTGTGTCTATCACCCGTTAAATGGTACTGCCCTTAGTGACAGGGTGACTTGTGTCTATCACCCATTAGATGGTACTGCCCTTAGTGACAGGGTGACTTGTGTTTATCACCCGTTAAATGGTACTGCCCTTAGTGACAGGGTGACTTGTGTCTATCACCCATTAGATGGTACTGCCCTTAGTGACAGGGTGACTCGTGTCTATCACCCATTAGATGGTACTGCCCTTAGTGACAGGGTGACTCGTGTCTATCACCCATTAGATGGTACTGCCCTTAGTGACAGGGTGACTCGTGTCTATCACCCATTAGATGGTACTGCCCTTAGTGACAGGGTGACTCGTGTCTATCACCCATTAGATGGTACTGCCCTTAGTGACAGGGTGACTTGTGTCTATCACCCATTAGATGGTACTGCCCTTAGTGACAGGGTGACTTGTGTCTATCACCCATTAGATGGTACTGCCCTTAGTGACAGGGTGACTCGTGTCTATCACCCATTAGATGGTACTGCCCTTAGTGACAGGGTGACTCGTGTCTTATGATGTCCCTCACCTTGTATCCCTGGTTGATCCCGTTGATGAACTGAGGGTTAGGGGCGGCCCAGGTGATACGGATGGTCGTGGAGTTGACAGCCTCTGCCTGAACGTTACTGGGGGCTATAGTCGGCACTGAGGAAGATAAGTGAGAAAAAAGGAGAAGAGAGAATCAGAGAGAGAGAGAGCGAGAGAGAGATAGAGAGAGAGGTGAGAGGAATGGATAGAGAGAACATGAGACTAAACTAAACACCTTATAGATTGGACAGCCTTGGCTGGAAGAATTTACAGTATGTGTCTATATCCCAGGTATTGCTATTGATTCTGCAGGCCAGGGCAGGGGCCGCCATATTCACTTCTTCACACCTTCCCTTTCTTCTTTTTCTTCTTCAATCCCGAGGCTCAGGACTCATTACAACACTGTAACCTTACTGCTTTCACGTTGCATCTGCGGCCTCAAACTTTAAATCTACTACCAAGGTAGTGTAATGAAATGTACTATCCAGAGCTTACAGATGATGCAATAGGAACACATACCTGTATTCAGAAAGTAATCAATGTATTCAGCAAGACTTCAATACTATTTGACATGCGTGCTAACTCCAAGTACTTCTTCTACATGAATGGTATAAAGAAAATATTTCTGTTGAACATCCTTCTTATATCCTCAAAACAGGCATGGATATTTCCTTGACAAGTTAATTTATGTGTCAAGTCATTAAATAGGTATACAAAGTTAACAACTCCACAGGTACAATCCTTGCCATCACATTTATTTTCCACATTGTCTAAGTATTTATCTGACTGACAAGCATAAGGACCAATGAGCAGAGACTAATCCAGCTCACATCTGACTGACAAGCATAAGGGCCAATGAGCAGTGAGTATCCAGGATCACTCACCTCCCTGCAATGTCCACTCAGTGACCTTGTGGCTGAAGGTTCCTAGCCCCGCCCAGTTGTAGGCTGCCACTTCAATCTCATAATTGGTCCAGATGATAAGATCTTCCAGGAGAAGGTTGGTCACGTCTGGTTTGGAGATGTTCTTACTCTGGTAGTCCACTGGAAGACCTGTCAGACGGTACCTGAGAGGAGAGATAGGGTAGGAGAGAATGAAGAGAGGGAGGAGAGAGGTTAGTCTGGTCTGGTTTGGAGATGTTGTTACTTTGATACTCCATCGGCAGACCTGTTAGACGATACCTGAGAAGGCAATTCAGTATGAGTCGTTTGTAGCCACAAGGCCACCGAGGGTGCCGAAATTGAGCACAAACGGATTCTTTTGTATCACGGTACCTGAGACACCGCGCCAGAGTGTTTTCATACTAGGGACTGTAGTACATAACATCTACAGTAGGGGGAAACAGAGCACAAGACTACAGCACTCGCCAGAGTGAGCAGATGACGATGACGACATTGGCTCAAACTCTAAAGGACTGGAATATCTACAGAATGCCTGCCGCCTTATTTGGTCTACACCATGACACAACCAGCAACAAACCTACTGTAAACTGAGTTTATCCTTATTGATAAACTGCCAGAGACTACAACAGTAGGCCTACCCCAAAAACGACTCTTTCTCTCACATTAAACCACAGACAGTGGTTTTACTTTATGAACATGACTTCTTATGTTATGTGCTATCATACAACATAACGACTCTTGTCCTTCATTCAGAGAACCAGGGTTATAGCAGCCAACCCATCCTGTTATCCCATGGTAGTGTGTTCTCACCGGACGCTGTAGCCTCTGAGGATCCCGTTCTGGTGGCTCTCTGGTGGGGGCTGCCACTGGATCATGATGGATTGGTTGGTGCGGCCGCTGGCGATCACGTTCTGGGGAGGAGCACTGGGAGGTTCCTCTGGTAGAGATACACTGCAGAGAGGGGAGATAGAGAGAGAAAGTAGGGAACAAGAGAAAGATACAGATACAGAGAGAAATGAGGGGAAGAAAGAGGGGTGTTTATCTGTCCAAAGAGGAGGGTCACGTCACACACAGATTTCAATACTACTAAGACTTAATTTTACGCTGTCCCAGTTGATTTATTGATCTGGCAACGAACTGTGTCACTACAACTATGAGAACCACTGTCTCTGTCATAACCTCTTTGTCTTTCACTGCCTCTCAGCATGTGTCTATTCATCCTATCTACCTATTTCAGCTGTGGAAAAAGCATCACACTGCTTTCTATATCTTGGCCAGGTCGCAGTTGTAAATGAGAACATGTTCTCAACTAGCCTACCTGGTTAAATAAAGGTGAAATAATAAAAAATAAAAAATAAAATCATTACGCCTTTTCCTAAAATATCCCCTACAGATGGAGACATAAGGTACCATCCCAGAGAGTGAAAAGGCTAAGACCACAGACCACAATTAAATCCAGTAAAACCCTACAGTTTATTCCTACCCTGTCAAAACCAAAGAGCCTAGAGAGAGATACTGTATGACGCTTCTGAAGCGAGGCGGAGTTGAGATCAAATGGAAGCACAAAGTGCTCGATGTGAATCCCTGCGATGTCGGGCGGGAGCGCCCTGTGGCTCTCCTCTCAGCTGGAGATGGCTGGGGATCCAACAGTTTGCATTTGAGCTGGCGTGACTAGCTAGCCGGTGTAAGAGGACGGTTGCGCTATGGGCCCTGGTAAAAAGTAGTGCGCTATACAGGGAATAGCGTGCCACTTGGGATGCGGGGGGGTTGTTTTAAAGGAGACACACTGTACAATATCCCGAAGTGACTCAGGCTAGTGAAGCCAACCGGATCTCCACACTCTCCCGGGACACCCCCAAATCCCTCTCTGAGTGAGTGAGGTGGTGCTGTGTGTCTGGCTGCATCGGCTCAAATACTGTTCCTTCAGCAGATAAACACACACACGCACACACCATGGACAATGTGTACTGGGACAGGGGATCACACTCTTGTTGTCTGGGAGAATGAGTGGGCTGTTATCATTGAATACCATGATATATGGGGCTTCGGAGGGGAGAGAAGGATCCTCTGAGGACCCTCACCTGCTTGCCCATGCTCATGTACACGCTTACTAACTAACTAATTAACTAACTTACACAATTGTTCATTCATTTATCCACTCACCGGTCAGTCTCCTTGCTGAACTGGCCCTTTCCCACGTCATTGACGGCACACAGGCGGAACTGGTAGGAGCGTGCTGGGATGAGCCCACTGACTGTCACCGCGGTCGACTCAGGCTCTATGTTGGCCAGAAGGATAGCCCAGGGAGCGTCTAGGACAGGGAGAGAAAACAGACATACAATCAGCGGATGATCTAATCCTTATTCCTTCTATTCCTCTTACTAACAGTGGTTTCTTTTCTCTCATTCTATTTTTTCTCATTCTACTCTCCTCCTCTAGTTGAATTTCTTTCCTCCCTGGCTACTCCTTGCCTGGCTACCTTTCCACATCGCTCCAGACAAAATGATGTTTCTTCTCCATAATGAGTCTGGATTTGCCTCCCCCCTACGATTTCTAGAATGCGAATATTCTGACCATTCTGATTGGTCCCAGAAACCAATGGGCTGGGGAAGAGCCTGCCTACATGATGGCGTCATCAACTTTGAAACTTTGATTGGTTAGATTTGTTAGAGACGATCCAATCGCTGATGAATTTGCTGTGGACAACACCCTTTTTGAAGTCACACAAACTACTTCTAGGATGGCAGGTTCAGACTGAAAGTATGTAGCGCTCAATAGAGCAGCGGATTAACTTCAGGCTGTCGTCAGGCAGGTGTCCACCTGAGATCACTCACTGTTCTCGGAGACCTCCAGGACGTAGTGAATTAGGGGGCTGTTCCCGTCAAAGGGTTTGGCCCATGTCAGGTTGATGGCCCTCTTCTCTGAGGAGCTCAGCAGTGACACAGGGTTCTCTGGAGCATAGGGCAGCTGCCTGTGAGGGGAAGATAGACAGATAGTCAGAGAGCTCATCAGAGAGGCGGGCAGACACACACACGCACACACGCACACACACACACACACACACACACGCACACACGCACACACACACACGCACACACGCAAAAACACAAATCAGAACCATGGATAGCTACATTATACTTAGCTTAAGTTGATTGGACTAAATTGTTTTTAGAATCTTCTAGTTGTCACTGTATTAGACTAAGCCGAGGTGATTTGATGATGTTGAAATGTTGAAGTTGAAATAGTGATGGAATAGTGGAGGCAGCTCCTGTTTTCTTTGCGACTTGCGTTAAAACTCTCTGTGGTTCTAAATCAATAGTTGTTTAGTGGTCCGAAAATGTCGGAAACATTAACTTGCTTGGTCATGTAACTGTGTTACTGTACAGTCGTGGCCAAACGTTTTGAGAATGACACAAATATACATTTTCACAAAGTCTGCTGCCTCAGTTTGTATGATGGCAATTTGTATATACTCCAGAATGTTATGAAGAGTGATCAGATGAATTGCAATTAATTGCAAAGTCCCTCTTTGCCATGCAAATGAACTGAATCCCCCAAAAACATTTCCACTGCATTTCAGCCCTGCCACAAAAGGACCAGCTGACATCATGTCAGTGATACTCTCGTTAACACAGGAGTGAGTGTTGACGAGGACAAGGATGGAGTCACTCTGTCATGCTTATTGAGTTCGAATAACAGGCTGGAAGCTTCAAAAGGAGGGTGGTGCTTGGAATCATTGTTCTTCCTCTGTCAAACATGGTTCCCTGCAAGGAAACACGTGCCGTCATCATTGCTTTGCACAAAAAGGGCTTCACAGCAAGGATATTGCTGCCAGTAAGATTGCACCTAAATCAACCATTTATCGGATCATCAAGAACTTCAAGGAGAGCGGTTCAATTGTTGTGAAGAAGGCTTCAGGGCGCCCAAGAAAGTCCAGCAAACGCCAGGACCGTCTCCTAAAGTTGATTCAGCTGCGGGATCGGGGCACCACCAGTACAGAGCTTGCTCAGGAATGGCAGCAGGCAGGTGTGAGTGCATCTGCATTCACAATGAGGCGAACACTTTTGGAGGATGGCCTGGTGTCAAGAAGGGCAGCAAAGAAGCCACTTCTCTCCAGGAAAAACATCAGGGACAGACTGATATTCTGCAAAAGGTACAGGGATTGGACTGCTGAGGACTGGGGTAAAGTCATTTTCTCTGATGAATCCCCTTTCCGATTGTTTGGGGCATCCGGAAAAAAGCTTGTCCGGAGAAGACAAGGTGAGCGCTACCATCAGTCCTGTGTCATGCCAACAGAAAAGCATCCTGAGACCATTCATGTGTGGGGTAGCTTCTCAGCCAAGGGAGTGGGCTCACTCACAATTTTGCCTAAGAACACAGCCATGAATAAAGAATGGTACCAACACATCCTCCGAGAGCAACTTCTCCCAACCATCCAGGAACAGTTTGGTGACGAACAATGCCTTTTTCAGCATGATGGAGCACCTTGCCATTAGGCAAAAGTAATAACTAAGTGGCTCGGGGAACAAAACATCGATATTTTGGGTCCATGGCCAGGAAACTCCCCAGACCTTAATCCCATTGAGAACTTGTGGTCAATCCTGAAGAGGCAGGTGGACAAACAAAAACCCACAAATTCTGACAAAATCCAAGCATTGATTATGCAAGAATGGGCTGCCATCAGTCAGGATAGCTTCCCCAGCGATTTTACCCACGTACCGCTACTGCCTACTGGACAGGAGAGGGGTGAAACAGGTGAGAGACAGAAGACAGGAGAGGTGAGTGTGTGTCTCTGGGGCAAGATTTCACTGTCTTCAGAGTCTGAAAATGAGTCAGAGGTAGAAAAAGAAGGTAAGGTGTTCAAAAAGTCTGAAAGTCTGAAAATGTTGAAGGTGAGAAAACAGAAGTATTTTTGCATCCGTGCGTGCTTGTGTTGAAAAGAGAACAAGATATCTGGAGAGAATTTCAAAGGCCATAACGAGGAGAACAGAGAAAAAAACACAGCATCTCTTGTTCACCAAAGGATGAGCATGAAAGAGAGAGAGAGAAAACAAGAGGATGATAAAGAGGGAGAGCGAGATATGTCGATTGTGTTACCTGACTCGGAGGTGTGCGCTGCGTGAGTCGTTGCCCCCTACGGAGGTGACCCTGCAGGTGTAGGTCCCGATGTCACCTGACCAGGTCTGGGAGATGTGAAGGGTACCATCAGGGTCCAGCCGGATACGGGGGATAGACTGGGCGTTGATGACCGAGCCCTCCTTCTCCCATACATACCTACAGTATAACACACAGTTAGTTTGGATGTTAGTTACCATTGGTCAACTATACGGAAAATAACGTAAAAAGTATGTGGACAGCTGCTACATGCTTCAGCACTCGGTGGTCCTGTTGCAAAGCACACACAAACACAAACACACAAACACACACACACACACACACACACACACACACACACACACACACACACACACACACACACACACACACACACACACACACACACTCATCAAGACATAGAGAGAGATCGAGAGCGAGATCTGAATACCGACAGCTATTGAACTTGACTGTACTTTGTATTAGTGTCCTACATCACACAGCTCAATAGCTTTAGACTGTGGTGTTATTGTAGGACCGGTGGGAAGATGCTGTATGTGTGTTGCTTCTTGACATGCACAGCAGGTGTAGGCTCGGGCCTCTGTGACCTTGTCATTTGGTGCATTGTTTGTGTGTGCTGTTGTATGGAAGGTTGGAGAAAAGTGTATGTGTGTGTCTGTGTGTTAATGCTGAGCGATTAGTGCTTTTTTAAGATTGGTTCGGTTTCGGTTTGATTATAAAAAAAATTATCACGGTTTTCAATTTTGGTTTCAATAATTTTTTTGGTCATTAAATGCACAATGCATTATGTGGGTTGAATGCTGTAACAACACAGAAAAAAACTATTTGTAAAAGTCCCATAACGGTAGTGACTGCCCATTACTGCTCATCATTTATTAACCATCATTTATTCACATTACTTTACTTTAATAAAATATTTCAGTTGTTGTATATATTATACACTGCTCAAAAAAATAAAGGGAACACTTAAACAACACAATGTAACTCCAAGTCAATCACACTTCTGTAAAATCAAACTGTCCACTTAGGAAGCAACACTGATTGACAATAAATTTCACATGCTGTTGTGCAAATGGAATAGACAACAGGTGGAAATTATAGGCAATTAGCAAGACACCCCCAATAAAGGAGTGGTTCTGCAGGTGGGGACCACAGACCACTTCTCAGTTCCTATGCTTCCTGGCTGATGTTTTGGTCACTTTTGAATGCTGGCGGTGCTTTCACTCTAGTGGTAGCATGAGACGGAGTCTACAACCCACACAAGTGGCTCAGGTAGTGCAGCTCATCCAGGATGGCACATCAATGCGAGCTGTGGCAAGAAGGTTTGCTGTGTCTGTCAGCGTAGTGTCCAGAGCATGGAGGCGCTACCAGGAGACAGGCCAGTACATCAGGAGACGTGGAGGAGGCCGTAGGAGGGCAACAACCCAGCAGCAGGACCGCTACCTCCGTCTTTGTGCAAGGAGGAGCAGGAGAAATACTGCCAGAGCCCTGCAAAATGACCTCCAGCAGGCCACAAATGTGCATGTGTCTGCTCAAACGGTCAGAAACAGACTCCATGAGGGTGGTATGAGGGCCCGACGTCCACAGGTGGGGGTTGTGCTTACAGCCCAACACCGTGCAGGACGTTTGGCATTTGCCAGAGAACAGCAAGATTGGCAAATTCGCCACTGGAGCCCTGTGCTCTTCACAGATGAAAGCAGGTTCACACTGAGCACGTGACAGACGTGACAGAGTCTGGAGACGCCGTGGAGAACGTTCTGCTGCCTGCAACATCCTCCAGCATGACCGGTTTGGCGGTGGGTCAGTCATGGTGTGGGGTGGCATTTCTTTGGGGGGCCGCACAGCCCTCCATGTGCTCGCCAGAGGTAGCCTGACTGCCATTAGGTACCGAGATGAGATCCTCAGACCCCTTGTGAGACCATATGCTGGTGCGGTTGGCCCTGGGTTCCTCCTAATGCAAGACAATGCTAGACCTCATGTGGCTGAAGTGTGTCAGCAGTTCCTGCAAGAGGAAGGCATTGATGCTATGGACTGGCCCGCCCATTCCCCAGACCTGAATCCAATTGAGCACATCTGGGACATCATGTCTCGCTCCATCCACCAACGCCACGTTGCACCACAGACTGTCCAGGAGTTGGCGGATGCTTTAGTCCAGGTCTGGGGGGATATCCCTCAAGAGACCATCCGCCACCTCATCAGGAGCATGCCCAGGCATTGTAGGGAGGTCATACAGGCACGTGGAGGCCACACACACTACTGAGCCTCATTTTGACTTGTTTTAAGGGAATTACATCAAAGTTGGAACAGCCTGTAGTGTGGTTTTCCACTTTAATTTTGAGTGTGACTCCAAATCCAGACCTCCATGGGTTGATAAATTGGATTTCCATTGATTATTTTTGTGTGATTTTGTTGTCAGCACATTCAACTATGTAAAAAAAAGTATTTAATAAGATTATTTCTTTCATTCAGATCTAGGATGTGTTGTTTAAGTGTTTCCTTTATTTTTTGAGCAGTATATTTGTTTTATATGATGACTTTATTATTTCATTCCAAGTCATCATCTCATCTCTATAGAGCTGCTGCTACATTGTCTGACGAAATCACTATTTTAGTAGTTCTTCAAAGTAAATAAGACATACTTTTATGACTGCTGAATACCAACTATCAATCACTTAGTTCATGTATTTTCAGGTAGAGATACCTCGACGCAACAGCTTTCTATCCCTCTCGATCACGCATTCTTCTGTCTCTTCTCTCAGTGTGCCTGACACTAACCTAACATAGCAAGGGCCTAAAGAACACACAGACCGGACAAGTCGGCGCGCAATTCAAAATGGTCATTGTAGTTAATGATGCAAAACACATTGTAATTTTGCGCTAAACTATGTAGAATATTAGCCTCTTGGAAACTACATCTCCCTACTATATCGCACAGATTTATCTTTCGAGAAATAATTGAACGATGTTGTCAACGAGTTGTTTAAAAACTGAAAAATAAGCAACCTTTCTGGTTAATCGCTCAGCACTATTCTTTGTTTCTATGTGTGTCTCTCTCTGTGTTTGTGTGTTGGTCGGTGGGTGGGTTGGTTGGTGGATGTGTGTGGGTGCGTTGTGTGTGTGCGTTTGTGTCTGTGTACATCGTGCTTGGTGTGTGTGTGTGATCTCCTACCTAACGGTGACACTGGGGTCGTGTGTAACTCCACAGGTCATGGTGGCCTTGGTGCCTTTGATGACACTCTGGTCCTGAGGGGGGGTGTTGATACGTGTACGAGCTATAGGGGAGAGAGAGAGTGGATGCATGAACACACATGTTCTGATTTCGCCAAGTGGCACATTTTGTCACCGGATCAAGTCACATGCTGTCCCTGGATCAAGTCCATCAACCAATCAGATAATAGTCTGCTATGTGACATCATCAAAATGTGCAAGATTTAGCGAGTCTCACCCAGGCACAAGACACTCCCTCCTCCCACCTACACACACACACACACACACTCACCCCACACCAACAGGTCAGCAGCAGCCTCGTCTATGCCCCGGGAGTTGCTGGCCATGCAGGTATAGGTGCCAGCGTCTGATAAGTGGGAGGGAGAGATGAGCAGGCTGCCTGACTCCAGCAGGGTGAACCTGGGCAGCTGGACAGAACCACTAGCCAGGACACGCTCACCTGGGGGTATAGAGAGAGAGAGAGAAAGAGAGAGAGAAACACAGTTAATTGGGGACACTCATATGTGTTTTTGTAATTGACTTCTGATGTCTTGATGGGTTGGAAAAATGTAGGGGAAGCTGGGGAAACTGTTTGTGGTAACTGATTGATTGATTGTTACTATTTATTGATTTAATTTCGTATTCAATGTTAATTTGCAAAAGAGACCAGCGGATTAATATCGCCACCCACAGCTGTCCGCCCGTCCAGCATCACTACTCTGGATGGTTCTGACTTAGAATATGTGGACAACTACAAATACCTAGGTGTCTGGTTAGACTGTAAACTCTCCTTCCAGACTCATATTAAGCATCTCCAATCCAAAATTAAATCTAGAATCGGCTTCCTATTTCGCAACAAAGCATCCTTCACTCATGCTGCCAAACATACCCTCGTAAAACTGACTATCCTACCGATCCTTGACTTTGGCGATGTCATTTACAAAATAGCCTCCAACACTCTACTCAGCAAATTGGATGTAGTCTATCACGGTGCCATCCGTTTTGTCACCAAAGCCCCATATACTACCCACCACTGCGACATGGATGCTCTCGTTGGCTGGCCCTTGCTTCATATTCGTCGCTAAACCCACTGGCTCCAGGTCATCTATAAGTCTTTGCTAGGTAAAGCCCCGCCTTATCTCAGCTCACTGGTCACCATAGCAGCACCCACTCGTAGCATGCGCTCCAGCAGGTACATTTCACTGGTCACCCCCAAAGCCAATTCCTCCTTCGGCCGGCTTTCCTTACAGTTCGCTGCTGCCAATGACTGGAACGAACTGCAAAAATCACTGAAGCTGGAGACTCATCACTAGCTTTAAGCACCAGCTGTCAGAGCAGCTCACAGATCACTGCACCTGTACATATCCCATCTGTAAATAGCCCATCCAACTACCTCATCCCCCATACTGTTATTTATTTTATTTATTTTGCATCACAATATCTCTACTTGCACATTCATCATCTGCACATCTATCACTCCAGTGTTTAATTGCTATATTGTAATTATTTCACCACTATGGCCTATTTAGTGCCTTACCTCCATAATCCTACCTCATTTGCACACACTGTATATAGACTTTTTCTATTGTGTTATTGACTGTATGTTTGTTTATCCCATGTGTAACTCTGTGTTGTTGTTTGTGTCGCACTGCTTTGTTCTATCTTGGCCAGGTCGCAATTGTAAATGAGAACCTGTTCTCAACTAGCCTACCTGGTTAAATTAAGGTGAAATAAAAATGAAAATAAAATTAAAAATACGACTCTCTGCTTAAATAAAGGTTAAATAAAAAACGTAATAAATGAATGGCTGGTATTAGTCTGCATGACCTAGATAGACTGGTACCATGGGAGACACTGTGGATTCATTCAGCCTTTTGCAGATAGTTGAGTAATGTTATGATTGGACTGCTCCGTCCTGGTTAATGCCATTATTCAATCATAATGGAAAAAACATATTGCGAATGATGACACAGTGTGTGCCTGGTGGAGGGAGTCTGACCTTTCTGCCAGGTGATGGCCGGTCTGGGAGCTCCTGATGTTTCACAGTGGAGGATGATTGACATGCCGTCAATCACTGTACTGTCGGATGGCCCAGCTGTGATGTTAGGGGCAATGCCTGAGGGGAGACACACACGCACGCGCACACACACACACACACACACACACACACACACACACACACACACACACACACACACACACACACACACACACACACACACACACACACACACACACACACACACACACACACACACGAGAGACGGAGAGAGAGCAGGTTAGAAAATACACAGACAACACATACTGATGAGAGAGAAGGTATGGTGCAGGTCATTTGTTCTTGTTGAAAAAAAGACAGACAAACACACGCATGTACATGGGCATGCACACACACACACAGGCACACACCCCTTCACACGCATTGATTGGAAGCACAAAGGCAGGCAGAGGGTTACAGAGAGGTGAGGGAAAGAAGTTGTCTTCAATAGGAACTCATCAAACCCCTCCAGACATTAATGGCTGTGTCTGAGACAGACTTTTTCTCTTTCCTGGATCTGTGTTCAGCGAGAGCTTTGTAGCTCTAACACTCCCAGGATCAACACAGCAGTCACCCACCTTTCATTCCCTTCACACCATCCACTCACAACCCAGAAAGAAAGAGAGAGAGCGCGAAAGAGAGAGAGGGAGGGAGTGAAGGAAAAGGGAAAAGACAGAGCGACAAAGCCTTCTCCCTCATTCACAACAGGCAATTAATCAAAGTCTTAGAAGATGACATCAGAACATGCCACTCGTAGAACTGACAGAGAGAGAGAGAGGAAGAGAGGAAGGTAAAGAAAGAGAGTTAGAGAAAGAGAAGGGAGTGGTACGGGGCAAACAGATAGAGAAGCGGGAGGGCTAGGGAGAGCAGCAATAAACCAGGTAGGCTGAGACAGATAAGAGGACGGTGCTTCAGGTAGAGAGAGGGAGGGGTGTACTAACAGAACAATTCATTCATTCTGATAACAGGGTTCAAATAAGTGGTACACATCAACGCGGGAAGTACGTAGAATGAATGAGTAAAGAAGCGCGAGGAGTAAGACGGTGAGTAAAAAGACAGACAGAATAAAAAGAACAGCATGGAGACTCACTAGTGACAGCCAGGTAGGTGTTGGTCTGCACCTCTCCAGCTAGGTTCCTTGCGAAACACTGGAACATTCCTGTGTCGTCGGGCAGAAGGCCGTTGACCTGCAGACTGCCCCCCACCAACACCCTGTACCTGGGGGTCTTCACCGGACTGATGGGCACCGCATCCTTATACCACACAATGTCTGGCTGAGGCACACCTAGAGGAGGGAGAGAGGTAGTTATATACTGGGAAAGTGGTAAACACACTTTTGTCCTGTATATGTGGACATGTGGGGACATATAATCAAACACACACACATACCTGGATATGTGGATATGTGGGGACAGAAATGCACAAACAACGACACAGACAGATACACATGTGATCATGCTTTGAACTCATACATGTGCATCCATATGGACACATATGAATGCATATGCATACACACAGATAACCAGAAATGTCCACGTCTCACCTCGTGCCTGGCAGGGGATATCCACCACTTTCTCCATCTCAGCAGTGATGTGTTTCTCTGGTTCCTTCACAAACTGGGGAGGCTCTGAAGGAGAGAGAGATATGGTCATCCAATAAAAGTCACACACATTTGCATGATTTACGCAAAACACATGTTTCTCAAGATATGATTTGGCCATTCAGAATCAGTGTGGATCATAAATTCATGAACACAGATCAAACTAAACTAATGCATACCTTGAAAATATAAGAAGGCCCCAGATTCTCACCCTGTACATGTAAATAGGCCCCTGAGAGGCCACAGAGTCTTAGCTTGTACATGTAGGTAGGCCTAGGCCCCAGATATATTCATGCCTTGAACATGTAGGTAGGCCCCAGATATATTCTTACCTTGAACATGTAGGTAGGCCCCAGCGTTGACAGAAGGCACGCTGCTGCTGCGGAGGACCACCTCACACTCATAGAACCCTGAGTCACTGACCACAGGGCTGATAATGGTCAGTCTGCGGTTGAAGTCACTCAGACCACTGGTGACAAGAACCCTGTTCTTCCTCCATGTGATGCTGAGTTTGATCAGGGGTCTGGGATGGAAGCGAGAGAGAGACAGAGAGAGAGTGAGAGAGCGAAAAAGTGAGAAAGTGAGAGAGTGAGAGAGAGAGTGAGAGAGACAGAGAGACAGGGAGAGAGAGAAAGATCGAGAGAGAGAGTGTGAGTGAGTGAGTGAGTGAGTGAGTGAGTGAGTGAGTGAGTGAGTGTCATGATATTGAAAAGACACAAATATATTTACAGAATATTTACAGAACAAACACAGACAGATTAGTAGTTGACTAATTAATCACTCATTACACTTTTGTATAAAAAAAATAGCTTCTCAAAAAATGATCCATCAACACCAATCAGTCTGGCAGGAAGACAACAGATGATGACAGATTTGAGACTAGAGAGTGGGGAAGCATGGATTTACCTGGCGTTGGCGACACACTCCATGGTGACTTCAGACGTGCCTGACACTACACTGGTGTTCCTGGGGGGGATGATTATGGTGGGGGCGATAGGGTCTGCAGGACCACCCACATCTGGAGAGAGAGAGGGAGAGAAAGATAAATATATAGAGTACTGCACACACTACAATTACTTAGGCCAATATCCACTAATAATAAAAACTCAAAAAATAGCAATTAAGTTTTGGAAACATCTAAAATACAGTGACCCCCTCTCATATCATTACCAAGCCCTGCAATACCAAGAGTCCCCTCATCCAGCTGGTCCTGGGTCTGAGTTCACAAACCTGTTCTACTAACACACTGAAGCCTCAGGACCAGAACATCCAATCAATCAGAATAAAACAAATTACAACACAGTCAAAACAAAACTACATTACTTATTGGGAAGCACAAGCACAAAGCAAAATGCAGTGCTATCTGGCCCTAAATCGACAGTACACCGTGGCAAACGTTTTGACCATGGTTACTGATCAAAACCTTAGAAAAACCTTGACAATGTACAGGCTCAGTGAGCACAGCCTTGCCATTGAGAAGGGTAGACACAGGAAAACCTGGCACCCTGTAGAGGAAAGGTTTGAGTGTCATTTCCCCAAATTTGAAACCCTTATTAAAGGTTTCAAAGACCTCTCTAATGAGGATAGGCTACCCGTCCTGTTGGGGCAGGATGCAGAGAGCTGTGGGTTGGCAGCGCACTAGATTGCTGCCTGCCATTAGATGAAGGACAGTGTCTGACAGACCAACCAACCTGCACATGTCCTCTATGCTTATTGTTGT
The DNA here is from genome assembly GCF_901001165.1 of Salmo trutta. Lineage (NCBI taxonomy): Eukaryota > Metazoa > Chordata > Actinopteri > Salmoniformes > Salmonidae > Salmo > Salmo trutta. Next base: position 24,724,698 of record NC_042966.1, on the reverse strand, counting down.
TGTTCAATGTATGGTTATTTTTACCCTTGGTTATTGTTGTTACTGTTGTCCCATTGACAATACTGATTATTATTATTCATTATGTTAATATTGTAAATCTCCAAAGTAAGCTTTGGCAATATGTACATTGTTACCTCATGCTAATAAAGAAAATGTAATTTCATTGAATTGAGAGAGAGCGAGAGAGGGAGAGAGAGAAAGAGGGATAGACAGTAAGTGTGAAATAGAGAGAACGAGATAGGGAGAGAGAGTGAGAGACACACATTTCCTCAGCGAAAACAATGTACTGAGCAAATGTCAAATTGGCTTTTTACCAAATTACTGTACGACAGACCACATATTCACCCTGCAAACCCTAATTGACAAACAAACAAACCAAAACAAAGGCAGTCTTTTCATGCTTTGTTGATTTAAAAAAAGCTTTCGACTCAATTTGGCATGAGGGCCTGCTTTATATAAATTGATGGAAAGTGGCGTTGGGAGAAAAAATATACGACAATATAAAATCCATGTACACAAACAACAAGTGTGCGGTTAAAATCAACTATTAAAGACTACCAGAACCCACTGAATTCTCCAATTACATTTAACTTCTTGGTGACAGGGAAATTCGGAAATTCAGATGAATCATGTGCCCAAATTAAACTGCCTGCTACTCGGGCCCAGAAGGTAGGATATGCATATTACTAGTGGATTTGGATAGAAAACACTCTGCCGTTTCGAAAACTGTTTGAATGATGTCTGTGAGTATAACAGAACTCATATGGCAGGCAAAAACCTGAGAAAAAATCCAACCAGGAAGTGGGTAGTAGTTTATCAACTGATTGTCTTTCCAAACTACAGTGTCTGTGGGGCCATTTTGCACTTCCTAAGGCTTCCACTAGATATCAACAATCTTTAGAACCTTGCTTCATGCTTCTACTGTTACTGGGCAGAGAATAAGAGCTGTCTCAAGCCTGGGACCAGTGAGTTGTTTACTTCGCACTCACGCAGGCGCGCCGCTCCTTCTTTTTCCTCTGTAATGAATACGCTATTGTCCGGTTGGAATATTATCAAAGATTTATGTTAAAAAGACCCTAAGGATTGATTGTAAACATCATTTGACATGTTTCTACGAACGGTAATGGAACTATTTGACTTTTCGTCTCGGGTTTTGCGCTCATGCATTATGCCTTTGGATTAGTGATCTGAACGCGTGAACAAAATGGAGGTATTTGGACATAAATATGGAGTTTATCGAACAAAAACGTTTCTTGTGAAAGTGGGAGTCCTGGGAGTGCATTCCGATGAAGATCAACAAAGATAAGTGATTATTTATAATACTATTTCTGAGTTTAGTTGACTCCAGAACTTGGCGGGTAACTGTATAGCTTGCTTTGATGGCTGAGCTCTGTACTCAGAATATTGAACAATGTGCTTTCGCCGTAAAGCTATTTTGAAATCTGACACAGCGGTTGCATTAAGGAGAAGTGTATCTATAATTCTTTCAATAACTGTTGTAAATTTTATCAACGTTTATGATGACTATTTTTGTAAATTGATGTGCTCATTCACCGTAAGTTTTGGAGGCAATACATTTTCTGAACATCAGGCGCCAATGTAAAATGGGGTTTATGGATATAAATAATAACTTTATCGAACAAAACATACATGTATTGTGTAACATTGAGTCCTGGGAGTGTCATCTGATGAAGATCATCAAAGGTTAGTGATTCATTTTAGCTGTATTTCTGTTTTTTGTGACGCCTCTCCTTGCTTGGAAAATGGCTGTGTGGTTTTTCTTGTTTAGGCGCTGTCCTAACATAGTCTAATATTATGCTTTCGCCGTAAAGCCTTTTTAAAATCGTACAATGTGGTTAGATTAATGAGAAGATTATCTTTAAAATGGGATATAATAGTTGTATGTTTGAGAAATTTGAACATGTCCCAGAGAGGTTAATGAACTACAGGACAAAATACAAACCCTCCAACCAAAAAAGGTCTGTGGTGTTGATGGTATCCTCAATGAAATTATAAAATATACAGACAAATTCCAATAGGCTCTACTTAAACTCTTTAACATAATCCTTAGCTCTGGCATCTTTCCCAATATTTGGAACCATGGACTGATCACCCCAATCCACAAAAGTGGAGACAGATTTGACCCCAATAACTACCGTGGGATATGCGTCAACAGAAACCTTGGGAAAATTGTCTGCATTATCATTAACAGCAGACTAGTTAATTTTCTCAGTGAAAATAATGTACTGAGCAAATGTCAAATTGGCTTTTTACCAAATTACCATACGACAGACCACGTATTCACCCTGCACACCCTAATTGACAAACAAACAAACCAAAACAAAGGAAAAGTCTTCTCATGGTTTGTTGATTTCAAAAAAGCCTTTGACTCAAATTGGCATGAGGGTCTGCTATACAAATTGATGGAAAGTGGTGTTGGGGGAAAAACATACAACGTTTTACAATCCATGTACACAAACAACAAGTGTGCGGTTAAAATTGGCAAAAAACACACATTTCTTTCCAGAGGGCCATGGGGTGAGACAGGGATGCAGCATAAGCCCCACCCTCTTCAACATATATATCAATGCAGTTCATATTAAATGTCGCTGCGGATGGTCTGCTCTGGCTTATTAAATAGCCAAAGCTCATTTTCAGGCCGGAGCCGTGCTGAACAGTACATTTCATTTCCAGTGGGCAGAGTGGATAAGTGCACGTGTGTGCGGCCATGTGAGATATTGGAACTGACCGGAGCATACATCTCTGTTCTGACATAGCACTGAGGAGAATAGAACAGGACAGTACAGTGGCCACTGCTAATAACATTTGCTACGGAACTGGAAAAATGGGAAAATATTGCTACACCAAAGCCAAAACTGTGAAAGGCTAAACCTTAGAGAGGTAGAGAGAGACAGCAAGACAGAGAGACAGAGAGAGAGAGAGAGAGAAAGAAAGAAAGAAAAAGAGCTTGTGTGTGGGTTTGTGTGAGGATTCCAAGAAGGAAAGCGCATGGCAGTAGGAAAGCTGAGTCTGGAGTCCAGGAGAAACACATTGTGATCTATCTATCCTACCATGGCTGCATACACACCTCAGAAACAACTCAAGTTTGAGTGGGTGACAGGGCTGTGGCGGTCATGAAATTTTATCAGAGGGTTATTGTCATGAAAAACACTGCCAGTCTCCCGGTAATTAACCGTTAATTAACATAAACAGGTTTAGGATCTCCAGGCCTCCACACATAGAAGCCACTGATGCACGCCTTGGCAACTTCTACATTTAACAAAATACAATAAATCAATTATATATACACCATCACAATAAATCCATTATTTATTTTAGTCAGGTCTAAAGAAACAATTTGATATGAAAAAAATGTGTTTCAGAAGAAAATTCTATGAGTTAGCCTACTCTATGTTATCTGGCTATGCTCCATGCCATAGACCGTAGGCTTGTTTGTTTAGCTGACAAGATATGCCATGCCATTATTTTAGATGATATGATTTTATAGTAAGAAAATATAATTGAACTTAGCTGAATAAAATAGAAAGGATATTTTTCCCATTCAGCAAACGCGCATATGAAGTGTCTATGTTGAGTGCAAAAGTGGTCATTTGAAACAGGTCCTATATGCTAGATTTTGAATTATTTGGCAACTTTAGTTGTGAATGATACAAACCTTAGAATGTCTTAGAAATCAAACCATATGGGCTGCATGGTGCTACAATAGGCTGTTGATGATTTGAGAAAGAGGTTAAAAAAAAGCTTGCTCTCTGTTCCTTGCCTCAGGCTGCACAGCTGTTCTCTCACCGAGAGATCATATTTTCACCCATCAGACTATTCTCATTTCAATCTTGTCTTTACTAATATGTACAATTTGTTTCGATTTAGAATGGCCCATTATCAAACGGGCAGGAACAGAGGCAGGAGAAAAAAAGACATTCACGCTTCCATTCATCTGTATGAATGGAAGCCGAGCACTTTCCTGCCGGTCCGTTTTTCAATAATGATGGGTAGGCTATTCCGGTTTTATAGTGGAGCATGTGCTTAATATGAGCAGCTGAGAAATAAATATAAGAACACTAATTTCACTCCGTGAAAGTGAATGTGGTTCAAGAACATCTATAGTAACAAGTTTTCGCAATGAAACATACAGTATTTCATTAAACTGTTGACACACTGTCTTGTGCGCTTGTGAAAGAAATAAAGGACAGAGAGGAGGAGATGGAAATGCATGGTGGTGAGATATTCTGTATAGCTAGAGGTAATGTGTCACCCAATTAATTCCGAAAATATTATTTTTTTAAATACTCAATACTGTGCTATTCAAAATCGCCCTGCACAATCAATGAACCAACTGTACCGCCTGGGGCTATACGTTCTCTCCCAGAGAACATTTTGGAGTGTAGCATAAGGTAACCAGTCCATCCAGTATGCATAATAATACAGTCCTCACTCAAAGGCCATTACTACAGGCTAGACCAATTATGTACCAAAGACATCTTAAATCACTTTTGTTTTATGTTTTTCTACTATGCGCAATGCGCAACATACGGTAGGCTATATATTGTATAACCGCACAATCATACTTTTAAATCTGTTTTTTTGGGGGGGGGCTTGGGCTCATATCCCTATGCGTATGCATTAGCTCTAATATGCATATGGGGGTTTTGAACTAATCTTCACCTTAGAAAGTGCTGTCCACTTCGTTGTGGTAGGCTTTAAAACATCTACAATGAACATGTTTTACACTCAGTTTCAACATGCTGTTGCGACCTGATGGAGGGACAATAGAGACCTGAGTACCAGGCCATTAGGACCTGATGGAGGGACAATAGAGACCTGAGTACCAGGCCATTAGGACCTGATGGAGGGACAATAGAGCCCTGAGTACCAGGCCATTAGGACCTGATGATCGTTAGCGAGTTGGGTACTACCAAAGCTAGTCCAGACTGCATGAAAGGAGATTATGGGACTCAGCGGTCACGTGGAATTGTACTGCAGTCATGGCGCATGACTGCTAGTGTGGCAGTAAAATGGTCACCGCAACAGCTCTAAGTGTGTCTGTCTATGTGTGTCTTTTACTGACAGAATAAGCTTCCCCTGTACACCTCCCCCTCTCCGTCCTTCCGACACTGATCTAGGATCAGTTGAGTGTTGGTGGACCCCAGGGGAATAATGCTGTGTGAGGGACATCCCTGCAGGGACCAAGAGAAACACACACACACACACACACACACACACACACACACACACACACACACACACACACACACACACACACACACACACACACACACACACACACACGGGCTGTGTGTCCTTCACAGGGGCAGTGTGTGTCTCTCTCTGGCACCCCCCACTTTCTCTCCCTCTGCTATACCTCTATCACAACTAGCACCAGCCATATGTACCATACTGTCTGCCTGTCTGTCTTCTCTGTTAGCTCTATTCTATCTGCTCTGCTCTGTTCTGTTCTGTCTGCCTGTCTGCTCTTTTCTGTCTGCTCTGTTCCTTCTGCTCTTCTCTGTCTGCATGTCTGCTCTTTTCTGTCTGCTCTATTCTGTTTTGTTTGCTCTTTTCTGTCTACTCTGCTCTGTCTGCTCTGTTCTATTCTGTCTGCCTGCTCTGTTCTGTCTGCTCTATTATGTAAGCTCTGTTCTGACTGTTGTGTCTGCTCTATTATATCTGCTCTGTTCTGTCTGCTCTATTCTGTCTGTTCTATTATGTCTGCTCTATTCTGTCTGTTCTATTATGTCTGCTCTGTTCTTCCCTGTCTGTTCTGTCTCTTCTGTCTGCTCTGTTCTGACTGTTCTATCTGCTCTATTTTGTCTGCTCTGTTCTGACTGTTCTATTTTGTCTGCTCTATTTTGTCTGTTCTGTTTAGTTCTGTCTGCTCTATTATGTCTGCTCTATTATGTCTGTTATGTTCTTTTCTGTCTGTTCTGCATGTCTGCTCTGTTCTGTTATGTCTGCTATATCTGCTCTGTTCTATTATATCTGCTCTTCTCTGTCTGCTCTATTATATCTGCTCTGTTCCATCTGCTCTGTTCTGTCTGCTTTATTATGTCTGTTTTGTTCTGATCTGTCTGCTCTATTATGTCCTGTTCTTTTCTGTCTGTTCTGTCTGCTCTATCATGTCTGCTCTGTTCTGTCTGCATGTCGGCTCTTTTCTGTCTGCTCTGTCTTCTCGGTCTGCTCTGTTCTGTCTGCTCTGTTCGCTCTGTTATTTTTTACATTTTAGTCATTTAGCAGATGCTCTTATCCAGAGCGACTTACAGTAGTGAGTGCATACATTTCATTTCATGCATTTTTTTTTGTACTGGCCCCCCATGGGAATCAAACCCACAACCCTGGCGTTGCAAACACCATGCTCTACCAACTGAGCCACAGGGATGTCTGTTCTGTTCTGTCTGTTCTGTTATGTCTACTCTGTTCTGTTATGTCTGCTCTGTTATGTCTGCTCTGTTCTGTTATGTCTGCTCTGTTCTGTCTGCTCTGTTATGTCTACTCTGTTCTGTTCTGTCTGCTCTGTTATGTCTGCTCTGTTCTGTCTGCTCTGTTCTGTTCTGTCTGCTTTGTTCTGTCTGCTCTGTTATGTCTCCTCTGTTCTGTTCTGTCTGCTCTGTTATGTCTGCTCTGTTCTGTTATGTCTGCTCTGTTCTGTCTGCTCTGTTCTGTCTACTCTGTTCTGTTATGTCTGCTCTGTTATGTCTGCTCCTGTTCTGTTATGTCTGCTCTGCTCTGTCTGCTCTGTTATGTCTCCTCTGTTCTGTTCTGTCTGCTCTGTTATGTCGTTCTGTTATGTCTGCTCTGTTATGTCTGCTCTGTTCTGTTATGTCTGCTCTGTTCTGTCTGCTCTGTTCTGTTATGTCTGCTCTGTTATATCTGCTCTGTTCTGTTATGTCTGCTCTGTTCTGTTATGTCTGCTCTGTTATGTCTGCTCTGTTCTGTTCTGCTCTGTTCTGTTCTGCTCTGTTCTGCCTATACTGTTCTGTCTGTCTGTCTGATCTTGTCCCTCTACTCCTCTGAGATCTACTGTCTGGGTCTGAGTTATGTTCTAATCAACTGTCCCCCTGCACTGTGCCATAGGCCATGTCTGCTTCCTCTATAATCAAGTCTAATACGTTGAACTGCACCAGCCTGCGTTTGATTCTCTCTCAATGTGGAATCTGCTCTGCTGCTGCTGGCCATAGTGTCTGTGTCTGGAAGTGTGTGTGTGTGTGTGTCATATAATCAACTCTTCAACAGAGAGCAGCTGCTTCCTTCGCTTGTCTTATACAGTATAATCAACTCTATCTGCCTGCTGCCGTGTGTGTGTATGTATGTGTGTGTGGGCATATATCCTTGTGTGTGTGTGTCTATGTGTGTGTGCGTGTGGTCCATGTGTGTATGTGCAAGCCTTCATTCATGTGTGCATATCTCTCCATATGGCTTCACTGCTACTCACTGTCAACAGACAAGGTGATGGGTTGGCTGGTCTTGTTTTCCCCGTTCTTGTCGTTGACCGCCTGTACGTAGTAGCGTCCAGCATCAGGGGCCACCGTGGACAGGATGACCAGAGTGTTGTCCAGGGTAATGGCTCTGAGGAACACAGAGAGACACACTCGGTCACAACACTGCCAAGAACACCACACAGAAAAAAACCTCTGTAGGCTATCTGTGTGCAGGGTTTTGCTCCAGCCCAGCACAACCTGCATTATTGAGACCCCCCCCCCCCCCCCCCCCCCGACACACACACACACACAGTCTTGTATAACACACACACACTTTCTTCCCCAGGAACAAATGTCCTCCAGGTATAAAACAGTTTCCCTGTTGTATTCCTGTTGTGTGTACTCGCTCTTCCCCTGCTCCTGCCCCTCCCACCCTGTGCTGTGCTGACCAGTGGAGTGAGACCTAGAGCTCCTCCCCTGCTCCTGCCCCTCCCACCCTGTGCTGTGCTGACCAGTGGAGTGAGACCTAGAGCTCCTCCCCTGCTCCTGCCCCTCCCACCCTGTGCTGTGCTGACCAGTGGAGTGAGACCTAGAGCTCCTCCCCTGCTCCTGCCCCTCCCACCCTGTGCTGTGCTGACCAGTGGAGTGAGACCTAGAGCTCTCCCTGCTCCTGCCCCTCCCACCCTGTGCTGTGCTGACCAGTGGAGTGAGACCTAGAGCTCCTCTCCCTGCTCCTGCCCCTCCCACCCTGTGCTGTGCTGACCAGTGGAGTGAGACCTAGAGCTCCTCTCCCTGCAGTCTACCAATTATAGCCCCACCTTTGTTTACAATCAATGTCTGCTTATTATCAGCACCTGTTCACCAATTTGGAGCTGGATTGAATGTTTGGACACGTTGCCACCGACCCCCTCACCCTCCCTCTCCCTCCGTTTCTCGCCTGGAGGAATACAAACCACCACCACCACTCTGAGGATAATACAGTACACACATATCCTACTATACAAGCAGTGCAACAGAAAGGAAATGTTGGATACAAATTCACAAATAAAGTGCATGCACAAGTAAAGTTAAATACAAACACATTCACTATTTATACCAAAGTATGTGGACACCCCTTAATATTAGCGGGTTCGGCTATTTCAGCTACACCCGTTGCTGACAAGTGTACAGTATAAAATGGAGCACACAGCCATGCAATCTCCATAGACAAACATTGGCAGTAGAATAGTCTTACTGAAGAGCTCAGTGACTTTCAACGTGGCACCGTCATAGGATGCCACCTTTCCAAGAAGTCACATGTCTGCCCTGCTACAGCTGACCCGGTCAACTGTAAGTGCTGTTATTGTGAAGTGGAAACTTATAGGAGCAACAACGGCTCAGCCACGAAGTGGTAGGCCACACAAGCTCACAGAACGGGGCCGCGCATAGAGTGTAAAAATCGTATGTCCTCGGTTGCAACACTCACAACCGAGTTCCAAACTGCGTCTGGAAGCAACGTCAGCACAATAACTGTTCGTCAGGAGCTTCATGAAAAGGGTTTCCAAACTTTCCATGGCCGAGGAGCCACACACAAGCCAAAGATCACCATGCGCAATGTCAAGCGTCGGCTGGGGTGGTGTTAAACTTGTTGCCTCTGGAGCAGTGGAAACACGTTCTTTGGAGTGATGAATCTGAGTTTGGCAGATGCCAGGAGAACGCTACCTGCCCCAATGCATAGTGCCAACTGTAAAGTTTGGTGGAGGAGGAATAATGGGGCTCTTTTTCAAGGTTCGGGCTAGGCCCCTTAGTTCCAGTGAAGGGAAATCTTAACGTTACAGCATACAATGACATGCTAGATGATTCTGTGCTTCCAACTTTGTGGCAACAGTTTGTGGAAGGTCCATTTCTGTTTCAGCATGACAATGTCCCTGTGCACAAAGCGAGGTCCATACAAAAATGGTTTGTCGAGATCGGTGTGGAAGAACTTGACTGGTCTGCACAGAGCCCTGACCTCAACCCCATCAAACACCTTTGGGATGAATTGGAACGCCGATTGCGAGCCAGGCCTAATCGCCCAACATCAGTGCCCGACCTCACTAATGCTCTTGTGGCTGAATGGAAGCTAGTCCCCACAGCAATGCTCCACCATCTAGTGGAAAGCCTTCCCAGAAGAGTGGAGGCTGTTATAACAGCAAAGGGGGACCAACTCCATATTAATGCCCAGGATTTTGGAATGAGATGTTCAACAAGCAGATGTCCACATACTTTGATCATGTAGCGTATGCGCCCATTTAGCCTTTATTCACATGCATACTGGAGACAACATTTCTAGCTGCAATGCTCAGTTCTCTGAAACCTGAACCGTCCTGAATGAACAAGGCCATGGTATTGATAATCAACTGGAAGTCTGGGAGACTTAACGAGTATGCACTTGACAACCAGCAGCAGCTGTAAGAGGTTGTTGTGATTAATGGTGGGTTGTAAATAAGTGGCTCGGCTGTGTGTCACGGACGGTGTGCTTTACTTATGTTCTATTCGGAGTGGAGAGGTGCTTGGTTTGCCTTCCTGGGGTGTATGCACGCCCCTATGTACCAGCAGACCCTGACGCCGTTACAGCACAGCGAGGGTGCTGTGGTTCGCCTGCCGATGCGTCCCTCCTCCTCTAATCACAGACACATACAAACACACACGCACACACACTATGAACCCCTTCACCCCCCACCCTCCTCTCACACGTACGCTGAGTTTAGATGCCATCTATGTGAAATGAGTTAGCAGAGACCAAGTCCTGTTTATCAGCCATTAGGGTTCTGGGTCGTTCTTGAATTGTGGTGGCATTTGCATCCCTCACATTTGCAACCATGAAAAACACTTTAAAATGACAAATAGTTATACATCATACATGTTTTTGTTTATATTGAACTGTTTGTAACAGTGACAAAACATAATGCAAATCGCTAATACTGCAAAACGATGCACTGTTTAATGTACTTAGTGTAAGCAAATTGGCTTGTCCCAGTAGTGATGAGTAGAGTGTTCAAGTGACATGTTTTGGGGATTTAGAGATATCTATCTATGATTTTGAATGCTAGAAAGTAAATACAAGTATTTAATACAGTGTATATAGATCAACAAAAACAAATAAGGCTATTCAAATCTGTATATATGTATTTTTTTACAAATATAATATGTTTTATGTCATTGGTGTTACCGTCTTGAAAATCAATGATCAAGGACTTTGATTATTCCCTCCAGCAGCAAACTGTTATCAGGAGAGGGGCCTATATTAAAGAAAACAAATAGCTAATCACTCCTTTTAATTATGCCATAAATTTGAAGATTCCATCGATAATATGGTGTCAAAATACAAAGTGTCATTGGCGTAACTCAATTTAAATGAAGAGAAATCACATTGTGAGCAAAATAATCAGTTTAGTAAACAATTTGTAAAGAATTAATGACCTTAGATTTGTAATTGGTGATACCGTCATTGGTGTTCCTTCTACTGCTGGTACTATGTTATCATAATGGTAAAAAAACATATTTAAAGTCATTATGCTGCTACAGTATATTAGTTGATTTAGAATCAGAAAATTCAACCAAACAGATTCCTGAAAATGTATGTATATTTTTTCAAAATAGCATGCTCAAAAGTAAGTGCATTTCAAGAACACCCATTGTATAAGTAGGATGACTAAAGAGCCCTGCTCCTGCTAGACTGATATTCTACTGTATAACGAGCAGTCAGGCCAGGGTCACTCACAAGAACACAGCAAAACAACAAGAATAGAAAAACCAACAATGGCTAGCAGACACAATGGGAGACCAACCGACTGATACACTGCTGCTGTGCGTGTGTGTATGTATATATGTGTGTGTGTGTGTGTGTGTGTGTGTGTGTGTGTGTATATATATATATATATGTGTGTGTGTGTGTGTGTGTGTGTGTACCTGAGCTGAACCCCTTATAAAAACACATCTTTCAAACATGATCTCTCCACACTGCTGTATGTGGAAAACATCACAATGGTCCCCAGTAGAGGAGAGAGATGGAGGAGATGGAGGAGATGGAGGAGCAAGGTGTTATTGGCGCATACCTGTTCTTTGGGTTCTCTTCATGACTTACAAGTTCCAACCGCTTGACTGATTGATTTTAAAATATCTCCAAGCGAGAGACGCCTCATTTGTGATTCCCAAAGCGTCTCGTAGGCCTGACTAAATCCATGGTTAATATTTAATACTACTGTCCTAGCTCATCGCTGTGGAGACACATCCCGGACCGTCACCTTGGAGATGAATTATGGATTCCCATAGGGAAGTGGATGGAGTGAAACTGTCGGAAGCGTTAAATGAATCCCAGGTGATTCCCGGGACCTTTCCAAAATGGGGACAGTGTGTAACGATGCCTGTAGCATATAAGATAAGTAACTGGCTATGGCCCCGTGTGGCTCAGTTGGTAGAGCATGGTGTTTGCGACGCCAGGGTTGTGGGTTCGATTCCCACGGGGGACCAGTAAGGAGAAAAAATGTATGAAATGTATGCATTCACTACTGTAAGTCGCTCTGAATAAGAGCGTCTGCTAAATGACTAAAATGTATGAGTGTAGTGAGTAGATATTCACTGTATTAACAGGCATTATATATAATGCAGCCTATCATCCTCATTGTGTACCTGAATACTACATACACTTAAGCAATAAGGCCTGAGTGGGTGTGGTAAACGGTCAATATACCATGGCTAAGGGCTGTTCTTACGCATGGTGCAACGCTGTGGTATATTGGCCATATATCATAAACCCCAGCCTTATTGCTATTATAAACTGGTTACCAATGTAATTAGAGCAGTACAAATACATGTGTTGTCATACTTGTGGTATACAGTCTGATATACCACGTCTGTCAGCCAATCAGCATTCAGGGCTTCAACCACTCAGTTTATAATTGTAAATATATAATCTGCACTGACAGATACACTAACACTACTCTCTCTCTAAATCTCCTAGCTACAAACACGCACACGCACACACACACACACACACACACACACACAGGTCTCCCCTGCTGCTTGTTCTCTCTTTACCCTTCAACACGAGCCCATCCTAAATTACACCTTATTCCCTACATAGTGCACCACTTATGACCAGGACCCATAGGGCTCTGGTCAAAAGTAGTGCACTATGTAAGGAATAGGGTCCTATTTGGGATGCAAACCTGTGAAAACTGTAGAAGGAATCATCTGCCATGTCTACATCCAGATATAGGCCGAATGAAAGAGAGAGCAAGAGTGGAGGAATCTAAGGGTTGTTCTATAGCTGCTTCTTCAAGGTGATTTAGTAAAGTATGAAGAAGTATTTCTATCCTTTCTTCCTCTCTCCCTCTCTCTCTCGCTCTCTCTCGCTCTCTCTCTCTCTCTCTCTCTCTCTCTCTCTCTCCTCTCTCTCTCTCCCTCTCTCTCTTTTCTTTGATTTAACCCACATTTGCATTGTTATTCCACTGTAACAGCTCCCATTAACTAAGGAGTCTGCCGGGAGGCTGCAATGCAGAAGCCTGGACAGCAGGCAGCATCTCTGATATATTTTGGCCATTTATAGCAAGAGCCTGGCTGTGCTGTGCTGGGGCCTGGAGGCGTCATGTATCTCTGTTTGTAATTATTTCCCATCTAGGGTTTATTTATGTATTTGATGCCATGGGGGAGGAAAGTGATTGACAGCTAACACTGATAATGATTATGTACAGCTCCCATCAATATTGGTGTGTGTCCATGCGTGTGCTTGCACATGTGTGTAGTCTTGTGTGTAGTCTTGTGTGTAGTGTGTGTGTGTGTGTGTGTAGTGTGTGTGTGTATGTGTGTAAAACACAGTTGACATAGTGTGACAGTGTCCAGACTACTCGGAGACACACACAATGGAAGAGTGTAATGTCACTCCCCCCCCCCACCCACCCCGACACCCACCTCAGACCTCCATTACTTACAGACAAATAGCCGTTACCGGGGCCAGCCTCTGCCAGATTCCCCAAGGAGAGAGAGGGGTGAGGGGTCAGGGGGGATAAAGCGGCAGGCCTGGGCCAGAGCCGACACCCTGCCTTCCATCGCTCCACAACACATCGCTCTAATGAAAAGCTCCAGCTCCAGGGTGGATGGAGGGAGGAGGGAGGAGATAGATGGAGGAGAGGAGGGAGGCTGTTGCTCATAAAAACAGCCACTTGCTTGTCTCAGTGGGAGTGTGCTCTCATGATTTGTAGCTGGCCGCTTGACTTCCCACTCCCTACTGCTAACCTTAACCTTATTTTCAGAACTACTATGGTATTGAGTATTCATAGCATAAGTAATAGATATAAGCCAATTGTCACATCTCTTGATGTACTGCCTGAGATCAGATCAGTCAGATGCCTCTATATCCTTGAGAATGTGACATCCCACCTCAGAGTTTGGTGAACATCTGAGATTTCAGCAGCATCCCGATCATTAGCAGCCTCCTCACACCTACAATACTCTACTAGGACCTGTTTCTCCTTGAGCCTTTCTATTGACCAGTGAGTGAGTCCAGCCAGGTCAACCAGGACTAATCCTACACACACACGCACGTACACACACACACACACACACACACACACACACACACACACACACACACACACACACACACACACACACACACACACACACACACACACACACACACACACACACACACACACACCACAGTGAGTAATGGAGAATCCATATTAGACTGACAGGAGGTGGATGTCTCAGGCAGACCTATTAATTGACCACTCTCTCTAAGCAGCAGCTAAACACTGGTAATTGCACAGCGGGTGTCAGCAAAGCATCAATATTCCTCCTCATCCCCAGTCTTCTCCTCTCTGTGATTTCCCAGGTAGGCCACGTTATGTTAGGTTGTTAACTGTCATGGCTACAAGGTGGTAGGGCTGTAGCACTCAGAGATAAATCCATGACAACGTCTTGAGAGACAAGAGAGAAGTTTCCGGATGAAAAAAGAGAGATAGAGAGAAATGGTTGACTAAGAAAGAAAATGCATGCTAGGGCCCGCCTGACTCCTCTACTCCTCCTCGTGCCTGACTCCTCTACTCCTCCTCGTGCCTGACTCCTCTACTCCTCCTCGTGCCTGACTCCTCTACTCCTCCTCGTGCCTGACTCCTCTACTCCTCCTCGTGCCTGACTCCTCTACTCCTCCTCGTGCCTGACTCCTCTACTCCTTCTCGTGCCTGACTCCTCTACTCCTCCTCGTGCCTGACTCCTCTGCTCCTCCTCGTGCCTGACTCCTCTACTCCTCCTCGTGCCTGACTCCTCTACTCCTCCTCGTGCCTGACTCCTCTACTCCTTCTCGTGCCTGACTCCTCTACTCCTCCTCGTGCCTGACTCCTCTGCTCCTCCTCGTGCCTGACTCCTCTACTCCTCCTCGTGCCTGACTCCTCTACTCCACCTCGTGCCTGACTCCTCTACTCCTCCTCGTGCCTGACTCCTCTACTCCTCCTCGTGCCTGACTCCTCTACTCTGCTCCTCGTGTCTGACTCCTCTACTCCTCCTCGTGTCTGATTCCTCTACTCCTCCTCGTGCCTGACTCCTCTACTCCTCCTCGTGCCTGACTCCTCTGCTCCTCCTCGTGCCTGACTCCTCTACTCCTCCTCGTGCCTGACTCCTCTACTCCTCCTCGTGCCTAACTCCTCTACTCCTCCTCGTGCCTGACTGCTCTACTCCTCCTTGTGCCTGACTCCTCTACTCCTCCTCGTGCCTGACTCCTCTACTCCTCCTCGTGCCTGACTCCTCTGCTCCTCCTCGTGCCTGACTGCTCTACTCCTCCTCGTGCCTGACTCCTCTACTCCTCCTCGTGCCTGACTCCACTACTCCTCCCCGTGCCTGACTCCTCTACTCCTCCTCGTGCCTGACTGCTCTACTCCTCCTCGTGCCTGACTCCTCTACTCCTCCTCGTGCCTGACTCCTCTACTCCTCCTCGTGCCTGACTCCTTTGCTCCTCCTCGTGCCTGACTCCTCTGCTCCTCCTCGTGCCTGACTCCTCTGCTCCTCCTCGTGCCTGACTCCTCTGCTCCTCCTCGTGCCTGACTCCTCTACTCCTCCTCGTGCCTGACTCCTCTACTCCTCCTCGTGCCTGACTCCTCAACTCCTCCTCGTGCCTGACTGCTCTACTCCTCCTCGTGCCTGACTCCTCTACTCCTCCTCGTGCCTAACTCCTCTACTCCTCCTCGTGCCTGACTGCTCTACTCCTCCTCGTGCCTGACTCCTCTACTCCTCCTCGTGCCTGACTGCTCTACTCCTCCTCGTGCCTGACTCCTCTACTCCTCCTCGTGCCTGACTCCTCTACTCCTCCTCGTGCCTGACTGCTCTACTCCTCCTCGTACCTGACTCCTCTACTCCTCCTCGTGCCTAACTCCTCTACTCCTCCTCGTGCCTGACTGCTCTACTCCTCCTCGTGCCTGACTCCTCTACTCCTCCTCGTGCCTGACTCCTCTACTCCTCCTCGTGCCTGACTCCTCTGCTCCTCCTCGTGCCTGACTGCTCTACTCCTCCTCGTGCCTGACTCCTCTACTCCTCCTCGTGCCTGACTCCACTACTCCTCCTCGTGCCTGACTGCTCTACTCCTCCTCGTGCCTGACTCCTCTACTCCTCCTCGTGCCTGACTCCTCTACTCCTCCTCGTGCCTGACTCCTCTACTCCTCCTCGTGCCTGACTGCTCTACTCCTCCTCGTGCCTGACTCCTCTGCTCCTCCTCGTGCCTGACTGCTCTACTCCTTCTCGTGCCTGACTCCTCTACTCCTCCTCGTGCCTGACTCCTCTACTCCTCCTCGTGCCTGACTCCTCTACTCCTCCTCGTGCCTGACTGCTCTACTCCTCCTCGTACCTGACTCCTCTACTCCTCCTCGTGCCTGACTCCTCTACTCCTCCTCGTGCCTGACTCCACTACTCCTCCTCGTGCCTGACTGCTCTACTCCTCCTCGTACCTGACTCCTCTACTCC
This sequence comes from Salmo trutta, assembly GCF_901001165.1. Classification (NCBI taxonomy): domain Eukaryota; kingdom Metazoa; phylum Chordata; class Actinopteri; order Salmoniformes; family Salmonidae; genus Salmo; species Salmo trutta. The sequence goes on along the minus strand of NC_042966.1, from coordinate 24,708,292 downwards.
TCCTCGTGCCTGACTCCTCTACTCCTCCTCGTGCCTGACTCCTCTGCTCCTCCTCGTGCCTGACTCCTCTACTCCTCCTCGTGCCTGACTCCTTTGCTCCTCCTCGTGCCTGACTCCTCTGCTCCTCCTCGTGCCTGACTCCTCTGCTCCTCCTCGTGCCTGACTCCTCTGCTCCTCCTCGTGCCTGACTCCTCTACTCCTCCTCGTGCCTGACTCCTCTACTCCTCCTCGTGCCTGACTCCTCAACTCCTCCTCGTGCCTGACTGCTCTACTCCTCCTCGTGCCTGACTCCTCTACTCCTCCTCGTGCCTAACTCCTCTACTCCTCCTCGTGCCTGACTGCTCTACTCCTCCTCGTGCCTGACTCCTCTACTCCTCCCCGTGCCGGACTCCTCTACTCCTCCTCGTGCCTGACTGCTCTACTCCTCCTCGTGCCTGACTCCTCTACTCCTCCTCGTGCCTGACTCCTCTACTCCTCCTCGTGCCTGACTCACCTTCCAATCTGGCAAACGGTGCGGTGCAATTCCGGGTAAATGTGTTTACTGAAGGAGGCTCTGATTATACAGCACATTAAGTCTCGGGAATAACACAACAAATCACAGCCCCCAAATGGAAAAGGCCCTTTCAATTGCATCTCATTCAATGAGAGAAGAGTAATTGCTATTAGAGCTAAATAAGTACTTTTTCTCCCCTCGGCCTCACCCAGCCCTGGCACACTGCATTCCAATGAGCCCGGCCGGGATCCATTCAGTCTAAACCAAACTAGTGCAGAGCAGATCGACCGGAATTCGAGACACCAAACCTGTTTAGGACAGTGGTGATCAATCAAATATAGAGAAGCAGATTGGAGACAAAGCAGGCAGTATGGGTTTTACATTTTTGAACAGATAACTGCTCTTTTCAGTTAAGGGCCATATTTCTGTTGTTGAAGCTAAACAGGATCACTATGAAGAGTGCATAGAACTCTTTCTCTGCGACAAGGACGCTAACAGTCTGAGAGGACAGAGCAGACTAGGTGGATGCCAAAAAGAACAGCTGCATAGGCAGCACGGGCGGCAGAGAGATAACAGTCGCAGGTCCACTATGAGACATTGCCTCTGTCAAGGGAAACTGGAGGCAGGGGAGCCGAAATGGGGGAATTCTCTGAGCCACCATGGATCTTGTTTACTTTACATATCCATAGTGATAGATACTGTATGTTCATTTCCCTGTTCGTTCCAGGGAGACCAGTCCAATGTGCCTTTGAAAGTTGAGAAAAACTTAACTAAGTTACACACAGAATCTTTCTCCAAGGCTACACTTTCACACATAACTAAACCCGCCTCCATGTCCTTGGAATCCAAAGCCCTCACCGACTCCCCTCCCATCCATCCTGCTATGGGGGGACTCAGGCAGGCATCGAGAACCTCCAACTAGGTCCAACGTGACGCGCATGCACACGCAACACTCCTACCTCCCAGCTCCAACCTACCTGGCTACCTGGCTGATTACAGTGTGATGGAAATCATCTCTGAACAGCATCAAGGTGCCAAAGCAGAATGTAAAGGAGAAGGAGTAATACCCCCCAGGGTCAATTGTGTTCAATTTTAGAAGATGTTATATTGCTTTGCTATTCTGGAAATATTCCTTTCTATAGTGGTAGAGGAGAGAGGAGAGGAAAGATAGAGAAAGGTGGTGAGAAGAAACGATGCAAATGACAAGTATGACACCTCAACTAGAAGACGTGAGAGAGAGAGGGATGGAGAGAGTGTCACGCTCGTAGAAAAGGTCGGACCAAGGCGCAGCGTGATTTGAGTTCCACATATTTTATTAAAGTGAAACTAAGAAAACCACAAACATACAACGAACGTGAAGTCGTAGTGCTCAACACACTAAGACAAAACAATATCCCACAACCCAGGTGGGAACAATGGAGAACTTAAGTATGATCCCCAATTAGAGGCAACAAACATCAGCTGCCTCTAATTGGGAACCATACCAACACCAACATAGAAATGAAAATACTAGAACACTCCCTAGTCACGCCCTGACCTACAGTACCCCCCCCCCCCAAAGGTGCGGACACCGGCCGCAAAACCTGAAACCAAATGGGGAGGGTAGGGGGGGTGACTAGTGTCGGCTCCGGTGTGGGTCGCCGACCCCGCAAAGACCCCGGATCCGGCCATGGGGCCAGGCTGAACGCTGTGCCTGGACTGGGCAGTGGCGCAGAGGAAGGCTGCGGCCTTGGAGCTGTACTGAATGCCGTGCCTGGACTGGGCACCGGCGCAGAGGAGGGCTCCGGCCATGGAGCTGGGTTGGACGCCGTGCCTGGACTGGGCACCGGCACAGAGGAAGGCTCCGGCCATGGAGCTGGGTTGGCCGCCGTGCCTGGACTGGGCACGGGTGCAGAGGAAGGCTCCGGCCTTGGAGCGGGACTGGACGCCATGCCTGGACTGGGCACCGGCGCAGAGGAAGGCTCCTGCCATGGAGCTGGACTGAACACCGTGCCTGGACTGGGCACCAGCGCAGAGGGAGGCTCCTGCCAGGGAGCAGGACTGGACACCGTGCTTGGACTGGGCATCGGCGCAGGTTGCACCGGACTGATGACACGCTCCTCAGGTGGAGTGCGTGGAGCCGGCACAGGACGCTGCGGGCTGGAGAGGCGCACTTGAAGCCTAGTGCGTGGAGCTGGTACAGGTGGCACCGGACTGTTGACACGCACTTCAGGGCGAGTTCGGGGAGCTGGCACAGGACGTACCGGACTGGGGAGGCGCACTGGAGGCCTGGTGCGTGGAGCCGGTACAGGTAGCACCGGACTGATGACACGCTCTTTAGGGAGGGTGCGGATAGCTGGCACAGGACGTAACGGACTGGGATGGCGCACTGGAGGCCAGAAGCGTGAAACCGGCACAGGTGGCACCAGACTGGTGACACGCACTTCAGGGCGAGTGCGGGGAGTTGGCACAGGACGTACCAGACTGGGGAGGCGCACTGGAGGCCTGATGCGTGGAGCCGGCACAGGTTGCACCGGACTGGTGACACGCACTTCAGGGCGAGTGCGGGGAGCAGGCACAGGACGTACCGGGCTGGGGAGGAGCACTGGAGGCCTGATGCGTGGAGCCGGCACACGTGGCACCGGACTGGTGACACGTACTTCAGGGTGAGTGCGGAGAGCTGGCACAGGACGTACCGGTCTGGAGAGGCGCACTGGAGGCCTGATGCGTGGAGCCGGCACACGTGGCACCGGACTGTGACATGCACTTCAGGGCGAATGCGGGGAGCAGGCACAGGACGTACTGGGCTGGGGAGGCGCACTGGAGGCCTGGTGCGTGGAGCCGGTACAGGTAGCACCGGACTGGTGACACGCTCTTTAGGGAGGGTGCGGATAGCTGGCACAGGACGTAACGGACTGGGGAGGCGCACTGGAGGCCAGAAGCGTGAAACCGGCACAGACTTCACCAGACTGCTGACAGGCTCTTCTGGTCGAATGTTGAGTAGAACACACTTGACCAACATCTCTCTCCTCTCTCTCTCCCCCAACTTCTCTATCACCTCCCTGACGGTCTCTGGCTTTTCAGTGCGGGGAGCTGGCACAGATGTCACCGGACTGGTGTCACGCTCTTCAGCACGCCTGCACTGTAGCATACTCCTCGCCAAAGTCATTCTCCGATACCCCTCATTGCACTCCTCCATCGACTCCCATTCGGGCTCTGGCACTCGCCGCTGCTCAGCCGACCACCCCTTGTGCCCCCCCCCCCCCCCAAAAAAATAATCTTGTGGTTTCTGTGGCCGCGGCCCCCAGCATCGTCGCTGTCCTTCCTGATTTCCTGGCGACTCCCACCAAGGAAGGGTCACACATCCTCCCATGATCTCTTCCCAGGTCCAACTCATTTTCCCTCCGTTGCACGCTGCTTGGTCCTTTTGTGGTGGGATATTCTGTCACGCTCGTAGAAAAGGTGTGACCAAGGCGCAGCGTGATTTGAGTTCTAAATATTTTATTAAAGTGAAACTAAGAAAACAACAAACATACAATGAACGTGAAGTCGTAGTGCTCAACACACTAACACAAAACAATATACCACAACCCAGGTGGGAACAATGGAGAACTTAAGTATGATCCCCAATTAGAGACAACGAACATCAGCTGCCTCTAATTGGGAACCATACCAAGAGCACCAACATAGAAATGAAAAGACTAGAACACCCCCTAGTCACGCCCTGACCTACTATGGTCAGGGTGTGACAGAGAGAGAGACTTGAATAAAGCCTTTTTACAATTTTGAATTTGAGAGAGAGAAAACCTGAGAGAAAGGGAGAGAGAAACATGTTGTCCCCCACAAATAATGCAGAGCCCCCCTTGGGCCAATTGAGATATTGTGTGTGACTAACACATTTCAGTTATCGTGTGTGACCACAGATTATCCATTATATTGACCAGATTCTCAAGTGGCCGCTCTAACAATGAAAATAAACGTCTTCTAAAATGGAAGGCAGCCTGGGTACCAGTCTCTTTAGCTTATCCACTCTCTGTACTCCATGTCATGTGCCAAAGACTCTGGTACCCAGGCTAGAAGGC